>NC_089249.1:48243542-48843542 GCF_963930625.1 Muntiacus reevesi | reverse complement strand
GCAGGTGGATTCTTTACCACTGAGCCACCTCTGCTAGATATAAGCCCCACAGAAGGGATTGGCTTCCTCTCCATGGTCCCCAGGCCTGGAACAGCACCTCAATAAGTGGGCATTTGGATCCATATCTTGCCCCACTGGTGGTCATGACCTCTGATGAAGAGCAGGGCTGGGAGCATGGAGGAAGTCAAGGTTGGCTCGATCTCTCACCTTGTGGGTGGAGACAGTGAGTGAGAATGTCTACCAAGAAAGTGGGTCTGTGTGATTTCTAGCATGGATGTGCAAAAACTTCCCCTGCATATATCTCTCTGTTCATCAGTGCCTACATGTGTATTTATTCTGTGTGTTGTATAATTCTGTGTGTGTGAGTGGAGTGGCAGACAGGACTACACATATAAGTGTGAATGTGTGTCCCAAGTCACTCTGAGGACTGTAGCCCACCAGGCTCTTCTGTCCTTGGGATTCTCCAGGCAGGAATACTGGAGTGGGTTGCCATTGCCACCTGCAGGGGGATCTTCCCAACCCAGGTATCCAACTTGCGTCTCTTATGTCTCCCTCTTTGGTAGGCAGGTTCTTTACCACTGGTGCCACCTGGGGAGCCCCATGTGTCTGAATCCTTGTTTTCAAATACATGTATATGCTTTCATTTATGATTTTCTTTGTTGGTGTTTTTAACTGCCTCTTCTGTAAATCTTGAAAGTGCCACTCTGGCAAATAAAAGCTGCTGGGACCCATAACCCTTCTGTCCCAGTGGGAGACACAGAAGTCCACCAGAAGTGTCTGAATACACATTTCACTGACAGCCTCCAAACAGTGATGTGAAAAAATGAGGGATGGGGTAAAACAAATGCCATCCACTTCACAGAGAGAGAAACGGACTAGCAAAAGGAAGCGTACAACTGGGATCACGTCGGGTGTTGAGAGCAAACGTCTGCTGGGCTGTTTAAGACTGCAACTGGATGGGTGTCTGGAATGCGATTTTCCTGGGAACTGTGGCAAAGAACCCTTGGCGCGGTGGTAAAGAATCCACCTGCTAATGCAAGAGATACAGAAGACATGGGTACTATCCCTGGGTTGGGAAGATCCCCTGGAGGAGGAAGTGGCAGCCCACTCAGTATTCTTGCCTGGGAAATCCCATGGACAGAGGAGCCTGGTGGGCTACCGTCCATGGGGTTGCAAACACGACTGAGTGACTGGTCATGCAAGCACACACACTCCTCTATGCCTGCAAGATGCTGTTTCTCCTTTATAATCTCTCCCCTTAGCCCTTTCCTTCACTGAGGAGGTTTTTATTTTCTGATGCCTCAACAGTTAAGAACGTTAAAGACCTGCTGAAGTTTCTGCAGGGCTATTTGGGGACTATTTATCCATCAGGTACTCTAGTTAATTAGCTCAGGCTAGGCAGGGCTGTATCCTGTGGACAAAATGCTCAGAGAAAATTCCCTCCTAGTTATGCAGGATATGAATGCCTCCCACACACTTTTGCACAGCAGGTTGAGTGTCTTCGCAGGTGGGGGGGCTTATTTTAAGGCAATCTTAAAAAAAAAATTCCAGAATAAGGTCTGTTCGTTTGCTTAGCAGCCAGGATGAAGGAAGGATGAGTCATCCCAGAGCTCAGAGCTAATATTTGTCCTTCGTGACTGCCTCTCCTGATTAAGCAGCGCAAGAGGAAGCGCTGTATGTCCCGGGTCACGTCTGAGTGAAATAAGATTTTGGTGGGGAGAGCCCTGTGTGAGAAAGCTCGGTGGAGAGGGTTTGAGGAAAAATTCTCAGGGAGCTGAAGGTGTCCATCCTTTTTAAAAAAAAAAACTTGCCCTTTGTTGTGACGACTCTACCTGGTTCAGGGCTGCTGAGCAGGACGTTGTATGTATATTAGGGTAGAAAGGTTGTGTGAGATTACAAAACAAAGTTATTTGGATTTGTCAAGAACACAGCCAGATTCCTAATTAATATGGTGGGAGTTCATCTCTATGAACGTTTAAAGATAATGGATCGGGATGGGGAATACGTGTAACTCTATGGCTCATTCATGTCAAAGTATGACAAAACCCACTGAAATGTTGTGAAGTAATTAGCCTCCAACTAATAAAAAAAATTTTTTAAATTAAAAAAAAATAAAAATAATGGAAGCAAGAGTGCAGGTTCGATTTTTAAATATATAGCGTGAATTCATGGCTTCAGTCGTGTCCAACTCTTTTCAACCCCACAGACGGTAGCCCGCCAGGCTCCTCTGTCCATGGGATTTTCCAGGCAAGAATACTAAAGTGGGTTGCCACTTCCTTCTCCAATCACATAGGATGTTGCATTTCTATTAAAAGGTTCTCCAAGTCAACAGCCTCCAACCAGGCCATACCTGAAGCCTTCTCTTTTCCCACTGTGGAGCTTTCCTACCTGTCTGCCTTTGAATCCCTGCCAAAATATAGTGATTCCTGCTCTAGCCAGCTCTGAATACACAGCCTTCATTTGTTCCCATTGGCTCTGGCTTTGTTTATTTCCACATCGGGAAGTCTTCTGGGCCTGCACATTAAGGCCAGAGGGTATTATGGTCTACCTACACTAGGGAGGACCCAAGACATTGCCCCAGATTTTCCTATGACTTTCCTCTAGCCCAGGAGGTAGGCTTGCCAGATAAAAGGAGGATTCCCAGATACACTTGAACTCAAAAAAAAAAAAGATAATTTTTAGTGTAAATATGTCCCAGGCAGTATTTGGGACATACTTATGCTAAAAAATGTATGTATTGTTTATCTGAAATTCAAATATAACAAGGTATCCTATATTTTTATTTGCTAACTCTGGTCATCCTATAGGAGCAATGAGACATTCTCAGGCTCCAGTCTCACAGGTGGAAACAAAAAGTTAAGAAAAAGAAGGAGAAAGAGGCGGCCTGGTGGGGTTACAAGAAGTTTCAGAGCTAACAGGTGGGGGAACACATTGGAGGTGATGTAGGAAGCTCTTCCAGGATTGAATGAGGGTTCAGCATCATCTCACGGGATTTCCAGCCTGGAGAAGGGATGCCAATGAGAAGTGACTCTTCCGGTTCATTGCAGCACTGATTACAGTAGCCAAGATGTGGAAACAAGCCAAATGTCCACCAAGAGAGGAATGGATGAAGAAGACATGGTACATATATATAATGCAGTATTACCCAGCCATTGAAAAGAATGAAATCATGCCATTTGTAGCAACATAGATGCACTTAGAGATCGTAATACTGCGTCAGACAGAGAAAGAGAAATACCGTATGACATCCCTTACATGCACAGCCTAAAAAGAAATGATACAAATGACCCTATTTATGAAACAGAAAGAGACTCACAGACTTAGAGACTGAACTCATGGTTACCAGAGGGGAAGGAGGGGGGAAAGGTAGAATTAGGGCGTTTGGGATGGACATGTACACACTACCATATTTACAATGGATCACCAGCAAGGACCTACTGAATAGCACAAGGAACTCTTCTCAGTGTCATGTGGCAGCCTGGATGGGACGGGAGACTGGGGGAGAAGGGATGTATGCATATGCATGGCTGAGTCCCTTTGTTGTCTATCTGAAACTATCACAACATTGTTAATTGGCTATGAAAGTGAAAGTGTCATGGCTGACTCTTTATGAGCCCATGGACTGTAACCTGCCAGGCTCCTCTGACCATGGGATTCTCCAGGCAACAATACTGAAGTGGATTGCCATTTCCTCCAGGGGATACTTTCTGACCTAGGGGTTGAATCCAATCTCTTGCACTACAGGTAGATGCTTTACTGTCTGAACCACCCCAGTTCAGTTCAGTTCAGTCGCTTAGTCGTGTCCAACTCTTTGCGACCCCATGGACTACAGCACACCAGGCCTCCCTGTCCATCACTCCCAGAGCTCATGTCCATTGAGTCAGTGATGCCATCCAACCATCTCATCCTCTGTCGTCCCTTCCTTCTCCCACCTTCAATCTTTCCCAGCATCAGGGTCTTTCCCAATGAGTCAGTTCTTCACATCAGGTGGCCAAAATATTGGAACTTCAGCTTCAACATTAGTCCTTCCAATGAATATTCAGGACTGATTTCTTTTAGGATGGACTGGTTGGATCTCCTTGCAGTTGAAGGGACTCTCAAGAGTCTTCTCCAACTCCACAGTTCAAAAGCATCAACTCTTTGGCGCTCAGCTTTCTCTGTAGTCCAACTCTCACATCCATACATGACTACTGGAAAAACCATAGCCTTGACTAGACAAAGTAATGTCTTTGTTGGCAAAATATGTCTCTGCTTTTTAATATGTTGTCTAGGTTGGTCATAGCTTTTCTTCCAAAGAGCAAGCATTTTTTAATTTCATGGCTGCAGTCACCATCGCAGTGATTTTGGAGTCCCCCAAAATAAAATTTGCCACTGTTTCAACTGTTTCCCCATCTATATGCCTTGAAGTGATGGGACCAGATGCCTTGATTTTAGTTTTCTGAATGTTGAGCTTTAAGCCAACTTTTTCACTCCTCTTTCACTTTCACCAAGAGGTTCTTTAGTTCTTCGCTTTCTGCCATAAGGGTGGTGTTATCTGCATATCTGAGGTTATTGATATTTCTCCTGGTAATCTTGATTCAGCTTGTGCTTCATCCAGTCCAGCATTTCTTATGATGTACTCTTCATATAAGCAGGGTGACAATATACAGCCTTGACACACTCCTTTCCCTATTTAGAACCAGTCTGTTGTTCCATGTCCAGTTCTAACTGAACCACCCTGGAAACCTGTAAATTGGCTATGCATGCGTGCTAAATTGCTTCAGTTGTGTCCGACTCTGCGTCCACATGGACTGTAGCTTGCCAGGTTCCTCTGCCCATGGGATTCTCCAGGTGAGAATTCTGGAGTGGGTTGCCATGCCCTCCTCCAGAAACTGGCTATACTCCAATACAAAGTTTAAACATTTTACAAAGAAAGAAATAAGGTGATTATTCTGCTGCAGGAGTATGCGATCGAGACACATTTAGGCCTGGAAGTGGAGGCCTGCTTCTCACCAGGGCTGCAGCGGCATTTCTGTAAGCACTGGTCCCCACACACCCACCCCAAGCTTCACACCAACCCATGAAGAGGAAAGGGGATGGGAGGAAGAGACTGAATACGATTGTTATGAAGTTGAAATGATGTTTCAGGCCTTCTAGGGGAGTGTGTTGACATTGTCAAATTTAACTGGTTTACCTGGAAAAGACATTTTTCTGCAGTTAGCATGGAGCCTCACTATTAAAAAGCAAATCCAGTGATCAGAACATTTTTAGGATTTAACACTTTGCACATACAAGTCCAGTATCTGTGAAGCATTTGAAAATTCCTACTCACCATTTATATGGGCTTCAAGTTTTTTTAAGCACTGACTGGAGATCCATGACTTCTTTTTTTTTTTTAATTTTATGGATGAATGCATAAAGAAGATGTGGTCCATATAGACAATGGGGTATTAGTCAGCCATCAAAAAGAATGAGATAATGCCATTTGCAGCAACATGGATACAACTAGAGATTATCTTACTAAGTGAAGTAAGTCAGAAAGAGAAAGATAAATGCTGTATGATATGACTTATATGTTGAATCGAAACTATGACACAAATGAACATATCTGTGAAAGAGAGACAGACACACAGACACAGAGGACAGACTAAGGCAGATGGGGGACAGGGGAACGGATGAAGTGGGAATTTGGGATTAGCAGAAGCAAGCTATTATATATAGAATGGATGAGCAACAAGGTCCTACTCTATAGCACAGGGAATTATATTCAATATCTTGTGATAAACCACAATGGTAAAATATTTTTTTTAAAGTGTGCATATATACATATAACTGCACTTTGCTGTACATAGAAATTAACACTGCACTGTATTAATAAGTCAACTATACTTCAGTAAAAATAAATAAACCCAGATTTCTCTGATTCCAAAGCCTGTGGTTTTCCCACACTGCCTGCCCGCCCAGCTACCACATTTCTCTATTTCACGAGAAATTCCTGCATCCCTTGGTTGGCTCTAATTATAGTCTTTCTAAAAAGGAATGTGCTGGGCCTTCTTCCTGGCATGAACTGCACCTCACTGGGAATGTCAGGCGTCTTTAACATTTCATTTATTAATAAACACTTACATAATCTTGCTTCTGTGTGCCAGACTTTGGGTTCAGGCAGTGTACACATGTTAACTCAATCTCTATAACAATAAATGGTCATGAAAATATGTACTAATGAAGCACCATTATCATTGCTATCATCTTATAAGTAATGAAACAAAGGTGCAGAGAGTTAACTGACTGACCCAAGGTCACACAGCCAGTAAGTTTTGCAAAACCAGGATTCACATCAATTGCCATGCAGTGTGACCCCCTTTCCTTTTAGAGATTCAAACTTCTCATCCCAACCTGTACCCTGACTCCCTCCTACGAGTGCTGAGATAGGGGAGGTCAAGGACTCGGAGCGCCCCCAAAGAAAGCTCCTGGAAAAGCCCAAATCTTTAAAAAATATGTATCTTAAGACAAATACCCTATGATACCCCTTATATGTGGAATCTAATAAAAAATGATACAAAGAAGCTTATTTACAAAACAGAAATTGACTCACAGATCTCGAAATCAAACTCGTGATTACCAAAGGGGAAACGTGGAAGGAAGTGATAAATTAGGAGATTGGGACTGACACATAGACACACTACTATGTATAAAAAAAGCTAACTAATAGGGACCTACTCTACAGCACAGGGAACTCTACTCAATATTCTGTAATAACGTACATGGGGAAAGAATCTAAAAAAGAACGAATATATATGTGTACAACGAATTCACTTTGTTGTAGACCTGAAAATAACACAACATCATAAGTTAACTATACTCCAATAAAAATTAAAAATGTAGTACTTCCGGTGGTTCACCCATTTGTCACAACTACTGAGACCCCAAGCTTTGAGCGCGTCCTCTGCAGCAAGAGAAGCCAGTGCAGTGAGAAGGCCGAGCACCGCAGTTGGGGAGCAGCCCTGCTCGCCACAACTGGAGAACGCCTGCGTGCAGCCGCAGAGACCCAGCACAGCCAGAAATGAATGAATAAACAAACAGATGATTTTAAAAGCGCATATATACGTATCGTAAGCGAAAGCTGGCACGGCCCAGCTATAGCTCCCGGCAACCCTCAGCTCTGGTTAAAAAAAAAATAGGCCATTTAAAACTTTTAGTCTATGGGAAGTGCTTATGGCCTCTAAGAAGGCTCCATCTTTCTTCTTCTTTTTTTCTTTTTTCCTTTTTTTCCCTAAACATTTATCTATTTGGCTGCACCGAGTCTTAGTTGTGGCACACAGAATTTTTGATCTTTGTTGAGGCATGTGGGAACTAGTTGCCTGACCAGGGATGGACCCCTGCATTGGGAGCGTGGACTCTTAACTACCTGACGACCAGGGAAGTCCCCAAGCCTGCTCCTTTTGAGACTGGAAACCGAATCTCTAGTCTTGGTGGTATTAACCCTCATCACAATAGCTTCCTCTCCCCCTCACTCCCTGTGATCTCAGACGAGGACCCTTGCAGGGGACGGAGGAGCCGCCTAGCAGTGTCCGCTTTGAGGAAACAGTCAGCTGACCTCAGCTGGGAAGACACACCCAACAGTGGAAAATCTCTGCCTCTTGGAGGCCGTTGGTTTTGACGAGATGCTGGACGTCCCACCTTTCAGAGATTGCTGTGTGCTAACAGGCAGTGTACTCAGAACCCCTCAGTCGTTTACATCTTTGTCACCAGCTTTTCCCCATCAGGTCTTATCAGGGACTTGGCGTGACCAAAGGCAGGATGGGAGACGGGTAGAGAAAGTTAGAAAGAGAAACCCAGTGAAAACTCCCTGGATCAGAGGAGATGCGCTAATAATGCATAGCGATAACCAGCAGCTGCTGGGCCTCACCACTCACTCCTCAACCAACCTCGGGCAATTTTCTTACCTGCATGAGCTCTCAGCATCCACATCTGTGCTCAGACGCTCAGTCGTGTCTGACTCCTTGCTTCCCCACCAGACTTCTCTGTCCATGGGATTCTCCTGGCAAGAATACTGGAATGCATTGCCAGGCACTCCTCCAGGGGATCTTCCTGAGCTAGGGATCAAACCTGCATCTGCTACTCCTGCATTGGTGGGTGGATTCTTTACCACCAGTGCCACCTATATATTAGGATTAATAATAGCAGCTACTTCTTGGAGTTGTCATTGAGGATTAAAAGCCATAATGTATGTAAAAGTCATAGTTCAAGCCCTGTAAGAACTCAAGAAATGTCAACTATGACCATATAATACATACCAACTTAATGCAATTTGCTATTTTTGAAAGTTACTTTATTGAAGTACAACTTTTTAAAATTATTCAGCATATCTTGGTAAAATACAGTAGAACACCTTGTAAAGTAATTTTTGTAGTAGTTTTATGGAGTCGGCTAAGCTGCTCTAAGAAAAAGGCAAAGTGCAGTGAATCAAAGAACAATGAAGCTTGTTTATCTCCCAGGTAACAGTCCAAGGTGAGTGCCCAAGTAATGAAGTACAGTTGATTCACAATGTCATGTTATTTCTGCTGTACAGTAAACTAATTCAGTTTTATACACACACACACACACACACACACACACACATTCTTTTTCATATTCTCTTCCATTATGGTTTATCACAGGATATTGAATATATTTCCCTGTGCTGTACATGAGTGCTAAGTCACTTCAGTCATATTACACTTACTCTTTGTAACGTTAGTCTTTGTATCACTATGGACTGTAACCCACCAGTTTCCTCTGTCCATGGGATTTCCCAGGCAAGAATACTGGAGTAGGTTGCCATTTCATTTTCCAGGGGAGCTTCCAGACCCAGGAACTGAACCCACGTTTCTTACATCTCCTGCATTGGCAGGTGGGATCTTCACCACGAGTGCCACCTGGAAAGTCTGTGCTATGCAGCAGGACTTTGTTGTTTATCCATTCTATGTATCATAGAACATTTTTTATTTTATGTGAGCCCCATTACACCTATGAATCCCAAGTTGTATTTCCCATCTTAAAGATTTTTAAAAAATGGTGTAGGGTAACTCACTTTCCCAGGCCATGTAGCTAATATTCAGATACGCAGAGTGCAACTCAAAGTCTTGGTTTTCTGCTTTCCAATATCACACTTATTACATTGCCTTGGAGACAGCGTTAGCAGTAACCTTCCTCCACCAAAGCACAGGCATACACACTGCATCTTGTTCCTGAGCGCCAGGAGAGCAGTCTTTACAACTGGGTCGTTGGTTTTCAGTATTACCCAGTGTAGTAGAATAACCCTAGGGAGCTGAGGTGAGCCATGCAGTTCAAGAGGTAAAACACCACGAGGAGTTTGCCAGCCATTTCTCTCTTGGCAGAGATAAAGGCTTGAAGCTAAGTTGAAGAGTCCGATGGTTGGTGGCTGAGTGCCATCAGAAAGTGTGAAAGTCCTTATTATGACCCTCAATATCATATTCCTACCCTGCGGCATTAGCCTGCTAAAAATAAGATAACTATTTCCCAAGATTAGTGTAAAAAAAAAAGGAAGAAGCTGGGACAGTGGGGGTTTTGGCATTGGTCTGGGGAAGGGGAACTAGAAGACAACAGACATTAAAATAGAAGCTGATGAACACTGTGTAATTTCCAACAGTTGATAATGTCATACTGCAAGGTTAGTGATTCTGCTGAGATAATTGCCATTCCCCAGATTACTGTCTTTACCAGAGAAAGAAATGATTGCTCTGTGTGAGACGTCATACTGCCTCTAGCTTCTTGAAATGTGGCAGTGATTAATGAAAGACTAGGCTTGAGATTTGCAAATCTTTCACCTAGAGTTGGGGACTTTCAGGAACAGAGAGACAGTTCCTCAGAAGAAGAAAACATGATTAACTACTCCACAGACAGGGGGACTGAGATGCTTATGGAATGACTCAGTCTTCAGAGCAAGTCTGGATCTGAAAAATGATGATCTAACCCTATTGACCTCTCGAGATATTTTTTCCCCCCTGCTGCAGAGAGTCAAGCCCGAATACTCGTTGTAAGGACTGATGCTGAAGCTGAAGCTCCAATATTTGGCCATCTGATGCAAAGAGCCAACTCATTGGAAAAGATCCTGATGCTGGGAGAGATTGAGGGCAGGAGGAGAAGTGGGCAACAGAGGATGAGATGGTTAGATAGCATCACCAAATCAATGGACACGAATTTGAGCAAACTCCAGGAGATAGCGGAGAACAGAGGAGCCTGGAATGCTGCAGTCCATGGAGGTCACAAAGAGTCAAACACTAACAATACTAATAGTTATTGAGTGCTTATGACTCTTCAGGCATTTAATATGAAGGTAGGGCTTCCCTGGTAGCTCAGTGGTAGAGAATCTGCCTGCCAATGCAGGAGACACAGATTCGATCCCTGGATGGAGAAAATCCCCTGGAGAAAGCAATGGTAACCCACTCCATTATTCTTGCCTGGGAAATCCCATAGACAGAGGAGCCTGGCGAACTATAGTCCAATGGGTCACAAAGAGCTGGACACAGATGAGCGACTAAGCAGCAACAAAGTTCCATTAGTGTCTTTATTGGACAGATGGAGAAACTGAGCCTCAGACCGGTTGAGTGTCATGTTGAATAGGAGGTGTTGCCAGCCCTCGGACCAGACCTAGCTCAGCCGGGATCCGAGTTGATATTCTGCAGAATGTAGCTCCCAGCCCCTGAATTCCTCATGCCCCACAACATCCAGTAAAATGACCAGACTCCCAGGGAGGCCCATTTTCCAGGACAGTGGTTCTCAAGCTTTGGTTACATCAGAATCACCTAGAGAGCTTGTTAAAATACAAATTCTCGGGCTTGATCTACCCGTATTCTCATCCAGTAGGTCTGGGAGGGGCTTGGATATTATATTTCTAATGAGCTTCCAGATCTTCTGGTCTCTGCTGGTCCGTGGACTGCACTTTGAGTAGCAAGCCCCTCCACCTCATCTCCTACCTCCAGGTCTAGTCACATTGAAACTGTGGCTGAGCCCTAATCCTGTTCCATGACCAAAGCATCTTTTAACCAAATTAGAATAAAGAGGATTTATTTTGAGAGACATTGAGAAAAATGGGGACTGTTTAGCCTGCATGAATCGTGTAGTGACCACATGTTTTCTTCCCAGACTTAGAAGGGATAGTTCTTATATAAGACTAAAACGGTTTTACATTTGCTTAGCACTTTAAAAATAAAGTGCTCTTTTGATATACCTGGATACATAACCCAAATTCATAAATATAACTTCACACCATGCGGGCCATAATCTAGCTCAACAAGCCATGAAATATAAAATACTCAAAGAATGCCTTCCTTGATCTGGAGGCCTACACAGAGAAATCAGAGTTGCAGTCATTACTGAGAAAGGGAAAAACCAAATTCAAATGGCTCTAACCCTAAAAATCTATGAAGCTCCCGGTTCACGATTTCAAAGTTAGAAGGCTTTCTATTATGTCAGTGAATACCACAGTGAGATGGGTTGAGGAAGGAAAGATGGATGTTAGAAAGAGAGAGACTGAGATAAAGAGTCCCACTGCATCCCTGGCTTCGCTTGTGGCTCAGCTGGTGAAGAATCTGCCTCCAGTGTGGGAGACCTGGGTTCGATCTCTGGGTTGGGAAGATCCCCTGGAGAAGGGAATGGCAACCCACTTCAGTATTCTGGCCTGGAGAATTCCATGGACTGTATAGTCCATGGGTCGCAAAGAGTTGGACACAACTGAGTGACTTTCACTAAAGCACCCCTAACCCTCCAGTCGGAGGGAACGGACACCCTCACTCACCAGGGCTACTCCTCCTTTGAACCTCGAAGCCCTGTCCATCTGGGTCACTTTCCTTTCTCCGCTTGGCCTCTGAAAAGCCCGGGACCCATTAATGAATTTATTCCTGGATTATATTAGGGCAGGAGGGAGGGAGGGAGGGAGAGAAAAAGCCACTCTCCAGATGAGAACCTTGATTTGTGAATGTCTCTCCTTTTAATCCCTCTGAACAGGAAACCACTGTAACAGACTCTGGTTTCGCTCAGGATCTAGGTCAATTTCAATGTAATCTCTCCTTTCCTCTAACCCTCAGCCTGGCCTCCTGCTCTCATCTCTTAAAGCAGCAAAGACATCCTCCTCCCTCCGAACACCCCACAAACACAAACTCGCTTGTTTTGCATGTGTGTTTTGCCTGACTCTGCCTTGGCTGCTCTATCAAACAGGAAAGAAAGGCCATTTCCAGAATTTCCTCCCCAAGGTGTTGGATTGAGGGGCAAGTGAGAAAGGATTGGGGGGGTGGGGGAGAACAGCTGCTCCTCTCATTAAGATGTTTTTCACCCCAGATCTGTGAGGGGGATGCATCTGGGAGAGAGGATTAGATGAGAGAAGGCTTTGCTGATTAATACCCTATTATTCATTATTTCACGCTTACGTATCCTGAGGTCTATTATTTAATAGTAACGACTACAGGATCATATTAATATTTTGTAACATTCAGTAGTAAGACTCGGTCTATCCAAGACTTATTAATCGCCTTTTCCTCCTAACTTTTTAAGAAGTTACTTCGGTTTATTTCAACCATGTTTCCTTCTGTTTGGCTCTCCCTGGTCCAGCCTTAGAAGCCCGGAGCCCTCTCCCCAGACTCTGGACACCTTGGTGCTTCCTTAGAAAGATGCTGACTAATGAGTGTTGGGCAGGGGTTTCCCTGGTGGCTCAGTGGTAAAGAATCTGCCTGCCAATGCAGGAAACATGAGTTCGATCCCTGGTCCGGGAAGATTCCACATGCTGCAAAGCAACTAAGTCCGTGTGCCACATCTGCTGAGCCTCTGTTCTAGAGCCCGGGGTCCTCAACTAATGAAGCCCTTGTGCCCTAGAACCTGTACTCCCCAACAAGAGAAGCCACGGCAAGGAGAAGCCTGCTGCCATGAAGGGCAGCCCCTGCTGGCCACGACTAGAGAAAAGCCCAAGCAGCAACGAAGACTCAGCACAGCCAAAAATAATAATTAAAAAAGAAATCGGAGATCTCTCCACAGTGCCCAGGGATGTGCTAGAGAAGCCCTGCCAGAGTGCCTAGGGCTGCTTTAGAGATGGGGTCCCCACAGCAGAGCTCTCTTCCCCTTGGCATGAAGGGGCAGAGGCTGAGCTGAGCCCTGGCCGATGGGAAGCACTCTCGCTGACTTGTAGGGTGTCTGTCCAGTCCCTTCACTGGAAACTCTCATCACATTTCTGATGGGGTTTTCATTCCTTATAAGCTCCTCCAAGGTCACTGTTGTTGTTGTTGCTAAGTTGTTGCTCTGTGACCCCATGGACTGTAGCCCTCCATGCTCCTCTGTCCATGGGATTCTCCAGGCAAGAATACTGGAGTGGATTGCCATGCCCTTCTCCAGGGGATCTTCCTGACCCAGGGATCAAACCTGTGTCTCCTGTAGCTACTGCATTGCAGGCAGATTCTTTACCACTAAGCCACTGAGGAAGCCCTCCTCCAAGGTAGAGGGGCAAAAATCAATAATTGATAGGAAAGACTCCTGACTTAATTAGGACAGAATTTTGTTTTTGCCCCCACTGCCCGTTTAAATTTTGTCTAATGGAGGAAGCTTTTCCCCTTGACCTGGGTAGAAATCCAGGAGATCTCCACGTTGTTTTGGACTGTTCTTATATAATAAGCAGAGCTACACTACCTTTAGGTCTCAAACATGCTCCTAATTTAGGAATGAAAGCACCCAGTCCAAAATGTTAAATTGCTTCTAGCCACAAACTTGTTTTAACCCACAGAGTGAAGGCCATCTGTGTAATAACAGATAATGGAGAAATCGAGAACCTGAATAAAAGGCCAAAGCAGATTTAATTCAGGACTTCCCATATTTGACCATCCACTGCCTGCTTAGGTTCCATCTCCACAACCACTTGGAGTGTCTGGCTTATCTCAGAAATCCTCTTTCAATTCCTAGCCCACGGTTTCCCCTTCCTCGCTACTCCAGAGGTGAATTCCTTTCTCTCCGTTTGATTACATTCAACAGTTACTAGTTGATATTCACAATATGGCCAAGGTACCATGTTTGCTGTTGGAAGGCAAATCAGATGAATTTAGTCCTTGACTTCAAGCTATCTCTAGCTCTATTATCTGAAAGTTAAAGTGTTAGTCACTCAGTCATGTTCTACTCTTTGCAACTCCACAGACCCTATAGCCTGCCAGGCTCCTCTGTCCATGGAATTCTACAGACAAGAATACTGGAGTGGGTTGCCATTCCCCTTCTCTAGGGATCTTCCCCACCCAGGGATCGAACCCAGGTCTGCTGCATTGCAGGCAGACTCTTTACCGTCTGAGCCACCATGGAAGCCTACCTATCTATTAATACCTTCCTACCTTCGATCTCTATCTATAAAAAGATAAATGGTATGGTATATATATTTATATATGAGGCAGATAGATACATACAAACAAAAATAAATAAATACAGACACACACATAGAGATAAATATATATTCTAATGAGAGTAGAGGGGGAGAAGAGGCTAAAAGAAGTAATTGAGAAATAAAATGAAGACCTCTTAGCACATATGCTTTACAGACACACACACGAAGCACCTGAGTGTTCAGGAAAGGAGTATTCATGTGTCCTACTGGGGATCGTGACCTCGCCGGCTCTTCATGATCTGCCTTCCTCCTTTTCTCCAATCCAGTCTCACAGACTTCCCCCCAGCTGTGTGTCAGCTGTGTTCACTTTCTTTCAGTTCTTCATCTCCTTTTTAAAAAACAATAATTTTATTTATTTATTTAGGCTGTCCTGGGTCTTCATTGCTGCTCGAGCTTTTCTCTAAATGCGGTGCACGGGCTTCTCATTGCGGTGGCCTCTCTTGTTGTGGAGCACGGACTCTAGAATGCTCAGGTTTCAGCAGTTGTGGCTCCCAGGCTCCAGAGCACAGGGTCAATACATTTGTGCTGCATGGACTTGGTTGCTCCGTGGCATGTGGGATCTTCCCAGATCAGGGGTCGAACCTGCGTCTCCTGAATTGGCAGGTGGCTTCTTTACCACTGAGCCACCAGGGAAGCCTTCTCTCAGTTCTTCCAACCAACCCTGACCCCTCCACCCAAGGACCTGGGAACATACACTTCCGTCCACCTGGAACAGTACGCCTTACTCATCATCACCTCAGAAAGCTTCCCTGGGTCCTAGGGCAGGCGTCGGACTCCCCACCATTCTCACAGCCCCCTACATTCTAGCTGTACTCCTTACAATTGTGTTAACCAACCAGCAGAAAATTAGATGCTCAGAGACTCTGGCCTTGCCCAGAGGAAAGATGTCTGTCCTGGTCATCAATATACTCCCAGACCCTAGAACAACAACTTGTACATAGTAGGTACTCATTGAATATTTTTGAAGGGATTAATAAACATGGCATTTAAGATTCATTCTCCTTTTTATCTTCTCCCTTTTCTCTCTCTTCCAGCCCAGTTCTCTTTTTTTAGGACCCCTTACCTCTCATAATGTTCTTTTCTCTTGGTTCTGCACAGTTTAAGAGTCCCTTGTGAAGTGATTGGCCTCCAACTAATAAAATTTAAAAAAAAAATTAATAACAAAAAAATAAATAAATAAAAATAAAAATAAAATAAAAATTAAAAAAAAAAAAAAAAAAAGAGTCCCACTGTGGTCTGCTGGGAGCTGTCCCGTGAGTTGAGAGATGATTCCTCCTTTGTTTACTTCTGGAGGTCTCATTCTGGGAGATAATAATGTATGTGTTGCAAGTCATTCATTCATTCATTCATTCAAACCCCTTGGGGTTTGTCTGAGAGGAGATGCTGCTCAAACTGTGACTTGAGGACAGGAGCGGCAGCACCACAGGGGAGCTTGCTTGAGTCTAAGCCTGCCTGTGGGGGCCCGGGGGCTCAATCTTGCTATTTACTTACTTATTTATTTATTTTGCTTTGCTTATCTTTGAGGCATGCAGGATCTTAGTTCCCTGACCAAGGACTGAAACTGTGCCCCCTGCAGTGATGTGCGTATATGTGTTAGTCACTCAGTCATATTTGACTCTTTGCGACCCGATAGACAGACTGCAGCATGCCAGGCTTCCCTGTCCTTCACCATCTCTCAGAGTTTGCTCAAACTCATGTCTATTGAGTCAGTGAAGCTATCTAACCATCTCATCCTCTGTCACCCCCTTTTCCTCCTGCCCTCAATCTTTCCCGGCATCAGGGTCTTTTACAGTGAGTCGGCTCTTTGCAACAGGTGGCCAAAGTACTGGAGCTTCAGCTTCAGCATGAGTTGAAGGTTGATCGGGAAGCAATGCAAAAAACATAAGAGAACTTGCAGAACTCAGAAGGGGACATCTTCAGACCAAGATGCTCTTCTGACACCTGGGAAAGGAAAGGGAAGGAGGAAAAGTTGGATGGGGGAGTCTCAGATGGCATTTGTTTATTTATTTATTACTTTAAAAATTTATTTATTAATATTTATTTATTTAGCTGCACCAAGTCTTAGTTGTGACATCAGGATCTTCAGTTGTAGCATGTGGGCTCTAGCCCAAGGCCCCCTGCATTGGGAGTGCAGAGTCTTAGCCACTGGACCACCAGGGAAGTCTCTCAGATGGCAATATTTTTCTTCCAAAGTCTTCGCAGACCCAGCAGGGGAGCTCCAAAGCAAAGAGCAGACTCTCAGTTTTGCAGAGTTCTGCGCTGTGCAGAAACCGAACCAGCCAGGTCCCTGTGAGCCTGCAGTGCTGTCATGGCCCGGGGGCTCCTCGGGAGGCTGGAAACCAGGCAGAGCCGGGAGGTGGCAGCAACTGGGGGCTGGCAGCCAACTGCGTCCTTTGCAGCCAAAAGGCAAGTTCTTTCTCTAAGGACGATCCTGCTGTATTCCCCATGGCAGATGCTGTGACATCTGAAGGTAATCTTACAAGAAACCTATGAAGGCTAGGAAATGCCTGGAAGCAGATTTAAGGAAGTGCCACACTAACAGCCTGACTCACATGCCCTTCTAGGACCGTTTATGTGGTGCTCTTATTCTTCAGGACACAGTCTCCCTGAGGCTCCTGGAAGACAAGGTCCAGGGAACCCTTTCTCCTAGGGAGCCCGGAGAGAGCCCGTGTGAACTGACACGGCATCTCTCTATTTATAAGATGTGTGAACCCAAAGGTCTCTGAGTTCGTTTCCTACCAGCTCTGCAGTTTCAGACTTCCCAGGGCAGACTTCATCTCATTTGGCAACTTCAGAGTCAGAGAAGAAAAAACAAAAAAACAAAAAACAGCACAGATCTGAGGATGCAGGGGAGTGCAAGGCCCTGATGATAACCAATGATGCCTCTACACACTCATTTTCACTCTCTTGCCCCATTCCCACTCACGCACATCTGCCAGGACAGCCCACTGCACGTGCAGAGTTGCACACAGTGAAAACGTTTGCCTATGCCAAATGGACAGTCACCCTCGAGTTCACTTAACAAAACCACGTGGACACACACTCCTCCAGCCCTGACACAAGCTTCTGAGTTTACACTCTGCTATTCCAACCCACATTTGTGCACCCAGCATCAAGCTTTCAAAAAGTCCTTTGTGTGCGATGCTTACATGAACAAGAGATTATAACATTACATACAAAAGCCCCAACAACCTGCAGAAACAGAAATAGACAATCATACAGACATTCAAAAACACAGAGATTTTAGGGTAAATTAAAATTATCTGGAGGCTGTGCCTGGAATGCTCTGAAGACATGCCTTGAAGGCTATTTCTCTCTTGGCTACAGATTCTAACACCCAGGGCTGTGGCGGAGCAGAACGCCTGATTCCCTAACCCAGAAGCACTTAGGGGATCATCTTAGCCATTCTCCAGCCTCCTGCAGAATGGACTAAAGCCATTAAGTCAGATGGTGAGGGGGATATCTATAGAGGAGCGGAGTGGGGGGAACAGGGGCCCACACTCTGCTTGCTTGGGTTTAAATCCCAGCTTCGCCACTTTCTACTGTGTGACTTCAGGCAAGTTAATCAACTTCTCTGTGTCTCATTTTCCTCACCTATAAACATGGGGCTAATAATATTACCGAGAAAATGGGTTGCTGAGAGACAAGACCAGCCAATATTTGTGAAGTGCTGAGAATGGGCCTGCTACAGCAGAGCAAAGTGAGTATCGGTTTTTATTCTACTCCTGACATTTCTCCACCCTGGGGACTCCAGGCTCCCAGGCTCCTTCCCCAGCAGCGTCCCTCCCAGTCTCCCTATGCAAGCCTCCTTGCAGTCACCAGCTCCTAGCTTCCACTGCCAGGAGCCGCTCTCTCCAGGGTCCTTCTCTCTCCTCCCCTTCCCTCTTCCTGGTTCCTACAGATGAGATTGGTAGGGAGCAGCGGCTGTGTGTGGCAGGAATAGGAAGCCAGGCAGCCAGTCCCCCGTCTCAGCTGCCTGCCCGGGGAGATGCCAGGCTCGATGTGCTTCGGGGACCACCCCTGTCTGCCCTGGGAATCAGGGCTTTCCCAAGGGCAAGGGCAGGGAGGTGCTGTAAGGTGAATTCTCCGTCAGCTACCTTCTGGTGCAAATATATGTAGGGAGATGGGAAGAGACAGGCTTCTCCACTCGCCTGAAGATACATATATATCTAGAATACTGGGGTGGGTAGCTGTTCCCTTCTCCAGGGGATCTTCCTGACCCAGGGATCGAACAGGGGTCTCCCACATCGCAGGCATATTCTTTATATTCTGAGTCACCGGGGAAGCCTAGATATACATATACATATATAAACATATATATTTTTTTCCTCTCAAAGCCCATAGCTCCGCCTCTCACCCTCCTGTCTGTAATTTTTCCCGAAGAAGAGAGAACCGTTATTCCTCCAAAGAACCGCCTTCTCTCGAACCCGGGCTCATCCTGTGGTCGCATCTCTCCAACACAGGAGGATTCATTTCCCCCGAGTCCACTCGGCGATCAGCGGGTTCCCAGGTGAACTGAAATCCAGAACTATTCTCATCTGGCCGCCCTGGGAGTTGGTTGCAGCGCTCTCGGTACAACCTGTTCCTCCATCCTCTCCCTTCCCCTTCCAGGCTGCGCCCAGCTCAGCTCCTCCCGCCCTCGCCCGGGGGCCCCAGCTGCGCCCTCGGGAAGACACCCGCGGTCTCGGTGCCCCGAGGGGAGGGCGGGAGGAGGAGGGGAGGGCGGGAGGGAGGCGGGGAGCCGCGCGGGGTGGAGGCCGGGCCTGCGGCTGAAGGTTGCCTCGGCTGGAAGGCGGCTTTTGGCTGCTTGGTAACGGGCTGCCAGAACCGAGCGAGGCAGAGCGCAGGGCAGCGGCTTCTTGACGTCAGGACCCGACCGCGCCAGCCACCCAGCCCGCCCCACAGCGGGGCCGGCCGCCGGCGGGAGAGGAGTCCGGCGCGGGGCGCCCTGCGGGTGAGGGGGGCGCAGCATGCCCCCCACCCCCGGGTCATGGAGATCGCCCTGGTGCCCCTGGAGAACGGCGGTGCCATGACCGTCAGGGGAGGAGAGGAGGCCCGGACCACGGCGGGTCAGCTCCGCTGCTCGGCGACGGCCGCACTCAGCGATGGACCCAAGCGGCCGGCGCCCAGGAGGCGCAGCGGCGCGGAGAGGGGCGAAGACCCGGGAGGCCGGCCGTCGCCACCACCGCGCCAGGAGCTGCCCCAGGCTAGCCCGCGGCCTCCGGAGGACGAGGAGGGAGAAGGCGACCCCGCCCTGGGCGTGGCGGGGGACCAGGTGCTGGGCCCGGGGTCCCTCCATCACCAGCGCGTCCTCATCAACATCTCCGGGCTGCGCTTCGAGACGCAGCTGCGCACCCTGGCGCAGTTCCCCAACACGCTCCTGGGGGACCCGGCCAAGCGCCTGCGCTACTTCGACCCGCTGAGGAACGAGTACTTCTTCGACCGCAATCGGCCCAGCTTCGACGGCATCCTCTACTACTACCAGTCGGGGGGCCGGCTTCGCAGGCCGGTCAACGTCTCCCTGGACGTGTTCGCAGACGAGATCCGCTTCTACCAGCTGGGGGACGAGGCCATGGAGCGCTTCCGGGAGGACGAGGGCTTCATCAAGGAGGAGGAGAAGCCCCTGCCCCGCAACGAGTTCCAGCGCCAGGTGTGGCTGATTTTCGAGTACCCGGAGAGCTCGGGCTCTGCACGGGCCATCGCCATCGTCTCGGTCCTAGTCATCCTCATCTCCATCATCACCTTCTGCTTGGAGACGCTGCCCGAGTTCCGGGATGAACGCGAGCTGCTGCGCCATCCCCCGGTCCCCCACCAGCCCCGGGGACCCCACAGGGGGCCCAATGGCAGCGGGGCCGCAGCGCCCCCTTCCGGCCCCACGGTGGCGCCTCTTCTGCCCAGGACCCTGGCTGACCCCTTCTTCATCGTGGAGACCACTTGCGTCATCTGGTTCACCTTCGAGCTGCTAGTGCGGTTCTTCGCCTGCCCCAGCAAGGCCGAGTTCTCTCGGAACATCATGAACATCATTGACGTGGTGGCCATCTTCCCCTACTTCATCACCCTGGGCACCGAGCTGGTGGAGCAGCAGCAACCGGGGGGCGGGGGCGGCCAGAACGGGCAGCAGGCCATGTCCCTGGCCATCCTCAGAGTGATCCGCCTGGTCCGCGTGTTCCGCATCTTCAAGCTGTCCCGCCACTCCAAGGGGCTGCAGATCCTGGGCAAGACGCTGCAGGCCTCCATGCGGGAGCTGGGCCTGCTCATCTTCTTCCTCTTCATCGGGGTCATCCTCTTCTCCAGCGCTGTCTACTTCGCGGAGGCTGACAACCAGGAGACCCATTTCTCCAGCATCCCGGATGCCTTCTGGTGGGCGGTGGTCACCATGACTACGGTGGGCTATGGGGACATGAGGCCCGTCACCGTGGGCGGCAAGATAGTGGGCTCCCTATGTGCCATCGCTGGGGTCCTCACCATCGCCCTGCCCGTGCCTGTCATCGTCTCCAACTTCAACTACTTCTACCACCGGGAGACGGACCACGAGGAGCAGGCAGTCCTTAAGGAAGAACAGGGCAGTCAGGGCCAGGGGGCTGGACCCGCCAGCACAGGCCAGCGAAAGGCCAGCTGGAGCAAGGGGTCCCTCTGCAAGGCGGCAGGGTCCTTGGAAAACGCAGATGGCTCTCGAAGGGGCAGTTGCTCCCTGGAGAAGTGTAACCTCAAGGCCAAAAGCAACGTGGATTTGCGGAGATCGCTATATGCCCTCTGCCTGGACACCAGTCGGGAGACGGATTTGTAAGGGGGTCCCAGGAGGACAGCTGGCTGCAGGCTGGAGACAGCAGAGGCCTTCTGACCCTGGGGATCTACTTGACACCGCAGAGTATTTCAAGCCCACCCTGGTACCTAGGTCTGTCCCTTTTCTCTCACTGCTCCCCTCCTGCCTCCCCCTCCACCTTGATCCCCTCATTTTTCCTCTTCTTTCCATGACCCCAAGGGTCACCTATTTTTAAAAACTACCACATTCCATGACGCAGGAGCTGTTGAAATGGTGAACGCTGTGAGATGGACGTCTTTGTAGCCAGTTTCCTACACCCAGCAGAAGGACAACCCAAACAAAAATGACTTTAAATAGCCCAGATCTCCAGGGATTTTGTAAAACCCCTCCTCACATCCCTGTGCTCCAGATTTGCTTCACAGATGATTATATTTGTGTATAAGGGGAAATATTATTTTTATGGCTGGAGAGTGGATTTTTGTACCGTGGTTCAGATGGAGATATTTTGGATACATTTTCAAGACATATGTTATATTCATGGAAGAGATGGGTTTTGTGATGTTCTCCCGTGATACTTACATTACAGCCGGAGACCCTGGTCCAGCCATTCTAGTTCCTGTGTCAGTAAGCCTCTCTCTTTTCTGACATGTAGTATCGGTGCTTTGTGTCTGAGGCAGGCAATGCTCTGGAAGAAAGGCAAGTCTAACTGTTTTCTGTGCGCCTTAATTCTTGTAACTTTCTTCAAAAAGCATTTTAATGATGTAGGAGGAAGACTTCTGATAATTCGTCCTCTTGAATTTTTATCCCAGGAAATAAAATGTTACTCGATTAAGGCAAGTGTTAGTTTTTCTACAGCTGATGTATCTTTGGAAATTAAAAAAAAAAAAAAGTCTGTTCCTCACTGTTTATGGTTCTGGAGTCAGAGCAAACTTGACTGGGGCGGAGGAGGACTTGGAAAGTTCATGGTTTGATCATTGACATCTCTTTGCTGGGCCCCCTCTGTGCCTTGAAGACAGAGGGGTGAATTCTGTTTGTCTCAAGTGATTAGAACACAGATACTCCCAGATGGCATTAGACCCAGCTGTCAGCGGGTCTAATGTGGATGGAATTAAAAGGCAAATGATGACCAGACCCTCCCCTCCTCCCTTCTGCCCGCAGCCCCACTGCCATCTCCTGGGTCTGGGTTTCCCAGCCTTTGTCTGCAGGTTTTAAGCCCTACTTAACATGGTTGTCAGCTCTGAGAAACAAGCCTGGTTCTCCGGGATAGGAGACCTCTCCGAAAAAGTGTAGCCCTGATGGGAAAATCACAGAGAGAGGAGGCAGCACCTTATTATTATATTCCCACCCCACCCCCAACACCCCCACCAAACCATGGTGAAGCAGAGAAGGATGAATTGCCTTTGTGGCAGATGGAGGCAGAGAGAGGCTGGAAGGGTTTGTTTGTCCACATTAAGGGCTGGTTTCTACAGATTGTAACCTTGCCCCGAGTAATCTCTAAATTCACAACAAATCCCTTTGTTCCCTTGTCATCAGATGATACTGACAAAATATCACAGCAGGTGTAACGCTGGCTGCAATGTCTCTCTGGGCTTAGCTATCCACCAGGGGTTTCTGATTCCTGCTGTTGTTTTTTTTCTGCTGAACAATCCAAAGACTGGTGGTTTGGCATCCTCACCAGGGTAGATTGGTGGTCCGTAGCCACATGCGACCACAGCGAGCTTGATGGCTAGTTCTGGGGCACGTTCAAGTTTGGGAGATGGAGGGGAGGAGGAGGATCTGGGAGACTGATGTCTGAGGTTTGTGGATTTAAATGAGATGTCCACGCAGGAGTAAAAGCCTGTCTGTGACCGCCTGGAGTCATTACCAGCTGGGAACTGTGAACATCGCATCAGAGAAGGAAGCAGAAGGACTGTGCCCGGGGCTCTGTTGTTTCACATTACATGCAGAAATCAAGGAGAGTGAGCAGGGACACTCTGTTTATTTGTAATTTACAATCTTCCTAAAAGCAGGGCTTCTTGTCCGAGCTCTCCTCCACACCGTCTCACCTCCAAGCCCTCTGTGGCTCCCCAACTGATGTGGTTTAATGCACCCCTCCTGGCTGGGATGGGGTCATCCCTTCGGTTCCACTCTCCCTTGAAGATAAAAGAGAAGGCGCCGCCCTTGCCCTGAAGGCCGTTTCCTTTAGACTTGAGCAACAAAGAGAGAACTGTAGCCACCCAGGCCTCAGATGAGTCCAGATACCTGGCAGGTGTTGGTCCAAAGAGACAGAATGGCTCTTTAGATTGTCTGGTAAAAGGTACAAGCTTGTACAAAACCTCGGGGATGGAGGGGGCGGAAACGAGAGCGCTGAGTGTCTATATTTTGTGTGGGATGAGGGGGCGCTGTCCACAGGTTTACCAAAGGGGATGCAGGTGGCTCCAGAGGGACCCCGGTCCCCTGTTGCAGCCTCCCATCCCTTAGTGGTACCCATCCTGGGGCACTGGGAGGGCCCCCAAGGGCAGTGCAGGTATTTCAACCTGTCTGTCTTCTCAATGCCCCTGTTGCTATGGTTCTGGAAACAGGTCCCCCAGTTTCACTCCCACCATCGTGGTGGTTTCTCTGTTCACATGATTGGCAGGAAAGGAGTGTGAATGTCAAGTCTTACCCAGGTCACCTGAGGCAAGCAGGCCCCTTCCTGTCCTTTCTCCCCCTCCCCTTCACTGCCGTCCTAGATTTTCCTTCCGGAGGAGATTAGATCTAGTAGTCCCGGCCAAACCTTTATCCAGATGTTGCTTCTTGGCTCCCGCAGCAGGAAGCCATTCCTGGGTTTATAATCTACCAGCCTTGGCAGCCTCCAGGTTTCCCAGGTGGCGCTAGTGGTAAAGAACTCACCTGCCAGTGCAGGCGACTCGAGTTCAATCCCTGAGTAAGGAAGATCTCCTAGAGGAGGGCATGGCAGCCCACTCCAGTATTCTTGCCTGGAGCATCCCATGGACAGAGTTGCCTGGTGGGCTACAGTCCATAGGGTTGCAAAGAGTTGGACATGACTGACGAGATTTAGCACGCACCTGCCCAGCAGGGATGGACCGGTGTGATGCTTTTACCAAAAGACAGCCGCTCTCCTGCAGAGCATGTGGCCCTGGTTTTTTACCACCTACTTTTTCTTCTCCTGCACATATGCTGGGTGAACCCTGATCAAGGACAGGTTCAGAAAGAAAAGTCTTAGGCTTTAAAGCCTCAGCTCCCTGACCTGCCCTGCCTGGGGGAAAATGAAACAGAAGACCAGCCCTTGAGAAATCTTCCTGTGGGGTTAGGCTGTGACTTATTCTCTTGTTGATGATGGGAGCACTTCCCAGTGGGGAGGAGCCAGAGCAAAGTGTCTCTCTGGGTGTGGAGGGCCCTCTCCAGAGATGGCAGGCCATGCACACTGAGTGTGACCCTGGCGTGCCCTCCTCTGGGCCTGACCTCAGCAGCACACATCTGCTCTACAGTTGCTCTGCATGCTGGGCATCCTGGGACACGTGTTAAGATGCTGTCCTTGCCTTCATCTGCTTCCAGTCCCATTGGGGAGGCAATCAGCGTACAACAGATCAAGTCATGCAGGACAGGTCATGATCAAGTGCCTTCTACTGATTCCAAAATGAAGTGGGATGGGTCAGAAGTGGGAAGGCAAAGAGGAGTAGAGAGAGATGGGCCTCTGGAGACTTTGAAGGGTAGCTGGGTAGAGAGAAGGGCATTCAGGTTGGGCGAAGTTGGTGGGAGGAGTGGGCTGGAGAATGGCCACCTTGTCCACATCATTATCATGTGGGGATGGAGTCCAGGGTTGCAGGCTGATGCCTCTCCCCAGGGGAGGAGGGCAGGGCAATCCTCTCCAGTATTCTTGCCTGGGACATCCCATGAACAGAGGTACCTGGCGGGCTGCAGTCCGTAGAATCGCAAAGAGTGGGACATGATTGAAGTGACTTAGCACACACACACGCATGCCTCTCCCCAGGAGAGGACCATAGTAGGAATCCTGATTTTATCAATGGCAGAAGGACTCAGCAATTATTTAAAGCAGGGATTGGCAAAAAGTCTGAAAAGAGCCAGATAGTGACTATTTTAGGCTTCGTAGTCCAAGAGGCAAAATTGAAGCTATTATTGTAGATACTTATATAACCATTGAAAATGTAGTCATTTAAAAATGTTAGAACCAGTCTTAGCTCAAGTGCTATACCTCCCTGTAGTAACCATTTATCTGTCACACCGCGGCCGCCTCCTGGGCATCCAGGCATGGCTGTGAAGCCCGGACCTGGCTCCCTGATTTGATTTTCCTTCACGGAACTTGCATTTCTGCAAATGCCAGCCCTAGCTTAAGAAGGAGATCTCAGGCTGGGGTTTCCCATACCAGTGAAGTCTTGGAGCTCATTTCTACCTCCTTGTGAACATTAGAATTCTCTAGGTGGCTGTGGGCAGCATGCTTTATTTCTAGGGAGGAGGAAGAAAATGCCAAGCTGGACATCCTGCCCGGGGCTCTGGGTATGGGCTTCTCCCCCTGCACCTGGTGGAAGTGGGCCCAGGGGCCAGGGCATAGCCTCCTTCTCCTTTGGCCCTAAGTGTTTTCCTGGATGTGACATCACCCTGGGAGCCTTGAGGCTGTCCTCATCCTGCCCCTCTTCAGCTGCCTCTTCCTATTGTAGAGATGGGCCTGAGTTTGCGGGGGAGAGGACCTGTGTGATGGGCATAGAGGGAAACGTATGAATCAACTCTAGCCGCAGGCCTCCAGACAGAGCAAGACACTTGCCAGTTTCCCTTTTAATTGGCCAGTGACTTCTAACGTCAGACTTTGCAGCAGGCGATGTTTTGGCAGGAAGGAATGTTACAGATCATCTGGTGGGTTCTACTCATTTTACAGATGAGGAGACTGAGGCCCAGAAGGACGAAGCTCCTTACCTAACCAAGGTCACCGTACAGTCCAATGGACTGGAATCATCTCCCCGACTCCTTGGCTGGATTTTTCTGCTCCCTCTGGAAAGTGTCCCTGTTCTCATTAAAGCTGACTTCCCTGCTCTCCCTTCTCCCCCCTCCCCCCCACCCCATCACCCACCCCATGGCCATCCCACCTCTCGAGGCAGGTTCCTGCCACTTCAGTTCATGTGTAACCAGTTTGCCTGGGTGGCTGTGTGGGGGAGCCCCCCGGGTGTCCAGCTGTGCTCACCAAACCCTGATCTGTCTCCTCCAATTTGATTTGACTCCACTCAACCTGCATTTGCTGCAAATGTCAACCAGTGTAAGGAATGGACTTGCGGGAGTGCATGGCCACGCGCAAGCAGGAGAAAACAGGAACCTTTATAGTCCAGTGTCCTTAAAGTACTCACTAATTCATCCCTCCATTCATTTGTTAAATCTTTATGTGACAACATTATTTACTAAGGGGCGGGCACCATGCTATGGGTTTCCCTGGTGGCTGAGAAGGTAAAGAATCTGCCTGCAATGCGGAAGACCTGTGTTTGATCTCTGGGTGGGGAAGATCCCCTGGAGCAGGGAGTGGCAACCCACTCCAGTTTTCCTGCCTGGAGAATCCCATGGACAAAGAAACCTGGAGGGCTACAGTCCCTGGGGTCACAAAGAGTTGGTCATGACTTAGCAACTAACACGAAGGTGCCATGCTAAGGAGCTGAATCTAAATGGCAAGGGAGCGTTCCTGGTTGGCTTCCTAGGGTAGTGGTAGATGAATAAAGTTGCCTGGGCTAGTAAGCAAATGAATGAAGAGATATCCTCCTTTTTAAAAAAATGAATTTATTGGAGTACTGTTGCTTTGGGCCTCCCAGGTGACACAGTGGTAAAGAATCCACCTGCCAATGCGGAAGCCACAGGAGATGTGGATTCGATCCCTAGGTTGGGAAGATCCCCTGGAGGAGGAAATGGCAACTCACTCCAGTATTCTTGCCTGGAGAATTCTATGTATTAGTTTCTGTTGTACAGCAAAGTGCACATATACCACCCCCGTTTTTAGATTTCTTTCCCATTTAGGTCACCGCTGAGCAGTGAGAATCACTTTGAAATAGAAGTAAAAGCAAAGAGTCAGACCCGACTGAGCAACTAACACACAAAAGCCAAGGAGATGGGCAGCGTTGTAACTGGGAGAGTGACGTGCTGCTTTAGAGAAGGATGAACAATGCTCGAGGTGGAAGAAGACTTAAGAGGGGGTGAAGAATGGGGGACGGGGATGCGGGGACCTAGGGCACTAGGACTCTGTGTCTGTTATCCTGCAGAGGCAGAGGGGTGGAAGCAGGCACTGGTGGGGGCGGAGAAGCCAAGATTTCCCCTGGAGACACCCCGCGGGCCACTCACCAGCTTGGAGCAAGAACCTGTCTCTGCCTTCCCAGTGGCACCCCCAGAAGAAACACAGAGGACCACATCCCCAAGGGAGATGCCTCACGGATTTCTGCTAGAAGGCTGGCAATGGGTCCCAATCTGAGTTTTAAAACATTTTAGGGAGCAGGTAAAGGCCCTTAGATGATGACCCCCTTGGTTGTTGGACCAACGGGCAGGAGACCCAGCGGGTGTTTTGGAGCCTTGGCGAAAATCAGCAGGAGTCATCCTTGGACCGAGGGGCGGGAGGTGGGGGCAGGGCAGCAAAAAGCCCTGGAGGCTGGAGTTTCCCCTGACTATTCTACCACCAGGAACAGGAATGGAAAAAGCTAAGAAGGGCTGCAAGGGGTCCAGAAGAAAGCCCAGTGGGAAAGCCCAACTTCTGTGTGCTGAGCGTTCGGGAAGTTCAGAATGGAGCTGCATGCGCACCTGGACGGGGATCTTGATTTGGACCCCATGAGCGGCTCCTCCGTGGATCTTTCAGGACCAAAGGGCCCTGGAGGACAGCAGGTTCTCCATTCAGTCTGCCCACACTCCCCGCTCCTTCTGGGAGCTCACTGGTGGGCACCGGGTCTTTCTTCCGTGTGTGTCAGCCCCTCTCTGGGGAGACAGAGAGATGGGGCTCAGAAGGAGCTGGAGTGAAGTGCTGATCTCCCAGGAGGCCCACTCGGGGCCTCCCCCCTCCCTGACACCCCCCGCCCCGTGTTCTCTGCGTCTTCCTGCCTGTGTGACTTCTGTGCTCTGGGGAGGGGGTCACCTCTGCCTCCTCTGGGGGTCTGGCATCTGCTGTCACAAACCGGCCAGTCTTGGATGCTGCAGTGGGGACAGAAAGGAGTCTGTCCTCAGCACGCTCAGAGACAGGTGTGGGCAGGTGACACCCGCCTATGCATGAGGAGACACGTGCAAGAATGTGAGAATTGTAGCAAAGCTAAAAATAAAGCCAAAGAAAAACAGCTTGAAATGTCCCTGCGAAGTGTGATTGTGCTTCAAGATTTGGGGGAAGGGGTTGATCTAAGCCCAGGGGAGTTATTTGGACAAGGACTCCTGGGAGAAGTGATCTCAGAAGCAAAGCGAAGGAGAGAGAGCATCATTTAAAAAAATTTTTTTTAAATTGGAGTATAGTTGATTTGCAATGTGCTGTAAGTTTCTGCTGTACCTCAAAGTGAATCAATTATGCATATACATACATACATATGTATAGGCTCTTTTTAGATTCTTTTCTCATATAGGATGTTACAGAGTATTGAATAGAGTTGCCTGAGGTATGGGCTTCCCTGTTGGCTCAGACAGTAAAGAATCTGCCTGCAGTGAGGGAGACCCAGGTTCGATCCCTGAGTTGGGAATATCCCCTGGAGAAGGGAATGACTATCCATTCTGGTATTCTTGCCTAGAGAATCCCATGGACAGAGGAGCCTGGCAGACTACAGTCCATGGGGTTGCAGAGAGGTGCACACAACTGGGAAACTAACACTAAGCCTGTGTTATATCAGTTCAGTTCAGTCGCTCAGTCGTGTCCGACTCTTTGCGACCCCATGAATCGCAGCACGCCAGGCCTCCCTGTCCATCACCAACTCCTGGAGTCAACCCAAACACATGTTCATCGAGTTGGTGATGCCATCCAGCCATCTCATCCTCTGTCATCCCCTTCTCCTCCTGTCCCCAATCCCTCCCAGCATCAGGGTCTTTTCCAATGAGTCAACTCTTTGCATGAGGTGGCCAAAGTATTGGAGTTTCAGCTTCAACATGAGTCCTTCCAATGGACACCCAGGACTGATCTCCTTTAGGATAGACTGGTTGGATCTCCTTGCAGTCCAAGGGGCTCTCAAGAGTCTTCTCCAACACCACAGTTCAAAAGCATCAATTTTTCGGTGCTCAGCTTTCTTCACCGCCCAACTCTCACATCCATACATGACCACTGGAAAAATCATAGCCTTGACCAAACTGACCTTTGTTGGCAAAGTAATGTCTCTGCTTTTTATCATAGGCCCTTATTAGTTATCTATGTTGTATATAGTAGTGTGTACATGTCAATCCAAATCTCCCAGTTTATCTCTCTCCCCAGGAAATAACCGTAGGTTTGTCTTTTACAGGAGAACATCACTTGATGCGTATTAATCTACGTCTTCCCCATTGTCCACCCTTCTGTCCCCTGGAGCCTTTTGTCAACTCCCTCAGCCCTCTTGTGTCACTTGTCTCTTGGTCCCTTGAGTTTCTCAGGTTAGGAGGCGGCCTGCTCACAGCACATGGTGCCTCGTGTCTCGCTGGTAATAGATCAAAGCCAGGTGATCCCACAATGAGACTTGATAGCGATCTTGCTGAATCTCGGGTCTGACATGGAAAGAATGAGCTTTGTCTTTCTTAAGTCTTCAGTGTTCAGTGATCTATGTTCTGTTGCATATGAGGGCTGCTCTTGGGAGTCTGAGGCCTCATGTTTTGATGATGCTATAAATCGTGTTATATCAGAAGACCTGTTCTTCGGGAACTTCTGAAAGCTGGTGAAGTGACACAGTTGTGATGTCACGTTTATCAGAAATTTCCAAATCGTTTCAATACCAAGACTGAAGATTTAGACAGCAGCTTTGCTCTAAACAGTGCAAACCGCTGCCCAGTGACTTGTTTTGTAAACAATTGAGATGACTCGAACCTGAATGGGTACCTCTTGGTGATCCATACCAATTACAGGAAACACTCACAGAAAAGATGCCCATGAACACTTGCATTTGTTCTTCCCAGTTGATCAAACTTTCCTGCAACAATTTGCGTTTTTAAAAGGCTGTCATCTGGGAAATGGAGACGAGTGGTCCCAATTGTGCTTAGGTGGCCAAGGTGTCCAGTTGCAAGAATGTCCAGGTTGGACAGCTGACAGTAGTTTACGCTTCTATGCTTCTTTCCTTAGTGACATGCTATTATTATTATTTATTGTTCTTCTTTTGTTGTAGTAATGTCACCTACAAATCCCACATCATTTCGACACCAGTTTTTTTGTTTGTTTTAATTTTTTGGCCGTGCTTCACAGCATGCAAGTTCCTAGTTCACCAACCAGGGATCAAACCCACACCTCCTCCAAGGGAAGTGCAGATTCTCAGCCACTGGCCTCGAGGGAAATCCCTCGACACCATTTGAAATGGTCTGAGATGGCATAGTTACCTCTTCTTGATCCTTCTGTGTTCCTTTCACTGTCTGCCTCTGGTCCATCCTATTTGAAAAGTGAAAGTGATAGTAGCTCTATTCTTTGCCACCCAATGGACTATATATAGCCTGCCAGACTCTTCTATCTGTGGAATTCTTCAGGCAAGAATACTGAAGTGGGTTGCCATTCCCTTCTCCAAGGGAGCGTCCCTACCCAAGGATCAAACCCAGGTCTCTTTCATTGTAGGCAAATTCTTTACCTTCTGAGCCACCAGGGAAGCCCACCCTCATATGACTTTCCTATTAATCTCCTCAGAGGACAATTGATATGGTTCAGTCATTCCCGAGTTCCTAACAGAATAAGTCCAGTCCCTTCAGCCTGACTTTTGAAGTTCTCCATGAAAAAAGTGAGACTTCCTCAGCTGTGTCCAACTCTTTGTGACCCTATGGTCTATACAATCCATGGAATTCTCCAGGCCAGGATACTGGAGTGGGTAGCCTTTCCCTTTTCCAAGGGATCTTCCCAACCCAGGGATGAAACCCAGGTCTTCCTGCATTGTAGGCTGGTTCTTTACCAGCTGAGCCACAAGGGAAGCCCAAGATTACTGGAGTGGGTAGCCTATCCCTTCTCCAGTGGATATTCCCGACCCAGGAATTGAACTTGGGTCTCCTGCATTGCAGGCGGATTCTTTACCAACTGAGATATCAGGGATGTGATGCTAAACCTTCCTTTTCAGACTCTCCTTTGTCTACCTTATCTACCACTGAAGACACCTGTGCTTCATATCTACTCTGGACAGAGTCATGGTGGCAGCTGATCCCACTGGCCTGACATCCCATCAGTTATCTCTTGTAATGCCTGCCTTACGTTCACTCCTTGAAATCCTACTCATCTTTCAATGTATACCTCCAATGTCTGTTCCTCAAGGGGCCATTCTCAGCCCATCCAGTCCAAGGCAGTGTCCCCTTCTCTGGCGCTCTTATCATAAACACTTTCCCCCATGGGGTAGTTGTTTCCCAACCTCTGGTCCACCCCAGTTCACACTCTTCCCTTAGAGCAGGAATTGGCTCGTTTGTCATCTTCCTAATCATCTCAGTGCCTAGAATTGGCCCTAGAATACAGCAGGCTCTCAAAGGCACTCAAGGACAAGGCTGTTTGGACTGAATTGATCCCTCTTCGATGACTTGAGTGGACCATGGAATTAGATCCCAGGCCTCCCAAGCTGCTGGACATACAGGCTGGCATCATTATCTCTATATGTGATGTACTGGTGAGGCACCTGCTATAGGGAGGGAGCTGGGTGAAGCCCTTGGCCAGCTGTTTGGATGTGCAATCAAATACACTCCCTCTGGGGGATGGCACTGAAATCCTTGATGCAGACACTTTGGGGGCATCCAGGGAGCTGCGGGACTTCATTGGACAGTTGCCGTCACCCTGCCTTTGCTCCAAGGTCACCTTGCCTTCATAGTCCAAGTGGGTGATGACTTTTGGCTTGAACTGGGACTCCTGGCAGTAGAAAGATGGGACACTCTGTGGGCAGGGATTCAGGGGAGTGGCTCAGACAATGGCTCAGAGAGTAAAGAATCTACTTGCAATGCAGGAGACCTGGGTTTGATCCCTAGTCAGGAAGATCCCCTGGAGAAGGGAATGGCTACCCACTCCAGTATTCTTGCCTGGAAAATTCCATGGACAGAGGAGCCTGGTGGGCTACAGTCCATGGGGTCACAAAGTCAGACACAACTAAGCGACTAACATTTTCACTTCACTTAAGAGACCAGGAAACTGGGGAAACTGTCCCTCTGGGACAAAAGATGTTGGAGAGGATAGAGTGACTCTACATCACACCTCCAGGATACCCGCTGTATACTTGTGGTTGATCACTGACATTTCATCAGTTATTTCTGACACTCCATTCCCCCTTACTTCCAAGGTCTCCCAGTTTGGAAGATGATTTGAACGGTCACCCAACTGGATAGAGGAGTGGTAGGGGACAGTTTCTCTCCATCATTCTCCGCTGTCATTTTCAGGGACCACTGGGTCCCCAAGATGCTTGACCCCCAGCAGTGGTGCCTGTGGGGCCAGGGGCAATCAAGTCCTTGGGGATTTTCTCAGCCCCCAGATGACGAGGTGCTGAGCTTAGGCTCCTGTAAGACTTTGGGGGACCCCTGTGGTGTTTAATCCACGTCCTTAACCCTGCTCCTTGGGCTTCCCCAGTGGTTTAGCGGTAAAGAGTCCCCTTGAAATGCAGGCAATGTGGGTTTGATCCCTGGGTCAGGAAGATCCCCTGGAGAAGGAGATAGCAACCAACTCCAGTATTCTTGCCTGGAGAATCCCATTCTGTCAGACAGAGGAGCCTGGCGGATTGCAGTCTGGGGTCTCAAGAGATGAACACACCTGAGCGACTAAACAACAATAACAATTCCAGTCCTATAATATAGGTCACCAACCCCTAGCCCAGGACTGGGTAAAATCTGGGTAAAGTCCTAAGCTGAAAAAAGAGTATGATGCTTTCTGATCTGTAATTCAAAATAAAAACAAGACTAACTGAAACAGGGGGGCTTCCCTGGTGGCTCAGTGGTAAAGAATCCACCTGCCGATGTATGAGACTCGGGTTCTATCCCTGGGTCAGGAACCCACTCCAGTATTTATGCCTGGCAAATCCCATGGACAGAGGAAGCTGGTGGGCTACAATCCGTGGGCTCACAGAAGAGTCAGATGCAACTTATGACTAAATAACAAGAATGACTGAAACATACATTGAAGAGAGTTCCCAAATCTGCTAATACTTTCTTTGATGGTTTTGTTGAAATATCGTGTCAAGTTATTTAAAAAAAAAAAGTTGCGATGCCTGCTGCTGAGCTGGTGCTCCCCTGGCTCGGGTTGACCCTTCTTGTTGGATAACCAGGACCCTCCCTGTGCCCTCCATGGCCACCTCTGTGTGCCCCCCATGCCACATCCCTGGGCCCAGTCCTGGGGACAGGTGGTTCTATCTGGGTGGCTTTTTCCAGTGGGAAATCGTTCCAGATGTGGTCAGCTGGAGGCCACCAGGGCAGACCTGGGCTTCTGCACAGCCACACAGAGAGCTTTGTTCTGCCTCTTTGAAGGGGCTTCTCTGATGCCACCCTCTGCAAGGCATGGTTAATTGCATCTTTTCTGGGAAAATACCAAGAGCAGACCTGAGGATTAAGTCTCTGCTGGGAATTAGTGATCACCCTGTCCTGACACTACACCTGGACCACCCCATGCTGTGGGCAGCAGGGGGAATTTATAGGGTGTGGACACTGAAAAATAAATGTTTTTTTCCCCCAATTTTTTTCATAGGTCTTTAGAAAGAAAAAAACTAACTTCTACTTTATATTGAGGCATAACCCTGGAGGAGGGCATGGCAACCCACTCCAGTATTCTTGCCTGGAAAATCTTATGGACAGAAGAGTCTGACAGACTACAGTCTATAGGGTCACAAAGAGTTGGACACAACAGAAGCAACTGAATACAGAGCCGATGAGCAATGTTGTGATAGTTTCAGGCGGACAGCAAAGGGACTCAGCCGTACGTATGCATTTATCCATTCTCCCCTAACTCCCCTCCCATCCAGGCTGCCACAGAGCGTTAAGCAGAGCTCCCTGTGCTACACAGTAGGTCCTTGCTGGTGATCCGTTTTAATTGCAGCAGTGTGTCCATGGCCATCCCAAACTCCTCAACTATCCCTTCCCTCAGTATTTCCCTCCAGAAATCATAAGTTCGTTTTCTAAGTCTGTGAATCTCCTTCTGTCTTGTAAGTAAGTTCGTCTGTGTCATTTCTTTTTAGATTCCACAAATATAAGGGATGTGGAATTAATCAATCAATTAAAAAAATAATTATGGGTCTTTAAAAACATAGGATATTGTTTTTAGTGTCAGGGCAATTTTTTATACTGTAGTATGTTAAGGACAGGGGATTTATAGTCATATTTACTATTCATAAGTTTAAGAATATGGTACGTAAGCTTCTACGAGAAAGTTGGAGGTTTTGTAAGCCTCCATTGCTTGGAAACAGAGGTGATTTCCATGCACACGGTCCCCCGCCCTGGAACCTACTTGCCGTTTACAAATCACTATCAGCACTGATCTCCCAGGGTTTGCTCTGCTGCTCCCCGAGATGTCAGCAGACACCTCCGACAAGGCAAGCCAAGATGTGTTTTGACAACAGAGTGGTTTCCTTAGCAAGCTGCTGGTGTCCTCAGGTGACTCAGTAGAGAAAGCTTTGGCTTTTTGATGAGGACAGAACTCTCAATGGCCTTCCTGTCTCAGGAGCACTCGCTGAGTTCATCCTCAGACTGTTAGTAGGATTTGTCTGGGCTCTGTGAAGCCGGCTTGTCCGTTGAGTACAAAGCTCTTTTCGCTCTTTTCCTGGAGAAAACTCAGTGAACTCACTGCACAAACCCCAGAGACCACAGGAAATAGGTTCTGAGTCCTTTTCAAGAACTCAGAAGGCAGCTAAGCCCCGTGGGGAGGGAGGCACAGTGAAAATAAAATCCAAGTGCACCATCAGCCCTACACAGATGAGACTTAACACTCCAAAGCGCTATTGTTACTGCCCATCACCCCTCGCTGACCACCTACTGTGTGCCGTGCCTCCTGGGGGACAACTTATTAACCGATCCTCGATTGCAGAAATAACCTTTCCAGCTGTAGAGCCAATGGTATTTGGAGAAACCACACCACTAAGAACTGCCAGAGCTGGATCTGAACCTTTGCTCTCTGCCTCCAGACCGAATGGCAGGTTGTCAAAGGTTGACCGTGGAGGAGTGATGATCCATGTGGGTGAGGGTCAAGGTGGAGCAAGCAGGAGGCATCTTGAATACAAAAGCTGAATTTGGAGAGTTGGAGGGAGGGGCCAGACTGGGGAAGGGTAGAGCTGAGTAGCAGGAAGTAGAGAGCCTGGTGGTGAGAGCCCACAGGTAACTGTGCGGGGCAGGCAAGGGAAAGTGAAGAGTGGACCACTTCTCTGGAGCAGAAAGTTTATGAGCCTTGGAATGGGTCTGTGGGAATCCTTAGATGGCATCACCGACCAGATGGACATGAGTCTGAGCAAGCTCCGGGAGTTGGTGATGGATAGGGAAGCCTGGCATGCTCCAGTCCATGGGGTCACAAAGAGTCGGACACAACCGAGCAACTGAACTGACTAACGACTTTGGAGCCAAGTTCAAGAAGACGAGTTGAGGTGTTGATGTGGTGGTGGGCTTTGCATATCACATGGGACTTGGAACCCATAAAATCCTTGGGGAGGGGGGAGGGCAGCTGTGCAGGTGTTTGGGAGGGAGAATAAACCTAACGAAAGTGGTATTTTAGGAGGACTGTCCCCCAGGAGATCTGGGGACAGAGAACCAGCAGTGGGCTTTTGCAATGGTGGAGGCATGACACAGCTTAGTGTCCTGACTGACTGCTCTGAGAACAATCCCCTCCCTCTCCACTTATCTCCATTTCAGCACAGTTGCTGAAGTACCCTCAACCCCAAAATAGCCAAGGCAGTCCTGCCCTTCCCAGGGGCTCTCCTGGCTCCCACTGGGCCTGTGGGTGACTCTCTCAGGCCATGGGGGTCACTGTGATGTCCAAGGAGGCTCAGTTTGGCTCACAGAGCCAAACACAACACAGCGCTGAACTGGAGGGAAATACGCCAGCATATTGCCATCACTGGGGGAAGGGGGATGGCAATACATCATTTGCTCTCTTGCTCAAAATGCTAGAGCAGTATAGAAACATCTTGGATGTTGTAGAACAGAATTTTTTACCTTTGTCCCATTGGGTGGCAAGATGGTGCTTCTTATTTTTAATGGGAGACCAACGTCTCATATTCCATGACATCATACTTATCTCGTGCTGGAAAGTTGTCCATGAAATATGGTCTGTATGTCATGATTTTTTCTCCCTACAATGTAGTCAGGGCTCCTGGAAAAGGCAGTTACTTTTTACCAAGAAAGAAGATGTCTATTCTCTAACTATGGATTAATACAAGCAAGCACCCAGGCTCAGGTGACACACCCAAGGCAGAAATGAGTGTGGCGTGTGGGCCTAGGGGAAGGTCGGGGGAGTCTTGACCATCTGCTTCCCTGTTCTCTCCTCATCAGAGAGAGGGCTTCAGCCTCTGAAGACTGCCTGAAGGATCAGGCAGCATGGAACAGGGCCAGGAGTTGGTACAACCAGAGAACCATAGCATCAGAAAGTATCAGAGCTGGCTGCAGTCTCAGAGTCCAGTAAGAGCAGGGGGTCTCAAACTACAAGATGTATGAAAGTGACCTGGGATGCTTCCACAGATGCAGATTCATGAGCCTCCCCTCAGCGGTGCTGACTTTGTATGTCTGGGGAGTCTGCATTAGGAGTTGCAACTCTTTGTTGCAAGTGATGGGAACTGAGTTGTCTGATTCAAACAGAAAAGGAGCTTATGGAGTGAACACGTGTATGCCTGGAGCTGGGAAGCTGCAAGGCAGGAGCGCCCTGGGCCTGCAGACTCCAGCACAGCAGAGGGAGAGGAAGGACCTCCCAGAGACGGCCACCTGGTCCACAGGACGGCCGAGCATCCACCCCCACCTGAGGGACCTGGGGCGGTCTCACACTCTGTGCCCCTTCAGAGGGTCTTTCCTCAGACCTCCTCATCACCAGCCTTCTGAACTGGGCCATTCTAGGTCCTTAACTAGGAGACCCAACGTCTCATCACCCATCCATGTCCTGTGATGTTATGTAGACCCTCATTTCAGAGGATCTCTTCTAGGAAAAACCGACAATCGTTGGTCCATTGACTTGAGAGAAGTTTTGTGCTCCAAGTGTGGGATTTTTTTGATCCCTTTAATTAGTCCTGATGCTTATGCAGTGTTGTTGTGCGCTATTATGTATTCAAACCTTACAGCGGCCCTGGAACACTGGTGTCCCGTTACCAGCCCCATGGTGTCCCGTTCCTATTCCCACTTTACAGATGAGGAAGCTGAAACTCAGTTTGAGTCACATGACCACGATACACAGCAAGGAGTGGCCCACCTGAAATGAGCCTGGGTGTTCTGGCTCCAAGGTCTGTGTTCTCCTAACCACTTCTGCTTCACCTGGACTCTCCTTCTTTTTTGGAAGAGCTCTGAACTTATGATATATGACAATCCATCAAATTTAGATTTTTAAAAAAAAATAAAATGGGCTTTGGGACTTCCTTGGTGGTCCAATGGTTAAGACTTCACCTTCCGATGCAGAGGGTACAGGTTTGATCCCTGATCAGGGAACTAAGATCCCACACGCCTTGTGGCCAAGAAACAAACAAACTCAAACCCCCATAAAACAGAGGCAATATCATAACAAATTCAATAATGACTTTAAAAATGGCCCACACCAAAAAAAATCTTTAAAATGGGCTTTGCCAGGGATGCCCACTGAATCTCTTTAGAACCTAGGTCCCTGCGGCCAGTTATTCACCACCAGAGGTTCCCTACAGCTTCCATCCTGATTCTAACAATAGTCTTCATTGTCTGTATTATGGTAACTATGCCCTTGGCTCTAGTTACAAGGTCACTGTCTCTAGATATCCAGGATCTTCGTTGAATAATTATAGTTGGAGCATCTTTATTTTTTGTCTTAACTCTCAAGGCTGCCTCCTTGAATAAGTGTAAGGTATCATGCTTCTCTTGTGTCTTGCCAAAGGCAAAATCAAAGGCCTGTCTCACCATTGGCAGGTAGGCTGGAGCTAGCTAATAGCGACTGAACATCTCTGTTTCCCGGAAGCTGTTTGAAATAGCCACACGAATCAGCTCAAGCAGCTCTCCTAACTAACAACCATATGGAGTAGGAGCAGGTACTGCTATCATGGCTGTTTGGGAGTGGACAGTGAACAGGACTGGGATGTTTGCGGAAGGTCTCACGGGAAGTAAATGGTAGAGTCAGAATTTACAGCCAAGCAGTCCAGCTCCAGAGCTAGCACTGAGCTAATCCTTCTTGCCAGAGCTTAAGTTCATTCTCTCTTGCAATGTCAGCAGAAAAGATTAATTCATCCATTCGACAAATATTTATTGAGTGCCCACTCTTTGCCAGGTAAGGAGAACTGGCTGGTCTCTGCCTTCAAGCAGCTTAGACTAATGGGGAGGAAGACATTGATCAAATGAACATACAAATCTATGTGAAATTGGATGTGTGGAAAAACACGAAAGACGCGTCAACTGTGCCAGGTGAGGACATCATGGAAGGATTCTTACCTGGTCATGTAGGCCAGAGCTGGAAGCGGAAACCACAGGGGCTCTTAGGACAAAGGACCTGCCTGCTTGCACTCCTGGCTGCAAAGGACTCAGCGACCCAACTCCAGCTTTGGGAGCCTTGGGAGGAAGGAGGAAAGAAGCAGCAGGAGATGCTTCTTCTTGGGTGTTACCAACAAGGGTTTTTGGCCTCCTTAATCAATAGCAATTGATCAGAGACCAGAAAAGAAATTTAGGCCAGGCTTTACTGGGTTCCCTGCTGCAGCAGTGGGGAGTGAGAACGAACAGCAAGTTCCCTTGCTCCGTCCATTCCCTGAGAGGCGGACAATCTCTTTCTTCTTTCCGGTGAGGGTAAGGGTGTGTCCAGGGGTCAGGCCCAAGAGGTGGCTTGGTTTCTCTGCCCACCACCACTCTTGGTGGTGTTGTGTGCAGGGGGTGTGTGTAGGACCCTGCTTTTGCTCCTGACCCCCTGTTTTGGCTCCAGGCTCTTCTAAAGTGACAGTGGGTTTGTTGGTCTCTTTGTATCTTTTGGGTCCAGAATTTACCCCAACTGTGCACACATACCGTTATTTTTAGTGCCATGCGGTTTCCTTGTATTCTGTTGCTGGAGGAGAGGTGTGTTCAGGTGCAAGCTTTGCAGCCAAGGGTCCCAGGTACCAGCCTGTCTCACAAATAACTCCTCTCCCTCCCCCTCTGACCTGCTGCTCTTTCCAGCCTTGAGGTTGAGTTCCTGAGGGCAGCGAAGCAACTGGATCTCCCAGAGGTCACCCTGAAAGCTGACTCTTTCCCAGGAGAGGAACTCAGCATCGGCTGCAGTTCTTGAAGAGAATCAGCCACACCGACCACATCGGGTTTGCTGGGAGAGTGATGGGTTCAGGCACGCAGACCTCAGGGGAGCTGCGGTCCTGGCGGCAGGTCCTAGAGGGATGGACTTGACCCTCCTCTGTTTGCCAGGCATGTCTCTATGGTGATGTGAGGACAAGCGTGGGCCCCTGATGCCATTCACTTCCAGACTGAGTTGAAGTGTCACTGCATGCGTTCATGGGGGAGATTAGGAAACACATGAACCATATGCATTTTACCAAAGCATGAACCAAAGCATTTTACAATGTGGGTCCAGTGTGCTAAGTGGGGGGAGTATGGAGGAGGCTTCCTTCTATGTCACCTTAAAGACCCTCAATGGAGGAGGGTTTCCAAGTTTTGAGTACTTCAGCCCTAGCCCAGCTGACATCTCAAGGCTCAGGGACCCAGAAAAGGGAGATTTCAGTCGCTTAAAGCCAGTTATTAAAGAGAGAAGGCTGATCAACCCAAGAGATTTCCCAGAGGGGCAGACACAGAAATGTGGAGGGGAAAGAAAAAGCAGATGGAGTGTGATGGAAGAGGAAGAGTTCCTGAAGTTTTGGGGGAGAGGACGTGAGAAGTAACATGGTGCTCACTGTCCCTGCACGTTATATAGTTGAGTCACTTCGCCAAGTCCAAGTGTCAGATGACTCAGAGCCCAGGCTGTCAGCCGCTCCAAGATCAGGGCCAGGACTGATGACCAAGGCAGGATGCTGGGAGTTCAGGGCCAACCAGAGAGTCAACTTCTAACTTATCAAGCTAGAGGATGACAATTTTTTCTGGACGCACCAGCCAGGGTGGCTTCACTGCCCTAAGGGTGTGTGATGGATAGTTTATGCCAGAGGACTGTCTTTTGAACAATCAGATTGCAAAAAGCCAAAAATGATGAGGAGCTTATCAGTACAGAGTGCCTGTGCTTAAGAGAGTCCTGATAAGAATAGATGGAAACAAAAGGAATGTACGGATGTAAGTTGGACCATGAAGAAGGCTGGGTGCCAAAGAATTGATGCTTTCAAATTGTGGTGCTGGAGAAGACTCTTGAGAGTCCCTTGGACAGCAGGGAAATCAAACCAGTCAGTTCTAAAGGAAGTCAACCATGAATATTCATTGGAAGGACTGAAGCTGAAGCGCCAATACTTTGGCCACCTGATGCAAAGAGACAACTCATTGGAAAAGACCCTGCTGCTGGGAAAGATTGAAGGCAAAAGAAAAAGAGGGAGGCAGAGGATGAGATGGTTGGAGGGCATCACTGACTCAGTGAGTTTGAGCAAACTCTGGGAGAGTGTGAAGGGCAGGGAAGCCTGGTGTGCTGCAGTCCATGGGGTGTCAAAGAGTCGGACATGACTGAGCGACTGAACAACTACAAGACAGAACGAAAATTCTGTTCAGAGTCAAGAGCTGCAGGAACGGGGCATGGTTGAATCAGTCCCACATCGGGAGCCAGCAGGCAAAAGAGCAAATCCAGCTTTACTGTTTACTAACTGGCACCCTCACACAATCCCTTAAACTATAGGGCTCTCAAACCCTTTGATTTTAAAATAAGGAGAATGCTGTCTGCCCTACAGGGTTGTGACTGTTTCATAAAGGACATGTTTTGAATGCAAGCACTTTTATTTTATCTTATTTTTCATTTATTTTTATTAGCTGGAGGCTAATTACTTTACAATATTGTAGTGGTTTTTGCCATACATTGACATGAATCAGCCATGGATTTACATGTGTTCCCCATCCCGATCCCCCCTTCCACCTCCCTCCCCATTCCATGCTTTGCAAATAGAAAGGGTTATTTCCAGTAACCTGAAAATCAATGAAGTAAAAACAGAAAGTGGACTGCGTTTATGTCCTCCGTATACATCGTATTCCACGGGAATGGCACCTCCGGGAGCCACAGTGAATGGCGTTTCTTGGAGCGGCTGCAGCAGTGCTAAGTCAGGTAGAAGGAAGTCAGGTTTACATGAGAAACATTTTCGTTTATGATTCCCCTGTCTGTGCTGTGAATTTGTGAGATCAGTAAAACATTCATAGGAAGCATGTGGTGAGATTGTGCTGCAGAACCAAGATAACCTCTCAGACCCCAAGATCTTAAAGCAGAGTTTTCTTTCTTATTCAAATTACACGGCCTTCGTGGGACAGCACAGACTTTGCTCATCCCAGGGACCAAGGGTGAAAATATACAGCCCCATCTTTCCTTCCCTGAAATGGGTCATCTGAAATCTCTCGTGTGAAGAATGCCTTCCTCGGACCAAAAGGAGGAAGACATTCTTATCAATTGTGATGGAATTTGGGGCAAGAAATGTGCGTATACAAACCTAGTGAAACTCCTCTCTCTCCATTACATCTCTACCATTTGCTACCCACGCCCAGACTCCTCTGTTTTGTCATTTCTTTACAATTCTTCATTTCTTTACCTAGAAGCCTCCTGTTCTGGTTGATTCTTTGGGTCTTCATTCTCTCGTGGGGGCTCCCATGGACATGTAAAAATTCCATGAAAGTTGTATACCTTTGACCTCTTAATATATCCTCACCAGGTCAATTTTCAGGCCCAGCCAAGGACCCTAATGGAGTCAAGGAAAACATTTCCTTCCCTATAGGTACCTGGAGATTTGGACAACAAATAAGCCACTGGAGCTGCCTTTTAGGGGCTCAGAACTCAAAGTTCATGGGTGAGAAAATATGGGATATGTGGAAAATCCCACCATGAAACCCCATTTAAAGAGAGGTGCCAGGGTGGTTGGAAGGCAGCACAGATAATACCAAAGTTGTAAGTATACTTGAGTCTTAAATTGGTCAAATCCTATTTCCTGCCTTAGTTCTCTTTGTTGTAAAGTATGGAGCTGCTGCCTTCCCCAGTCACTAGAGAGGGTATGAGGATGAAAACATATTTAAGGGAATTCCTTAGTTGGTCCAGTGGTTAAGACTCTGTGCTCCCAATGCGGGGGGCCTGGGTTTGATCCCTGGTCAGGGAACTAGATCCCACATGCCTCAACTATTAATAAGACCTAGCAACAGCCAAATAAATACATGAATAGAAATAAATATTCTTTAAAAAGTGTAAGAATTAAAATCTCTGAGGTCTTTCAAGGGAGAGGAATTTTAGAAATTCTGTGTATTCTCGTCACTGTTTTGGGAATCAAGTGACTTTAAACTTAGAAGGAAAATGTCAGGACTTGGGTCCCATCTCTGTCCCAGAGTGGTTTAATCACACTGACTTTGGTTTGCAGACCCCAAAGTGAGGTGGGCGGGACCCTCTCCTTTCCAGAGGCTCCTGTCTTAGGGGCATGTGCTGGGCATCTCTGCAGAAGTCTTTGCAAACCTCAGGCCTTTTCTAAGCTGAGTTAGGGCTTCGTCACTGTCGCCCCGACACTCTGTGCCTCTGGGGGGTGAGCTCTGGAGGACTCGGGCAGTGACATGGGATGGGGGTGACAGTTCCCAGGCAGTCGCTATTTCAGGGGCGGGCCAGGCCAACCCCGCTGACTGGGGCGGGTGTGAAGAGACAGGCAGAGGCTTTATCTCCCGAGTTCTGACCTGTGTGTGATTCTTCTGGCCAGTCTTGCTCTCACACCCTCTGGTGTCTGGTCTCATGAGCCTAGGAACATTGGGGGTTGAGTGGGCCTTCTGGAGACGGAAGCCCCCTACTGCCCCCAGGTGATAGGACTTACGAGGCCCGAGGCTAAGGGCTGAGCTGGAAACCCAGATCCCAGAACCAGTAGGACAGAGATCGGAGTCTCCTGGTTTACATCCTTCCAGCAGCTAGAAACAAAGGAGTTGCCTTTTGATGGAGCTTTTAAAAAAATGCACAGATTCTTTCATATGGTGTTAATAATAGATTGTACTGATAGTGTGATTGACAAATGACTCTGTTTTCATCTTTCAAAACACATTTTAGAATTGCAAAAGCTTCTTTCCTCACTTTTCTCTTCCTTTCTCTTTTCCCCGTTTCATCAAATGTTTATGGAGCTTTTGGACCGTGAGTACATAGAAATAACACTACCTGTGTCATCACCTTGGAATTGTGATGTGGCTAAACTAAGTGATGGATGGGTGATAAAGGAATGAACACTTGCTGACTAGTCTTGTTTACCAGACACTGTGCTTTCCATTGTCACATGTATTTAATTTAATTTAAAACTGAGCAAGCCCCATAAGGTAGCTGATGTTAATAACAATCCTCACACATTCATCTAATTCTCTGAATAACCCCCGGAGGTGAAAACTGTGATTATGTCTACACTGTCCAGCAGGAGGGGGGTGACCAGGTGGCATCCAGACCCCAGGTCCCTAAATGCGAAGCTCACCATGCAACTCTGCACCTTCTGAGAGTCGAGTCAGGACCCCAGCTCTATATGGAGGAGCTGAATTCTGCCAAAGTCCCTGTGGGCCTCTGAGCTCCCTGACCCTGAACGGACATCACGTCTCAGATGCTGAGTCCAAGCCAAGAAGTTGGGGTGGGGTGGGCAGGGCCACAAGGAGGAATGGGAGGGAGGCTGACTTTCCTAAACCGCAGTTTAAGCTGTGGTTAAACCTCTCTTTTCACATCTGAGGATGAGGAAGACCTGAGGATGAGGTCTCTGGATGCCGTGGTGCCTCTAGGGCCTGAAGCAGGTCCCCAGGCACCGCAGTTCCTCTCGCCATCCCCTCTGCCTGCTCTTGGCCCGAAGGTGACTTTGCAGACAGCCTACTCTGCACTGCCCCGGGCTGCTCACTGGCGGAGAGACAGCAGGCGCTGCAGCAGCCAGGCTGCCTTGGCCCGAGGATGCTTCAGCAGCCGGGCCTCGTGAGGATCTGGCAGCAGCGACCTACTTACAGGGGAGGAGCGGGCAGGGAGCACCCGCCGGGCTCTCTGGGTTGCGGGGGAGGACTGCCCCATGTGCTCTCCTCCCAGACACAGACCAGAGGGGACCCAGCCTGCACAGACGAGGGTGGGGCTTCCTGCCCGGGACCCTCCGCTGTTAGAGGGACCCTGCTGAGCATGGCCTGTGCTCCAAAGAGAAGCCAGGGCAACAGAGATGGAAGGAGAAAACCAGAGACAAGGAGAGACAGAGAGAGATGGAGAGAGAGACAGAAAGACAGAAAGAGAGAAATAGGGAAGACTGAGATAGGGAGAGAGAGACAGAGAGACAAAAAGAGACAGGGAGAGACAGAGAGACAGAGACAGAGAGACAGATAGAGAGACAGAAAGACAGGGAAGACAGAGACGGAGACAAGGAGAGGGGGTGAGCACCCAGGAAGCTTGTTTAGGAGGAGAGGGGAGGGCCTGGTGCTGAGAGCCCCAGAGGCCCCCCTGCAGACTCTCCCCCGCACGGAGCAGATTGAGGCTCAGGGGCCGTCCACGGGCGGCTCACTGCTCCCACGCTCCCTCATCTAATGTGGTTCTCCACAACCACGCTGAGGCAGGCTTTGTTTTTCTTCCTTTGGACAAATATTTATTGAGTTCTTACTCTGTGGCTGGAGGTGCGCATTGGAGTCAAGAAATTCTCGTTGGTCAACATGTGATCGTGAAGTAGCAGGCAGTCATGTCCGACTCGTTGGGACCCCATGGACTGTAGGCCACCAGGCTCGTCTGTCCATGGGATTCTCCAGGCAAGAATACTGGAGTGGGTTGCCATTCCCTTCTCCAGGGGATCTTCCCCACCCAGGGATCGAACTCAGGTCTCTTATGTCTCCTGCATTGGCAGGCGGGTTCTTTACCGCTAGCGCCATCTGGGAAGTCCCTGCCTGCAGTCTCATCTTTAAAAATGGAATCAAGAGGGTCTCTGGGGATTTCCCTGGTGGTCCAGTGGTTAAGACTCCATACTTCTTGTGCAAAGGATGCAAGTTCAATCCCTGGTTGGAGAACTGAGATTCCACATGCCTCACAATGCGGCCAAGAGATAAAATGCGCACTCTCACTCATTAAACATAGTTTTTTAAAGAGGATCTCCAGTTCTTCTGCTACTAAGAGTTGGGTGCAACCAGAGTCTTAATTCAAGAACTATGTTGATTGTAACTAGAAGGATGTAAGCGGGGCATCAGTCATCCACTGAGCATCTTTTTTTTAAAAAACATTTTATTTTGTATTGGGTTATAGTCAATTAACAATGCTGTGATAGTTTCAAGCGAACAGTGAAGGGACTCAGTCATACATATATCCATTCTCCCCCAAACTCCCCTTCCATCCAGGCTGCCACTTGATATTGAGCAGAGTCGCCTAATGCTTTACAGTAGGTCCTTGTTGGCTATCTTTTTAAAATATAGCAGTGTGTACCTGTGCATCCCAAACTCCCTAAATATCCCTCTCCTCCATCCTTCCCCCCACCCCAGGTTCATTCTCTAGGTCTGTGAGTCTGTTTCAATTTTATAAGTAAGCTCATTTGTATCATTTATTTTTAGATTTCACATATAAGGGATGCCATAGAATATTTCTCCACTGAGCCTCTTCTAACTGCTGAGCCACGCGCCAGCATGAAGCCAGGAACATAAGATGACTTGTAGGATTTGTAAGGATGAGGGGAGTCAAATCGGAGGGCGCAAAGGCTGGGGGCTGGGAGACAGTGAGACGGTGGGCTGTGTCTTAAAGAATAAATGGTCCTTGGGTCAGAGCCCTGGCAGAGCCCTGTCTCTTTCCAGGCAGAGACACAGAGGGGAAGACGCAGAGGTGGGGTGCATTATGGAATCAGGAAAGGTTGGCAGAAGAGAGCCTGAGTATATGACGCTCTGATCTCACAGCCCAGAATCTCAGGCAGTAACCCTGGACGCTCACACCCTCGAGAGCTTTGGGCTATGACGGTAGCCAGCCTTGGAAGGTCTGGAAGACCTTGAAGGCTCCAAGGCTCCCCTTCCAGCAGTTTTGAGATGCTCCCCATTCCTTGGCACGGGGCCTGGAAAAGGGGGAAACCTTCAAAATGCCCACCAGATGGCAGTGTTTCCCAGTGTGACTCTCCTGGGGGAGCCGAGGAGGGGACCCGCCTGGGCGCCCGTGCTGTGACAGGTCTAGGCAGCTGGCCCCGGAGGAGCCAGAGTTCCAGTTCAAGCATGCCTGCCCCCTTTCAACAGAATGCTTCCAAGAATTTCACTCTGAGAATGGGACACGTGGGGCTGTCAGAGGAACCCTCTCCTCTTCCCTGGGCACCTCCTCCTCCGCGTTTAAAAACCCAGATGGTGCTCACTTTCCCATGAGCCACGATTACCCGGGAAGCAGAGCAGATGGACCCCATTTGCGTTCAGCTTTGCCTCGCCCAGTGAGATTCCTCAGTGGACAACCTCTAGACCATACCTGCTTTCCCAGTTCTCCTCCTGTGAGCTTATGCAGTGGGATGGAATCAAGTGGGGGCAGAGGTGGATGGAGTCGATGTTCAGTCACTCAGTTGTGTCCAACTCTTTGTGACCCCATGGACTGCAGCACGCCAGGCTTCCCTGTCCTTCGCCATCTCCTGGAGCTTGCTCAAACTCATGTCCACTGAGTCAGTGATGCCATCCAACCATCTTGTCCTCTGTTGCCCCCTTTCCCTGCCTTTAATCTTCCCCAGCATCGGGAAATGTATTTTTCCAATGAATTGGCTCTTTGCATCAGGTGGCCAGCGTACTAGAGCTTCAGCCTCAGCATCAGTCCCTCCAATGAATAGTCAAGGTTGACTTCCATTAGGATTGATTGGTTTGATCTCCTTACAGTCCAAGGGACTCTCACGAGTCTTCTTCAGCATCACAGTTCAAAAGCATCAACTGCTTTTGAGGATGCTGCTACTGTGCAAGAAATTTGGACTAGGAGCCGAAGAAGGCACAGAAGGCAGAAGATGGGCAGGGGGCTCCGGGGTTCCCTTTTTACTTCACTTCTACAATCTGCAAGGTCCTTGGGTCATCAAAGCAGCCCAAATGCAAATACCTCTGTAACCAAGCTGGACCTTATGGGGTCTTCCCAGAACAGACCCCTCCCCTCATGTCCTCTGTCTGCCTCGTGTCTGTAGAAATATTTTAGCCTCCTAGACCTTCCCTGAGTTGCAAAAGGTAAATGTAATCAGAGAAGTGAGAAAAAGGCAGAATGAAAGGGGAAACAGTCAAACAAGACACAAAAATAACAGTTAAGCCATTGAGGAAAGTCAAGGACTTTTAGTTCCTTCTCAAGGCATATAGATAATATTCTGAGCCAAATTCTGTGAGCTGTTTTGCAGACACTGAAACCCCTACCAGGTGGGGGAAGCAAACTGCATGCTGTCCACAAACACAGAGACCCCAGATGGGGTGGAACCAGAGGTGGATGGTGCTCATTTCCAATGACCTCACTGCCAACCAATCAGAAGAAGGTCCATGAGCTGATCACACTCCCCACAAGCCTCCATCTCTCACTCTGTCTTTAAAAACCTTACTCTGTGAGTCTTGAGAGAATTCAGGCCTTTTAAACACTAGCTGCCTGGACTCCTCGCTCAGTACCTGCAAGAAATGCTGCACTTTCCTTCACCGTGACTCGGAGTCAGTAGATGGACTTTACTGGGTGGATCCAAAAAGCTGCGGATCCAAATTTGCTTTGGGACCACTACAATTTTTCCTTTTCCTGAAGTCAAGAAGGTGGCTACCTTAAGAGTACACATGAAGTTATTTTCTAGTTTCAAGGAAGATTTAAACACAACAACAAATACCATTTAAACAAGAGGCTTAATTTAGCCAAAAGTGCCCCCCAAATACACATCACGAAGGACTTACATGCCTCACTGAAGAACACAGGGCTTTCCAGGACTTCAGCCAACATCAATATCTGGGACGAAAGATGATAAGAGAATGGTGTAAACAAAGAATCCAGAGATGGCAAGGGCGGGGTGTGCCTGGGTCTAGTTTTAGGTCAACCTCCAGTGACTTGCAGCCCGGGAATCCCACACGATGAGACAATTCAGTTCCTTCCTGGTCTGGGATGCCCAGACCCAGTTCTCTCTCCAGGCACACTTGGATGACTTATTGTCACATGATTCCTTCAGAGTGATGTTAAGCTATTTGTGACAACGCAACTAAATGTGGTATTTTTCTCTAAGTTTGGAGACATTCTCTCTCAAATGTGCCGTCTCTTTCACCCTCTTTTGAGGTCACTGGAAGTGCTATTTTATAAGCACTTCAAGAGAAATTCATGCCTCAGTCTATCCCTTCTGGCATCATTACTGTCCATGTTCATACACTGCCGAGTATGTGAGGAAGACAGTAGGCAGAGTGGAAATCCCATTGGATTTGTAATCAGAAGGCTGAAATTGTATCTCTAACTTTTCAGAGAGTTGGATGGAGACTGCTTAACATCCTTGTGAACAGATTCTACTAATAAAAAAGGAGGGGAGTAGTAACTGTGTGGGCTCAAAGATAGCTCTCCGATGTCTCAGCAGATAAAGAACCTGCCTGACAATGCAGGAGACACAGCAGACCTGAGTTTGATCCCTGGAATGGAAAGATTCCCTGGAGAAGGAAATGGCAACCCATTTCACTATTCTTGCCTGGAGAATCCCAGGGATAGAGGAGTCTGGTGGGCTACAGTCCATGGGGTTGCAAACAGTTGGACACACAATAATGAGGTATCTTATATCCCAGGGTTTGTTTTGTAACAAATGTAATGTGTTTTATAAACTTAATGAGTTCATCTGGATGAAAGAAGATAAACTATAAAGGACTACCACTCTTAATAAGATTTCAAGAATCCTTGAAACCTTGTATGGATTGTGAATGAAAAATGTTGCCAACTGTATCAATAAACAAAGGATGATGCAGCCATCAAGCCATCATATTGCAGTCAACCCAACAGTGGGCCCTCAGGGAACTCAGGATGAGAAAGCACAGATCACCAACACCAGACAGTTAATTGCTGGTGTTCAGTTACTAAGTCGCGGCTGACTGTTTCCAACCCCATGGACTGCAGCACTCCAGGCTTCCCTGTCCTTCACCATCTCCCAGAGTTTGTTTAAACTCATGTCCATTGAGTCAGTGATGCCATCCAACCATCTCATCCTCTTTTCCTTCTGCCCTCAATCTTTCCCAGGTTCAGGGTCTTTTCCAGATAGTTAAGGTGTATGTCAAATAAATGATTTCGGCGAACCCAGATTCTTGCATCTTCTCATACATAGAAAAGCACTAAATCCCTTGAGATGTCCAGTTTTCTTTAAGTAACAGTAATCTTTTGATGTTCTAACTATCTGGTCTTTGTTGCAAAAACTCCTGTCTATGCTGGCATCTTGTGACCTCAGATGCTCCTCTCTGTGCTAAGAAAGGCATTCCCCCGTCCTTTCTTCGGTAGAAAGACATCATCAGGAATGGCCCCTGGGGGAGGTCTGAACACCAGCCCGAAGCGTATCTCTGTCTCATGATCAAAGGATCCGTCCAGTTTTTAGATCCTCGTCTCCTTCCTTGAGGGCATGACGCAATGATCTGTATATTGCATGCTCCCCAGAAATATTGGTTGACGAAGGGATGGAGGCCTGAATGAAGAGTTCTGAAAGTGCTCTGTGCCACCTGAGAGCTGGGGGCGGTTATAATTAGAAAACCAGGGCTGGAGCTGGGAACCCAACCCAGGCGCTGGTTCCCGGTGCCCTGGCCACTCAATGCGCTGTCCGGGCTCCCAGACGGCCTGGGCCTGAGCCAGGAGCTGGCTTGGAGCAAGGCCCGGAGGGAAAGCCATCCATCACAGGAGGTAATGGTGCGTGGAAGCAGTTATCTCCCCTCCCCCCACCCCCATAATCGCCCTCAGACTGCCGGCTGTGGGGAAAGAATCTGACTTTCCCAAGAGAAGAAAGGCCAATTTTAGAAACTACTTTCTTTCCTTTTTTCCGAAGCAAGCTGATGCTAGGACAGGACATTCTACCCTGGTCGCAGGCTAGGTATTCCTGAGCCTTCTCGAGCCTGGACCACCGTCTCTACCCTTGGCTATTTCTCCCATCCCAGTTGTGATTTCCCATCACACTGTCTGCTCCTTCTCCCAGCATCACCGGGCCTGGGGTCCTTAATGCCCACGGGACTATTCACAGGACCCTGGGCCCCCAGAGCTGGTGGGTTGGGCTCTGTGCTGGCCTTATGGACAGGCTCAGCATCCTTGTGAGTGACCCAGGCTGTCTGGACAGCTTCTTCTCTCTCTCTCTCTCTACACCATCTGTCTATGATAGATGTGGGTGACTGGTAGCAGGTTACAGAAACGTAACTTCTCAAGGCTTGGTGCTAAATGTGAGGTCCCGGGACCAGCAGTGTTGGCATCCCCTGGGTATTTGCTGGAGAGGCAAACCTCAGGCACCGTTTCAGAGCTACTGAGTCAGAATCCGAAGTGAAATAAGATACTTGGGTGACTTTACATCCATCAAAGTTTGACAAGTACTGCTGCAGCTCAGTGGTTCTCAAAGTGTGGTCCCTGGACCAGCAGCGAGCATCACTGTCACTTAGGAACTTGATTTAAACGCAAATTCTCCGGCTCAGACTTGCTGATTTGGAAACTCCAGGGCGGGCGGGGATTCAGCCCTTGGCATGTCAGTAAGTCATCCGTAAGACTCAAAGGCACAAGAGAGCTTGGGAACCCCCAGATGTAAAGCAAGCTTCCACTTTAAGATCACTTAATGAGTAAGAAGGATGGCGTTGACTCGCCAGGGCCTGTGCAGCCAGAACAATACCCCTGGGCCTCTGTGTGTGTGTGTGTGTGTGTGTGTGTGAGTGTGTGTGTGTGTGTGTGAGACGTGTGCACATGCTCAGTCGTGTCCGACTCTTTGCGACCCCATGGACTGTAGCCCGCCAGGCTCCTCTGTTCATGAGATTCTCTAGGGAAGAATACTGGAGTGGGTTGCCATGCCCTCCTCCAGGGGATCGTCTCCACCCAGGGATCGAGCCTGCATTTCTTGTATCACCTGCACTGGCAGCCGTAGGCGATGTTTATCCAGAAGTTTTAGTTGTTATCAGCTAACCAAGGGGAGAGATAGAAACGCTGAAGAAAAGAAAGGAAGGAAGTAGCCTGTATGGGGGATTTTTCTTTGTAGAATTGTTATTAATCCTATCCACCCTTATTTATACTGAAAACGAGAAACCGATCTCCTGGGGGCAGCAGTGAGCAGCGGCTTGAAGCAAGTGAGATCTTAGTTCCCTGCCCAGGAATTGAACCTGGGGAGCCTGGATGAAGGGAAGCCAGGAATCCTAACCACTAGACACACCAGCAAGGTCTAGAGGCTAGAAGCAAAGTTCCAGTAGCCCTTGCCCGGTTAGAAAACTGCATTTCTCAAGAGGCAAAAGCAATAAAACCAGGTACAAAGTTTATTATTATAGACACAGCCCAAGGGGGAGAGTTCACAGAGAAACAGTTTGTTAAGATAGAAGCAAGCCAGAGATGCGCATGGAGAGAAAGCATGTGGGCGCCCCTACAGTGAGGAGGAGCACAGTAAAGAAGCAGTTAAGTCCTTTATAAAGGGCAGTTCTTCCCCGTCTTTGCTTACCCTTGACCAATTATCAGGTTTCTTTTTCCACACCTGACCTGCCCTAGAATCCTCCTCAATATGTGTGCACAGCTTTTTTCTAACATGGGTTCCAGTCCAGAGGCCTATGGAGGGGGGTCTTAGCATCACATATTATGGAATGGCAGCCCCTCCTTTTTGATCCCCAAGGAGTCGTTCTGCACATATGCAGGGTCTCCTTTGCCCCAAGGATGGGAAATATGTGACCTCTTGATCTTTTACTCAAGGGGCTTAGCCCGTCTCTCTCTACCATGACTCTTATCTTAAAGTGTCCTCAGGAGACCAAGTCCAGATATTTACCTTGTTCCTGATGATTATTTCCAACTCTAAGTGCAAATGGGAAGTCAGTTGTAAATGCCTCACCTGAAGCCCACCTACCTCTGGCCTAGAAACCAGGGTTTTACTCACATTCAGATCTCAGATCAACAGGATGGACTATAAGTGCCATTCTCTCGATGTGGAAAGAATAATAGCACAAGAAATTAAGATTTCAAAGGATGGAGGAAAGGTGGAAAGAAACTAAATACATTGTATTCCTCATCTTTCCTAAAGAGACCTTAACAGATACTGTCTAAATAATAAAATTCTAATTATAGACATAGTTGCAGCAAAGATTTATCTTAAAATAATGCTTCTAAGTATACTTGAAAGTATCTTAAATGTGAAATTATTTTAAGCATGGGGTTTAACGTCACAAAGATAAAACTACCAGGGAAAAATTTAAAATAGCGTAACTAATAAAAACTTAGATGGCTGGGGAGCGGAAACATTGGGGTTTAGAATTCACCCAGTTCTTCATTTGGAACAGTGGTAGACAATGCTTTTGGTCAAATTTTGATAAATCGAGAAATAGAGGCATAAATATTTTATTTTATGCTATGATGTCTTTCCCAAGAGGGTGAAACCCAGAAACCAGAGATAGTGGTGGTTTCCAGGAGGCAGGGGAGGCAAAATGTCCTCATTTTGTGTGTTTCTGTAATCTATTAATAGCTATTTTTAAGGTCCTGGGCATGCAATTATTTCTACAGTAATAAAAATCATTTTTAACATGGCTGGTGGGTCAGTGATAATTGGGTTCTGGTCAGCAAGATCCAGCCAGAGAGATGTTTTGATTTCCAGCACTGCCAAATCTATCTTCTCAAGCAAGATAAAGCTGAGGGGACCCTGAAGGATCAGCTCCCCCTGAAGTTACAGCTGGAGAAGAGGCGGCCGATAAGAACCCTCCTTCTGATGTGGGGAGCGTGGGAGAGAAGGAGGAAGGTCAAGGGTCTATCCAAGGTCAGGCTGCTGGGGACACCGCTGGCTCGTTTCAGGGTCATTTGTATCACATCCAGGACAACTATTTAAGGAGTAAGAATTTTCCACCTGAAGAACGGGGACAGGAGATGAGAGAAAAAGAGCGAAGTTACTGCATTTTCCTTAAGGCTCACTGGTCCCCACATTCAGGATTTGGCTTTTCTGCCCAACTCCTAAGTTGGAGTGTTGTTTTGTTCTGTTTTGAGGATCAGTAGACTTCAATTTTATTTCTTTGATGATATAAAAAATGGTATTTTTTATGTTCATAGAAGAGGAAGGCACAAACAAAATTATGATAGAAAAGGGGTCTTTACTAACATGTATTTGGGATTTTACTAATGAGAGGAATAAAGAGTATCATGCCATTAATATGAAAATTTAGAAAGAATTGAATTAAAAAATAAAATTAGGACTTCCCTGGTCCCTCAGTGGTGAAGAATCCGTCAGCTAATCCTGGGGATGAGGGTTCAATCCCTGATCCAGGGAGATTCCACGTGCTGTGGAGCATCTAAGCCCGTAGTCACAACTACTGACCAGCATTCTAGAGCCTTCATGCTCCACATCAGGCAAGCATGTGTCTGCACTGGAGTGCTCATATTTCTGTCCACTAAAAATCTATATTCACAATCTAAGAGTTGAGAGTTATATTTTACTGGTGGGAATTTTTAAGACTTCAAGCCCGGGAGACAGCATCTCAAGCAATTCTGAGAGAACTGCTCTAAGGAGAGGAGGGGAAGAGGCAGGTTAATTTAGAGATTTTGCAACAAAAGGCAGGTAGTCTGAACATCAAAAGATTATTGTAAATTAAAGAAAACAGGCATTGGAGAAGACTCTTGAGAGTCCCTTGGACTGTGAGGAAATCAAACCAGTCCATCCTAAAGAAAGTCATTCCTGAATATTCACTGGAAGGACTGATATTGAAGCTGAAACTCCAATACTTTGGCCACCTGATGTGAAGAACTGACTCATTTGAAAAGACCCTGATGCTAGGAAAGATTGGGGACAGGAGGAGGAAGGGATGACAGAGGATGAGATGGTTGGATGGCATCACCGACTCCATGGACACGAGTTTGAGCAGGCTCCAGGAGTGGTGATGGACAGAGAGGCCTGGCACGCTGCAGTCCATGGGGTCTCAAAGAGTCGGACACCACTGAGCAACAGGACTGAACTGAAAGAGAAGAGGAGCCATAAAAGCCTCACATTCGATCCCTGGGTGGGGAAGATCCCCTGGAGGAGGGTATGGCAACCCACTCCAGTGTTCTCGCTTGGAGAATCTCACGGACAGAAGAGTCTGGAGGGCTACAGTCCATAGGGTCACAAAGAGTCAAACTCTGAAGTGACTTAGCGAAGAAAAGCAGATAGCCCAAGCTAAGGAATTCGGTACTTTTCTTTGTATGGGAAGATGCAAGAGATGCCTCAAAGAAATCATTCCTTTGGGATGCACCTCGGCGATCGGGCCGGGATCCGGCTTTCACATCCTCGGCCTCGTCAGCTCAGCTGCGGGCAGCGGCTGCAGTCTGACGGCTGTTGAATGGCAGGCACTCTTTGTTTCCTTCCTGAGTTCCCTCTGGCTTCGCTAGCTCACACTGGGGGGCTGCAATTGCTAATGACTGTGCCATCCTTTGCTTACTGGTATAGCAGAAAATACTTTCTCATTCCAGTCTCGTTTCCATCCATCACGAATGGATGCAATTTGGCCCTGGTCCCTAGTCCTGTCTAGGGTGATGTCCCACTGCTCACCAAGCCTGCAGTGTCTTCTCTGGACAGAGCTCTGAGCGAGAAATTTCCAGCAAAGGCAGGAGTCTGGTGCAGTCTCAGACACGGGCCTTGGGTGCCACCTGGTGGTCATATGCTATATTGCATATATTCTCCCTTCTGTCTAACATTTATATTTAACATTTAAAGTCACTCAGTCGTGTCCGACTCTTTGCGACCCCACGGACCATACACTCCATGGAATTCTCCCGGCCAAAATACTGGCGTGGATAGCCTTTCCTTCTCCAGGGGACCTTCCCAAACCAGGGATCGAACCCAGATCTCCCGCATTGGGGGCGGATTCTTTACAAGCTGAGCCACAAGGGAAGCCCAAGAAAACTCAAGTGGGTAGCCTATCCCTTCTCCAGGGGATCTTCCCAACCCAGGAATCGAACGGGGGTCTCCTGCATTGCAGGGGGATTCTTTACCAACTGAGCTGTCAGGGAAACAAAAATTCTGACGCTTGTAGTTTTTTTTCCTCCTGCCGCTTAAGAGAGAGAGCAAAAATGTCTGATACTTGCAGCCTATGTCCTCCATTTGGAGACCCCTAGCCTTCCTACCTGTTACCCTCTCATTTGCCCCTTTTCTTTTAGGAGAATTATGTTGCCTAGGGAAAAGGGTGTCATCCCTAAATTGGTGAGGCAACGTATTCTTCTAACCCTCGTGTTGAGGGTCTCTGATCCAGGGGTCCCAAGGAGTAGTTTGAGGAGGCTGCCTCTGTGGCAGGAGTCTGAGCAATCATTTGTAACTTAAAAGCCTTCATGCCGCTAGAAACAAATCTAGTCACACAGTTACAGATGCAAGGAGAAAACAGCAAAAACAGAACAATCAGCAAAGCTAGAAGTCACATTATGTACACAGTTAAGGTACAAAGTATTGCACCAGTCCATTTTAGGGTTGTTAGATGTCATCAGATTAAGAAGAGGCATCACATATGATTGTTGCTGTCAAAGGTATTCACAGGCTTGCAGAAAGTCCTTTTCTTGAAGTGGAGATGCCCACCATGGGAAGCCTAACAGTCCACTGTGAAGCAGAGAGTTACTCTGTGTGTGTGTGTGTGTGTGTGTGTGTGTGTGTGTGCGCGCGCTCACGCGCGCGCGCGCGCGCATGCGCGTGCTCAGACATGTCTGGCTCTGTGCGACCCCATGGAGCCCGCCAGGCTCCTCTGCCCATGGAATTTTCCAGGCAAGAATACTGGAGTGTGTTGCCATTTCCTACCCCAGGGGATCTTCAAATCCAGGGATTGAGCCAGTGTTTCCTGCAAATCCCCTGCATTGCAGGTGGATTCTTTACCGTTTAGCCACTGGGGCACACACTTTAAAACTCCTTATTTTGAGCTAACCTGGATTTATAGGAGTTGCAGAGATAACAATGATTAATTCTCACATACCCTCTACCCAACTTTCCCTAATATTAGCATCTTATGGAATCATAGCACAGTGAACGAAATTAAGCAATTAACTTTGGTGCAATGCTGTTAACTGAACTGCAGATTTTATTCATATTTTACCATTTTTCCTAGTGATGTCCTCTTTCTGTTTCAAGATCCAATCTCAGATCTCACATTGCATTTCATTGCCATGTCTCCTCCAACCTGGGACAGAAAGTTTCAGACTTGTCTTCTGTATATTGACATTCTAAAGAAGTGTCAGACATTCTGTAGGCAGAGGATGAGATGGTTCGATAGCATTCCCGACTCAGTGGACATGAACTCGAGCCAACTCCAGGAGATCGTGGAGGGCAGAGGAGCCTGGCGTGCTGCAGTCCATGGGGTTGCAAAGAGTCAGATGTGACTTAGAGACTGAACAACAACAACAGCAGCTGTTGCTGAGAAATGATGCTGTGTCTTTTCAGTGTATATCAGTAGTGGATCCGTGATGTAACATCCTATTACTGTTGATGTAATCTTGATCACTGCCTGAAAGTGATGTTTACAGGGTTTCTTCTCTCTAACGTGAATATTTTCCCTTTGTAATTGGTGATTCTTACTTTGAGATCTTGCCATCATTTTTTCTACATTTATTTTAGTACGCCTCATAAATCACCTTTTTAAGGCAGAATTAAATGAACTCTTGAAGAAAAGTGCACAGATGCAGAGGACTGACTTTTCTTTTTCTCTTTAGATCTGCTTTATTCCTCTCTCTGCACAACTGACTCTGCTCTCCAGGTTTTGAGGTGAAGAGTGTGGCTGCCATTGATACCTCTCATCAGTTTAAGAAGGCAGTCTAAGGGTGATGGACCTTCCAAATGCCTAGCTCAAGTTCCTGAGGAAAGAACTCTGGCTGGTCCAGTCTTGGTCAGGCATCAAGCCCTGATCCCAGGGCTGATCTATCCCAAGCCCTGATCTATTTGAACTCAGGGATGTAAAGTCGAGTTCTAACATATGTCTGCATGGTGGTGGTGGTTTAGTCACTAAGTCCTGTCTTGTAACCCCATGGACTGTACCCCGCCAGGCTCATCTGTCCATGAGATTTCCCAAGCAGGGATACTGGAGTGGGTTGCCATTTCCTCCTCCAGGGGATCTTCCTGACACAGGAATTGAGCCCAGATCTCCTGCATTGCAGGTGGATTCTTTATTGACTGGGTCACCAGGGAAGCCCTTTGGAACCCACTTAGTATTGGCATGAGATGAAAAGTCTCTGTGAGATGAGCAACCAGTAGTTCCCAACTCACTGAGCAAGTCTGGGCGCTGTCAGAACTAGAACACAGGATTCTGATTTCCCAAGCAGTGTGAATTTCCCTTCAACCCTCCACCCATGTTAATCTGTGACAAATTCATTTCTGGTCCTGATCAATCTCAAGCTGGAGTGGCATCTTATCCCAATACTTGGGGAAAAAAATGCGAAATTACACTTGGGTGGGAGAGGAAGTGGGCTTTCCAGGTGGCACTAGAGGTAAAGAACCCATCTACCAATGCAGGAGACATAAAAAGACACAGATTCGATCCCTGGGTCTGGAAGATCCCCTGGAAGAGGGTATGGCAACCTACTCCAGTATTCTTGCCTGGAGAATCCCTTGGACCGAGGAGCCTGGCGGGCTACAGTCCATGGGCTCACAAAGAGTCAGACATGACTGGAGTGACTTAGCACACACATGAGTAGCACGGGAGAGGAACTGAGTGGTTGAAGGTCCCTCATAATTCTCAGGACCTAAGGTTCTCCTTGGTAGATCTGTGGAGCTAAGTTATCCATCCAGCTGTGTTACTCTAATTCTCTAGTGACATGGAACTTAAACCCCAAAAGCTGATCTCTTAATGGGATTGACCCAAAAATGCAGCAGATTTTCAGAAATGGTTGGAAAATCTTTTCTGAAAGGAGAGATGCCTGGATCACATTCTCCAGGGAAAGCAAGCAAAGCCGGCCTCCCTGGTTCCGTGGGGAAGGGGAGGGAGTGGGGAGGGGGTGGTGGTGGTGCACGTTGGGGAGAAAACACAATTGCTTCACAGCATTTCCTGGATTCCCGATTCATATTTTCCCCCTGATGTCAGGAATGGAGCATCCTTTTCTCCTCTGGCAGCTTGGATACAGCACTAAGAAATCCAAGATAAATGGGATGCTCTGTGAAGAGAGCCTGGAACAGCTGGACCTTGCTGGACACAACAGCAATGGCTGGTCCAATGGGGACATCTGGTTCCCTTCCCCAAAGGCTTAACAATGGCGGAGAGGCCAATAAAGATAATCCCATCAGCCACTGCCAGGCCGAGGCTCCCAGGACCCCAAAGACTGGGCGGGGGAGATTGGATTTCTCTTCCTTGGGAGTGGAGGAGGGAGGGCGGCAGGAACACCAGCTGTGTGCCTGGGCTTTTCAGTCTTGAAATGTTGGGTCCTTGTGACCATGGGGAACAGATTCTCAGGAAAGTTGGGGGGGTTGCCTGGAAGAGTTTGGAAGACTTTGTAATTGGGGAGCACACCAATGGCTCCCCGAGAGAAACTCTAGCTACTTATCCTCCTGAGAATTTCCTCACCCACAGGTGCCTGTTCCACAGTGACTGGGTGGAAAGACTTTCAGCCCAAGCTTAGCAGACCTGGGGTTAAGGCTGCTCCAGGTCATGTAAAAGCCCAGCGGAAAAAACTTAGTCACTCAGTCGTGTCCATCTCTTTGCAACCCCATGGACTGTAGCTTTCTAAGCTCCTCTGTCCAAGGGATACTCCAGGCAAGAATACTGGAGTGGATTGCCATTCATTTCTCCAGGCAATCTTCCCAACCCAAGGACTGAGCCTGGGTCTCCTGCATTGCAGGCAAAGTCCTCACACAATGAGCCAACAGGAAAGCCCAGAGCCCAGAGGTCTTGGTCAAGGTTCAGCCTCTTCTGAAACTCCATTTGCTCATCTGTAAAATGAGCGCAGTAACACAGTAACACCTGCTCCCAGGATGGGTATGAACGTTATAGGAACTCATTGACATGGAAGAGTTTGCTAGAAAAACAGGAGCCATTTTGGTGGCAAATGCGATCATTTCAAATAGAGTTTGGGATGCTTACAACTAGGTATGTGTTCTCCACAGTGACAAAGGATGCAGAGAACAGAAACCCACAGAAGGTTTAGGTGTCTAGTATCAAACTTAAAAAAAACTCATTTAGTCCTTTTTCTAGAAAATGAGTAGCAGGCAACTAGACATGATGACGGGCTTCCCAGGTGGTGCTAGTGGTAAAGAACCTGCCTGCCAATGCCAGAGACATAAGAGATGTGAGTTTGATCCCTTTGTTGGGAAGATCCCTTGGAGGAAGGCATGGCAACCCACTCCAGTGTCCCATGGACAGAGGAGCCTGGTGGGCTACAGTTCATGGGGTCACAAAGAGTTGGACATGACTGAAGCGACTTAGCACACACATCCACAGACACGATAGCTCTCCATGCCTTTGCATCCACTCACTGCAGAGGGGCCAGTGAGTCACATACAAACAAGAAAACTCACAGAAGACAGGTGTGGGGATAGCGGATCTAAGGATTGGATTGGATCTAAGGATTGGATTTGGCCGAGGTCCAGGAGAAGGACCAGAGATAGCCAGAATCTTGGTTTAGAGCGGGACATGCCCTCTGGCTCTCATGATCAAGTGAAGTTTGGTTCCAGCACACTTAGTAAACTCCCTGGGCTATGACATTAAGAGACTAGTGATGAAATCAGTGATTTTCCAGCAAATTACTTTGGTTTCCTGTCCTCTTTATAGTCCTAATCTCCATCCATGGGGCACTCTAAGTCAAAGGAGCAGAACACCCAGCCATACCATCTAAGAAATGAATAGATATGCTGAAGTGGCTGTCAAGGGTGAGCAGGGGGAACCAGGGTGGGGGGCAGTGGGAGGGTAACTCTTAACTCAAGTTCCTGCACCCGAAGCATAGTGAAGCCCAACAGACTGAAACGTGGAAATCTGGAGCTGAGACAGGCTTACTGCAGGGCCGTGCACGGAGACGGGTGGCTCTTGACCTGAAAATCTGCAAGCTCTCCAAAGGGTTTCAGGGAAGCCTTTATTACAGCCCAATGAGGGAGTGGGTGTCGCAGGGTCTGGGATGAGCTTGTGTACAACTCTCTGATGGGCTGATGGTGAGGCAGCAGGTGGTGTCCCGGGGTGAACTTGACCAGTCCTTAGGCTCCAGGAGGCCTGGGGCTATGTGCTCATGACCATCAAGTAGTCAGCATCTTCCATTTGGTGGTGATTTTAGCATCTCTAAAATGATTCAGGAAATTTGCATCAAATACTGTCATCAACAATTGTTATCTGGGTATATCAGAGAGGAGCTAAAGTGGAGGATTTGGGGGAAGGCTTGTCCCAGGAAGGTCCCATGGGGTCCTGCTTGGTCACATAAAGAGGATTATGTGGGCTTGCTGCCCTGGTCTGCAGAACTGCCTGTAGGGCAAAGGCAGGGTGCGGAAGGGTGCAGCCACAAGGGCCTCTTTGATAAGAGAAATGGCACGAGGAATGACTCTTGCATTTAGCTTCTCCATTCAGAGCATTTTTGTCAGCAGGACCGTGAGTCAGAAGGAAAAAGGTCTTTTCTTACCTAAAAATAACTCTGAGGGGACTTAGTGGTGGGTCAGGATTTGTGGCTTGACCTTTTCCATTTCTGAATGCATGTTATGTGCCAGCGTGTCGTGGGGACAGGAAGCTGGGTGAATGTGAAGGAGGAGCTCTGAGTCTCTGGACTGGTTTTAAGAAGCTGCACTGGTGACGTGGACACTTCCACGTGGGTTAGTCAGTCCTAGTCGGCGCTGGGTGGCTAAAGACTCAGCATCCTTTAACCCAAACCAGTCAGTCCTAACAGAAATTAGCCCTGAATACTCATCAAAAGGATTGATTCTGAAGCTGAAGCTCCAATACTCTGGCTACATGATGTGAAGAGCCGACTCATCAGAAAAGACCCTGATGCTGGGAAAGGTTGAGGGCAGGAGAAGGGGATGACAGAGGATGAGATGGTTGGATGGCATCACTGACTCGATGGACATGGGTTTGAGCAAACCCTGGGAGATACTGAAGGTTAGAGGAGCCTGGTGTGCTGCAGTCCTGGGGTTGCAAATGTTGGGGCCAGTGTGAGGAAGGCAGGAAAGACTCCGTCTTGAAGCCTGTCATCCGTCTTAAAGACAGGATGTGAGCTGGGCCTGAACCCTGCCCAAGAGTAAGGAAGCTGTTGCTAGTGAAAACCAGGTCTCCTGGAGACTTCCCTCCCTACAGATGACAAAGGGAGACTGTAGTTGAGGTCAGGCTGCTCCTGTGAGATTAACCATGGAGACATCCCCCCATGATGTATCATCATTGTTCCCCTCCTTTAACCTAAATTGTTTGTTCTCCTAGCATCTACTTGTTGTAAAACTCAATCATATACAACAAAGAGGTTGCTAACATGTAACCAGTCACGTAGTGGGGGGATATAAAACTGGGCCTCTCAGAAACATCAGGGTCCCTCTTGGGAACTGATTCCCCTTGGACCCGCTGGTGTAATAAACTGTACTTCACTATCTGGAGTGTCCTCCGAGGTGTGTTTTGCAACTCCGGATTCCACATTTCTGGTGCATTGGCCAGGAAACCCTTGGAGAGACAGGCCCGTTGAGCCTCTGCCTGCGGCTAGGGCCTCTAGGAGGGGAAGGGTCACCCCCTTCTGGATCAGCTGTTGTTTTAGCAACTCATCCTTCCAGCAGGACTTCACAAGACTGTGGACGACAGAAGAGAAGCTCGCAGGCAGGTCCCGCTGTAATAGTGGAAGAAGGGGCTGGATGAGTCTACAGCGGCTAAGTCCTCATAGGCTCGGTGGGGAATTGTTTACTGAAATAAGTGGTACTCTGCTCACTAGGGCTGTACTGATTGTTTGCCAGCGTATCTTTTGGTTTCCTAGAGACTGTCCCCTTTGCCGCGACACCCTCCCGATCTCCTTAGGGACTCAGGGATCTCCCGAGCATTGCTCTAGAGCATGACTCTAGTCAGATTGGGAACTGTGGCTTTGGACAACATTTGCCTGCACCAACCAGTGATGAGATGGTCTTGGATTTTGCAAGGATCTGACATGTGCAGAGAAGAGTACGTGGAAGCCTTCCTCGATTGGATCTGGCAGGCTGCCGAGAGCAAGAGGAGTACGAGAGGTATAAAAGGAAAGTGAAAGCGGGATGGTTGCCGGAGAATCCAAGCCGGCTGTTCTTGGATGCATGATCTGATTCATGTCAATGTATGGCAAAAACCACTACAATATTGTAAAGTAATTAGCCTCCAACTAATAAAAAATAAATGGGAAAAAACCCCCAAAACTTCAGAAAGGACTTTGGAGGAGACTATGGCCTAAAGTTAACCCCAGACAAGCTGGAAAACCTTTTGTGAGATAGACTGGCCATCCTTTGGGGGTAGAATGGCCCTCAGAGGGAACCCTCAAACTGGCCCAAGCTCGGGCTGTGTACTCTGTGAAACCGGGCAGCCAGGACACCCAGATCAGTTTCTGTACATTGACTCTGGGCTGCTAATTGCGCAAAACCCACCCTCTTGGGCCTGGGTTTGTTACCTTAAAAAAGGAGAAAGCAAGATTTTGCTGGCTCAGGTAGAACCCAGACAAGAAAAACTGAAAAAGAAAAAAAAAAAAAATATATATATATATATATATATCATGACCCAGAGGAAAAGGAGCTCCCACCTCCTCTCTTACACTGGGAAACACAACAACAACTCCCAGAGCAGGAGGAGGAAGTAAGAAAAGAGGGAGATTTTCCTCCCCGACATTCCCTGCTGGAGGAGGCTCCTTGAGTTGATGGGAGGGACTGTGCCAGCGTTATACCCCTCCCCCCCACCCCCAGTTTAGAAGAAGGAAAAAAGGGAGAGCCAAGTGTTCAGAGGCGGCTGAGGTCTACAAAAAAATCTCGAGAGAGAGGTTTTGCAGATGCCTCTTAGGGAAGTCGAGGTGGCACCGCAGGTGGGGTCAGCCGGGCACATTCTTCCTGGTTCCACTGCTCTTTACGACCAGTCGTTCTCCATATATAAGGAAAGGGGGCTATTAACTGCAACTGACAAAGAGATTAAAGCAGAATAAAGAGAAAATTCTGCTGCTATTGGAAGCAGTGTGGGAACCAGCTGCAGTGGCCGGGATGCACTGTAGGGGCCACCAGTGGTCAGACACACCTCAGGTGAAAGGGAACTGTCCGGCCAACCCAGTGGCCAAAGCAAGCAGCTGCCCGGGACAATATAGCAACCAAACTTATGGTGACGCCCGTGGTGTCTAGCCTACTAACCGCCCAAGCGACTCCAGGCTATGACAAGGAAAAAAACCCCACCTCCTGGACACGAGCTGAGCGAGGTTTGAGCTCGCTATGTTGTCGTACCATGTCTAATAGCCTTGGGTGCAGACACAAGCCACTGATGCGTAACCTGTGCCAAGAATAACCATCTCCCAAGGAGACCATGCCTCCCGGAATACAATTAAAGGGAACAGCTCCTGTTAAACATCTAGATGTGGACTTCACTGAGGTAAAGCCATGCCGAGGATACAAATATTTGCTGGTGATGGGAGGCACTTTTACGGGATGAGTAGAAGCTTGCCCCACCAAGACTGAAAAAGCGAAGGAACTGGCCCAATTCTTGCTGAGAAACATTATTCCTAGGTTTGGGTTCCCTCCGAGTATCGAATCAGATAATGGGCCCGCATCTGTGGCTGAATTACTTCAACTGGTCTGCAAATCAGTAAATATTAAACGGAAACTACATACAGCGTATAGGCCACAAAGCTCAAAGCTAGTTGAGAGAATGAACCAGACCATCAAGGTGACTTTGGCAAAATGGGTGCAAGAAACTGGTGACCCCCTGGATGAATGGGCTGCCATTAGTGTTAATGAGGATCAGAATGACCACCGCCCCAGTCGCAAGGTTATTCCCCCTATGAGATAATGTTTGGGAGGCCTCCCCCACTTATTCAGGAAGTAAAGGGAAATTTATTACAAACAGGAAGGATAGAGGTGTTGCGGCAACTGAAGCAGTTGGGAAAGGTGATCCATGACATCACCCTTTATGTTCAAAAACATTCCATTTTCTTTAGACACTGCTGTACACCCATACTCAGCGGGAGATTTAGTATGGATAAAGGATTGGAAGCAATAGATGCAGTCCAAGCAGCCCCCTACCCCCACGCCCTACCCCCTGAAAAGGGCCAAACACAATTGTACTAACCACTCCCCCTGCAGTTAAAGTTGCAAGTTGCAGGTATTACTCCCTAGATTCAACACATCCAGCTCAAGACAGCAGCAGAGGAAAAGGGACTTTGGACTACCCATCCTAACCCAGCGGTTGAAGACTCGACTCATCTTCCATCGGCAACCACAGATTCAGGATGGAGCCACTGTGAATAATTCTGCTATTCCTGATTGGTACCATGACCCTACCAGGACTGCAAGCTCAAGTTAATGTGTTCCTGTCCTACTTGTATACAAACTTCCATAATACTTCTAACTGTTTGTGGGGCCATGTCTTTGTCAGTGATGGATGGACTTCCTTGGTGGATGTCTCTCCTATGCAGAGGGGACTTCAGCTCCCTCTGCTCGTTTTTGAGACAGCAAAGAGAGGTGTTTGCTTCCTTGGTAACTCACAACCTGTCACTTCTTACTTGGTATGACCTGGACTTTAACCAAATTGATCAAGGCCATGGGGTAACATTTGAGGTAAATTCAAGCCTTACAACAGTGACCAAAGCCTATACCTTTTACTTAAAAAAATAAAAAGAATGAGAACTCAATGGCCGGTAGGAAGGGCCAATCCATCAGGTAATTTGAATTTTAGCAGATATGGGATGGATATTTTTGGATGACCCCAGAAAAAGGCCAACCTATTGTCCCTGCCACTATCTGCTGGGAAACAAAGGGAACAAAAAGTTGGATTTGGTGACCATCACATAGATCAAAAAGAATTAAAATATGTGAGATACTGTCCTCTGAGCAGTGTGAACACATATTAGAGGTCACTTATTGCCCAGATTTACCAGCTTGCTGGCCTGGCTCAGTCTGGAAGTACAACCCTGGGATCCGATGGGTGGCCTATAATGGCACCCAATGGCTGTATGGATCGCATTTATGGCCTTGGCTTCCATTCGGTTGGGTCAGCTACTGCACTCTGGATTTGCCTTTGCTCGTGGAAATATTAAGCCATCCTTGCAACAAGCCCCAGTAAATTTGCCTTATTTACATGCGCAGTGGGCAAGGCCTGTGATGATTAAAATACAAGCTCTGAGTAACTTCATGAAACAGGCCCTCCTGGACAACACAAAGGCATTCCAAGCTTTAAATGAAGAGCAAATACAAAGGAGAAAGGCAGTGATTCAAAATCGGATGGCTTTAGACATACTTACAGTCACCCAAGGAGGGAGCTGTGCTGTAATTAAAACTGAGTTTTGTGTTTATATCCCTGAGTTACCTGGCAATATATCAGCCACTCTAGACGACATGAAAAGCCAGGTAAAAGTTATGTCTAATGACAATCTTCCCTTTTAGATGTCAGTATTTTCTTGGATCAAAGGTGACTGGTGGAAAATCTTTTTGTAATTATTTTGTTAATCATTTTATTATTCATTTTGGAGCCTTGTATTCTCCAGTGTATAACGCGATGTGTAACCTTTAGACTGACAGCCCGGCTGCAGTTACATAGTCCCTGCGAACAATACCTACCCATGACTGATGCCCATCGTTAAAGATAAGATGAGCGTCAAGAGGGGGCAATGTTGGGGCCAGTGTGAGGAAAGCAGAAGAGACTCCATCCTGAAGCCTGTCATCCATCTTAAAGACAGGATGTGAGCTGGGCCTGAACCCTGCCCAAGAGAGAGGAAACTGTTGCTAGTGAAAACCAGGTCTCCTGGAGACTTCCCTCCCTACAGATGACAAATGGAGACTGTAGTTGAGGTCAGGCTGCCGCTGTGAGGTTAACCATGGAGACATCCCCTCTTGATGTATCATCATTGTTCCCCCGCTTTAACCTAAATTGCTTGTTCTCCTAGCACCTCCCTGTTATAAAACTCAATCATATACAACAAAGAGGTTGCTAACATGTAACCAGTCACATAGTGGTGAGTGAAGTCACTCAGTCGTGTCCGACTCTTTGCGACCCCATGGACTGTAGCCTCCCAGGCTCCTCCGTCTGTGGGGTTCTCCAGGCAACAATACTGGAGTGGGTTGCCATTTCCTTCTCCAGGGAATCTTCCCGACCCAGGGATCAAACCCGGGTCGCACATATTGCAGGCAAACGCTTAACCCTCTGAGCCACCAGGGAAGCCTAGTTGGGGAGCAGGGGGCAAGTATAAAACTGGGGCTCTCAGAAACATCAGGACCCCTGTTGAGAATCCTTGGATTCTCAATCCTTGGTTGAGAAACCAGGATCCTTGGCTCCCCTTGTACCCGCTGGTGTACTAAACTCTACTCCACTGTCTTGAGTGTTCCCCAGGGTGTGTTTTGCAGCTCCAGATCCCACAACACAAAGAGTCAAACACGACTGAGCAACTGAACAGCAGCCCAAATCTACTGTCCCGCTCACTCTGGTCCTCAGCAGTGGGACTCTGGTTTCTCAGACGCACTGAAGGCGTGGCTCTCATCCTCATCCACAGTGCCCGGGGGCACCCAGCCTTGACCCAGGCGTGCTGCCCAAATCTTGGACAGGGTATGCAACTAGCATTGTGCTCCTTGAGGATGCATCCCATCCTGGTAGTGCCCAGGTGAACTGAGACACAGCGTAGGTGGGAGGCACAGCAAGAGGACGAGCCCTCGTCAGAACACACGAGAACTCCGCTGCAAGTGTCTGAGAGCAAACCAGGGCTGCAAAGTCCCCGGAGACAAGTGCAGTCTCTGGGGGTGCAGCTTAGTCCCTTCATATCTATAGCCCCCAAATCCAGTGTCTGCAAAGATGGTTGAAAACCACAGTCAAACGACCTGGCAGGGAAGTGCAGAGCATCCTTGGGTCCCATCGCCTTTACCTTCCTGTCTCTCACTGGGGTCAGGAAGTAGGCTTTTGCATGTGACCCCCTCAGAGGGTAGCATCTCCCAGGGACTCAGAAGCATCTGGAAGTCGAGCCATGTGGACACTGTGTAGAAGGAGTGAGAATGAAACGCCCCCCACCTTCTCTTCCGGTGCTCCTACACCCCGCCCCCTCACACTCCTGCTCTTCCTGTTCATACCTGTCCCCCTGCTTCATCTGGATAAATCTCACCTGTCCTGGAGGCACAGCCCGAACCCCAACCCTCCCCAGGGGACCTTCATGAAACTTCCGTCCTCTACTGCTCTCTCCTTCCTCCCAACCCCACACACGTGCTGTGCAGTTAATTCCCGCACTTACTGATGAGCCTTTCTGTGGTCTGCCCTGGTTTTGTGCTGCACAGGGTGACTTGCTGCTCCCACAAAACTGGGGTTCAGTGGACCAGAGGGAGGCCCCAGACCCAGTCCAAATCCGGGCAAGCAGCTTGCTCGCTTTAAGGCACAGCTTTCTTGTCTGTGCGGCTTCCCTGGTGGCTCAGATGATAAAGAATCTGCCTGCAATGTGGGAGACCCAAGTTTGATCCCAGAGTATGGAGGTTCCTCTGGAGGAGGAAATGGCAACCCACTCCAGTAGTCTTTCCTGGAAAACCCAGGAAAACAGAGGAGCCTGGTGGGCTACAGTCCATGGGATGGCAAAGAGTCAGACATGACTGATCAACTAATACTTTGTCTGTGAAACAGGGTCCATCCTACCCACTCGGAGAATGACCATAGGGAGCAAAGGGGTATGTAAAGCACATAGAATAAAAGCTAGTGTAGAATAACTGCTTAAACCAGTGTCTGTTGGTTATAAAGAGGATGTCATTTGTGTGAATTCAAGGCTCTCCTCCTCTCCACACTGAGTGGAACTGGTGGTCTCCCGATGGAGGTGACATACGAATATCACCTACGCGTCATATAGGGTTCAGTTCCACCAGCAATGCAAAGCTGCTGAGTGGCTGGTTAAACAGCCTGCCCCTCGGCATTGATTGAGAGGTGAGAACTCAACACTGACCTGCTTGGCCATTGTGTCTTGGGAAGTGGCCCACGGTCAGAACAGAGCTCCCAGAGGCCAGGGGACCATGTGTCCCACGACCTCCCAGGAGCCTGTTTCAGCCTCACACTTCATAAATCTGCATTTGATGAGGACGGGCAGTGACTTGGAGAAGCTCCCCAGCGGGGCAGTGCCAGGAGCCCTGCCCAGGAGGCTCAGTCAGCGCCTGTGATGAAATGAGTGGAAGGGGAACAGCTGCCTCTGTCTCGGACACGGATGCACTCGGTCCACACCCTCGGCCAGCGAGGGAGGGGGGCCGCCTGCGAGGCTGCCTTGCTCTCGGGCCAGCACGTGATGCAGGAGAGAAACCACCTCCTCACAGCCCATGTGGGGCCCGATGCTTAAACCTCTGGTCTGCAGCGGGACTTAGACCTGGATTGGTTGTCTCTGGATCTCATTCCACTGCTAGGGCAAGATCCCTCAGAATAGCAGAGACCCTGGGTCTGGAGGAGCCTCAACCATCTTGGCAAAGTTCCTCAAATTTCCCTGCTGCCCTGAAAAGGGGACTGGATACAGGTGAAGCAGTGGGTGTCATCTGCTCTTTGGACTGGTCCATTTGTGCCTTGCTTGAGGTTGCTGGCTCTTTCTGAGTCTTTCTTGCTCCTCTTATGAGTGCAGGGAATAATTTGGGCCCCATTGGAGATGAGAGCTTTTTTTGTTTGTTTGTTTTTTAAATCACTGAATTCCTTAGTTTCTATTAGGAATCCTTCTGTTTCTAATGAATATATATGTATGCTTGCATGCTCAGTCATGTCCGACTCTTTGCAACCCCATGGACTGCAGCCCACCAGACTCCTCTGTCCATGAAATTCTCTAGGCAATAATACTGGAGGGGGTTGCCATTTCCTTCTCCAGGGGATCTTTTTGACCCAGGGATTGAACCCACATCTCTTAAGTCTCCTGCACTGGCAGGTGGGTTCTTTACCACTAGCGCCACCTGGGAAACCCTGGCGGTTCATTCAGAGAGAACCATGTAAGCTGATCCTTGTGATGGACTGCCTTTTCCCGAGTCATTCAGAAGGATGCAGGCCTTCCGGGGAGGCACCCTCAGCCACCTGCCGCCTCCAACCACAGCGTTCAAGCAGTGCCCAGCTGTCTGACGTCCGCTCCACCCGTAGGGTCTGCTCTGCAGAACGCCTGGCTGCCTCTGCTGGGCCCCACCAGGGGGAAGTGCTGGATGCTCCATCTGAGAGGAGCAGAAAGGAAGGGACGTGCTGCCAGCCTGGCCCTCTCCGCTCGGACTGTGGTTTCTCCCGGAGGTCCCGCACATCAGTTTGGAAGACACCGATGGGGACAGACTGCTGGGAGCTGGATGCTTCTTTCTCCAGCCCTTCCTCCCTCACCTCCTCCCGCTCTTTCTCCCCACCCCTTCTTCCCTTCCCCACTAACTTGAACATTTTAATCAATATGGCGCCTCTCCAGGGTCTCCACGCTGTCACTGCAATTTGCCGTGGTTCTGCAAGTGAATTTTCTTTTCCCTTCTAATGGGAAACAGAATCGTTTCCATGATAGGAGCCGACTGGTCCAGAGAGGCCTCCGCACAGAGAGCGCTCTGAAGAAAGGAGACAGCTGGCTGAAAAGAGAGAAGGGATTTGGGGAACTGAAATTCCTTCTGATATTGGACTTCGACGTGGAAAATTCACAACCCTGCATTGCTCAAATGCCTCTGAGTCAGAACAGAAGGGATATCAGTTCATTTGTTAGCTCTGGGTAGGGATCTGTGGCCCTGGGTTTTACAGGATTTTCTTCTCTGGCTGGAGAGATGCCCATTATGCTGGAGCTGGGTCTATAATCCTCTCTTACCTTGTAGTCTGGGCTGACCTCAGTGATTCCTCAGTGATTCGTCCCTCTGTCTTCTAGAAGGAAGGCATTCAAATTGCCCCAGAGAGAACACTGCCTTTAGTCATGCTCACCCATCTCTTCAGATGTAAGAGCAGGGACGTCCTTGCGAGGTGTATTGGCAGGAGCATAGGACCAAGGCTGGAAGACCCAGTTCTGGTCCCACCCTTCTCATTCACCTGCCATCGACCCAGGAGCAATCAGGCTTGTAAAAATCAATAAAGGAACCTCACTAAAGTGGAGTCAGTGTGGAGGCAGTCCACGCGCAAGTTGGAAAAGAATTTCCAGACACAGAGTATTTTAGAAGCAAGAGAATTTATTGAGAACAAAGGGTGGAGGTAGTGAGGGGCGCCTCGAAGACAGAGGGCTGACTCCCCGACTTCCTATACAGTCCACGGAATTCTCCAGGCCAGGATACTGGGGTGGGCAACTGTTCCCTTCTCCAGGGGATCTTCCCAACCCAGGGATTGAACCCAGGTCTCCTGCATTGCAGATGGATTCTTTACCAGCTGAGCCACAAGGGAAGCCCAAGAATACTGGAGTGTGTAGCCTATCCCTTTTCCAACAGATCTTCCCAAACCAGGAATCAAACTGGGGTCTCCTGCATTGTAGGAAGATTCTTTACCAACTGAGCTATCAGGGAAGACCGAAAGACTGGGGAGATCCGACTCCTATAGTCAGCTTGTGGCCAAATTTATAGTCTCAAGACAAAGAAAATTCCTATGGGAAGGGGTGGTGTTAAGTCATTGGTCTTTTGGTGTCTACCTTACCCAATATGGAGGTGGGAGCTGTCTGCCTAGGGACAGGATGGCCCATGCAATACTTGCCTTGGAGCCTGGCTAATTCTGGAAATTTTGTCCTATAACCCCAGCATGGGGCTCCACAGCTGGGAGGCCAGGAGACTGGCCTCAACTACTGATGTCAATTACAGAAGACCCCCTGACAGAAGAACCATCAACTGGAAAGAATAATCAGTTACAGAAAAAGATGGTTGTTGTAGCTCCTGCAAGAAATCGACTTCCCAGCAACTCAGTGAAGGAGAAATCGCCACCACCCTGAACTGTGACTTTTCTCCAACAGACTTTCATTGCAGACAATACCTCATAATGTCTTCCTTTTCTCTAAAAAATCATGTTTCTCTCCCTTGTTTGTTACACTTGCCTGTGGTTTTTGCCATGACTTGCTGACCCTGTATTGCAATTCTCTGCTACTCTTGAATAAACCTATTTTTGCTGGTAAAATATTCAGCCTTAAAAAGGAGGAAAATTCTTACACAGGCTGCAACAAGGATAAACCCCGAGAACACTATGCTAAGTGAAATAAGCCAGTCTCAAAAAGAAAATTACTGCATGATGCCACCTATATGAGTCTCATAGAATATTCAAATTCACAGAGACAGAAAATAGAATGGCGATTGCCAGGGACTGGGGACTGGGGGGAAAGAGCGTTGTTGTTTAATGGGTAGAGACTTTCTGTTTTGCAAGATGGAAAGAGTTCTGAAAACTGATTGCACAATATGGATTGAATGTATGTAACAGTACTGCCCAGCAAGGTGCTTAACAGGTTAAAAATAAAAGCAGTGGTAGCTCTGACGGAGATGAGAACTATAGACTTACTCCGTAGGGGACATCAGTTTAGGATATGTTCCCGGGAGTAGAAGGTAGAAAAGACAGGAGGTTCCTGGGCTCCGAGGGCGGTCAGATGAGGCTCCATGGGACGGGAGAGCAGATACTCCTTGTCAGTCTCACTGGCTTCACTATCCAGTCTGCGGCATTCACATCCTTAGAGGGGGCTTAAGACGACTGGACTTCCACGTGAGTGGTAGAAGTGCGGTCCTGGAGACAAGGGTATGAGCGAGATGAAGTTTGGAGAGAATAGCCCCTAATCTCTCTTAACCTGACTTAGCATTTGAAGAGCATGGATCTTGTTTTTCTAGCTTGAGCTAGTAGAGGACAGGCATTGAGCTTGATGTCTCCCTATACCTCTTTTAGCCCTTTTATTCTGACTAGGGCATTTTGATAGGCTGCCAACACTGAGTTCAAGCATACAGTGGGCTTTGGGCTTTACAGTCTAGAAGCTCTTGCATGTGTATTAAGTCATGAGTCATCTGACTCTTTTGCCACCCCATAGATTATAGCCTGACAGGCTCCTCTGTCCATGGGATTCTCCAGGCAATAATACTGGGGTGAGTTGCCATGTCCTCCAGTGGATCTTCCAGACCCAGGGATTGAACCCACATCTCTCATGTCTCCTGCATTGGTAGGTGGGTTCTTTACCAGTGGCACCACCTTCTAAGCCTAGAAGCCCCTTAGACAACATCTTAGCCCTGATTTCCTAGAGAGAAGAGCCTAAATCAAAAATAAATCAAGCTAATCTAATTGGGAGGCATGAATGACAGAAAGGGTTGTAAGACAACGAGGGAGGTCAGAGAAAACATGAGTGTGTTATATAATGCTGGCCATGACCGGATACCCAGAACAGTCCATCCAGAAGAAGGAAGGAGGGAAAGGCATCCACTAGCTCCTGGGTCCCATTGGTCAAAGGTTCACCTGATGTGCATCAGTTCCCTTGAGCTTTCAGGTTGACTCTGGGTGGTGGTTACCTGTTAGATTCTTCCTGTTTCAATGGGAAACCCTAAGGTGGGAGCAGAGAAGACAGAACAGGGGCGTGAGGTCAGGGCTCTTCCGTTGTGTTTGCAGGGAATCAGCTGCATTTTCAGCAGAAGAGGCAGACAAGGGATAGGGACACAGGTGAGACTGGGAGGATCTGGGTGACTCCACAAATAAAAGTGACTGATTTTATAGAGGAAAACTGAGACATTCCACTGTGACATCTCTTTCTTTCTTTCTTTTTTAAATGTAGCCCTATCGGCTTCCCTGATGGCTCAGCAGGTAAAGAATCTGCCTGCAATGCAGGAGACAAAGGAGACGTGGGTTTGATTCCTGGGTTGGGAAGATCTCCTGGAGGAAGGTACGGCAACTTAACTCCAGTATTCTTGTCTGGAGAATCCCATGGATTGAGGAGCCTGGCGGGCTATAGTCCATGGGGTCACAAAGAGTCGGACATGACTGAGCACATGCGTAGGCAACACTATTATATCAGAATACATAAACTGTATTCTGCAACTCGGCTTCCCCTACATTTTTAATGATTAAATTTTTTTCATTTATTTTATTTCTGGTTGTGTTGGGTCTTCATTGCTGCATGCAGGCTTTCTCTGGTTAATTGGGTAATTGGGGGCTACTCTCTAGTTGCAGTGCTCAGGCTTATAATTGCAGTGACTTCTTTTGTTGCAGAGCATGGGTTCTAAAGCACAGGCTCAGAACTTGTAGCACATGGGTTTAGTTCCTCTGCAGCATGTGGGATCTTCCTGGACTAGGGATCAAACCTGTGTCTTCTGCATTGGCAGGCAGATTCTTAACCACTGAGGCACCAGGGAAGCCCTGCCCTTACTTAAAAAAAAAATTTCTTAATTATCTTTTGTTGTTGTTGTTGAGTTGCCCAGTCGGTCCAACTCTTTGCGACCCCATGGACTGCAACATGCCGGGCTTCCCTGTCCTTCACCATTTCCCAAGCTTTGCCCAAGTTCATGTTCATTGCATTGGTGATGCCATCCATCTATCTCATCCTCTGATGCCCTCTTCTCCTTCTGCCCTCGATCTTTCCCAGCATCAGAGATTTTCCCAATGAGTCACCTGTTTGCATCAGAGGACCAAAATACTGAAACTTCAGCTTCAACATCTGTCGTTCCAGTGAATACACAGGGTTGATCCCCCTTAAGATTGACTGGTTGAATCTCCTCGCTGTCCAGGGGACTTTCAGGAGTCTTCTCCAGCACCACAGTTTGAAGGCATCAATCTTTGGCTTTCAGCCTTCTTTATGGTCCAGCTCTCCCAACCGTGTGTGACCATTGGGAAGACTGTAGCCTTGATTATACAGACCTAATTATCTTTATTTAGGAGCTTGTCCTCTGTCTCCTAGAGCTGCCAAGTGTTTATGATATCCCTACATTACCTACCTTCTAACTCTAACTTTGTTGTGAATCCTCCATCCAGTTGAGTAGAGTCTGGATTGGAAATGCTCTGAATCTTTGTTTCTAAGGTAAACCTATGTTCTCACAACCTTTTTCTGATACTTGCTCCACTGTGAGCCTCCTGTCACTGGATTTGAGCTCCAGAATTCCCTGTGTCTGTTATGGGTGAACCCAATAAAAGACCACCTCTGCTATTGTTTATTCTCTGTTCTGCTTGAATTTGAGCTGTTTTCAGAGTTTCCACTCTCTAATAGATTGGTTTTAGGAAATTTTGTTTTCCAATTCTTAAGATGTTTGCAGAGTTTGCTCTTCAAACACCCCTGGCAACGTAGCTTTTCCCCTAATGGTTCAAGCATGTCAGTCCTACTTTCTTACACACTTAACCACCCTTCCAATGGTTGTCCTTGATAACTATTTCTCTTTTGTCATGTTCCTTTCCTAGCACATGGGTGACCCCAAAGATGGTAGGAGCTGTTGGCATTGCTTAGTCACTATTTCTTATTTGCAGTATTCAAAGGACCTATACCCAGTTGCTCACGTGTTCTGAGCATTTTCCAGAGGACTGAAGTGGGAATCATGCCTAGGTCAATCAAAAGTGTTCAAGAATGTATACATGTGTAAGTGGGTAGTGCATCTGTATATGTCTGTGTGTTGTAGTGCCTGCCTGGATGCCAAAACTATGTGCAAATGTTTCTGGGATTATCAATTTAGCCTGAAAATGAAGACTGTCTAACCCTGGGTTCCATTTATTTAGTACAGTCATCCCTCAGTACCTTCAGGGGGCTAGTTGCAGGACCCCCACAGATCCCAAAGTCCATGGATGCTCAAGTCCGAATGTAAAATGGCTTAGTATTTGTACATAACAGATGCACATCCTCCTGTGCACCTTAAATCATCTCTAGATTTCTTATAGTAACTAACACAATGCTAACACAGTGTAAATGTTATGTGAATAGTTGCCAGTGCATGACACAATCAAGTTTTGTTTTTTGGAACTTTCTGGAGTTTTTAAAAAAATGTTTTTTTTATCTGCGGTTGGCTGAATCCATGAATGTGGATTGGACATGGAAGCCTGACTATAATTGTGATACTGTTGTTTAGTCACTCAGTCCTGTCTGACTCTTTGCAACCCTGTGGACTGTATTCTGCCAGGCTCCTCCGTCCATGGGGATTCTCCAGGCAAGAATACTGGAGTGAGTTTCCATGCCTTCCTCCAGGGGATCTTCCCAACCCAGGGGTCAAACCTGCATCCATGTGGAAGCTGGAGCTGAAATACCAGTCCCATCCCCCAGCCAAAGTGAAATGAATTAAGCCACTTCTATCCGCTGCTCTGTGCCCAGCACTGGCTCCACCTCCCATCTGGACAGTGTCCATCTCCCCGCTGGCCAGAGCAGGAGAGTTCTTCCAGCTTATAAGGATCAAGAGAGCCTAGGGTAGGACATTAAATTTCCAGCCTGAGGCCTCTGGAATCTCCCCTGCAGCCCATTCTCTGAATAGAACCGTTTCACTGGCAGGAGACAAGAGAGCAGCCAGGGGTTACTGGCTGGAAGCCTCTTGGTGATGCCAAAGGTCCCAAGCTTCAGAGGAGTTTCTGACAGTGTTCTAAGGGTCCACTCCTGCCATCTCTGAATTCTGGGACTCAGAAGGGGTCCCCAGGGTCATCTGTCCCCTCGTTCCTCCTCCAACCTGCCTCAGAGGGACGTCAGTTATTTAGTGTTAGACGCTCAGTAGTGTCCCACTCTCGGCGACCCCATGGACTGTAGCTGGCCAGGCTCCTTGTCCATGGAATTCTCCAGGCGAGAATACTGGAGTGGGTAGCCATTTCCTCCTCCAGGGAGTCTTCCTGACCCAGAACCTGGGTCTCCTGCATTGCAGGCAGATTCTTTACCATCTTAACCACCAGGGATGTCAGAGGGCTGAGTGTCTCTTATTCCCCTTGATATTCTGAGAAGATATTCTAAACTTCTCCCCTAATCCATTTTTGGCCTTTTCCATTAGGCAATTCCTTTTCATGTCAAACTGGTTTTTAGCAGTCACATGATTTTAAAGCATGTGGTTGCATTCATGCAGCCTATCAGAGACAAGATCAGGAAAGCTTCCAGGAAGATACATTTCCTCCTGCCCCATTTAGCAGGGCTATTCTGGTCTGGGAGTAGGGGGAGGCGAGGATTCTATCATTGAACCACCAATGTCTTGAAGGCTATTCTAGTCTGAGCTGGTAATTGCAAAGCAATGAACTCTGAAAGTAAATAGCCAGAGTCCTCATTCGATGGAAATGTTTTTCCTTTAAGTTTACTACAAAAACCACTATAATACTGTAAAGTAATTAGCCTCCAATTAAAATAAATAAATAGATTAAAAACAATTACTCTTTAAGGGCTTCCCTGGCAGCTCAGATGGTAAAGATGCAATGTAGGAAATCTGGGTTTGATCCCTGGATTAGGAAGATCCCTGGAGGAAGTCATGGTAACCCATTTCCGTATTCTTGCCTAGAGAATTCCGTGGACAGAGGAGCCTGGTGGGCTCTAGTCCTTGGGGTCGCAAAGACTCGGACATGACTGAAGCGATTTAGCACAGTAGGTGCTTCCCCAATGGCTCATGGGGAAAAATCCACCTGCAATGCAGGAGACAGAGGAGACGTGAGTTCAATTCCTGGGTGGGGAAGATCCCCTGGAGAAGGAAATGACAACCCACTCCAGAGAATTCTTACCCAGAGAATCCTATTGACAGAGGAGCCTGGTGGGTTATAATCCAAAGGGTCTCAAAGAATCGGACATGACTGAGCAACTGAGCACGCACATACATGACCAAGCTTGCCTCACAAGCATAATGACCAGTCAAGTGAGACTCGGCTCCAAACCCCATGGGCCTGAGCCCTTTTCCCATCACAATAGGATTAAAACGTGCTTAGCTTCTGTTACCACTATTGGAACCAGATTTGCTTTCTCACCACTGAATCCCTTTTAAGAATGGCCAAGGGCCTGTGGGATTTATCATTTATCACTTCTTTCAAGGGTTTTGACTCTGATCTGGGGATAATTCGGTGTGTTTGAAAGAGGAATAAGCCTTTTGTCTAATCCAGGGAACAAAGTACGGAATCCAGCAGCCGGAAGTCCAGGGTTTATTTTTCTTAGGCAAACCCGTGAATTTATCATCACTTCAAGGGAGGAACAAAGACGGGGATTCAGGAAGCTGGTCCCAGCTGTCAGCTACTCATTTTTAAGAATTAAAAAAGAAGAACAAACGACCACCAGGCTGATGAAGTCCTGGTGAGCCAGATCCTGTCCCAGCAGACAAGGGGAGACAGGCGTCCCTCGTCTTGGGGTGGGGTTGTGAGTTTCCTGCCCGGGTCCCAGCTCCCAGAACCATGGCCTGGGCTGGACCTCCTACCTTAATGAGCTCTTGATGTTCTGCAAGGACTTAATGTAGCACCAGAAAGGGAGGACAGGCTGTCAGACATCTGATTGCCCTTCTGAGGAGGTTTGAGGAGCTTAAGACGAATCAATGAAAAATATGTGCATTTCAGCTCCATTCAGAAGCCACGTGGATTTACCCCCAGTCAAAAAAACTATGGGCTTTTCTTGAACTTTAACGGGTAGATGGCAGTATCTGAAGTTGAGCTCTAGCCAGGATGATATTTTATCATTTCCATGATTACTGATTTTCATAAATGTAATGTCCCCTATGTGTTTCTGGCTTATGCTAATGACATAATGTGCCAAAGTGCTATGCATTTTAACCATTGTTTCAAATGCTTCTGCTGCTGCTAAGTCGCTTCAGTCATGTCCAACTCTGTGCGACCCCATAGACGGCAGCCCACCAGGCTCCTCCATCCCTGGGATTCTCCAGGCAAGAACACTGGAGTGGGTTGCCATTGCCTTCTCTGATTGTTTCAAATATTATTGGTTTAAAATACCTATTCTAGGGCTCCCCAGGTGGCAAAGTGTAAAAGAATTCACCTGTCAATGCAGGAGACACAAGAGACATGGGTTCAATCCCTGGAAAGATCCCTTGGAGGGAGGAAATGAAAACCCACTCCAGTATTCTTGCCTGCAGAATCCCATGGACAGAGGAACCTGGCGGGCTACAGTTCATGGGGTCTCAAAAGAGTCTGATATGACTAAAGTGACTAAACACAGACACATATATAGAGCAACCCCTGAAGAAGCTATTAACTTGGCAGCTTCCAGGTTGGACAGGCAGGGAAAATCCTTAAGAACCTTTGAGTCTATCAAGAAAGCTTCTTGGACTACCATTGCATTGCACACCTCAGGGACATCACGCAGATAGAATGAAGTGAAGTTGTGCAACATGGTGGCCTCGGCCTCCCAGTATGTGTGGGACTTCAAAAGCCACTTGAGCAATGGAAGAGAGAGAGAAAAAAAAGATGGAAAGAAAGCGAGATCATCTGGGGTATGTACACTTGTGCAGGTGACTCACAAATGAATGAGGGAGGGTTGTCTATTGATAAAGGATAAAGTACCTTGTCTCAACTCACTTTGGTCAGAACTTTTGCAGAGTTCCAGGACAAGATTTCTGTGAAACTATTTCAGTCTGCAACTAGAACCAAAGAGGAGAAGGTAGAGAAACAGGAACTGCTTTCCTCAGAGTAACAGAGGCCAAAAGTATGACTCAACAACGTGATCAAACCCAGGAAAGGTCATTTTCCAGACTCTGGTGACCAGCTGTCCTTTAACTCCCATGACTGCAAAACAAGGTTTTAGCTCATGGCAATTTGTGACTCATTTTAGAAAGCTGTTCTGCCTGGTTGACCCCATACCAGTGTATTTATACCCAAGTTAGCTCCTTAAAAGGATTGGAGGAGGCAGCATTTGAATTTTTTTCAACAAGCATGCAGCTAAAGAACACTGAATACAGACCACCAGATTGCTGACCGTAGATTTGTTGAAGAGGAAGGAGCTTTGGGTAGCAGGTATGTCCTAGCTATTCACTGTATAGATGCAAACTCAGAGCTTACAAGGTAAAATAACCACACTGAAATCACATAATGAGTTGGCTTTACTTTATTTTCTTCCCAGAGAGAAAGCCCAAATCATTCCAGGATTTTCTATTTGATATCCATGAACCCCTAAGAGGTCCCCAAATCCCCTTGAATGTGTGTGTAAAATTTCATGCGTCTCTGCAAGTCTGCTACTAAGTGGTTTAGACCAGGGCATCTGTACTGGGTATTAACATATCCCAACGCCTCCATACTGGTTCCAAATCCTACTAATGCCCCACAATCCCAGCTGTTCTCTAGCTGGCCTCTCTCTAGGAACCCTCCAGATGTCCGCGTAATATGGCAAAAAGCTAGTGTCTGGCTCCACCGGGACCCTTTAGGACACTTCCCTCTGCGAAGTGGGACCTTGCTCCATGTTTAGCATTTTAAAAAATGACCATGGTGTGCGCATGCATGTGTGTGCTCCCATGTATGCACTTTTCTGCAATGAGGCCATGTAGAAGCTTCAGTTAGTTTTCTCAAGAGGTCTTTGAACCCCAAAGATGGGCACCCATGGTGCCAAGACTACAATTTCATTATGACTCTGGCTCTTTCCCCAGTGCCTCATAGCAGACTCAGGTCTCTGAATTCGCATGTAGCATGCCTTGCCAAAGTTTCCCAAAAGGGTCCGGCAAGTCAAGAGTTCAAAAATAGTATGTACACAAGTCGCTATTCCTGTGGTCTTCTCCCACTGGGACTGATGGGGAAGTGTAAGGAGTCCTGGGTTACCAGTGAAACGTATTTGATCATTTTTTTTTTTTCCAGTAAGCATTTATTTGCAGCTGAGAGAAGAAGCCCTTTTTGGCTATAGCAAGACCATGTGCCTGTCTGGGAAATGGACATGGACAGGGTATCATAGCAAATATTCTGCATCAGAGGTCTGTCTCCTATTTGGAGAAACAACAGCGCAATCAGGAGCCCAGTTGAACACAATTAAATATATATTTAGCACATTTGGGGGGGGTGTGTCAGAATGGAGAGGCTTGAAGAATCAATACTCATAGACATGTTTCATTCTCCTGCGGTGTCAAGTCTTTGGTTAGACTCTAAGAATGAGCTCTGGAATCAGAACTGAACAGATTTAAAATGCATCTGGACTGAATTCCTTATTTAAGAATAGGGAAACTGAGTAGGTTTCCCTGGTGACTCAGACAGTAAAGAATCTGCCTGCAATGCAGGAGACGCAGGTTTGGCCCCTGGGTCAGGAAGATCCTCTAGAGGAGGAAATGGCAATCCACTCTAGTATTCTTGCCTGGAGAAGTCCATGGACAGAGGAGCCTGACGGACTTCAGTCTATGGGGTTGCAAAGAGTAGGACACAACTGAGCAATGAACACATGCAGACTGTCTAGTGTTCTTTGTCTGGAATTTTGGGACATTAAAGAGACTTAGAGGTGAGTTCCCTGGAGGTCCAGTGGTTAGGACTTGGTACTTTTGCTTCCGAAGGCCCAGGGTTCAATCCCTGGTCAGGAAACAGATCCTGCAAACCGAGTGGCATGGTCAAAAAAAGAGAGAGAGAGAGAGAGACTTAGAGGTTATCTGGTCCCAAGTTCTCCTTATATAGATGAGAAAACATATTTGCCGAGGCAAGCATGGCATATCGGCTGAAAAATCAAAGAAAGAATTGAAGCTTAGTTCTTTTGATTCTCTGAGTAGTTCTCTTTGTCACACCGTATTGGGATCTTGTCCTGCTTTGGGGGAAATGGGACCAGAAATGGGAGAGCCATGGACACCCAGAGATGAGGGCAGAGAAAGGACTGAAAACAGTACATTTCCTTGATCCGTCTCAAAGTTTTGCCCAAGACTGGTCCCATCTGAGTCCCAACCCAACGGATAACAGACTTGGGTAGACACCTGAGTTTCAATGAATCCCAGTGCTATTCTCAATCCTAAGCTAACACTTACTTACCTCTCAAGTTGTCATAATAGGGAATGGAATTCTTTGTAAAGTGTCTCCCCTTATGCCTGGTATGGAGTATGGGCGCAGCTAACCTTTGTCCCCATGATCTTGCATATTCCCTTTCCTCTTTTTTTTTTTTTTTAATATTAGTTCCTCGACTGGGGATGGAACCCATGCCTTCTGCATTGGGAGTGCAGAGTCTTAACCACTGGGCCACCAGGGAAGCCCCTCCCTTTCTTCTTGATGTGTCAAAGTTAAGTCTATTTCTTCAACAAATAAAAGTGGAAGAGTACACTTTAGCAAGGACATCCCTAGAAAATTGGAATTGTTGGCTTTGAACTCAGTAAAGGTTTGCAAAAAATGTTGTCATCGTTAAACTTCCCAAAGTAAAATCCTAGGAAGAGAAGCATTTTGAAGTCTCTTTATCATCTCCCATCAAAACGTATTTCCTTTTCATTTACAAACTTCATTTCTAGGAAAGTATCCTGAGGAAACAGGGCCTCCCCAGTGGCTCAGCAGGTAAAGAATCTGCCTGTAACGCAGGAGACCCAGGACATACAAGTTCGATTCCTAGGTCAGGAAGATCCCCTGGAGGAGAAAATGGCAACCCCCTCCAGTATTCTAGTCTGGGAAATCCCGTGGATAGAGAAGCCAGGCAGGCTACACACAGCCCATGGGGTCACAAAGAGTCAGACATAGCTGAGCACAAGCCCGGATGGATCCTGAGGAGATAACCATTGTTGTTTATGAAAGAAAACCAAAACCATCCAGCAATTGGACTGGCACCAATTTCACAACAGATTGGTGACGTCAAATACAGTGATCCATATAGAACCATACTGCACAGCCTCTTCAAACTGGGTTATTGAGAAATGTTTATAGATAAGTTGCAATGATTAAAAGAATGGATGCTATAGAACAGTGTATGTTGTATGATGCCAAAAAAATATCTTATCTATACTTGCAAAATGACATCTATGCATAGATTGAAGTCACAAAGAAGACAAGTCGTATCATCAACAGCAAACTGTCTTGGGTTCTGTGGCTTGTAGGTGATCAGCTTTCCCCTGTGAACTGTCAGATGTGGGGCAGAGGGCCAGGCTCTGGTTAGTCACACTATGTCCTTTTATTCATAAGTATATTAAAAAGCAGAGACATCACTTTGCCAGCAAAAGTCCGTATAGTCAAAGTTATGATTTTTTTCCAGCAGTCACGTACAGATGTGAGTGTTGGAGCATAAAGAAGGCTGAGTGCTAAAGAATTGCTGCTTTCGAATTGTGGTGCTGAAGAAGACTCTTGAGAGTCCCTTGGACAGCAAGGAGATCAAACCAGTTAGTTCTAGAGGAAATCAACCCTGAATATTCATCAGAAGGACTGATGTTGAAGCTGAAGCTCCAATACTTTGGCCGGATATGTGAAAAGCCAATTCATTGGAAAAGACACTGATGCTGGGAAACATTGAGGGCAAGAGGAGAAGGGTGACAGAGGATGAGATGCTTAGATAGCATCACTGACTCAATGGACATGAGCTTGAGCAAACTCTGGGAGATAGTGAAGGACAGGGAAGCCTGGCATGCTGCAGTCCATGCGGTCACAAAGAGCTGGACATGACTTAGCTACTGAACAGCAACAGCAACACAGGAAAATGACATTTCCCAGCCTCCTTGCTTATAGGTTAGCCATGAGAGTAACTCTGGCCAATGGAATGTAGGAAAAATGATGTAGATCTGCCTTTAGAAAACCCCACCCCACCCAGCCCAGCTCGTTGACCGGTCAATGATGCAACAGATCCAGCTAAACACTCAGGGGCCCTGGGAACAGCATTCCAGCAAGATGGGAGCATCCTGGATCCCCGAGTCACTGCCTGAAGGGGAGTCACCAAAGAAAGCCATCCACCAGGAACATCTTTGTTCAACTTGGTGTGAAGTTGAAAAAATGAGAAATACATTTTTTACTCATACATTTTTTACTCAGCTAATCCACTGTGATTTTGAGGTTGTTACAGGAGCTAATGACAATTACCCTGACTTAGCACATGTTTTTTCACTTTTCTACATTAAATATATGTCTTTTGAAATTAGCAAACAAGCTATTAAAAGAATATAACTGCCCATCCCTCTCTTTGTGCATGACACCTACTGCTTTAAAGCATTCAGAAAAATCTGTATTTTTTTTTTGTTTTTTTAGTATTGGTTGTGCTGGGTCTTCATTGTGGCATGTAGGCTTTTCATTGTGGTGTGTGGGGGGGCTTCTTCTTTAGTTACAGTGCACGGGCTTCTCCAGTTGTGGAGCACAGGCTCCAGAGCACGCAAGCTCGGTAGTTGTGGTGCAGTTGGGCTTAGTTGCCCTTCCACATGTGGAATCTTAGTTTCTTGACTAGGGATCGAACGTATGTCTGCTTCATTGGAAGGTCAATTCTTAACCACAGGATCACCAGGAAAGTCCCAAGATCTGCCTCTTTAGAAGGGATAAACAACTTCCCACCCTCTCATGCCCCACTCAAATACACTGCCCTGGAAATGTTTTGGCAAACTGGTCATTCCTTTGCATTTTACAGTTATACCTTATTTGAAGACTTAAACTATTTTTGCCAGAAACTTGGGTGAAGGACAGGACTGCAAAGCCCCTGACAGCCTATTCAAAGAAATCAGACACTGGCTTGGGTCCTGTGTTTGGCCTGGGGCCCAGCATATGGTTTTGGAAAAGACGTATTTGCTGTGGCTGGTTCTCAATCAGCAATTCATTCAAGCTTTGTGAGTTACTCGATGTGGAACAACTGGGCCAGTAAGAGGTGATGCTGGGATGGGAGGCAGGTGGACCTCACCTATGCTTGACCTGCCTGTCCTCCAGGAAGAGTCACAGTCTCCAGACTCTCCCTTTGCCATTTGCAATGCACACACCTGAGAACGGACTTGGGTTCATTGAGATCGAAGTCTTGCTTCAGAGTCAGGGCAGGATGCTGGCTGCCCCGTTCATGCCCTGGAGTCAGTACAGATCCCACCTCTCAGATGGACATTGTCACTTGAGGACTCCGGTCTCCTTGACTCCCCACCCCTTTACTTCACCCTTCTGCCTTCAAGGGTCCCAAGGCCATGCCAAATCTGGTTGATCCTGCCTTTCTCTCTCTCTCATCCTCTCTCTCTTCTTTCTGTACGCACACATAGACACACACAGACACACAGACACACACAGAGAGTTTAAGCCTCCACTTAAGATCACCAGTCCACCAGAACAAGTTCTTATTTTAAGTGCACACTTGTTACTCCCTCTGTTTCTTGTAACTGTACCTGTGGCTGCTTTTTTGGAAATTCTGCCTGTGTTCATGACCAAGTGACTTCAAAGATGCTGAGGAGTTTGGCGACAAGTCCTTTTGTGTGGCTTTCACCAGGTAAGATTTTATCTGAAGAGACTTTTCACCAAAGACTCCCATTCAAAGGGGCAGAAGGGAGCCTGGGTGGTATAGAATCCGAGTTTGGATGGATGAGAGATGGAGAAGTGCTCACGTATCCGAGCAGTGAGTTCCTTGGTGAGCCATGTTGGCTACTAGGCTCTGCTCTTGGGAACAGGGAGATCCCTTCTCTTCCATGGACCCATCTTAGGAAGTTAAAGGGAAAGGCATCCCTTTGGGGGTCCACTTCAGCAGCCTCTTTCTAGGTGGTGCTAGTCACTCAAGGGTTTCCTTTTGGACTTAGAAAGCTCAGCTCTTTGTTGGTGGGCTGTCATCAGAGCTGAGTCTTTCCAGGTCTTGAATTGGCTTCCTTTCTTCTTCATCCTCTTCATTCTCAGCAGGTAGTCACCATCCAATGGCAAAGACAACTCCAAACCTCTCCAGGGACTCTGGTCCTCAGCTTTCATGACCCAAGGGAAGATTGTTCCTTGCTTTTTTTCCAAAGTCTACCCACCCGACCACAGAGAAGGTTCTGATTGTCCCTCTTTGGGTTATGTGTCCATTTCTGGGAGTTCACTCTGGCCCATGGGCTGAAGTATTGCAACAGGCAGGTCTGGGTCACCACGAACCCCTTTGGCAGAGAGCAGGATGGGTTTCCCAGGTGGCTTAGTAGTAGTAAGGAAGGAACCCTCCTGCCAGTGAAGGAGACACGGGTTTGATCCCTGGATTGGGAAGATCCCCTGGAGAAGGGAATGGCTACCCACTCCAGTATTCTTGCCTGGGAAATCCCAGGACAAAGCAGCCTGGTGGGCTATAGTCCGTGGGGTTGCAAAGAGTCAGACCCGTCTTAATGACTTAACAACAACAACAACAAAGGATGAGTGGATGGGTGTTGGGCCACCCTACCTGAACCACTTATAATAGATTCTCAAAGAAAAGAAGGTTTCTGTCACAGGAGGGCCATGAAAGAGGTCTGGGAAGGCAACCACAATACTCACATTTCGTGAGTGTTAAACACAAGTAAACATTGTGGTTCCTCAAGGACGTGGACGTTTCAGAAAATTCTGTGACATGTGGGATTGCTATTTGAGTTACAAGTCTATGGAAAATACTTATTATTTTTATGAAACTACTCTTTCAAATGCTGTAGGTCTTAATCTCACTTTCTTTGTTCCTCCCCTTAGCAAAAATTCCACAGATGTTTGTATTCAGGCTTAAATTTCATTCATTCTGATGTGCTCCGTCATGCCGCCTGGGAATGAGACTCTCCTTCTTACGTGCTTTTCTGTGATTTGGCAAAATCCAGGAATAAGTGTCTTGCTTTTCTCTTTCTTGCTATGGGAGAGTTGAAAGCAGTAGCCTTTGTCCAAAAAATTACTTTTTCTCTTTTATTTTTAAAAAGAACATAAAAGAACATCAACTTGGGCCAAGAATCCAGAGTCATCTCTATTCCCTTTTCTTATTGCTTTCTTTCTCTCCCTCATATTTCCAAATCTAATTGTTTTCTGGTGCCATTTTCAACTAATTCCTCCTGTTTTCTTCCTGGCTTCAGAGAAGACCAAAGCCTAGGTCAAGGGCAAGTAAAATCAGGGCTCTCCACTCACGTCCTCATCCTCCCAACATCAAGACCCTTTTTGTTCTCTGTACAGTTGACTCAGGACCCTGGTAGGAATGTTCTCAGGTGGAACTGCCACCTACAGAATGCCCAACTTCATGGGCATCATAAGAATGCATGTGTAAGCTAGAATATAGTGCATATATGTGTGTGTGGTGGGGGGGATCAATTCTGTTGGGAAAAGAGAATAAAACTAAAAAACGCCAGGATACTCCATCTGTGCAAGGCACTAGTGACCCCAAAGAAATGCCACAAACTACCAGCAACGAGTTTATCCCCAAGGCTCCTGGTTTTCTGCTCCACTAGTCCTTGGGAACACCTAATTTTGGCAAATTTTTCCCTTCTTTATGATCAGAGATTCTAGACCAATGCTTGTTTAATTACTATCCATTTAGAGTACTAAATATCCCACAAATGGCCTCACTGAAGCCTTTTAAGCATCTAATGGATTACATATTACCTTCATTTTATCAGAATGTAGAATAAGGATTAAAAGTTGTGTTACTTAAGCTCATACATCTAGTACATTGCAAAACTAGGTTTTTTCCACTAGGGAGAAAGGCAGAGATAGAAATACAGAGAGACTGGAAGAAATTGGTTCACACAATTATGGGGTTGGCAAGTTTGAAATTTCACTCTTTTGATTTTATGGGCTTCAGCTGATTGTAAATATTCATCACATTGATAAGATACCTTCATGTCAACATCTACTGTTTGACCAAACAGCTGAGCAACACAGCCCAGCCAAGTTGACCCATAAAATCACACACTTCTTTCCATCACACTCTTCTCCCTCAGAGGGGATATGTCCTAGGTAGCATAGCTACAAAGTACATGCATATTATTTAGCCTGCTTTGAATTTAAAAGATGAAAAATCAGCTTTAAGGTGAGTTAAACCTCTGAAATGTTGAGTTTTTGTTACTATGGCATAGCTTATTCTATACTGAGCAACTTAGATTCTCTTGGCTACAAGTAACAGAATACTTACACTATTTAAAAAAACTTGAAAGTCCACATGGGGCATCAGTGATGATTTCAAGGACCTAGGTTTTCTCTTACTTCCAGCAGAGCGGTGTAGTTACTACTGAGAAACTGTTCATGCTGTCAGTTTTGTGTGCTTTTCTTTGTGGGTATGAGGTGGCTGACAGCAGCGATCAGCATTGTGGGCAGAAAAATATTCTCTGCAGACTGACTTAATCATTCTCAAGCCTGAATACATATCACAATCACCCAGGGGTATTTGGAAACATGACCAATGCCCAAGCCGTAGCCCGGAGTGATTAAATCAGAATCTCTGGGGGATGGGAACAAGCATCGCCAAGCTTCCCAGGTGAGTCTGATGAATGGCCAGTAGTGAGAACCACAGGCCTAAACAGACCAGTCAGAACCTCCCTCTGGAATCTCGCTGAGAAGAAAAAGGGGAAACAACAAAGAGTCAATATATAGGAAACAGAGTATCTCTCTCTCTACTGTAAGTTTGAGGTTAAAATTGCAATGCTCCTGGCACAGAACACTTGGTGATTTAAATATTTGTGCTGGACGAAGAGGGGTGGGATGGGGTGGGAGTGGGGTGAGGTTGAAGAGAGAGAGGATATATGTACTTGTAGTTGATTCACTTTGTTGAGCAGCAGAAACGAGCAGAGCATTGTAAAGAACGATGTGTCTGTCTGACTGTACGGGTTTCATCTTCTTGAAAGCATGACCATACCATTCAGCTATATACCCCCAACTCCTATTAAGTGTCTGGAACATAATTAATGCTTAAATATTTTCTTGAATGAATGAATAGCAGCGAGTTGATCAGCCACTCAACTATGTGTATACAAATTCCGTGTTGGCAAAATAACCTTATGAACGTTTTATAGTCTGGAAAAAAATCATTTTTTTAACTTCAAAAGTCACTTGTTTCCCAATCTAAAAATCTGATACTGTTGGGATGCTCCACTTTTTACTCAGGGCATCCTGGGAAACCTTGTAACAAAATGCATTAATATAAAGCATACCCCACTTTTCCCGTCTGAAAAATGTTGCAATTTAGGAGATTACATTCCCAACTAAATACTGGGCTTTAGATCAGAGCTAATGATTGACCACATGTCTTATAAGACATCATACAATAACAGCAAATGAATAGAATGATTGGAAACAGCAAAGGTATGTTTTCAATTGTATTGAATGGGTTTAAACTATGCTACAAAGAGTCACGCTTTTATAAAGGCTATGGTCATTTTATTTACTTTATTAGAACTCAGGGAACTTGTTTGAAGATGGTTGACAATGGTCCAGCGCGATACATCTAAAATGTTTTGGCTGATGGCTTTTATTCCCCGTATAATTTTGTCTGAAGTGAGCAGATGCATTCAAAACTCTTCCACTGATTTTATAGCTGTTTCAAGCTTTGAAAAGGTTTTCAATGTGTGAACTTGCTACTGCTGAAGTTGCTGGTAATGATGATGGTGGTGATGGTAAAGATTCCTTTTCTCACTGAAAATAACTTTCAAAACTAGAAGGGTGGGCTGAGGGGAGAGGAGGGAGGCTCAAGAGGGAGGGAATATATGCATAATTATGACTGACTCGAGTTGTCATATGGCAGAATCCAACACAACATTGTAAAGCAATTTTCCTCCAATTAAAAAAAAAAAAGACACAAAAAACTAAGGGTTAGCTAACTCCCTCCCTGCCACTCTCTCTGACCTCGAGGGGGTGGCATGCCCCTGACCGCTATTGTGACACTGAAATTCCTTTAGGAACAATTACAGGTCATTTGCAGAGATTTTCAAAGAGGAACTTCAAAAAACACTCCTTGAGAATTGTCAGGACCCACGCAGGCTGCCAGCCAGGTCTGATCCCCCATGACAACCTTCCTTTAGGTATGGACATTAGGCAACTCTTTTTCCTCAAGGAAAGACATTTTATTTTAAATATAGCAGTGTGTGCATGTCAATCACAACTCCCAAGGATACTGAGTAGTTTTGAATGGGTGGACCAGAGCATTCTTAGGGTGTATGGAAAGATTACTGAGGGTAGAAGAATGAGAAAGTGGGATTGTCCATTACTCATTCCCTTTTTATAGCTCCATAATCAAAATTTACATGCCTCAATATTCAGACAGGTCAGTGATACACTCCCCTTTCCCGTCTCTCTGTCCCTAGACACAGAAAATACAGGAAGTACTCGGCATCGATCCATCGATCCAACAGCTAATGAGTTATTGGCTTAGCCTATTCCTTATACTTCTGTTAAAAAATTCAATTGAGTACATTTTAAAGATCTCATTGGCTTTATTCAACAATTCATTAATCAGATAGCATCCAATCAAGCAGACAAAATGGAGCTCCAAGAAAATGAAAGATGTTTATGGGCAGAAATAGGAACAAGTAGGAACAAGGGTATTCGAGGCAAAACAGTAGGTTGGTCATTGCAAGGTTTCTTTCCTTGAGCGAATGCGAGGAGTCAGTCCAACTGATTATCTAACTAGTAACACTGATCAGGGCTTCCCTGGTGGCTCAGTGGTAAAGAGTCCACCTGCCAAAGCAGGAATCACAGTTTCAATCCCTGGGTGGGGAACATCCCCTGGAGGAGGAAATGGCAACCCACTCCAGTATTCTTGCCTGGAGCATCCCATGGACAGAGGATCCTGGCCAGCTACAGTCCATGGGGTCACAAAAGAGTTGGACATGACTGAATGACTAAACAACAACCAGCCTATATAATAACTGAACAAGAATGATTATAACTCACTTTTCAGATGAGGGACTGCAGAGGTTATAGGCCCTGTCTGGCATCATACGAATAAAAAATAGACCTTCTGAGAAAAATTCCTTCCTTTTCTACCACCCCACCACATCCTTCACACAACACTATATCCCTACTATACTTCAAAGTACCTCTTGAAAAATCAAAGTTAATTCAATTAAGTTCAAGACAATTTTAGAGTGAAGGACATTTTGTTTGAATGTGGCAATAATTTGCAAATGGATATTTAGTTGTGGTTTGTAGGTAACTCTTCTTTTAATCGTATTACTCAATTGATCTTTAAAATTATTGCTGGAGTAAAATATAGTAGTATCCATTTTCTGAAGAAAGAAAAGAAGCTAGCGTTTACTAAATACCTGCAATATGCAGGTCTTTTTAGCCTATCTATTTCATTTAACCTTCAAAATAACCTTGTGAGGTAGCTTCCAAGCCCTAATTTTACTGTTGATAAATAATATACATTATCAGTATCATTTATTGACCACTCATATGTCATCTGATGTATTCATTATAACAGTCTTATCAGATTGGTTGCATAAGTGAAAATTAAACCATAGGAGCATTAAAACACATTCCAAAGGTCATAGCATTAGGATTTGAACTTATGTTCAAAGGTCATATTCTCAACAACTTTTGGTGGTTCAGAGTAGCCAAGATTATTGTTTGTTGGTCAAAATGATGGTGTCCATCATGTGTGGGACTTTGTACTCAGGATGGGGAAGAGTGAAAAATCTCTGGTCCTGGGTGTCTTACTGTCTAATAGTGACACAGGGTCCAGGGGACAGATGCCAGTTGAGTCTGGAGAACAGGGACAAGGGGATCTTGCCAATGGTTGGGATTGTAAGAAGAAACTCTTTCCCATGGACATAGTGGAGCCAGGACAAGAAGTCATGAAGGTGAGCGTCCTGTTCACCCACAACCCCCTAATTTATCTCCACTCTTCCAATCAGGGTAAACTTGCCATTTTGAAGAAAAGAAAAAATGAATACAAAGAGTTTCTCTTCCAGCATCTGTATAACTTGTTCCAAAATGAACTCCTGTCAAGGCTTTGAGAAGTTAAAGATGATGACATGTATAACAACCCAAAGGGCTTTTCAGCTACACTTGGAGCTGAGTCAGGAAATCAATCCTGAATATTTACTGGAAGGTCTGATGCTGAAACTGAAGATACAATACTTTGGCCACCTGATGCGAAGAAGAGCTGACTCATTGGAAAAGACCCTGATGCTGGGAAAGATTGAAGGCAAGAGGAGAAGAGGGTGCAAAGAATGAGATGGTTGGATGGCATCACCATCTCAGTGGACATGAATCTGAACAAACTCTGGGAGATAGTGAAGGACAAGGAAGCCTGGCGTGCTGCAGTCCACAGGGTTGGAAAGAGTCAGACACAACTCAGTAACTGAACAAGGCTCATTAGATCAAGAGGCAATAGAAACGTGTGATGCTCCTTCACCTCTCTCCTGCATCCTTGCTCACGAGAATGACCTTTTTATTGGAATGGACAGGATGGGAGGACGTGGAAGCTTCAGGAGATGTGAGGATCCAAGTCAATATTGATGGACTTGGTTGTCAAAACTGAAAGAAGGTGGAGGCCTGGAAGTCAGGGCAGATTCCAGAAGGGGTTTTTGGAAGATAGTCTGTGAATTTCAGGAAGGGAGTGACCCGATCATTTAGGAACCATCTGAGTGCATAAAGGATGGACTGTGGAGTGTGTCCAATGAGAAGCATTTCTTGCTGGGAAGTCAGGCAAATGAGATACAAACAGAATGCTTGGATTTCAGGCATTCATCTGTCAAATTTGCAGATGCTGCAAGGAGAAATTAGAATTTCTCCTTGAAAACAGACTACTTTGCAGTCTGACAAGGTCTGAAAGTCTAAAATTCTAGTATGTATGGTTAGATGACAATCCCAAGATTAGTGGTTTGTAGAAAACACTTCTGTACAAAATAACTACTGTAGATGCTATTGTTTTCTCAGGTCATGATAGAGTATGGTATTGGGCTTCCCTGGTAGCTCAGCTGGTAAAGAATCTACCTGCAATGCAGGTGGATTGATTCCTGGGTTGGGAAGTTCCCCTGGAGAAGAGATAGTTTACCCACTCCAGTTTTCTCAAGCTTCCTTAGTGGCCCAGATGATAATGAATCTGCCTGCAGTGTGGGAGACCTGGGTTTGATCCCTGGGTTGGGAAGATCCCCTGGAGGAGGGCATGGCCACCTGCTCCAGTGTGCTTGCCTGGGAAATCCCATGGACAGAGGAGCCTGTCTGGCTACAGTCCATGGGGTCACAAACAGCTGGACACAACTAGGCAACTAAGCATAGCCCAGCATAAAGTATGGTATTATGCCACAAGACAGAAAACGCCACAAATGAAAGACTTTTTGAGCACTGACACCTTCTATCCATGTATCTTAACCTTTTTCTTTACAAGAATCAAAATATAAGCCCTCATAACCCATCTTCACCCTGTGCTTCCTTCCTCTGCTAAACCATGGTAAGTCTTTCTTTTTATTTTTTAATGCATGATTACTCAGCATTGCATTATCTTAGGCACAAGCACCCACACACTCCCCAAACTGGAGTTGCATTATGTATTCCGTCATATGTGTGTGTGTGTGTGTGTGTGTGTGTGTGTGTGTGTGTGTGTGTGTGCGCGTGTGTGCTTCTCTTGTGTGATTAAAAAAAATTTTTTTTTAATTAATTTATTTTTATTTGGAGTATGATTGCTTTACAATATTGTGTAGGTTTCTGCTATGCATCAATGAGTTTTCCAATTGTTGACAAAGGAAGAAAAGTCTCGCCTTCTCATCGCTCCTCAAGGCTTCTCTTTCCAGGAACGCACAGGTAAGGTTTGACCAGAGGGACCCTTAAACTGTTGACCACTGTTCCCCTTTTGGCAGTGGAATGCTTTCTGTTGCCCAAACTTTCTTTGCTGGCCCACACACACGACAGAGTCTTGCATCAGGCTGAGAAGATTTTTCTTCTCCAGTGGTAGACGATACCAGTCTTGTTTATAAAGGTGGGTTTTCAAGCTTTATGGGGGAAATAATTTTTAATTTTTGTTTTTCTCTGGGATTGAGCAAATCCCCACCTCTCTTCTGAGAGCTTACATAAACAAGTGCGGCTGGAGGATGGTTTGTCTTTTTCAAACATAAGGGAAAGTGGACCATTTGCCTCTTCTTCCAAGAATGGCCACGAGTTTTCTCATGAAAAACCACAAATAAACTGTTTCCCACTCAAGAATGTACCTATGACCGGGAATGGATCGAGAACAACTTCTTACTGGATCAGTTATTTCGAAACCATAAACAACAGTTTAATCAATCATCCTCAAGCTTACAGTTCACCAGAGGTAGGGGACTTTTAAACTGGTATGTGCTCAGTTGCCAAGTCGTGTCTGACTGTTTGCAATCCCATGGACTGTAGCTCGCCAGGCTCCTCTGTACGTGGGATTTCCCAGGCAAGAATACTGGAGTGGGTTGCCATTTCCTCCTCCACTAAATTGGTATAGACTATCTTATTTACAAAGAAGAAATAGAGACACAGACATAGAGAACAAATGAATGAACACCAAGGGAGGAAAGGGGAGTGGGATGAATAGAGAGACTGGGATTGATATAGATACACTGTTGATACTGTGTATAAAACAGATTGCTAGTGAGAACGTACTGTGCAGCTCAGGGAGCCCTATTCAGTGCTCTGTGGTGATCTAAATGGGAAGGAAATCCAAAAAAGAGGGGATAAATGTACACATATAGCTGATTTGCTTTGCTGTACAGAAGTTAACACATTATAAAGCAACTATCCTCTCCAATAAACATTTTTAAAAATAAATAAGCCACAAAAACCAACACATAAACCCCAAGCTGTAGTCACTGATTCCCAAAGGAGAGAGGGATAATTAAGGGCACATAGGCCACAGCAAAACAAAGAAAAAGGTCTTTTCATCTCCTTTGGAAATTATACTTTTTACTGTTTAGCAAAGAAATTGAATTGCAACTGTCTTATAGTATGCCTGGTTAGGAAAGTAGGATATAGAAGAGGAAAGGGGGAAGAGAGAAATAAGAAAGGAGATGCGGGGGGATGTTGCAGAGTAAAAACCAGGTCTTGATCCAGTTATAAACAAAGATATAGAGAAATAGATCCAGATATAGCCGGACAGAAACATAGAAACTCTTTCATGTAGACACACACGTACACACAAACCATCCAAGAGAAATAGAGAAATGAACACACACACACACACACACACACACACACACACAAGGCTTACAAACAAGAAACCCAGTGAACAGAAGCCCACACATTTTAGAGACCCACACATTGAGAGGGATGGATGGAAATTAAGGCAAGAGGATGTTTGTTGACTGAGCACATAATTCCCTTCTGAGGACTCCCATGGAAATTGATCTGCTCGTTGACCACGACTTTTATCTTTTCCTTCCACGTTTATACTCATGCCATGCCTCAAGAGTCAGTCCTGTGCTTACTCATCTCTCTCCCCGCTTCCTGCATGAGATGCTGTCCTGAAGGCCACAGGTGGGCAGTAGGTACTTTTTGTTTCCTGTGTTTAACAGGCAATAGATGTTCTCCCACGCTTTCTTCTTAACTTGACCAGAATTGTGAGAAAAAAGCTCTTCAAAGATTGCTTTTTGTCTTCCCTTAGAAATATTGACTTCCTCTTCTGGAAAGGGGCTCAAGGCTGCTTCTCCTTCTCTGGCTTTGTTCCCAGTAAATGATGACCCAGGACCATCCAAACATGCCACCTGAAGTCTGAGCATGGCCCAATTGTCACTGAGATCTGAGCCACCAGCGAATAAAGACTTCAGACGTCTTTTCCCACTGCTATGTCAAAAATGTCATTTTTACTCCCAACCTAACATCTGCCTCCTTCCGCCATTCCTCCCCCTGGTCTCTCTGTGCTGGTTGAATTGCTCCGGATCACATGTTTCCAGACGAGCGTCTCTGGGCTGAGTCACCTGTGGGCATCCTCTCCGTGGCCCCTTCTATCACACGGAAGAGCCACATACAGGGGTCCAGGTGGTGCTGTGTGTCTGTGTCCCCAAGAGTAGGCTTTGCTTGCTCACTCGAAGGCGTGGCTGTTTGGCACTGGTCTGACATCCTGCATCTGTGAAGGGAGAACAAGGAAGAGAGGGTGGTCTTTCCCTGGGAACTGATAAAAGAAATGTTCACATACAGACATGTAGGAGAGTCATTCTGGCTTATCCATGAGTTAACCTGAACCTGATGCTAACTATGATAGCTTGTTTATGGCCTATCATACCTGCAGGGTACGTCTGCTTTAAGTATTAGAGAAAAGAACACATTGCCCAAAGGTAAACAATGTCCACGTTGAAAACAAAGGTTAAATGCCTCCGTTCCTAGGATGCTGGTCCTCCTTCCATAATACACCCTTCCCAGGTGTCAAGGCCATACTGACTCACAGTGTATGTGTTGGCCTGACTTGTTTTATGTAAGATGTTAGATACAAAAAAAGATATAAAATTGTGTTGGAAACCCTGCTTCTCCGGAGCACTTTCTTAGAGTCATCAGGGAAGCAGGCTTCCAGGCTAGTCTTCAGTTCGGCTCAAACAAAACTGTTTTATATTCTTATTATTGGTGGTTTGCTGGTGATTTTCAACAACAGAAGAGTGCCCCACGGGCAGATGCCAGGCCCTTCTCTCACTTGCTCAGGTTGGCAGAGTGAGGGTGTACTGGCTCTAGGTGGACCATGCTTTGAGAAGTGGAGCATTTCCTGCCATAATAGTAGACAAGGATGTCACGGTCATCCGTAACTCCAGTCCTCCAAATGTTAATTCCTGAGTCCTAAGGGCACTCAAGAAGGAGAAGGATATCTGGGGGATCTGGTGGCCAACAGACAGCCGTTGCTCCCTATGGTGAGCACTGAGGAACTTTCAGTTCAGTCCAGTTCAGTCACTTAGTCATGTCCGACTCTTTGTGACCCCATGGACTGCAGCACGCCAGGCCTCCCTGTCCGTCATCAACTCCCGGAGTTTACTCAAACTCATGTTCATTCAGTCAGTGATGCCATCCAACTATCTCATCCTCTGTCGTCCCCTTCTCCTCCCACCTTCAATCTTTCCCAACATCAGGATGTGAAAATACAGGACTCTGGCCCCAGAGAGCTGAGATGAGTGATTTCAGGAAGCCTAGGCTCTTGCATCTTCCCATACACAGAAAAGCACTAAATTCCTTAACTTGCGGTGTCTGGTTTTCTTTAATTCACAAAAATACTTTTGATGGTCAGACTACCTGTCCTTTGTTGCAAACATCTATACAACCTGGCTCCTCCCCTCACCTCCTCAGAGTGTTTCTCTCAGGGATGCTTGAGATGCTGCCTCCTAGGCTTAAGTCCTAAAAATTTCTGCCAAATAGAACATAACTCTCAACTTTCAGGTTGTGACTATCTTTAAGCTAGCACCCTTTGACTTGCATCCCCACCAGGTAAAACAAATGTCCGGAGGGGAGCTGAAAGTCCCTCACGTATGAGTCACACATGTGGCCGACACCGGCATCATGAACTTCATCACAGCCAACTCCACCAGCGGAGAGAGGTGGGGCGGGGAGGATTCAGAGGAAGTGAGAGAAGAGAGAGAGGTCAAGGGAAAGAGGTATATATAAACCAGCCATAGAGAGTGGTGAGGGAGTGGGCATCTCGCCTGGGCAGGCTTCATGGGGATGATGGAAGTCCAGGGTTGCTGGCTCGAAATCATAATTGCTTTCAGGACTTCTCAGTTGTTTTATGGTCCCTCTGAAATATCACCTTCCATTTGATCCGAGCCCAGCTGATACATCAGAACGTGTCTGTGATGCACAGAGGCATAAATACATACCTGCTGCCCAAATTCCCTGAATTTTTGCTGGATTATTAAGAGGCATATTCGGCGGGTGGGGCAGTCACGTGTCATGCATGCAAGTGGCCATCTCTCTGCCGGATGTGCAAAGATGCACACAGGGAGGTACGTGGAAATACCGTTTTTTCCACATGAACTTCAAAAGGTGTGGATCTCATACATGAGAACACTGGGGCCCAGAGAGGTGAAGTGAACTTGAACACAAGTCCCTCTGTTCCTCTTTCACAGAAAAGCTGTCTGCGGCAGTCCTGAACCAGCCTGTGAATTGAGGTGTGCACAAAAACACACTCACACAGACACACACACAGATGTTTTCCTTTTCACCCTTTCAAATAGTCTTTTAGTGAAAATTATTTTAGAGCACTGCACAATAATAATAAAAAGGAAGGTCCATCCCACCAAGGTCACTTTTGTAACCTAGGCCAGCGTGTGTATCAGCTGATGGGCATACTTAATCAGACAGGAACGATACGAACAACAGTGGTAAGAGTACAAACCCTCCTCATTCAAGACCTGCTACCTCACGGCACAGCCGCCTCATTCAGTCCTACGGTAACAGTCTTGAGCAGAGGCATTATTTTCATCCCATGTTGTAAGTGAGGAAAGTGAAGCTTAGGGTGGTTAAGCAACAGGTTTAGGGCTTCCCAGCTGGGCAGTGCGGACTCCTGATTCAAACACGGGTTTTCCTGGCCCCAAAACCCAGCTCTCCACCCCAGTTCCTGACTCATTGCTTTTTCTTGCGTTTCATCAGAACACAGTTTTTTCTACGTTCACGTGCATAGTTCCCTCCCTGCTTCCTAATAGCAGAGCCTGGATGCCCTCTTAGGGTCTTCAGCCTTCTGTCCATTCTCCTTCCAGGCTCGTGTCTAATACTGTTTCCTTCTTGCCTCACCTGGAGGTACCGGGGCCAGCTACTCATTGCCCCTCCCTGGGGGCTGCCTGCGGTAGCATCCTTCTCCTCCTAAATCTGGCCTCTTTAGGGAAAATTTTATACTTTTTTCTTTCCCCTGTGGTTGTTTTGTTTGGTTGCTTGGTTTACTGATCTTTCCTCTTCTGATTTTAAGAAGACATCTGGACCACACTGAGACTCCCTAGGGATGAAGCGTTCTGCCATCACTCTCACCTCCAGTAGGTTCTTGAGTGGCTACATTTGTTACATCCTTCTTTCACTGGACTGGTTTATATTTTTAGCTTACTTCTTCTTCCTCTCCTTTCTACCTTTTAAACAAATTTTATTAGGCCTCTAAAATTTTTATATAACCACTAATCCCAAAGCTTCAGCCAAGCTTCCTTTATAAAGTCAGATGAACACTTTGAGCAGTTTTTAAAGTTTACAAAAATAGGGGTTTTGTTTCTGTTCAATTAAACATTTCAACATAAAATATCTCAGACTTTAGTAAGGTTTAGAGAATAGCATAAACATTCGGATACTTGGACCTAACTTTATAAAATCTTAACATTTAGCCTTTCTTTTCAGATTTTTTTTTTTTTTCCAAGAGAGACAAGCAACTTCTAATTCTGAAAACTGGTTGTTAAAAGGACATAATTAAGTGGGATTTCTGTGTTAACTGTATTTCAGGACCACTAGACAGCCCCTGAAAATGAAAGAAGGTGTTTTATTTTGGTTTGGTTTACAAAGTAATTCAGTCTAATAAAGTGAAAGAAATGATGGAACTGGAAAATCGCCATTTTGTAAAGTCTAATGATATCAGCAATCCAGGCAATGGTGATCAAAGAAAGAAAGTAACACATGAAAGACTGATGAGGAACTCTGCAGTGAAGGGATTACTTTCCACCATCATTGTCACCATTATCAACTTCACCATCACTGAATCATGACTCATTTCCTGTGATAGTGCAATGAAATTATTCAACGTAACTTAAGAAGTTTTCTTGCTAAAAAAAATTCAGTTGAACTTGAATTTAACCAAAACTTTAGAGAAAACTTCCATGTATGGATGATATAGGGGAGAAAGACTCAATTTAAATGGCACCAGAAGACAACAAACATTAATCTAGAATGTGGGATAGTCTAAAAGGCTGGTTCCAACACTTTAACAACAACAACAAAAGCATGAAAAAGGTGGGTTTTGGAGGGGGAGAGGAAAAGAGACTGCTCTTGATTTAAAGCAATTTTTCCCTGGGAGCTCAGATGGTAAAGAATCTGCCTGCTATGCAGGAGATCCGGGTTCAGTCCCTGGGTCAAGAAGATCTCCTGGAGAAGGAAATGGCAGCCCACTCCAGTATTCTTGCCTGGAGAATTCCAGGGACAGAGGAACCTGGCGGGCTGCAGTCCTTGGAGTTGCAAAGAGTTCAGAACAACTGAGCGACTAACACATAACACACAAAAGAAGTTCTATGCGTGACCCTCGTTGGGGTCCTGATTTGTACGACTAGTGTAAAAAGCAATGACAGACCTAGAGACTATGTTGAAAAGCAGAGATATTACTTGCCAATAAAGGTCAGTATAGTTAACGCTGTGGTCTTCCCAGTGGTCACGTATGGTTGTGAGAGCTGGACTGTAAAGAAGTCAGAACACTGAAGAACTTATGCCTTTGAACTGTGGTGCTGGAGAAGACTCCTGAAAGTCTCTTGGACAGCAAGGAGATGGAACTAGTCAATTTTAAGGGAGATCAACCCTGAATATTCACTGGAAGGAGTGATGCTGAAACAGAAGCTCCAGTGTTTTGATCATCTGATGCGAGCAGATGACTCATTGGAAAAATCCCTGATGCTGGGAAAGATCGAGGGCAAAAGGAGAAGAGGGCATCAGAGGATGAGATGGTTGGACGGCATCACTGATGCAATGAGCATGAACTTGGGCAAACTCCGAGAGACGGTGACAGACAGGGAGGCCTGGTATGCTCCAGTGCATGGGGGTCGCAAAGAATCGGACATGACTGGGTGACTGAACAACAGCAGCAAAGTGTAGAAAGGGGGCTTTCCCGACGGCTCAGCAGGTAAAAATCCACCTGCACTGCAGAAGACACAGTAGATGTGGGTTAGATTCCTGGGAACGGAAGATTCCCTGGAGGAGGACGTGGCAACCCACTCTAGTACTCTTAACTGAAAAACCCCAAGGACAGAGGCTCCTGGGCTACAGTTCATGGGGTCACAAAGGAGTGGGACACAACTTAGTGAATAAGCAAGCAAATCACGGAAATTTGATATAAATGACACATCTTAGATGATAACATTTTTGATCATTTTGTTAGATTTGATAATAGCATTAGGCTTATAAAAGGAAACATTCAGTTTTAGAGATGATTATTGAATTAAGGCATTTGCTTTAAAACAGTAGCAGCAACACTCACAGATTCATTTGAGGTCTCTGAGTGAACTCTCCTATGAGCTCACGTTTTTCTTTCCCTCATTATCTGAATTCAATCTTTACTATTCCCACTCATACTCGTTTCTATTACTTTGTGAAGATGTATCTGTCAGTGATCCAAAGTATTTGTTTTCATTTCTTTGAAACTTTCGCAAACGGTATTCTTCCTCATGTATTATTCCGTAATTTATTTTTATATAACATTACCATTATGAGATACGTATTCCAAATATGTAGATGTGGCCATTCATTTCATTGCCTTATTATTTTCCATTATAAAAATATTCCACAATTTATTTAAGGACTCAACTGTTGACTGATACTAGGCTGTTTTCAATTTGCCACAATCACTAGCAAGGCAGCAGTCAGCATTCTTGTATATGCCCCATTGTTCACATTAGCTAGAATCTTCCTGGAAATAGATTTGATAAGTTGAAAGGCATCTGTGTTTTCACCTTTACCAGAAACCAATAGGTTATTCTCGAAAGATGCTGTAACAATTTATATGTCCAACACAGCTTGTAAAAACCTGTGAAACTTAACACGTTTGCCAGCACTTGGGATGATCAGGTATTGGTAGAAAAACTTCAAATCACAATTGTCTGGAGATTTTCTCACACAGAGTGTGTGTTTGTGTGTGTGTGTGTGCGTGTGCATGCTCTGTCACTCGGTTGTGTCCAACTCTTCACGACCCTGTGGACTGTAGTCCATCAGGTTCCTCTGTCCATGAGATTCTCCAGGCAAGAATACTGGAGTGGGTTTCTATTTCCTCCTCCAGAGGATCTTCCTCACCTGGGATCAAACTCGCATTTCCCATGTCTCCTGCAATGGCAGGCTTGCCATGTCCTTGTCCAATCTCACATAGAAACTTAGGCTTTCAAATGCAATTCTCCAAAGGGAAGCATGTTGAAGACTGGAAGAAAGATACAAATTTATAAAACAAAATAAACCAACCAAGCCAAACATATCCTAACTCCTGTGCATCATGGCATCGTTGGACCATAGAGTCATCTTAATCCCAGCACCTTTTCAGTTCCTCAGCCTATGCTGAAATCAGGCTGCAGCCAGGACCTAAACAGCCCTTAGAGGCAGAGCACCGGTGACCCAGGAGGGAAGCGCAGAGGTCATGGAGAGGCAGGTGAATCTAGTGGCACATGTCAAAAAAGGCGTAGCTGCCCAGCTTATAAATCCTCTGCTGGTCTCTCTTCGCAGCCTGGAGGAGAGAAAGCCTGGGGTAGATGCAGGTGTGACTGCTGCCTTCTGGGGCATGATTAACTATCAACCTAAGCTGCTCCGTGCTTGACAAGGCGGGCCTAGACTCATCTTATGGAGCAACAAAGGAAGCAATGAAAAGCAAATAGCTTAGGGCCCTTACTTTGAAAAAACAAATCATGAAACAATGTTGATGAACAAAGTACAAAGAATAATACAAGTATCCACGATTGAAATGAATAAATGAAATGTTATCAACATCGTTGAAAACACCCACAATGCCTTTATCTTGAATGTGGTGTTGATAATTCCCATGCATGTCATTTTATCCCTCCTTACAGGCATATGCTTCTCAGACACATAAAACAGACGTGTACACATTAAATAAACCACCGTTTACTCTGCAAATTATGCTCCAACTTGCTTTCCTCTGAACATTGTTTGTGAAAATCATCCATACCTCTAACTCTAGCTCATTCATTTTTGCTGCTGTGTAAAATTTTACTGCATGGTTATATCACAATTTAGGTGGTGCAGCGGTAAAGAATCCACCTGCCAATGCAGGAAACACAAGATATGTGGCTTCGATCTCTGGCTTAGGAAGATCCCCTGGAGTAGGAAATGGCACCCCCCTCCAGTATTCTTGTCTGGAAAATTCTGTGGACAGAGGAGCCAGGCGGATTACAGTCCATAGGGTCACAAAGAGCTGGACACAGCTGAGCAACTGTGCACACATATCACAATTTATAATTTCCTTACACATTCACTAGTTAAAGGGCATTAAGATTGTTCTGTTTTTTGCTGTGATGATGCTGTACATGTCTTCTCATGCATGTGTACCAGTGTTTACCCTGGGGTGTAAACCTAGGAGTGGCCTTTCTGTGTGTTAGGGTATGAGAATCTTCAGCTTTCCCAAACTGCTCTTTAAATTGGTTTTCCCAACGTGCTCCCAGCAAAGTATATGACTTCTAGTTGTTCTACATCTTAGCCAACACTTGGTGCTGTCCAATTTAAATTTTTCTCCCCAGTTTACTGGGAGTGAGTTGGCCTTAAGTATTATTTCCAGTTTACATGTCCTAATTATTAGCAGAAATTCATGCTACTGGTTACTTGGAGTGCTTGTTAAGTATCTTGCCCACTATATTTCTCTTGGATTCTCTTTTTGGAGTACATGGGTGTGAGTATGTGTGTAATTTGCAGGAATTCCTTACAACTGTGGGAAAACAAGCTCTATTCAGCCCGGAAATTGTCTGGATCTTTGCTAAGGCTGAGGAGGCTATAAATAATCGAACTTTTGTTTCTCTCCCAGCCCACCATGAAGGAAAAAAAAAAAAAAAGAAAGGCAGAAAGCATTTCAAAGCAGATTGTGAAGCAGTAAGAAATAGTGAGGGTGGGACGTCCCTCTTGGTCCAGTGGTAAAGAAACTGCCTGCAATGCAGGAGACACAGGTTCGATCCTGGATCGGGAAGATCCCCTGGAGAAGGGAATGGCAACCCGCTCCAGTATTCTTGCCTGGAGAATCCCATGGACAGGGGAGCCTGGCAGGCTATAGTCCACGGAGTCGCAAAGAGTCAGACATGACTGAGCAACTAATGTAACATATATACTCTGTGCCAGGAATTTAGCTAGGGGATAAAGATATGCTTTGGGGATAAAGATGGATATAAGACATACTCTCTATTCTCAACATATTTCTAATCTAATATATTCTGTACCTTTAGTTCCTAAGGCCTCTTAAAAAGTCTAAGGAACAATATCACCCAGGTTTTAGAACCTAGATCTGCATTTTCTCTCCAGATAAGATGACTGCCATCCTGAAGAGGAATAAGAGACACTTTCTGAATCATTTCTAATTTGAGGATCGTGGGATTTAGTTGACAAAGACAACCTCTGAGAAAGGATAAAGCATCTAGACAGGACCAGATGTCCAAATATAAAGGAGTCACCTAGGGTCAGAGAACATGTCTTAGGAGAAAGGAAGGGGAGTAAAGGGGTGGAAAATCATCTCCTCTCAACTGGGAAGTGTGTGTACAGGGCAGAGTAGGTGAAATGGAATGTGAGCCCCAGGGATCAAAGTTCTGCCGGTGTCACCTTCCCTGCAGCAAGGGGTCACCGAGGCTGGGGGCAGTCCAGACACGTCCCTGAGGAGGAAAATGAATCAACGTGAGAAGTGCCAGGATGCTGTCCTCTGTGATGGATGCAGGCTTTGCACGCACCATGAACAAGCATGCCACAAAGGGCACAGAGACCAGGAATCTGCAACTGAAGCAGATCTCTAAAAGCTATTGTACAGCCAGGGTGCATCTCAGGAGCAAGACCGGAGAATAAAAGGGGCAGCAAGCAGCCTCTGGTCATAGCCAGGGAAGTCGAAGACATTCCGTGCTTTCTTCAGGATGGTTCAAGTGCTTCCTGCTTGGGGATGCAGAGGAGTCAGGGGTTGGCATCAGGCTTCCATGAATACGGAGCTCTGGAAATTTAGCTGCAGCTGGGAGAAGGTGTCCAAGGCACAGACTAAGCAGCAGCACTGGGGTTGAGTGCAGTGGCAATCCAGGACTTAGACTCTCTTCCCAGAGGGAAGTGAGTGATGCAGGGTGGCCAAGAGGGTAGAGTAAGTAGAGCTGGCTGAACACATGGACTCAGTAGACTATAGTCAATGTGATGAGATTCCAAGAACCCAAGGAAGATTTTATGCCTCAAATAATATCTCCCTTCCCTCAACTAGAACCTGGCATTCCTTTAAAGTGAGGCATAGACTTTAATCCATAATTCAAGCCAAGCTTTATCATTAAAGTATCCCTGGGAGAGTTAAATTCATATAGAGGTAAACTATTTTTTTTTTAATTTTTTGGCCATGCCATGCAGCTTGCAGGATCTGAGTTTCCAGATCAGAGATGGAACAGTGAAAATGCTGGCAGAGAAAGCAGTGAGTCCTAACCACTGAACCACCAGGGCATTTTCAATTTTTCTTAGAGTAGTTTTGGAGGAAGGTACAAGAGTCTGGTGAAAGCGGAGAAGTTCACACAAAAATGGAGACAGGGCTCCGGAAGGCAGTTTCCGCTGTTCTTGGTGGCCAGCCTGATGTTGTGGCCCATGAGGGCTGCCAAATTTGGCAAAAACCAGGACAGAGGCACCAAGAAGCTCAGTTCGATTGATCTGAAATTCACATTTACCAGAGGGTCATGTGTTTCGTCCTCAACCCCGGCCAGTGGGGTGAGGGTGGTGGTTTTCTCTTACGGCCCCCTCACACGCTGCCACTGTACATGCCTTATAGATTCTTGGAGCCTACCTTTGCCTGGACGAGGACAGCAGGGGAGGGGGTGTGGTGTGGAGAAACCAGAACCATCACATGCAGTGGGGAAGGTACGTTGTTGAGGCGTAGAAACGTCGATCCCCCGAGGACCCAGACTATATCCCTTCTTTCCGCATCCTCGGTGACAGCAGAATGAACAGGGGTGGGTGGGAGGGAGAGGAGGCCACAGTCAAATGCCCAGCTGCAGGAGAACTGGAGGATTCTGCTCTGAGCCGAGTGCTTCCACCATCTCTCTTCAAAAGCATCACACAGATGAACACATCTGGTCTTGTCCAAGGAGTGGCCCAGACCCACAGCAGAGCTTCTCACACCTCTGAGCTGCTCAGATCCAGACATCCTGCTCAACTTACTTCAAAGACGAGTAGAAAAATCCATCCAAGGTCAAATCACTTGTTTTTCCAGAATAGCCTCTGATGCAACGGAGGACAGAGCCCAGCTTCTCCCTTTCCAGGCCTGGAGGGAAGGCTTCCCCTTGCTTCCCTGCCCTGTTCCCAGATCCAGCCAGGCTCCTGGAAAGTGGATGGACTGCTCATCCCTCAACTTCTCATTTCCCCTGTCACAATAGGGAGACGAACGGGGCTGACAGGGGTCCCCCAAGGAGCTCCTGTATGTGGGGCCAAGCCCAGGCCTTGCACAAACAGATTGCACCTGGGCTTTGGATTTCAGGATGGGAAGATCACCAAGGATCTGGGACCAGGCAGCCCCCAGACTCTCCCTTCCCTTCTCTGGCTGCTCATCTTCAGAATCAAGTGGCTGCATCTTCTAGGATGCTTGGGCTGCTCTTGACTTACCTCCTGGAAGCAGTGGGCAGTGAGAGAGGGACCACTGCAGACAGAATTGCTACTGAATTGGCATTGCACTTGGGGCTCAATCCACAGAGCCATCAGAGACCAGAGATGACACGCAGAAGAATGCCACCTCCTTTTACTGCTCTCTTTCTCCCATGCTCTCTTCTTTTCATCCCACATGAATAATAGTGCATCACAGAATTTCAGGACTGGACTATGCTGCGGAAACCTTTAGACAACCGACTGCCCTTGTGTTACACAGGAGAAAACAGTCATGGCCAAGGTCACCGTGGCTCGTCCAAGGCCATACACTGGAAAGTTTCTGGATTGGTAACCAGGCACTTCTCACCTTTTTTCTCCTTTTCTCAATTCCAGGGGTTCCCAACTTCCATCATTTTTGTTGTGGCTGCAAACACCTGTGCTATCACGTAATGCTTTCTCTCTAGCCAGATCCATTTTGTTCTGAAGGGTAATGAGTTTAAAAGGAAGCTTTATCACTGATGCCAATGGAAAAGCAACATCATTTGCTTTAAATATTGGAGACCAAATGGCAAATGCTGGGAAACTAACCAGATACTGTGCTCTGTGAGACTCTAACTCCAAGACCTAGTTATTTGGAGTTAAAATGGGAGCTAAGGGTTTGAGAGGAGTTCAGGTGAGCCTAGTGCCTGGCTGAGACATTCTCCTTGAAGGGAAGATGGAAGCTGGATGGGGGCAACCTTCCTGAGGACCACCCAGGCCTCTCCGCACACCAGCGGTGTGTTCCTCCAACCCCTGCACCGTGTGTTCCCCACTTGAAGCCCCTGTGCTGGGTGGAACCAGTTTCAGAAGTGGGAGGGCTCTTGCCTGGCTGTCTTCCCTCCTCCTCAGGCTGGGGCTCCACAGATGCAGAAGTTGTTGTTGTTTAGTCACTAAGTTGTGTCTGACTCTCTCTGACCCCATGGACTATAGCCCACCAGGCTCCTCTGTCCATGGGATTCTCCAAGCAAGAATACTGCAGTGGGTCGCCATTTCCTTCTTCAGGGGATCTTCCCGATCCAGGGATTGAACCTGCATCTCCTCCACTGGTAGGCAGATTCTTTACAGCTGAGTCACCAGAGAAGATTAAGATGCATAAGACAGATGCAGTATTCCTTGCACTTTTCAGGAAGTATGGACAGTGGTCCCTGTAGAGGAAGAGATTTTTTATTACTACTAGTTTCAGTGGAGTATATTTACTTTACAACGTTGTGTTCATGTCTATTGTACAACAAAGTGAATAAGTTATACGTGTACATGTATCTCCCCTTTTCTCGATTTCCTTGCCATTTACATCACCACAGAGCATTGAGGAGAGTTCCCTGTGCTACACAGTAGGTCCTTGTGGCTTATCTCTTTTATCTATAGTGATGTATATACGTTAATCCCAAACTCCTAGTTTATCTCCCCACCAATCCATCCCCTTCCGTAACCCCAAGTTTGTTCTCTGTGTCTGGCAAAAGATTATTAATCCCCTGCTGCTACTGAGCCAGGGGTGGGATCACAGAAATAAATAAGGCATCACAAGACACCTTGTCAACACTTAGGGGAGCTCTGTGTAGCGGAGACAAATGTCATTCGTAGAAAAAGCTAACAAGGACATACATGCTGCATACGCACGGATGGCTAGTCTGCTGAATGTTCTGGAAGCCTGGAGGAGGGACTGAGACTGAGGGCCGAAGGGGGACCAGGAGAAGCTGAGTGGAGGAGGTGGGATTTTTTGCTGGGTTTCCTTCTATTGTCCTCTGGTCCTCTTCCAAGATGGACACAAAGTCTGCACTGGCGGAGGCTGGGGGTTGGCTCTCACCCCTGGGCGTGGGATGCACAGGCATCCCGGAAGCCTGTGGAGGTGGGAGGCTGACCAGGTGGACAGCGCCCCCGCGGCTGCCCCAGAGATCCTCGAAGACAGATTTACCAGTTGCCAAATTCTCCTTGTAGCCCACTCTCCTCCGCGGGGCGCTGTCCCGCAGTTCTGAGGACTGGCAGCGGGAGGCGAGGACTCAGAAGGGACTGTAGGATACCCGGGGCACATCCCCACCTTCCAGTGTCTGAGCCCAGCTTCTACATCTGCCTCCGCAGCGCTGCCGACACCGGGGTGGTTTTCACTCCCGAAGAGCCCTCCGCTGGTCTCCTGTCTGCGGCACCTGCCAGGCTGGCTGAGAATCAGCCGTGGGTACCAGCTCCACCACTGAACCCCGACTTCCTCCTCAGCATCCTTCTCTAGTTTTTTATGAAGATCTCCATCCCAGACAGGGAAGGAAAATGAGAGCAGGAGGCAAGAGGAGGGAGGGAGAGATATAGAGACAGGTGAACAGAAGGAGGATAGAAAATAGTAGTAAAGTGATGGTGTGATTGTGGAGACGTAAAGTTGAAAGTCAGAGGAAGGGCAGACAGGTTAGTGTGCTAAATGTCAAGGGAGTCCCAAAATGGTCACTTTCTCCTCCAAGTCTTTCAGAGAGGTTGTGGCCGCCCCATTCAAGCTTGATGCCATCCATCCTGTTCAATAAACATTAACCAAGGAAATGTCTCTGTGTCCAGCACTGTGTCTGGGAAATGCAGGAGGCAGAGGAGTGCCTCTGGGCTGAGACAGGCATTGCTGCCGTTTTTCAGTCGCTCACTTGTGTCCAGCTCTTTGTGACCCCATGGACTGCAGCACATCAGACATCGCTGTCCTTCGCTGTCTCCCAGAGTTCGCTCAGATTCCTGTCCATTGAGTCAGTGATGCTATCTAACCATCTCATCCTCTGCTGCTCAATCTTTCCCAGCATCATAGGGTCTTTTCCTATGAATCAGCTTTGCACATCAGGTGGCCGAAAATATTGGAACTTCATCTTCAGCATCAGTCCTTCCAATGAATATTCAGGATTGATTTCCTTTAGGATTGACTGATTTGATCTCCCTACTGTCCAAGGGACTCTCAAGAGTCTTCTCCAGCACCACAATTTGAAAGCATCAATTCCTTGGTGATCAGCCTTCTTTATGGTCCAGCTCTCACACCCATACATGACTACTGGAAAAACCAAAGCTTTAATTATACGGGCTTTTGTTGGCAAACTCATTTCTTTGCTTTTTAATATGCTGTCTAGATTTGTCATAGCTTGCATAAACTCACACAAATTCACATGAACTCCTTCTTTTAGGAAAAGAATGTAAAAATCAGACATACAGAACAAAGCAAAAATAGTATTTATTTAGAATGAGAAAAGAAATCACAACAAATTGTTTATTAAAAAATAACTGGCATCTATAATAAACCTTCTGAAATCCAGAAATTAACAGCATTTTTATTAACATTTTCCTCTATGCTCTCCTCTGTCATATCCTCATATGGTTACAACTTTGTGAAATCATTTTCTGTGGAGAGAAATGAAAGAGAATTCAGTCTTCTTCCAGTATGGTTGATTGAAATAAAAAACAAAACAAAAACAAAAACAGCTTTAATGTGCGTTCAATCTCAGACCTCGCTTAGCTCCACCTCTCACATCTCTGAAACTACAATGTCAAGCCCTCAGTTTCCACTCGAGTCTCTGTCCTTCTGCCCACTTTACAAGCCACAGAGGCGGGTGAGGCAGAAGGGTACTCTCAGGATTCAACAGGGGCATCACTCTTACATGAACACAACTTTTTCCTTGCCCACCTTGAGTGGCTCTGAATATAGGAGAAAGGGCAAGATCACCCTTGCACACCTACGTGAGCCCCAGTGAAAGGATGGTTTTGTCCCCCAAGCACCTCAATAGCTAGGTCCTCGCAGTCACTACCAGCCTAGCCAGTGGACATGGTGGGGGGGCGTTCCTTCTGTCCTCATTACCCTCCCTGCCTTTCCCCGCACCCCACCCCATAGCTCCAGTGCCCCACGGAGCAAATGGAAAAAATTCCAGGATATTTGGCCAAGTTTTCTTTCCCAGAATGAGCAGTTGCCCACTGCTACAATCATTCTAATTTGGGGATCTCACATAGGTGGATCTTTTCTATTTAATATTGGGGAAATGGCACAAATTTGTATGTACCAAAGCCTAGAAAAATGAAAGCGATAGATTGAGCAGTAAGCTAAATGAATCCCAGCCTGTATGATAGAGGATGGAAAATTTGGCTTACACAAGTCCTCACTTCATTGTGTTAGACTTAAATTTGTACCACAATGTAGGCGTCAACAGAAGTTTGCTTAATTCATCATCTGTGAGTGCCCAGTCACTGGATTGTGTCAGACCCTCTGCAGCCCCATGGATTTTCACCATTAGCGCCACCTGAAAGTGGAGGTAGAAGCATTAGTCGCTCACCACTGAGTGACTGAGCACATGTATTTATTGATTCACGAGTCTTTTCCCACTTCTACCCAGCCTTCCCAACATTAACATTTTGCATAACTATGTACAGTGCTGAGTCACTTCAGTTGGGTCTGACTGTTTGCGACCCTATGGACTGTAGCCCACCAAGCGCCTCTGTCCATGGGATTTCCCAGGCAAGAATACTGGAGTGGGTCGCCATTCCCTTCTCCATGGGATCTTCCCCACCCAGAGACGGAACCTTCATCTCCTGCATTGCAGGCAGACTCTTTACCATCTGACCACCAGGAGAGTCCTTACACAACGATAGTACAAATATCAAAACTAGGTGACTAACATTGGTATGATCCATAGAACTTATTTGAATTTTATCAGCCAAACATATATTCATTTGGGTATATGTGTATCATTGTATGCCATTTTATCATCTTAAGCTCAGATAACTGTCATCACAGTCCAGGTATAAAACTGTACCATCACCACAATGCTCTGTTGAACTCTCCCTTTGCACCCACCCCCCATCCCTAACCCTTTGAAACCATTCATCTGCTGTTCATCTGTATAATTTTATTTCAGGAGCGTTGTAGAAATGGAATCATGCAATATTTACATGCTTGAGACTGCCTTTTTCCACTCAGCAAAATTTTCTTAACATCTACCCAAGTTGTTGCATGTATCAATTGTTGGTTCTTCTTCTTCTTTTTTTTTTTTTTTTTTTTTGCTGAGTAGTATTCCACAGCATGGTTCTTCCACAGTTTGTTTAATCATTCACTCATTTACCCACTGGAGGATATCTAGGTAGTCTTTGGGGCCGCTACAAATAAAGCTGCTATAAATCATTTGTGTGGACTTCCCATGTGGCACTAGTAGTAAAGAACCCATCTACCAATGCAGGACACGTAAGAGAGTCGGGTTTGATCCCTGGGTCTGGAAGATCCCCTGGAAGAGGGCATGGCAATTCACTCCAGTATTCTTGCCTGCAGAATCCCATGGAGAGAGGAGCCTGGCGGGCTATAGTCCATAGGGTCACAAAGAGGCAGTCCTGACTGAAGTGACTTCACACACACACACACACTCACAATCATTTGTGTATGAGTTTCTGCATGAACATAAATTTTTAATTTTTCTGGGATAAATGCCTGAGAGTACAATATCTGGGTGTTATGGTAAGTCCATTTCTAGTTTTCGGGTGAACTGGGGAGGCCCTATTTGAGAGGGACAATGATGTCAGAACAGCTCTGTACATCCGAGGCGGAGGCTGGGGGCAGAGCAGCCCTGGTGATGACAGGCATTTCCTACCAGGTGGCTGGTGCCAAAGAGGGCCCCGAGCTCACTGGGAAGGTGGGGCAGAGAAGAAGCTCAGCAGAGTTGCCCCATCCACCCCCAAGTATGGGGGTGAGTAATAGCATGAGCCTTAGAGCTTAGACATTCTGAGCACTGGGAGCTTCCCGGCTCTGTGCTTGAAGCACCACCATGGGTGAGCAGGACCTTGGATAATATGGCCTGAAGGTGTCATCACACACATCGCCACTGCCAATCCTATTGTTCAGAGCTTCAGAGAGACTCTCCCCTGGTCCTTAGAGGCCAGAGGATCTCAATCTTCTCTCGAAGCTTTGTCTTCTCTCTTGTGCCCTGGCTCCCTGTGTGTACTCCTGGGATCAATGCTATCAACTTTCAAGCTGTTCTTGTATCTACTTAATTCATGGATCCAACAAGTGTCACACAGACTCTACAGCGTGCCAGCCACTGTGCAAGGTCTGAAGGTTGGCAAGATGAATAAGACATGCCCGCGCTCAGTCTTTTGAGAGATATCAGTAGGTACACTGATTTGCAGATCATGAAAATATTCTTGGAATTTCTGTTTCTTTCACTCACATATTCTCAGAGTAACATGTGGCAAAATGTTAGCACTTGAAAATATTTGATGAATGAATGCGTGCATGCTAAGTCACTCAGTCATGTCCAACTCTTAGTGACCCCATGGATTGTAGCCCGCCAGGCTCCTCTGTCCATGGGGATTCTCCAGGCGAGAATACTGGAATGGGTTGCCTTGCCATCCTTCAGGGAATCTGCCCAACTCAGGGACTGAACCCAGGTTCTTTACCATTAGCAACACCTGGGAAGCCCTGATGAATGAATACTTCAATGAATAAGCATTTAAAGGGTAGAAATGTATGTTCTACATATCCTCTAATATGTGGTCTACAGATCATTGAAGTGTTCTGTTTTTTTAAGTTTTATTTTGAGGGACTTCCCTGGTGATCCAGTGGCTAGGTCTCTGTGCTCCCGTTGCTGAGGACCTGGCTTCAATCCCTGATTGGGAAACTAGATTGCACATGCTGCAGCTAAGAGTTCACATGCTGTAACTAAGACCTGGCTTAGGCAAATAAATAAGCAAATATTAATTAATTAATTAAGTTTTATTTTGAAATATCTATATGTTGTAAAATGTACTGGTTTTTAGTGTACAATTCAATACTTTTTAGTATATTCACAAAGTTGTGTAGCCATCACCACCATCCAATTTTAACACATTTCCATTACTCCTAAAAGAGACCTCTTGCTCATATGCAGGCAAGCCCAGTTTCCCAATCTTCACAGACCCCAGTCCTAGGTAACTGCTAATTTACTTCCTATGTCTATAGAGTTGACCATCCTGGATATTTCATCCAAATGGAATCATGCAATGTGTTATGTTTGTGTCTGACATTTTTTACTGAGCTTTAAAGCTTTTGAAGTGCATCTATGTTGTCACATGGATCAATACTTTATTCCTTTTAATTGCAGAGTGATAGCCCACTGTGTGTATAGACCACGCTTTGTTCATCAGCTGGTACACATTGGAGTTGCTTCTACACTTTGGCTATTCTGACGGGCTGGGCACAGTTGTGTGCAGTCTCTGTGTGGAAGTTTGCTTTCATTCCTCTTGGGTAGGACTGGCATTGCTAGGTCATACGGAGCCTTTGTGAGCAAGGTTTAAGGAGGCATCTATAGGATGGAGACGAAGCTCAGGTAGAGGCAGCCAGGGTCTGTCTGAGGCTCAGAAGCAGATGCTCAAGTGTGGCTCTCTGGCCCCTTCCTAAAGGAATCAAGGCCTAGGGTTCTTGCCTTTTTTCCAGAATTTTCCTTAACCTCCATTTTTCACTTCAGTTGATTTCTCTTTTCAAGGCATATCTTGGCTTTTCTTTTTTTATAGAGTCAGAGTGGTGGAGGATTTTTCCATACTTCTCTCTGCTTAAGAAAAAAAATTGGCTGTACCACGGGGCATGTGGGATCATATTTCCCTCACCAAGGATGGAACTCGAGTCCCCTGCATTGGCAGCATGGAGTCTTAGCCACTGGACCACCAGGGAAGTCCCCTCCTTTTCTATTCTTAGAATAATATTATTGTGTTTCTTTAATACTAATGGAATATATGTTTATTGTAGAAATATTAGGTTCCACAATATAGCTTTTAAGCAGAAAAGTAAAATGATCTAAAATATCACTGCCCAGATATAATAACAATTAATATTTTGGTGCATATATCCTTTCATAGATAGATCTATATAGATCACTCCCTACACAGATACATATAAATAGATAATGTTATCAATGTATAGATTTATGTTGCCCATGCTATTTTGACATCTAGTTTTTCACCTCATATATCCTAGTTTTGTCTTTATATATTTTTATATGTAACAATTGTATTATTTTCCTCAGTCACAGTGAGATTTAATTTAACTAAATCCTTATCATTGAGTGTGCAATTTGTTCCAAAAATTCTTTGCAGTTAAAGAATATTGCAGTGAATTCAACACAATTAATTCTATACATATTAATCAGTTTTTTTATAGGATGTATGAAAATGTTACCTGAAAGAGTGCTTTGAGGCCTTTGGTTGGTATTGCCAGTTGCTCCCAGAACATTTAATCCACCAGTCATGTATGAGTTTAGCCCCTCCATTTCCATTAAAAACTGTCACCATGAAAAACAAACCCAACATTCACCAATAGGCAGAAAATGGCATCTTTTGAAGTGTTCAATAACTAATGAGGCTGACAACTTTTCACATATTCATAGGCTATTTAAATTTCCTCTCTGGAGCCCTCGCCCTTTCTACGGAAGCATCACAGGTCTTCCTTCCCACAGCCCCGCCTGCCCCTTGCCCAGCAGACATACTCAGAAGCCCTTCCCCTCCCTTACACCTTGGGCAGCAAGGGAAGGGGTGCCAGGTGGCCCCTGCTCCACCTGCCGTCGCAGTAAGACCCCCGAAGCCCACTCCCATAGCGTAGGAAGTATCTCCCGCTGCCCACTGGCTGGCTGGTACCCAGCAAGGCCGACTCCACTGACATCTAACCCACAAAGCAGTGGGATCGAGTTTTACGACAGGATGAAAGGGCAGGCTTCTGCAACCCCATGTTTTGGCATCAGTATCCTTTATCGGAAGGGCTGGGCTGTGGGCGGTGGGGCCCAGCTGTTCTTCTTTCCCCTTGGAGTCAGAGCAAAGGAAGTGAGATCAAATGATAACAGAAGGGGTGCCAGTTAGACAAAAGGAGAGACTGATTGCCAAGGAAGCCTGCTGCAGAGTGATGCACCTAAGGAAATGTCTGATGAGGGCGAGTTATCTGTGGGTTAATTGGATTCCTGCCTGGTGGTAGAGGATGGGCCTGAGCCTGAGCCTAAGGTGATAAGCTCTGGCTTAGCTCATGACCACCCCAGCTTCCTGCATGCCGGCCGCCACCTGCCAGCCTGTGCATCTTTCTTGGGACATTGAATGTAGAGATGCAGCCTCGTTGGGTCTCTCCAGCCCATCTTAGGATAAACAATATATTTGGAGGTTTAGGCTTCTAAGAAACTGTTTCTAAGAAACTGTACCAAAGGGGAGATATAGCATTAAAGGCAAACGCTTCACCAGATTCTGGGCCTAGGTGCTTTAAAAGTGATCTAATAACCTTTAATGGATGTTCCAGGTGGCTCAGTGGTAAAGAATCTGCCTGCGGATGCAGGAGACACAAGAGATGTGAGTTCGATCCCTGGGCTGGGAAGGTCCCCTGGAGGAGGAAATGACAACACACTCCAGTATTTTTGCCTGAAAAATCCTATGGACAAAGAATAGGCCACAGTCCATGGGGTCTCAAAGACTGAGGGACTGAACACGCACATAAAATCCTTAATAGCAGATGCGGAAACTGAGGCAGAGAGACAACTAGCCAAGGTTACATGTTAATTGGCAGAGCTGGACTCATAGCCAGACATGTTTTGGCCTCAATATTCACTTCTGTTGAGCTGTATTACTGTGGAAGTAAACTTACTGCTGGAAGTGAGGGTATTTGAGTATGCATGCATGCATGCTAAGTTGCTTCAGTCCTGTCCGATGCTATGCAACCTCATGGACTGTAGCCTGCCAGCCTCCTCTGTCCGTGGGATTATCCTGACAAGAATGCTGGAGTAGGTAGCATATCCCTTCTCCAGTGGAGCTTCCCGACTCAGGGATGGAACCCATATCTCTGAGTCTCCTGCACTGGCAGGCAAGTTCTTTACAACTAGTGCCACTTAGGAAACCCATTTAAAAGCATAAGCTCCATTTACCCTGGACAGCTAGCAGACACCCACCTTGATCATCTCAGTCTTCCTAGTGTCTAAGTATATTTCTGATCCAGGTGGGGCAGGCCTGGCATGGGTCTCCTGAAGTTGGACATCTCCCTGGCCCCCTGGACTTTTGGTTTCTCAGGCCTGACTACCTTCTTTGTGTATTCTTTTACTCACATTAACATGATGACAGGTACTATGTGAGGATGAGAAACACAGATGGGACATAAATGACCGGAAGTCTAACCCCAACTCTACCGCTCACTAGCTGTGTGACTTGGGGCTGGTTAGTAAATATCTCTGGCCTCTATTTCTTCATCTGTAAAATAGGGACAAAAATAGTATCTCTCTTCTGTGTGGGAAAGGGGGTGTGAACCTAGATATTCTCAATCTAGTGCTAGGAAGAAAAAAATAGCGTCTTTCCTACACCATGGGTATAAATATCAAATAATTAATAGATTTAAGTATTTAGAATAAGACTTGAAATAATAAGTATAAAGTAATACTAGCTTTCATTATTTAGGTGGAAATCAAGACTTGTATGTCTGGGCTTCCCAGTTGGTGCTAGTGGTAAAGAACCCACCTCCCAGTGCTGGAGATGCTAGAGACAAGGGTTCAATCCCTGGTTCGGGAAGATCCCCTGAAGGAGGGCATGGCAGCCCACTCCAGTGTTCTTGCCTGGAGAATCCCATGGACAGAGGAGCCTGGCAAGGTACCATCCGTAGGATGGCAAAGAGTCAGACACAACTGAAGCGACTTAACACGCACATATGTAAGACCTGTATAAATGGGAAAAAGCAAGAGTATACCTCAATTTGTCCTCCTCCCTTCCCTGTCCTCTTTCCTCCCTTCATCCCTCCCTCCCTCCCCACTTCCTTCCTTCCTTTTTTTTTCTTTTTTCCCCTCAATAAGCATTTATCAAAAGCTCAGTACATGCCAGATTCTATGGTAGGCATTGCAATACACCCACCGACTACATTATATTCTAACCCTGGTGACATCTGTTCTTTCCTGCTGGAGACAGACAGGACTAGTGGACCGGCATGAATCCCTAGCAGCTCTCTACTAAAATCTGAAAGCATTAAGAGAGAGGAATTAACTGGAATGCCATAAATAGAAGGAATCTGAGGCACTATCTAATCTGAGCATCTTACGTCCTCACAGGTAAGGAAACTCAGCGGTGAGATGATACCTGACTTCAGGGTGCTAGGTAGCCAGTTAATCTGAGACTCAGGACTCAACCCGCAGTTCCAGGTACTTCATCATCTCTTTCAATAGATGCTCCTGCTTTTTCTGATCGATACCTGGGCTAATGCCACAGGGAGTGAGGCTTTGATGGGCTACCAGTCTGTGTTTGCTCCATCACATGCCAGCCTTGTTTCTGCTCAGTCTTTCTTCCCTTCTCACAAAACTGTGTTCACTAATCACGTCACCCTGGTGGGGGACGGGGGAGTCTCGTACTCGGGACCCACAAAACCCAACCCCCAGCCACCACGCCTGGCTTTCAGGTATCCCCATGGCCTTGGAGATCCTGCCTTGCCTGGGAGTGGAGACCTCTGTCAAATGGCCCCATGTGTCCTTTGAGATATCGGGCAAGTGGGACTAACGAGAAAGCCTGGTCTCCTACCTTGGTCCACCCACCTGCCATGTACTTTCCCCAGGCTCCTCACTCTCTGGGGTCTGCTGACTCACAGACACACCCAGAGTCATTCTCCTGGAAACCTTTCCCAGCTCCGATGTTTGTTAGCTGAGTGACTTCAGCAGTCTGGGCCTCACTGGGGCTTCATGCTCATTTGCCATCACTGGTAGATGTGTCCCCATCACTCCCAGTATTGGGATAATGAATGGCCTATATGGGAATATAATCTTAAAAAAAGACTGGATATATATATATATATATATATATATATATATATATGTATATAACTGATTCACTTTGTTGTACCACAGAAGCTAATACAACCATGCAAATCAACTATATTGCAATCAGATTTTTTTTTTTTTTTTTTTTTTTTTGGAAAAAGGAAATAACACACAGGGGGAAGCTAATGCTAAGGTAAACAGACGGCTATGAAAGACCATGGAAGCACCGGGTCCCCAGGGCACATCCTCAGGTGTTCTGTAGGAATAGCCCATGTCCATGTGGGGCTGAGAGAAACAGGGACTGAGAGGCCAGGGAGGGTGAGCTTGAGCACACGCAGCCCCTTCGGATCTCTATTTCATAAACAAAACCGGATCCCCTGGGGACCACCTCTTTGCTTGAGTGGCTTTGGTCCAGCAGGGAATCTGGTGGTTTACTTGACGATGTCCTGCTCCGGCCACTGGCTCTCCTGAGGGTCCAGGATTTCAATCCCCATGCACCCTCCAGAAACCTGACAGCTGACCCTGACCTCGAGGGGAACTGTGTTGGGCAGCACTTGGAAGCCTCGTGCTCTCCGGCGGTTCAGGGGAACCAGCAGGTAGATGAAAGAGGAGCGTTTTGTTGTTCACTTGCTCAGTCGTGCCTACTCTTTGGGACCCCATGGACTCCAGCACACCAGGCTTCCCTGTCCTTCACTATCTCCTGGAGTTTGCTCAAACTCATCCATGGAGTCAGTGATGTTATCCAACCATCTTATCCTCTGTCGTCCCCTTCTCCTCCTGCCCTCAATTCTTTTCCAGCATCAGGGTCTTTTCCAATGAGTCAGCCCTTCACATCAGGTGGCCAAAGTATTGGAGCTTCAGCTTCAGCCATCAGTCCTTCCAGTGAATATTCAGGGTTGATTTCCTTTAGGATGGAGTGGTTTAATCTCCCTGCAGCCTAAGGGACTCTCAAGAATCTCCTCTAGCACCACAATTCAAAGGCATCAATTCTTTGGCGCTCAGCCTTCTTTACGGTCTTCAAGAGCTTTTTACTTGAGTACAGTTTAGAACTTTATTCTCCTATGAGTTTTTGCTTCTGTTCCTTTCTTCTTTGGCTTCAGGTTGCAATAAAACACAAGATTAGCTGGGATGAGTACCAGACTGGCTGTAAGTTCAGTGGGAACCGGATATGGTAATTTAGAGCCAAGATGGAGAGGCGATGCATTAGAAAAAGGCATCTGCTGGCCTTGCAGGCTGGCTCCTCACTCATCTGAACTGGTCTTACCTCCATCTCCCCCTACACCTCCTGCATCAGTGCTGAAGGATGCATCTCCCCTAAGGATGCTGTGGTCCACAGGACAGGACTCAGTTCGTTGCTCTTCCCAAGCCACCCATCAAAGTCATCATGGCTGTACCCCAACTGAACCTTTTCCAGGGACCCAGGAAAAGACTCCAAGGGTGATCTGTATTGAGAAGGGCTTGACTTCACCTATGAACACCTGCTCTCACCTCAGAGGGCAGGTCTTGGCTTCTTGAGAACCTACAGAAGCTATGGGAAGATCTCATTGAAATGGGGCTGGGAAAAATGACAGAAGGACAGTAGGTTTCCCGAAGGATGAGAGCAGAGGGGAATATTGGAGATTTAGTAACTGTTCGATGTCCTCCCTTCCAGCTCTCATCCTTCCTCACAACTGTGAAGGATTGGTATCATTATCCTCATTTTACAGATGAAGAAACTGAGGCTCAGAGAAGTCAATGGACCTGCCCAGGACCTCACAGCTGTCAGTGGCAGAGTTTTGCCTCCAGGACTGTCTGCGGCCAAAGCATCTCTTCTTTCGGCTGTCCTGGGAGAAGGGCAGGCAGGGGTCCAGGGCTCACAGCTATCCTGGTGCTGTATATGGTACTCTAAGGTGACAGCCCAACATATGGGGTGGGGCTCGGGTTGTCACCCCAAGGACTCAAGGAATGGTTTTCAAGGAAAACCAGAGTCACACTAAGATTCTGAACCCTTAGCCCTCAAGGAAAGCACAAAATCCCAATGACTTTTCAGAGAATTCTCATAATAATGACGAAAAGATCAATACGAATGAAAACTGAAAGCCCAAAGGAAATAATGTGGAAATGATGGTTGAGAAAATGGACTTGGTGCCGATACACAGCCTGTGAGCTTTCGAAGGGCCCTTGGAGCAGAGCAAACGGTTCGTGGTGTCCATCAGAAGCAAGTCAAGGGTGTGAAATGCCAATTCAGGGTGGTGGGGTGGGGAAAGGGGGCACTTCTCCTGTCCTGAGAGGCCTGGGAAGTTAAATAGTTCAGTTTCAGGGAATCCAATGAATAGTTCTGTTCGAGGGAATCTAGCTGGAGGCAGTGAATGTATTAAGAAATGACTTCTTTTCAAGCCTCAAGCCTGGAGTTGTGGAATTCTGAGAAGCACGTTCGAGAGCAGATGGGGGCCGGGGGAAGATGGAATTAGCTGCCCGGTTAGTATGGAATGAAGTTGCTGTGTGTCCATCTAATGACATCAGGTGCCCAGACATGACAGCAATAAACGGAGAGGGGTATTTATGTAAACAAAAGGCATATAAATAGAAGGGAGAGAGTAAACTAAATATAAACTGTCAGTTCAAAGTCACAGGGAGAACAGCCAGTGCTATTTTCAGTGGAGGGGTGTGTAAGTGCACGCAGGGCGCTATTTATAGACCGAAGGTGGTATGTAAACTCTGACATTGGCCAGCTGCTTTCGATGGTGGGCTGCCCAACTCAAGCCCAAGCAGCCTATTGTTTGCACATCCCCACAGGGAAGAAAGCAAGAGAGAAAGAAAGACGAAGACTGGTTTTCCTCTCCTGCACACACGCCTATCTGTAGCATCCCATCCTCACGTCTCTGCCTCTCGCCTTCTGCCCCATCACCACCTGCATCCCATGCATTCTTTAAGGCTCATACCAGGACATCTTCAGGACCCAATGACTGCCTTGGTTTTCTCTGCTCTTTAAGACAATGGACACACACACACTCTACATATTTCTCTTTGGCCACTTTCTTGTCTTTCTGACTTCGCTGTGGGTATGCCGAGAGCAAGGTTGGATGTATGTTAGTAACGTAAGTACATAGTAGGTGCTCCAATTTGATTTGTCCACTCAACCACTGACCCAAAGGATATGCAAACTTGAATTCACATGCAAGAAAGGGATTTGTCAGGCACAGGGAGATGGAGCTGAGCCTGAGGTCTTGCTCAGAGGCAGGGGGATGACTGCAGTCACCTGAAATCCCAACCCGCCCTCTCAGGACATTGCCTCTCTTTCAGGGAAGGTCTGTCTCAGTAATGATCGGAGCATGAAACAAGCCCGTGGTTCTCTGCTTCTAGGTCATTCCACCTAGGGTATCCTTTTCTAGTTATCCCCAGAATGCTGAGCTGTGCGTTTGCTCCCACGAGAATTAAAGACAAGGAGGAAATTGCAGCTCTTTGGGGTCTTTGTTGTGTGTGTGTTTCCCAGAAGAGGGCAGCATCTCCCTAAGGTTTCTCTCCTCGGGTGGTCCAGCCCTTTCCAGTAATCTTAGAAGAAACAGTGGATACAGTGGCGGCAGATAATTGTCTGGGTCCTTCCATTCAGATTCACGGAGGCAGAGGGATAGACATGGTATGTAAAGAGCCGTGTGTGTGTTGGGGGGGTGTTTGGGGGGAAGCTGGCTTGCTCACTAGAGAACAAGCTTTTCAGAACGTCACTTGTCCGCAGTGCCCTGAGAACACGGTCCCATCAGAAGTCATCGGAGGGCGTTTGGAGACCTGGCAGACCCTGGGGGTGCTGGGTGAGAGTTCAAGGTTTCGGGGAAAGGGCAGTGTGGCTGAAACATTCTGCCAAGCTGTCCTCATCTGTTTGCACACCAGTAGAGCACACGCTTGCTTCTGAGGCAGAGCCTTGGCGGGCAGAAAGGTGACTCAGTCTCTAAGTCTGAGAAAGCTAGTTAGAGCTAGGTTGAGCTCTGGGCTCTGCCGATATCTGGCCACTGCCCTTGCCCCAGTTGGATGTTCAGAGTTAGTGTCGGAAGGTCATTTCCACCAACACCCGGTTCTCACCAATTAGAGCGCTTGTAGGGTCTCAGGCCATGGGCTTGTCTTCATTTTTCAGTGAAACAACCTGGCAGGCAGATGGGCGATACCTCACCGGTGGAAATCGATGCTTGTGGACAGTTGCCTGATGCTCTGGGTCAGGTGGTGCGGGAGTCAGTGAGGCCGAGGAGGCCAGGAAGGGACCCCAGGGCAGGTTCCTGGGACTGTCTTCCTCTGCCTCACTCTTTTTCTAAAGTGAAAGTAAAAGTCAAACTGTTAGTCGCTCAGTCGTGTCCAACTCTATGCAACCCCATGGACTTAGCCTACCAGGCTCCTCTGTCCATGGGATTCTCTGGGCAAGAATACTGGAGTGGGTAGCCATTCCCTTCTTCAAGGGATCTTCCTGACCCAGGGATCAAACCCCCATCTCCTGTATTGGGAGGCGGATTCTCTTCCACCAAGCCACCAGGAAAGTTCCATTCTTTCTCTAACTCTCTCCTGAATGTCATTGGCTGCAGGCGGCACGTTTGCTGGAAACAAAAGAGCAGGCAGATAAAGGGGCCTTTCAATCTTGGGCTCTGTTTTTACTTTTTTTTTCCTTTTTTTTTTTGATGTGGACCATTTTTAGTGTGTTAGTCACTCAGTCTTGTCTAACTCTTTGGCACCCAATGGACTGTAGCCCACCAGGTTCCTCTGTCCATAGGATTTTCCAGGCAAGAATACTGAAGTGGGTTGTCATTTCCTTCTCCAGGGGTTCTTCCCAACCCAGGGGTGGAAACCAGGCCTCCCGCATTGCAGGCAGATCCTTTACCGTTGTCACGATACTGTTTCTGTTTTATGAGGCACATGGTATCTTAGTTCCCCCACCAGGTATCAAACTCGAATCCTCTGCATGGAGGGTAAAATCTTAACCAGTGGAACCAGGAAAGGCCCCAGGCTCTGTTGTTCTTACCCAAAGAGTCTGAAGTTAGTGGAGGGAGAGGCGTCAGGCAGGTGTGAGGGTGGAGGAAGGCTGGGTGACATGATCCCTTGCGACTATGACTCCAGCCAGTGACATCCTCTCAAATGAACCCAGATTCCTTAATGCTGCTCCTCGTCCCAGGGAGTTGGGGGCGGGTGCAAGACAGCCTTCAGTGTGGGAAGCGTCATTCTCCCTTGGTGAAGCCCTGCCTTCGCTTCGGCATGAGGCCAGCCTTACCGCGCGACTCCCGGGTAACACATCTGCCTGGTGTGCTGGGCAAGTGGACAATGGCAGACCTGTGATGCCCTTCCTGCCTTGGCACCTTCTGGCGGCCTCTCTGAGTGCTGGGCGATCCACACAGTCGCTTTCGAACCTCACAAGGCTAGCCTGTGCTCCCAGACTGCGGCCTGATGTACATTCGCCTTCTCTGGCTCTTTCGATCGGCATTCACTCTGCCCTTCCTGGTCTTTGTGGTTTGTCAGCCCTTTAACATTGCCTTAGCTCCGCTGGAGTGTGTGTGTGTGTGTCTGTGTGTGCGCGCGCGCGAGGATGAATTATGACAGTGCAAAGCCTCTCAGCTTCTGGCACGCTGGAACCGTTCCCCGAATGTGGCTCCATTTCGAGCCGCTGTCATCACAACTCATACCAAAAGCATCTCTTGCCCCGGGGACATAATTGTGTTTTGAAAGCATTTCTGTTCTATGTAGCTTGTTCAGAAATTTGGGAGAGAGCTTCTTCCATTTCTGGTCAGTTTTTGGAGAGGGTTTTTAGCAATGCCTCTGTCTGCACAGTCTTCAGGCCCCTCCAGCCTGTGTGACTTTAAGAGAAGCTCTTACTGGCCAGACCCTGGTCCCAAGTTCCACTGCCAATCTGTCAGGCAACCTTGGCCAAGCCATTGCTGATTTTTTTTTTTTTTTAACACCTCATCTCACCAGCTTCGTATTTTATCTCTGGAAGTGGAGAGAAAACGAATGTTTTCTGCCAGTAGGCTGAGAAAAGTTGTTCTAAGTACCAACTGAACAGGATGGGAGAATCAAGGAAGCCAGCTCTCGTGGACGTTAGTGAGTCAACAGAAAAATATTGCCATTTCGGACGTCCGTCTGCCTGTGTTTAACTCTTCGTCTGGGAAAGGGGTGAAGCATGGGGAAGCGTGTGATGTTGGCTAAGATGGGAAAGGAGATAAAAGCCCGGGACACTGAGGACAGAACATGCCTCTGTTTGCCCTTGTGAAGACAGACAGCTGCTGTGACAGCTGTGCCCTCCAGAGTATGCTGTGGGCATCAACCTGGCAGCAGGGTCCCTGGCCATGCTTGATATCCAGTAGGGATGCTGTAAATATTTGGGAAGTGAGTGGACAAGTGACTGTCCCCGGTTTGGGCGGGTGCCACTTAGAGGGCATCTAGAGTGCAGTGGAAGAAGGGGCTTGGGTGAGAGGGACATGCCTGCGTCTGGATCATGGTGACGGTGACACTTCGCCAGAGCCCAATCCTTTGAAAGCCCCGTGCTTAAGTCCTGTGGTGACATCCCAACTCATGATGCAGTGCCAGCTCCAGTGGCTTGTAGAGATGTGTGTACTCAGAGGCAACCAGAGAGTTTGAAGGAGCATAGCCTCGCAGGCTGGAGCTGAGCAAGTTGCAAGACTCACATTCAAGTCAGCCCATAAGCCAAGTGCCAAGGAAAAGTCTGCTTCTGACTCTTTCTCTCCCTTTGGACCTGCCTGGGGGCTTCCCAGGCGGCACAGTCATAAAGAATCTGCCTGCCAATCCAGGAGATGTGAGTTTGAGCCCTGGGTGGGAAAGATCCCCTGGAGGAGGAAATGACAACCCACTCCAGTATTCTTGCTTTGAAAATCTCATGGACAGAGAAGTCTGGTGGGATACAGCCCATGGGGTGGCAAAGAGTTGGACACGGCTAAGTGACTGAGCCCTCACAGTAAATTTCATGTAAGTGAAATCACACAGGGTACAACTTTCTGAAATGAGCTTCTTTCACTCACTCATCTTCAAGATCCACCCCGTTTGTCATCTGTATCCACATTTCTTTGTTCTTATTTTTATGACTGAGCAGCATTCCATTGTATGAATGGTCCACTGTTTATCCATTCACCTGTTGAAGGGCTTTGGGGTTGCTTCCTGTTTTGGGTGATTACAATTGGGAGTGGGATTGCTAAGTCATAAGATAAGTATATGTTTAACTCTACAGGACCTGTTTTCAAGGGAGGCTGTGCCGCTTTGTATTCCCACCAGCAGAGTATGAAATCTCCAGTTCCTCTGGATTCTTGTCAACACTTAATATTGTCAGCATATTTTATTGAGCCATTCTAATAGGTGAGCAGGGACAGCGCATGTTTTAAAAATTTCCCTTAATGGATATGATATTGAACATCTTTTCATGTGCCTAGCTTCTGTTCATACTTCCCTGTGGTGAAGTATTTGTTCAAACCTTTCTCCCGTTTTTAAGTTGTTTTTTTTTTTTTTCCTTTTCACTGAATGTTGAGAGTTCTTTCCATATTCTGAATATAAGTCCTTCATCAGATATGCAATTTGAAAGTTGCTTCTCTTAGCTTTTCATTCTTTTTACAGTGTCTTTCAAAGAGAAGAAGTACTTAATTTGGATCAAATCTAGTTCCACAATGTTTTATTTTAGGGCTTGCTTTGTTGTTGTGTCTCAGAAATTCACGTGTGGTTGAGGAGTTGAGCTCATGCTGGCTACATGTGATATTATAACTTCAACTTCCAGCTGAATTGATGATAAATGAAGGAAGAAAGATGGCTCCACGACAACACAAGAAAGACCTATTTGAAAGTTTCCTCTCCTCTTGCAGAATGTCTTCATTTGAGAGGAGGCTCTAGAAATAAGAAAACCAGGCATGTTGACAAACTGCAAGAAATGTTGAGGGGAGAAGTGGGGGAGAAGAGAGGGAAGTTTTCAGGCTAACTGGACTCTTTTTCCCCCTTGCTCATACTAGAACCTCAAGCTGCCAAATGAAGGCAAGAAGTGGGAGAAGAGTGAGGCAGAACATTGAGTGAAATGTAAATTGGGAAAGGAGGATCGCTGATGCATACCTGGCATTCAACACGAAACGGAGGCTCAGCTAAGTTACCAAAGGCTCTAGGTAGAAGGGTCTGTAAGCATCCACGGAGGCAGTAGACATCTTAGTTCTTGGGACTAGAAGCATTCCTAGAGATCTACTGGTCCAACTCCTTAATTTAAAAAAAACAAAAAAAAAATTAGGAAATTGAGACTCAAAGAGGAAAATGGCTTTACCTTAGACTTGTCTAGCAGGTTAGTAGCTGAAGTGGCTCTGAGACTCAGGACTGGGACTCCCAGAATGATCTTTCACCTCCCCCTCCTATTGATGGAGACGGAGACCCAAACCGGGACAGGAACACAATCACAGCAGCACCATGATCTCTGGATCCAGATGGAGAAAGGAGAAAGCTGGTAAACACAGCCGTTCCTAATCCAAAGCTGGAAAGTTCAGATTACTTATTGATAATATAATGATTATAACTAGCATTAACTGAGTATTAACGTGCCCGGCTCTGTTCTATACGCTCGACTGCTTTAATCCCTTCAACAATGCTATGAAGTAGGTGCCAGTGTTATTTCTAGTTTATAGATGTGAAAACAAAGGCAAAAGTGGTTGAAGTAAGCTGCCTAAGATTGCACAGTCAATAAATGGCAAAAGTGGGATTAAGCCTAGGTGATTTAAGTTCAGAGCCAGCCGCATACCCGTGTGCTAGAATGTTTTGACACAAACTGAATACCAATTAAGTGCCCCCGCCCTAACTTCTCACGCAAAGAATTCCAGAATTGCTAGAACCAGAGTGTACCACCTCCAGCCACTTGGTATCTGCGCATCAGAAAACCTGAGCATCCTGTCTTTGAGGTGGGCTTCAGAACACAAAGCCTGCGTGCTGTCTTTGAAAGGAAAAATTCTAGTGGGTCTAGAAACCACTGGTTCTGAAAAGAAAGCTGACCACTGACCCCAATCACCAGCGCTCCTTTCTCCCACTTGCTCTGCTGCTGCTGGCAGTGTGCCCGGCTCTCTAAAGCATGCTACCTCCCCATTCCTTTATAATTCTGTTCTGCTGCTGTTAGTCTTCTGGGTATTACCCGGTGCCCATAAAGCATGTGAAATTAATTTCTACTGCCTCACTTGACATTTATATTTGAGAAGCAACTCTAGGATGGGGCAGGGAGGTTGACTGGATAAATGTTAAATTAATATCCAGTGGGGAGACGGGTACCAGCATCTTTTGATTACATAGGATTTGTGCTTCTTCAATTGTCCGATCATAAGTGCCTGCCGTCAGTTAGGACTGAGACTAACTGCCCTCTCTAGGAATCAGATGGTCTGATCAGAATCAGAGGCTTTCTTCAATGAGGTTAGACTGTGAGGGTTTTCCTCCTGCTTTCTATGCCCACATCTCTGTTGAATTCTGATCAAAATGGCGAGGGAGCCTCCTTCACATTCTCTCCAACAAGACTGATGGAAGGTAAGAAGGATGATGGTGTAAGGGAGTCATGAATTATGTCAATGTTTGCTGTGTATTATGTTGTGTTTCTCAAGTCACTGGCTTGATTTCGTTTTGCAGAGATCAGTGTTGCCTTTTGAGCTCATCCTGACTGCTTGGAATGGCCACGAGAAGGTATGGGGGTGGACACTGAAACAGTCTCCCTAGAGAATCACTCATAGCTGTGAGACGTCGGTTCCCATCGTTTCCTTACATTTGAAAGCATTTTTCCATGTGCTATTTACATAAAGGAGGCTGAGTGCCAAAGAATTGATGCTTTCGAATTGTGGTGCTGGAGAAGACTCTTAAGAGTCCCTTGCACTCCAAGGCGATCAAACCAGTCAGTTCTAAAGGAAATCAACCCTGAATATTCACTGGAAGGACTGATGCTGAAGCTGAAGCTCCAACACTTTGGTCCCCTGACGTGAAGAGCTGACTCATTGGAAAAGACTGACACTGGGAAAGACTGAATGCAAAAGGAGAAGGGGGCAACAGAGGATGAGAGGACTAGATAACATTACTGACTCAATGGACATGAATTTGAGCAAATTCCAGGAGATAGTGGAGGACTGAAGGACCTGGCAAGATGCACTCCATGGGGTCACAGAGTCTGGCCCCACCTAGGGACGGAACAACAACAGAAAATTTACATATATATCCACCAAACATTGATTGAGTCTTCTGTGTACCATCCATAGCCCAAGGCAGACAGTGGGATACAGAAGCAACAAAACAAGCAAGAGAAGTTTTCCCTCGTGAACTTCCACAGACCGGAAGCTATCTTTAATGCTTCTCATGACTATCTGGCCAGCAGGCTGGACCAATGAGTTACACTTATAGTTAAGATAAGGAAACCAAAGCTCAGAGAAGTTCAGTGTCCTACCTAGGGGCACACAGCAGCCTGTGTGCAGACTTCTCTCCTATCTTCCACCTCCAGCGTGCCAGAATGGCTTGCCTGTGGTTCTTCTTTTCCCTCCCTCACGTGGCAATGGCACCTGGCCCATCTCTCAGACAGGAAGGCATTAAGGCTTTAGCAGGTATTTCCATGACAACAGAGGTTGTTTTGTCTTCCCCGTGTCCTCAGTACTGGGAAGTCTCTTACTTATAGCAGGCTCCCAATAATATGTATGGAAAGGATGAATATGTCAGAACTGGCCTCAAGACCTATGGGAGAAAGAGATCAGAAAGTAAATGCAACCATTGAGCCTTTGAATGAGGGAGAACTTTGATACTCCTGAATATCAAATGTTTGATACAAATGAATATCCAATTAGACTGTTGATATTAATGTTACCGGAGACAAGGAAGGCTTTGCCCGAGCAGTTGGGTATATGGTTTTTGCTCCAAGGCACAAAACCTGGGATGTTTACAAATCTTAGTGTCCCTCTATATACCAGGATCGTCCTGCAAACTGAACATCCATTGTCTTACAGATTCTGGCATGCATAGCTCTTGTCCTGAAGCCTGATGTTTTGCCCAAAGTTTTCTCTTTCGTCTCAAGTTCAAAGGTTTTGTTAACAAAATAAGCCACTCATTACATACAAGTAATAATACAAATATTTATTAGGGAATCATCTAGCTTACTTTCAATATACTAATATTAGAAGAAAAGAGAAATAGAAAGAGCAGAGGATACATCACCAAATTGGGTTTTGATCAACATCCAGACTCAAACAACGCTGGGAAGTTCCATGTCACAACACATCTGGAGTCCCAGTTGGGAAAAGGTTCGGTCCACTCCATGGGTGAGACTTCAAAGATTGCAGATGGGGGTTCCTGCTTATAATCCCAGGATGCAGACTGATATCATCATCCATCTGTGACCAGATTACAGCTCCAGTCTCGTGCTAATGCTGTTTGTTTTGTGTGAAACTTGGAATGGAGTTAAACCTGGGGCTTGGTTGGCCGGCCTCCCTCCAGGGGCTCAACAATCTCGAGATTTCTCCCCCATTTTGTCTATGCTGCTGCAAGTCTTGCACTCACAGCAAAGAGTCACTCAGAGTCACTCCTGGTCAGGGCCGTGTCCAGGCAGGTTAGAAGCAAGGTCAGAGGCCTGCTTTGCTCTGTCACTGAAGCCTAAACAAGACTATTTAATTCCCCTAACACCTGACTTACCTTTGGCTTGTATGATCAGAGAGCTGAGGTCAAGAGTGTCACCCAGAAGCAGAGCAGAAACTGGAATCCAGACCTCCAGGTTTTGTTTTTTTATTTTATTTTATTTTATTAGTTGGAGGCCAATTACTTCACAACATTTCAGTGGGTTTTGTCATACATTGACATGAATCAGCCATAGAGTTACACGTATTCCCCATCCCGATTCCCCCTCCCACCTCCCTCTCCACCCGACTCCTCTGGGTCCTCCCAGTGCACCAGGCCCGAGCACTCGTCTCATGCATCTCACCTGGGCTGGTGATCTGTTTCACCATAGATAATATACATGCTGTTCTTTTGAAACATCCCACCCTCACCTTCTCCCACAGAGTTCAAAAGTCTGTTCTGTACTTCTGTGTCTCTTTTTCTGTTTTGCATATATATGGAATTTAGAAAGATGGTAATTATAACCCTATAGACCTCCAGATTTTTAGTGAAAGGCCCCTTTTCCTTCCAGAGGAAGCATTCTAGCATTTAAAAATTAAATGCTGATGGTTTGCTTGCTATTTTGTCTTAACTTTGCCTTGTTCAGGTACAGAGAGAAAAACAGATTTCTTTCAAAATGTAGTGGTAGTCTTGATTATAAAAGAATGCTCTGTAGTTTAAAGAATTTTTCCCAGAAATTACTGAGTTTCCTAATGATTTGTTGTTGTTGTTTAGTCATTCAGCGGTGTCTGACTCTTTTGTGACCCCGCTAACTGTAGCCTGCCAGGATCCTCTGTCCATGGGATTTCCCAGACAAGCGTACTGGATGGAGTAGGTTGCCATTTTCTTTGCCAAGGGATCTTCCCAAACCCACGTCTCCTGCACTGGCAGGCGGATTCTTTACCAGTGAGCCCCCAGGGGGGCCCTTCCTAACCATACCTAGGGAAAATAAATACTACCGAGACCATCTCTTCATCCAGCCCGTGTGTGTTTTTCCTTCCCTCTTGAAATTATCAAACTGACATAATTAACTAAGCTGTTAGCTAAATAAATCATTGGATCCCAGCGAGAATTTTTACTGAGACATCATTGCCCCCGCACCACACTGCATGAGGGACTGTCAACACCGCATGATAGATGCATGGCAAACGATCCTGCTTATGAGATATCTCTCTCCTTCTTCCTGAGTATCAAACATGGCTGGCAGGCTACAGAACAGATGTCATGGGGCGTATGTGAGAAACCCAATTCCTCAGTGTATTTTGATCCCATGAGTTTCAAGGAGCATGAAGGTATACAAAATGCAGGTGATAGGATGGACTCAGGCCATGGTGGTCTTAAGCAGAAGTTGCTGCTATTCTCTAGTTCTTAAAAAAAAATTTAAAAAAAAATTATTTGTTTGACTGTGTGGGGTTTTAGTTGTAGCCTGTGGGACCTAACTTCCTGACCAGGGATTGAACCTGGGTCCCCTGCATTGTAAGCACAAGGTCTTAGCCTCTGGACCCCCAGGGAAGTCCCTGTAGTTCTTTTTTTGTAGAGAACTGTTCTCTGAGTTGGGGGATACACTTACTAACCTCCAGAAGCCTCTGACATCCTGTCATAATCTGAAGTAGATGAATGCATGGGCTTCCCAGATGGCTCCATGGCAAAGAATCCACCTGCCAATGCAAAAGAGGCGAGTTCAATCCCTGGGTTGGGAAGATCCCCTGGAATAGGAAATGGCAACTCACTTCAGTATTCTTGCCTGGGAAATCCCATGGACAGAGGAGCCTGGTGGGTTACAGTCCATGGGGTCACAAAGAGTCAGACATGACTTAGTGACTAAACAACAACAAGGGTGAATACACTGTTATTGCTTTATTTTTATTTTTAGGGATATTCATTTGTTAGCTCTACTTGGTCCATCTTTTGATCTATGTGGCTTGTGGCAGGGCCAGCTGGTAAATATATGGCGTGTTCATCTTCTCTTTCCATCCCAGCTTCTCTGTATTCCTGCAGAGTGAGGGATGACCAATGACTGAGGGTGTTTTGAAGAGTCTTGTTGACAAATGAAACTTTATTTGAATTTTGACAGATAAAGAACTACAAGCTGAAACATCATGGCTGGAGTGGTCAGTCTGTCGAGGAGTTCAGAAAGCATGTGCACCAGCTCCTCGGGTGATGGAAGGTTCCTCCCGCACTCTGTTTAATTAGAAGCATGGCTAAGGGCCAGAAACTTGGAAGAGAGATTATAGACTCATTAATTAGGGTCATGTTTACACCTCGATTGTCAACTGTAATCATTTGTTTAACCCGAGGTCTCCTTGGTTTACTATGATCATTATTGCTTGGCTGGAGTTTACAGTTAGGAAAGAGGAATGCCTATGTTAGCCTATATATTCCAGCAGGAACCCAGCCTGACAGTGTATTTAACTATTGTAAAGGAAGTTGCCTTTAAATCTTTGTTTTACTCCCTACTCATCTTTTATTTCAGAACTACAAACCAGGCCAAGTCAACGGATGCATTAATATTCATAGTTGCCCCAGAAGACTGATATCATCCACTTTGATTTTTTTTAAGTTTGTTATTGTGTTTGCTCATTAAAAAAAAAAAAAAGCTTCTTATTTCATATTGGAGTATAATTGATTAATAGTGTTGTGATAGTTTCAGGTGAGCAGCGAAGGGACTCAGCCATGCATACACATGTATCCATTCTCCCCCAAACTCCCCTCCCATCCAGGCTGCCACATAACACTGAGCAGAGGTCCCGTGCTATATAATAGATCCTTGTTGGTTATCCATTTTAAATATAACGGAAGGCATGTGTTGATCCCAAACTCTCTAACCACCCCATCCGCCCAAACTTCCCCCATGGCAACCTTACATCCGTTCCCTAAGTCTGTGAGTTGTTTCTGTAAATGAGTTCTTTTATATTATTTCTTCTTAGATTCTGCAGATAAGTGATGTCATATGATAGTTCTCCTTCTCTGTCTGACTTACTTCACTCCACCTTGAGAATATCAACAACTATCTCATACTCATAAAATGTTTCCAATTTTCCAAGGGTTTTGGGGATCATCAGTATATACGAGAGGATGCTATGAAATCTAATTTGGCCATCTACAGGAAGTCATTCGGCAGCCCGTAGAGATGCAGGGATGAGATCTGAGGAGGGGTGGTGGGCAGCATGTCCGTCTCACTCTGCTTCCTCTAGTTATCCTCCAGGCTTCTCTGCAGACGTGGTGGGTGAGAGAGAGAGAGAAAGAGAGAAGGTCAGCCTTTGTCTGGCTTAGGGAGATCTTGTTCCCTGGTCTTGTGATGGGTGTTGTCATATCACAGGGGACATCAATGAGGGGGATTAAAGTTGTGTGAAGGCCACAGTAGAGGCTGAGCGCAGGGCACTAAGGAACTCCATGCATGCGTGCCCAGTCGCTTCAGTCATGTCCTACTCTTTTTGATCCCATGATCTGTCGCCCTCCAAGCTCTTCAGTCCATGGGGATTCTCCAGGCAGGAATACTGGAGTGGGTTGTCAGGCCCTCCTCCAGGGGATCTTCCTGACCCAGGGATCGAACCCCTTGTCTTGGCTCCTGCCTTGGCAGGCAGCTTCTTCACCACTGGTGCCACCTGGGAATCAAGGAACTCCAAAGACCACTTCTAAGGTCTAAGAAGCTCTGACACCAGGATCCAGGGGTTTACCTCTTTATCTTCCCTGCTCTGAAGAAATAAAATTCGATAGTGTTCTTCCTGGGAGAATTTTCCTTTCCCACCAGCAACATGGATGGACCTAGACATTGTCATACTAAGTGAAGTCAGAGAAAGACAAAGACCATATGACATCACTTATATGTGAACCTAAAATACAGCACAAAATACAGAAACAGACTCACAGACATAGAGAAAAGACTTGTTGTTGCCAAAGACAAGAGGGCAGTGGATTGAGAGTTTGTGATCAGCAGATTTATACACAGGACGGATAAAAAACAAGATCCTACTGTATAGCACAGGGAGTCATATTCAATATCCTGTGATAAAGCATCATAGAAAAGAATGTGAAAAAGTATGTGTGTATATATATATATATATACACACACACATATACTCTTGCTTCTGCGTAGTCACCCCATTGTGTCTGACTCTTTTGTGAAGCCACGGACTGTAGCCCTCCAGGCTCCTCTGACCATGGAATTTTTCAGGCAAGAATACTGGAGTGGGTTGTCAATTCTTCCTCCATGGAGAAACTATTAATATATTAATATGTTTTGTTGTAGCTGCTGTGTTCAGTCACTAAGTTGTGTCTGGCTTTCTGACCCAGTGGACTGCAGCACACCAAGCTTCCCTGTTCTTCACTATCTCCTGGAGTTTGCTCAAATTCATGCTAGATACTGACGCTATCTAACCATCTCATCCTCTGCCACCCTCTTCTCCTTTTGCCTTCAATCTTTCCCAGTATCAGGGTCTTTTCATACATACATATATATTTATATATATATGTATAATGTGTATATTAAATATATATATATGAGTCATTTTGCTGTACAACAGAAATTAAAACAACATTATAAATCAACTATACTTCAATAAAATTAAGAAACAAAGAATTTGTTATTGAACATGATAACTATGAGTCATATGTGCAAAGCCAGGAGGAGACGTCAAGAATACAGTTGGAAATACAGCTCTGGAAGTGAAGGAGTGAGCTGAGCAGGACATGGGAAGGAGTCCACAGCATACCGATGATATTTAAAGCCAGACATGGGTGATATGGCTCAGGGGTAAGCATGCAGAGTTAGCAGAGAAGAAGATCCAAGCCTAACTTGTAACAACTCCAATCTCTAAGTCAAGAGAGGAAAATACAAGGTGCAGGACTTTCATTTCCTCTGCCTCAACTAGACAAACATTTATCATCAATTGTGGCCTTCTTTCCTACTGAGCCAATGTTCAGAATTTGATTTGTTCTCCACACAACACTATAGATATCTCTGCCAAGAGATTAGTGCTGGCAAAAGACAGAAAACCTGATTGACTTCCTGGCTTTTGTTCAACGGTTACTAAATTTTTGGAGTGAGAATTTCTTTTTGACATCAAAATATTTAAACAAGCTCACATAATGGTAGTTTTGCTCTAGTTTATTCAGTCAATAGACTATACTAACTGCTCATAAAATGTCATGATAAGCCTGGGGCCATAGGTCCACTGGTTGGGAATCATTCCTCTGGAGCAGCCGTTCTCAAAGTGTGGGCCCTGACCCAGCAGCTTTAGCATCACCTGGGAACTTGTTAAAAATGAAAATTTAGGGACTTTCCTGGCAGTCCACTGGTTAAGACTCTACAGGTCCACGGCAGGGTATACAGGTTCGATCCCTGGTCGGGGAGCTAAGATTCTGCATGTCACACAGTGTGGCCAAAAAAAAAAAGAAGGGGGTGCTTCACTGGTGGCTGAGTGGGGAAGAATCCACCTGCCGATGCCAGAGACAGAGGTTCAATCCCTGATCTGAAAAGGTCCCACATGCCATGGAGGAATAACACCTGTGAGCCATAATTACTGACTCAGTGCTCTGGAGCTCAGGAGTCACAACCACTGAAACCCACATGCCTAGAGCCTGTGATCTGCGACAAGAGAAGCCTGAGCACCGCAACTAGAGAGCAGTCCTCGCTTGCTGCAACTAGAGAAAATCCCTCACCGCAACGAAGACCCAGCACAACCAAAAATAAATAAATAGAATTGTTTTTAAAAAAGATAAAATTTGCAGACCCCAGGCCACAATTGAATAAGAAACTCTGTATCATAATAAGTCCTCTGGGTATTTTGATGCAAGCTGAAGTTTGGGAATCACAGTTCTAAAGTTTTCTAGAATTAAATGATTTGTGCTGCTAACAGAGAAAGTGGGCTGATGGCTTCAGTCTGATCTTCTTAATTTCCATCAGGAGCTAGGTTTAGGCTTTCAAAAATTCAACTGTAGTCTTAGTTACTATTACAGCTCCTAGAAAAATCAAAGTGAAGTGAAAATTGCTCAGTCGTGTCTGACTCTTTGCAACCCCATGGACTATAAGGAAATAGCAACCCACTCCAGTATTCTTGCCTGGAGAATCCCATGGACAGAAGAGCCTGGCAGGCTATAGTCCATGGGATAGCAAAGAGTTAGACATGACTTAGCAACTAAACAATAACAACAGCATGAATAAGAGTACTCAACTGACAGATACTTGTAGAATTAAAATGAGTTACTGCATGCCATGAAAAATTGATTTTAGTTTTCTCCCCTACTGTAATGGGCTGGAAATGACTTCCCAGTAGATATTCACGGCAAATTCCCAGAATCTGTGAATGTTACCTTATTTAGAAAAGGAGGAGGGGCGTTTTATGCAAATATGAATGAGTTAAGTGTCTTTAAAAAGGGACTGTATTAACATATTGGATTGTCCAAGTGGGCCCTGAATGTAACCATATGTGTACTTTAAAAGGGGGCTTCCCATGTAGCACTAGTGGTGAAGAGTCCACCCGCCAATGAAGGAGATACGAGAGAAGCAGTTTTGATCCCTGGGTTGGGAAGATGCCCTGGAGGAAGGCATGACAAGCCACTCCAGTATTCTTGCCTGGAGAATCCCATGGACAGAGGAGCCTGGCGGGCTATTGACCATGGTGTCGCAAAGAGTCGGATGTGACTGAAGCGATTTGAGCACGCACACTTTAAAAGACACACAGGGAAGACAGACACACGAGGAGAACGGGACATGAAGATGGAATCAGAGTTTGAAGTGATGTCATGACTCGTCAGGAAAGCGGAGGGAGACACTGATGCTGGAAGAGGCAGGATGGATTCTCCCCTGGAGCAGCTGCCGGGAACACAGTTCTGAGATGCTTTGGACTTCCGGCCTCTAAAACTGTGAGTGAATGAGTTTCTGTTATTATTATTTTAAGTCACTGAGTCTGCGGCGATTTGCTCCTGCATCTTCAGAAAATGAACGCATCGCGCCTAGTGCTAAGGCTCCCCTGAAGTCTCCCCATCCTCAGAGCTATCTCGGCCCACCTGTCTCTTACCCCAGCATGTATGGGCTGCTATGGTCTCAGGGACCACAGAAATCCCGCTCAAGGACAAACAGAGCCATGGGTAGTATGTAGACCACATCCTTGCCATCCTAGCTTTGGCGCTTTTTCAACTAAATTATCTGGAAGCCCCCATCACCTATCTCTTGGGTCTTCCCATGCTAAGAGAAAGCAGGTACTCAATAAATACCTACTTATTGATCGTCTAGTTGACATTTTTATGTCTGTGACCATCATCATTTAATGTCTTCAAGAAAATATGGCCCGAGCTGAGTGACAGCGGGGTGCTCTGCCAAAGTTTCATATCTCCATGGAGAAGGGGGGGAAGGGGGCCGATGGCAAATCCATCTCACCCTCTGCTGGAAGCGCATTTGAACCACTTACGGGCTCCATCGTTTGATTCCCAGATTTCCTGCATGTTTGCTACATTTTTATTCCTTGGCCTAATTTCAGAGCCAAGTTGTTGTAAAAGCGCAAGCTATCCAAATAACATTTCATAAGGCTGTGTATCAAATGCTTAAGTTGTCGTCAACATAAACACAGCATCCTTAGAAACTCTCCCTGAACCATCGCTCTACATCAAGGGTTTGCTTAAATTCTCCTCGCTTTCTCCTTTCCTTTTTCTGTGCCTCTAAGAAACTTCCACTTACTCTTTTCCCTCACTGAGCTACTCATCGTGACCTCCCTCCTCTCAACATTATCATCAATCCAGGACAAGGAATCATCAACACAATCCTATTTTCAAACCTCTCTCTTTAGCACTTTCACAGACTGAAGTAACAATTGAGGGCTGGGCAGGACAGCACAGTTAGCAAGATGGCAGGAGCTAAGAGCTCATTGTTGGTCAAATTCCCTAAGTGAGTAAATGAGTCAGCACTATTTGGTGTCTGATTCTGTGTTGAAGGAAATGGAAATTAAAAAAAAAAAAAGAAAGAAAAGCAAAGCTGACTTCTACCCTGCAGAAAAATATCAGTCTAATCAGAACCATAGGAGAGGCAGAGATAGTTGCCTTCAGAGTTACTGTTACAATTTCTCTCTTTCTTTCTTTCTTTCTTTCTTTTTTTTTTTTTTTTTGTGGCTATGTGGCATATGGGATCTTAGTTTCCCGAGCAGGGATCAAACCTGCACCCCCTGCATTGGGAGTGTGGAGTCTTAATCACTGGACCAGGGAAGAGCCTATTGTTAGAGTTTCTAACTGGCAAAAGTGAGCATAGCTTCAAGTTTAAGAAGCAAACACTGTCCTGGAATCCCATTGCCTGGGTTTAAATCAAACTATGTGAGACCTTGGTAAATTACTTAACCCCCTGAAGCCCCAGTTAGGAAATGAAAGTTTTAGGACCTACTGTATAGAGATATTGTGAGAATAAAATGAGATGAGGCAAGCAGAATACATTGTCTTATAATGTTATATATGAATACTCAATGTGCATGCCTGCTTAGTCACTCAGTTGTGTTTGACTCTTTGCAACCTTATGGACTGTAGCCCGCCAGGCTCCTCTGTACATGGGATTTTTCAGGCAAGAATACTGGTGTGAGTTGCCATTTCTTATTCCAATAAATACTCAATATATATTACTATTAGTGGTTAACCAATTTCCTTGTCAATCCAAATGAGTTGCAAATCTATGGAGTCAGCTATCACTGATAGTAGCAATGAATGTTGATATTAACCAACCAAATATAGATGAGATGTGAGAGTTGGACTATAAAGATAGCTGAGCACTGAAGAATGGATGCTTTTGAACTGTGGTGTCAAAAGAGAAGACTCTTGAGAGTCCCTTGGACTACAAGGAGATCAAACCAGTCAATCCTAAAGGAAATCAGTCCTGAATATTCATTGGAAGGAGTGATGCTGAAGCTGATGCTCCAATACTTTGGCCACCTGATGCGAAGAACTGACTCACTGGAAAAGACCCTGATGCTGGGAAAGATTGAAGGCGGGAGGAGAAGGGGATAACAGAGGATGAGATGGTTGGATGGCATCAACATGAGTTTGAACTCACTCTGGGAGTTTGTGATGGACAGGGAAGCCTGGTGTGCTGCAGTCCGTGGGGTCGCAAAGAGTCGGACACAACCGAATGACTGAACTGAACTGAACTGAACCTGTCCCACATGGGAAACTAACTGAACAAGAATCCTGTCAACTACAGCTTATCATCAATCATAGGTTTAGTTCCGAATTTACCCAGAACCTATTCTTGCAAAAGAGACCTCAACACACTTAAAGTAGAGCTCAGGGACTTCTCTGGTGGTCCAGCGGTTAAGACTCTACACTCCCAAAGCAGGGGGCCTCAGTTCGGTCCCTGGTGAAGGAGCTAGGTCCCACATGCCACAACTAAGATCCAGCACAGCCAAATAAATACATATTTAAAAATAAAATATGTACCACAACTTCCTTATCCATTCACGTGCTGATGGACATCTATACACATGGAATATTATTCAGCTACAAAAAGGAGCACATTTGAGTCAGTTCTAATGAGGTGGATGAACCTACAGCCTGTTATACTGAGCTAAGTAAGTCAGAAAGAGAAAAACAAATATCATATATTAATGCATGTACACGGAATCTAGAAAGATGCTACCGATGATCTTACATTCAGGGCAGCAAAGGAAACACAGACAAAAAGAACAGACTTCTGGACTCAGTGGGAGAAGGCAAGGGTGGGATGATTTGAGAGAATCATGATTTGAGACATATATGTTACCATATGTAAAATAGACAGCCAATGGGAGTTTGATGTATGACAGGAACCCAAAGCAGGTGCTCTGTGACAGCCTGGAGGGAGGCAGGAGCGGACGCTCGTATATCTGTGCCGAGTCATGTTCATGGATGGCAAAAACCATCACAATATTATAAAGAAATTATCTTCTAATTTAAATAAATAATTAATTAAAAGCAAAATAGAAGTAGAGCTCATCCTGGGGCTTCCCTGGTGGCTCAGCTGGTAAAGAATCTGCCTGCAATGCAGGAGACCTGGGTGTGATCCCTGAGTTGGGAAGATCCCCTGGAGGAGGGCAGGGCAACCCACTCCAGTATTCTTGCCTGGACAATCCCCCTGGACAGAGGAGTCTGGTGGACGATGGTTCATAGGTTCGCAAAGAGCTGGACAGGACTGGGCAACTAAGAACAGCAGAGTTCAGCCTCAGGTACCCATCTTCACCTTTCCATAGACCCCTCCCTCTTTGTTTCCACTCTGATGTACCCTCTCATGGGTCCTTTAAATCAAGCATCAGGGTGCCCAAGTGAGAGGCTTTGCTCCTGAATCTGACTTGGAGAACTGGCGCTGCCAGGGAAGTTCTTGGATAGAATGTGTGGGTTTGGATGACTGTACTTCCCCAGAGCGACAGAATTTGTAACTCTCATCATTTTTTTTTCCTGAATCTAGGTGGTGTCTCCACATTTTTAAGCAAATGGAAGTTGTGATGCTGCCAAGTAACCCTCAAACTTCTCTGCCCTTGAAAGGATGCACTGCCCCAAAGGGAAGGAAGGAATTAGTCAGAAGAAACCACAGAGCAATTGATGACTGAATCAAACTGAATGAAATATTGCCTTGTGGACAATCCCCCCATCCTGGCTCAGCTGGAGATGCCAGAAGATGGGGCACATTGCAGATTTCACATTTGGCCAGAATGAACCAAAATCCAATACTGGAGAAAGTGTGTGTGTGTGTGTGTGTGTGTGTAAAAGAGAGAGAGACAATATGAGCTTTTCATTTGCATATGTGGCACTGATTTTTTTCTCCAGTGGGGAAAGCACTATGCAAAACCCTCTAAGTAACTAACAAAGACCATCTTCATACCAGGAAAGAAAAGGCTAGATAAATATTTGCGAACTGTAAAGACTGGTCTAAATCTCTACCCGCCTGAAGACAAAGGGTCAGAGAACAATGCCCCCTTCAGCTGGGGTCGTTGACCCCTACGTGCATACCATGCTTGTTTACCCTACACAGAAGGAATCTGCTCACAGGATCCCATGGAATCCTTGGAGTCCCCTCCTGTGATGTCTTTTCCCTCCCTCTAGGCAAAAGAGACTGTTTGAGGAAAGATGCAAGAAAGTACACGCCCCAAGAATGCAAGTCCTCCTCCAGGCAAATAGCTCGGGCAAACCCCAAACAGCAGGCTCTGGAGTTTGTCTTCTGCTTCTGGGGGACACGCCCCCTCCACCCCCATCTCCAGACCCCACTCCTCCTGCCTCAGTTCCCGGGGTGACCCTCAGGGTAGCGTCTGCTCTGATTTGGGTTTGCTGGGCTCCACCAAGCAGGATACACTCCCGTCATTGCGACAACAAAGGCTTTGACTCATTCCAGCGCTACGTGTGTCTGTGGGCACGCTCGCCTGTGTGTGAGTCAAGGAGGTATATTTACATCTCACTGAAGGAAATTTCGAGATGCTGTCACCAAGCCACAGTCTCCAGTTTTCAACTCCAGAATCCCACCTCCTTCACCTTTTACTTATTCCTCAATGGGCCGGAACAAGGAGGCTTGGCCTCTACTTTCTCAACCACAAATCCTGCAGGTTGAAAATATTTACCAGGCTCTGTCACAAGTTGTACTGGTGAGATTTCTTCCAGGGAAGGAGATCAGTTTCCTTCCATCATTACCTAAACCTCTCCTATAGCATCACAAAGCTGCCATTAAGAAAAAGGTAAGATCCATAAACAGAATCCTTTCCCTACTGTGGGAGGGACTCAACCAAAGTCAAGCCCACAACTCAGCTTGGTGCTTTTTTCAACCATGAAGTAGCTTTTTGGTGAATCTACTGAGTCATTTAATGTGGCTGTTTTACTCTTAATTTTTAAAAATTATTTTATTTTATTTTATTTGACTGCGCTGGGTCTTAACTGCAGCATGCAGGATCTAGTTCCCTAACCAGGGACCGAACCCTGAGCCTCCCTGCTTTGGGAGCATGGAGTCTTAACCACTAGACCACCAGGGAAGTCCCAACATGGACACTCCAACTGTGTGTGACCCCAGCTTTTTAGGGGCTTTGCTCATAGCTCAGTTGGTAAAGAATCCGCCTGCAATGCAGGAGACCCCAGTTTGATTCCTGGGTTGGGAAGATCCGCTGGAGAAGGGATAGGCTACCCACTCCAGTATTCTTGGGCTTCCCTTGTGGCTCAGCTGGTAAAGAATCCGCCTGCAATGCTGGAGACCTGGGTTCAATCCCTGGGTTGGGAAGATCCCCTGGAGAAGGGAAAGGCTACTCACTCCAGTATTCTGGCCTGGAGAATTCCACGGAGTGTATAGTCCATGGGGACACAAAGAGTCGGACATGACTGAGCGACTTTTGCTTTCACTGGCTTGTTAGACTCCGTAAAGAGGAGAATTAACTGCTATTCACTGGGATTCACTCAGCTGGCTGGAGTGCTGGCCAGGAAGTACCAGCTTGATTAAACCCACTTCCTGGTGGCTATGATGTGATGCTAAGTTCAGCCCTTGCCTTTGTCATTGTTGTTCAGTCACTCAGTCATGTCTGATTCCTTGGGATCTCGTGGACTGTAGCACACCAGGCTCCTCTGTCCTCCACTTTCTCCCAGGGTTTGCTCAAGTTCATGTCCACTGAGTCGGTGATGTATCTAACCATCTCATCCTCTGTTGCCCTCTTCTCTTGCCTTCAATCTTTCCCAGCATCAGGGTCTTTTCCAATGAGTTGGTTCTTCCCATCCGGTGGCCAAAGTATTGGAGCTTTAGTATCAGTCTTTTCCAGTGAATATTCAGGGTTGGTTTCCTTTAGGATTGATTGGTTTGATCCATTTGCTGTCCAAGGGACTCTCAAGAGTCTTCTCCAGCACCACAGTTCAAAAGCCCTTGCCTTAATAATTGAAAAATAGAGTAACTGGGGCTCAGAAAGTCAGCACAGATCATTCCTAGAAATGTATCATTCCAGTTCATTAATCACACATGTTTTTCCCTCTGTGTTCATCTGGAAGGGAGGTTTCCACCCTCCCCTCTTCTGTTCTCACAGAAGAGCAGGGCCTGAAGGGTATCCTGATTTCTTATATTTGTTGATCAGTTACATTCTCCAGATAAACCTTTGCCCAAATGCCAAGAGAAAAGAGCTTCTGAGAACAGAATATTCTTAGGCAAAAATCTCCAAAAAAAAAAAAAAGAAAAAGTCTGAGGACTTTACTGGTGGCTCAGAAGTATAGAATCCACCTGCCAATGAACACAGGTTCAATCCCTGGGTCAGGAAACTCCCCTGGAGAAGGAAATGACAACCCACTCCAGTGTTCTTGCCTGGAGAATCCCATGGACAGAGGAGCCTGGTGGGCTACAGTCCATGGGGTCGCAAAGAGTCGGAAATGACTGAGCGACTAACAGTTCTATTGGAGTACTACCTATTAACAATGTTGTGATAGTTTCAGGTGAAGAGTGAAGGGACTCAGTCATACATATACATGGATCCATCTTCCCACAAACTCCCTCCCATCTCGTAGGAAACTTCTTGCAGCTCTGTGTAAGGCAGGAAGAGAAAACATTGGAGCTGGACAAGGCGAGAGGGCTGGTTCTTCCTGCAGGTATGGGGCTGGGGGTGGGGCCACACTGAAGCTTCACTCTAGAGGGAGTGGGAAAGCCCTGAAAAGTAAATCCCCCCAAATCTGGGCCTGCTTATGACCCCACCACACCCAGCAGGAATTCAGGTTACTTTTTACCCACCTGGTTAGAACCTAGGAACAGGGTCGGGAGGGGAGTGTGGTGGGGTGTGATTTTATCATTCAGCATACATAAAACTTCCTTAAGTGTCCTCAAGATTCTCCACCTCCCAGCCCACTGGGTCTGGTGGGGAACAGGTCAAGAAAGCAATCAAGAAAGCGGTGAACACTTGAGACATCAGATTTTTGTCCCTATGACAGAGGAGCTGTCAGCAGAAGGTGAGATTTCTGTTATATAGACAACCCGGTTGTCTCCATGGAGAAGGGACAAACTGGAAACCATCAAGGAGAAATTAGAGCAACAGTACCTACAGGGAAGCCACCCCAGGTAATGACTCAGGCTGCTGCTGCTGCTAAGTCGCTTCAGTCATATCCGACTCTGTGCCACCCGATAGACGGCAGCCCGTCAGGCTCCTCTGTCCCTGGGATCCTCCAGGCAAGAACACTGGAGTGAGTTGCCATTTCCTTCTCCAATGCATGCATGCATGCATGCTAAGTTGCTTCAGTTGAGTCCGACTCTGTGTGACCCCATTGACAGCAGCCCACCAGGCTCCTCTGTCCACGGGACTCTCCAGGCAAGAATACTGGAGTGGGTTGCCATTTCCTTCTTCAAATGGCTCAGGAAGGACTATTTTCCCCCTATGGACGATGGGGCTAGAGGCCCAGAGAAAGTGTTACTCAGCCATGTCTCTGCCCTCTGGTGTTGACCCGATGCTGGGGGTGGGGGGTGATGGAGGGGGAGCAGGGGGCAGGGAAACTTCTTTGCTGGAGTGACCCTAGGACATTCTTTGCATTGGGTAGAGAAAGGTTTGTGTTTTAAAAGCCCAAAGGAAGTGCTCTTTTTCCTTTAGATTCTGGGCCTGGGTTAATGTCAAAGCAATTTGGAGTGCCCCCATCCGCCCCCAGCAGCCCCTGATGGCCAGCAGGGACCTGGAGGTACCGGCCACTAGAGGGCGAGCTGCCCCCGCGCCGCTGGCTGGCGGAGGTGGGGGGGGGGGGGTGGGATGCGGGTGGGGATGAGGGTGTGGGTGGGGCGTCTCTCAGGAAACACGCAGGAGACAGAGGAGGTGGTTCCATCCAAGGTTTTCTGAACTAGGCATTAAGTCTCACAAGATGGATTTATGGCCCAGGACGGGGGTGGGCGTGGGGGCATTGGGTAGGGGGAGAGAAAGACAACAGAATTCAGGCACCCCTGGAGAACTTGCAAGGGAAGGCCTGGTATACCTGTCAGAAGTTCCCTTGAAGCCCCAGAATGCATGTCTTCGGCAGGATGACCTGCAGAGGACCTTGGGGCTGCTCTTTTAATGGAGCCTTCTAGAACAAGTTCGAGTCAGATAAGATCTGCTGCAGGCAGTCGCCTGTGTCCCATAGGGAACTCTGGTCCCTTCACCCACCTGGCTAGAACCTTGGAACTGGGCAGTGGGGCGAGAAGGTTGTGGGTGTCCCACCTATGCACCAAGTCTTAGATGGAGAGTCCAGGTTTGGAGTACCGGCTGGTGGCTGCAAAGAGAGAAGAAAGCAGAGACGGGTCTAAGCTGGGGCTGCCTGGCTGGCTTGTGAGGTCTGTGGGAGGAGCGGGGTTGGGAGGTGGCTGAGCTGGTGCTTCCCCCAGGCTGTCAGCAGCCTGCTGGCCCCAGGCCACCAGGAAAAGCAATATCCCTCCAATTTCTGAGGCCCCTTCTAAGTTACATGTTAGCTAGAGATGTAACTAGAAAATGACAAGAATTACTGAAGCGGGGTGGGAGGGGTGGAGGAGAGAGAAATTAGGAGTTTGGGGTTAACATATACACACCATTATATATAAAATAGGTAAGTAACAAGACGAAGAACTCATTGGAAAAGACCCTGATGATAGGGAAGACTGAGGGCAGGAGAAGCAAGAGACAGAGGATGAGGTGGTTGGATGGCATCACCCAATGGACATGAGTCTGAGCAAACTCTGGGAGATGATGAAGGACAGGGGAGCCTGACGTGCTGAAGTCCATGGGGTCTCAAAGAGTCAGCCACGACTTAGCCACTGAACATCAATGAGCAGAAAGTACCAACTGTGTCGCACAGGGAACTCGACTCAGTATCTTGTAGTAAGCTAAAATGGATAAGAATCTGAAGAAGAATATATGTGTGTTTTATATATATATATGTATGCATGCTCAGTCACTCAGTTGTGTCCGACTCTTTCCGACCCTATGGACTGTAACCTACCAGGCTCCTCTGTCCGTGGAAATTTTCAGGCAAGAATACTGGAGTGAGTTGCCATATCCTCCTCCAGGGGATCTTCCCAACCTGGGGATCGAACCTGAGTCTCTTGCATCTCCTGCATTGGAGAGAGATTTGTTACCACTGAACCTCAAATTAATGATACATCAATTTTTTAACAAAAGAGACAAAGTGGGACTCACTCCCACCCCACACTACCTTCACTTCAAACTGTCTTCACTGTTCACTGGAGAAAACAGGGCGGGGGCGTAGACACTGGCTCCCACCTTGCCTCTGCTCTGCACCCCTGAGTTCACACGTACTTCTGGGAAAGCGCTAGTCTTCAGGAAGACCCTCTGTGGTTGCGTGGTCCCTCTGCTGCGACAGAGGCAGTGAGATTACGTGTGTGTCGCTTGCAGAAGAGCTGTCTTGTCGACAGAACCGTCGAGCTCAGGATGAATTGCCTCTCCTCGAGGGTGCCGCCGCTGTGGTTTCCACTTCTGCCCTCAGGTTCATCCCTGGGTCTCCCGGCACTTTAGGAAATGAACTGCTATAATTCCACTCTGATCAGGCAGCCTTCCACAGCCAGTCCCTGCGGCTGCCAGCTTGTCACTCAGAGGCCGACCAGGGGCAGCTGCGGGGGCGCCTTCCCGCAGGGGCAAGGGAGGGGCTCCTGGTTGCCTGTGTCTTTAAGAAGGAAGGCTGGGAGCCTGATACCCTGGGGAGCTGGAACCAGCAAGCCGCAGGCCCCAGTGACTGTGGCTGAAGATGGAGCTGCCTGCAGCCACAGAGGGCTTGCCGAGAAGCCCTGGGGCTGTGCTGGGGTTTATATTTCCTTGTTGGATGCCTAAATGCAGTGCTCAGTCATGTCCGACTCTTTGCGACCCCATGGACTATAGTCTGCCAGGCTCCTCTGTCCATGGAACTCTCCAGGCAAGAATACTGGAGTGGGTTGCTTTTTCCTACTCCAGGAGATCTTCCCGACCCAGGAATTGAACCCATGTCTCCTGTGTCTCCAGCATTGGCGGGAGGTTTCTTTACCCACTGAGTCACTGGGGAAACCCTTGTCTTGGTTAATTACAGAAATTTATTTCAGTTTTATGGGCTTCCCAGGTGGTGCAGTGGTAAGGAACTCACCTGCCAGTGCAGGAGATGCGAAAGATGCAGGTTCAATCCCTGGGTCGGGAAGATCCCGTGGAGGAGGAAATGGCAACCCACTCCAGTTTTCTTGCCTGGGAAATCCCAAGGACAGAGAAGCCTGGTGGACTACAGTCTGTGGGATCACAAATAGTCAGACATCACTTAGCAGAGTGCAACATTTCAGTTTTGTAACTATGAAACAAGTTAGGTTTGGTAATGATAAATGTTATTGTCTTCATATACTTAGGATGTAGAATCGCTATGTGAACTATTCTGTGAAGCCTGGCCACTGATCCACAGACCATTCTGGAAACTGGATTCTCTGCTTTTCCTTCCACTCACTCTGCAGATGCTGACATGCCCTATGGGGGAGTGGTGATCATTATGATTGTGATTTTTTGCAGACTTATCCTACTCTCTCTCAGGACTTCCACCATAGGTGGGCCGAGAAAACCAGTATGGGGGAGGGAATGTGTGTACAATGCCCTGGGCCCTGGGCCCTGGGCCCGGAACCCTACAAGCTGTTTGGTAAAAATGTGAACCTTGGCATCTAAACCATCCTGCCCATGATAGGAAGAGGTTCTGGCTCATAATTCAAGACCCAGAAAGTACTCTAGATTCTAGACCAGATGCACCAGGGGTAAGTTTCTGACAAGTGTACCTGACTGGCCACTGGAACGTAGAGACCCTTCTCTACACATACAGGCTTTACAGGTGACTCTGTGGTAAAAATCTGCCTGCAATGCAGGAGACCCAGGTTCAATCCGTGGGTCGGCAAGATCCCCTGGAGAAGGGAATGGCTACCCGCTCCAGTATTCTTGCCTGGAGAATCCTATGGACAGAGCCTGGTGGGCTACAGTCCATGGTATTGCCAAGAGTCGGACATGACTGAACGACTGACACTCTACACACAGGGGGCTGTTTCTGGCATGTGGTTTTAAGCTGTCAGGTGACCTGGGCCACGGGTCCCCTTGGCAGTTTCATGCGAAGTAATTCCAGAGTTCTCTGACAAGGCTGCAAACTCCCCATCCCACCCAAGATTCTTGCACATTATTTAAATAGGATGCAAATGCGTGGTCTGCTCCGAGCCCTGGCAGCTTTCAATTCTCATATTTTCGGAATGGTGAGACCTGCCATCAGTTCATTTGAAGTTCAGTCCAAGATGCGCCTGTCCCTGACATTTGTTCATTTTTTATGCAGGTAACATTTCGGAGAATTTAAAAAGAAGGCATGGTTGTATTCCATTCCCTACCATCCTCCAAAACAATTGGAAAAAAAAAAATTCAGACATTTGTTGCATGCAGAAGAGCTGGGACATAACCAACTTCTTCCCACCCGCCTGAATCTCCAAGTTGGATTCTTTAAGCCCTCTCATTGGCAATCCATCATCTATTTCCTTTCTGATGTTTCAGGGGTGGGAACTGCCTTTTTGAGGAGTTAGGCTCCTAAGAACATAAGCATATTCCACCAGAGGGTGGGGCCCTGAAGTTATTGGGGTGAATAGCAGGGAGGTCGAGCCTGGTTGCTGACAAAGGGAAGGGGATACCATTCATTTATTTCCTATTTTTGCACTGAAGGCTGAGCCCATCCACTCCCAAACTGAGCACATAGCGGAGAGAAGCCTCACCTTTGCACCTGGGATCTTGGCAGGCGGGAGTGGGGGTGGGGGCTACTTGAAAGACAAAACCACAGGAGAGGAAACAGAAAAAGATGAAGCCAAGGTGGTGTGGTGCTGTGCGGGTGGTACGCTGGCTACACAGACTCTTCATACCCCCCACCTCAGATTCAGCCCAGCCTGCATGTGTGTGTACACATTCATGCACACATGTACACACAGACCCAATTACACACTTCCCATCACTTTATGCCTAGTTCAGAATGAAAGAAAGGACAAGGATAAAGGGGCTAAAGGAGAAGAGAAAAAAGCAAAAGAAAAAGACAGAGGGTGTGGCCCATGTGGAAAGCTGGTCATTGTCCCTCTGGAGTCCCCAAGTCCCTTTATTCTCCCTTCCTGGGCACATGTCACTCCCCAGCCTCACGCGTCCCAGCTCCCTGGCCCCAGTGCAGGGACTGGGGACTCAATTCTTGCCACTGGAATGTGGGTGGAATTAGCACTTGCTTCCTTGTGCTCATTCTCAAACTCCCTGCGCCCCAGGAGGCTGAGCAAGTGGCTACTCGGCTTCAGCCTCTCAGAGCTGCAGGAGAGAAGGGCCAGAGCCCCGAGCGAGCTTATGGTGCAGGGGAGCTGTGTTACCCACGAGGCGGTGGGTGCGAGAAACAAATGACCCCGTTTCAGCTCCACGTGGTTCGGTTTCTCTGTTGTAGGGCGCAGAGCTACAGCCTGCAAAGAAGGGCAGGTGAGAGAACAACTGAGCCGCTATGGAAGAAACACGTGATCGATGGGAGGGATCAGTTTCCAGGAGGGTATAGAGAAGTTGTCCTATTTCCACAAAACTCTAGGGCCCCCAGACCATCAGGCCATCTACAGTGATTTTAAGCCAAATGATTACAAGGGCTGCCTCATTCACCTTGAAAGGTAAGGATGTCTCAAAACAGTAAGGGTAACCACATTAGAGGTCTGGGTACTGGCCCTTAGCAAGGGTTTAATTAATCTGCTGAGATGATTCTCCAGTGGACTAAAGACCCATTTCTGGGTGTGGACAAGAGAGGTGAAATGACCCCCTTCTCATGACCTTGGAAAGGGGACTCCCATGCCTTCTGATTGAGCATTTGACCAGATAACTTCTGAGGTCTCATCGAACATCAGTATTCTCCAGAAAAGGTTTAAGTCAGAAAAGCTGAGTCGCTTTTCCGTGCTTTGTGCATTATTGCATTTCACCTCACTCTCCACTTGTGCAGTGAATTCTGAATACTTATCAGCTCTTAAACCTGCTCTTTGCAAATCCCTAAGGTCTGGTTTCCACTTTCTCACCTGGTAAGTCAGGAGCTCCCCGTGAATTGTCTGTTTCCTACGAACTGTAACAAAACACTGTTTTCATGGCTTTGCCTTCCGTGGAAACCTCAGGTATGCCACTTGACAGGTCAAGGCTAGCCGCCTCGCCTAGGCAGTCTGCTTTCAGACTTGTTGGGAGGTCCTCAGTCAGGAAAATATATTCCTTCCTGACGTAATCACAGAAGCCTGAAATTCAGGTACTCGTGTTCATTCCTTTGTATCCTCTGTAGTCTTTTCTGAGCAGTTCTTTCTAAAAATGCAATCATCCATTGACAGGTAACAAATTAAACACGTGTCTAAGAAGCACAGGGTAAGGGGAAATGGTGACTGAGGAAGTTGCCTCTGGAAAAATAAAACGACTTTATTCACGGTTGTCCATCACACAACTTCTTTGCGTCTGCTGCTAAAATGGTAGAGAAATGCAAGGTGGCCCCTTGGGGTCTTTAGTCTCCTCACTCTTATGCCTTCCAAGTATGTTTGTACTGCAGACCCATACATGATAGAGGGCTGAGAGTGACTTACAGCCAAGAGAGCCAGCTGGCTACTTGGCTGGGCCAGACCTCCCTCTCCTGGCCGAAACCAGCCCTGGCCTCTAGGATCCCACAAGTAATCTGGTACCTCTCAGTGTTTGGCCAGTTGGTCTGGTCACCGATCTTGGTTCCTTTTGAGCGGGTCATCTGAGGAGAAAGGGGACGCAGGACAGGGCATGTTTGTTGGATGGAAGGAGAGGGTTGGGTGTGAGATAAGAGCCCGCCTGGTCAGTGCAGACATAGATGGAGAGCCTGAGTAACTCGCAGTGACAGAAGGTCACCAGACCATTGGCAGAGGGTGAGAAGGGGAGGCCAAGTGGAGAATAAAAGAGAAGGATGGGGGAAAAAGCTTCTGTACCTAGTCATTATGCCAGGTGCATCAATGCAGAGAACAGGATTCAAAGTGAGAATGTGGTTATTTATACATTTTTCGTGGGGCGTTTGACCTACTGCCTGGGATATTTCTGAGTCTCCAAAGCTCAAGTTTCCATGATAGGAGACGGGGATTCGGTTTTATTCTCAGCTTCATGAGATCATATGGAACTTTGGCTTCACGTGAGTTAGGTTGCCAGCTTCCTTGAGCAGAGAAGGAGGCAGGATGTCAACTCCCAAGAAAACGAAGCACAGCTTGCCTGGTGAAGAACGGAATGCAGGAGGGGGCATGGAAATCAGAACAGAGCCCTTATCCAAAAGGAGGAAAAGAGGCTAAGGACCTCTCTATATCTAGGCTGGCCGGAAGGCAAGAGCAACCCCTGGTGAGAGTGAACCTGAAGGATGATGACCCAGATATGGGTTGTAATTAATCCCATGGACTCTCGAGCTTGGCTCTGAGTCTTGGTTCCCTGTGCTGGGCTCAGTCCTGAGAGGGTCAGTGCAATTCAGAAACCTGGTGGCACATCTGCCTTCTCATTTTTGATGCGCATATCTGTCTTATCATCCATCTGATGATGCACTCCTCGAAGGACATTTATATGGTCCTCAACACTTAGTTCATTGTCTTAGATGTGGTTCATGCTCATGGCAGCAGGAGTGTCGCCTATCAGATATTGGCATTAGCTTTCATATCTCCCAGCCTTTGTGCTGTGGGGAATGCCCTGTGGCTAACCTGGTTAGTGATCTGGGGAGCAGGAGGGACAGAATTAGTGTGTGACTCGTCACTAGCTCTTCCCTTACACCCAAGAACCATGTTTCCCCAACAGTGAAGCTGTAAGGTGGAGTATTACTCAGAAGGTGTGGAATTTCACTCATCCGCTGACCCACACTGGCAATGTCACCCTAGTGACAAATAGACTTTTGTTGTTTATAATGACTGGGATTTGGGAGTTCTTTGTTTCTGCAGTGAGACCTAGCTGATCCTTACTGATGCAAATTTAATAAATCTCAATCTGAAAGTGAAAGTCAATGTGAAAGAGTCGTGTCCAGGTCTTTGTGACCCCATGGACTATACAGTCCATGCAATTCTCCAGGCCAGAATACTGGAGTGGGTAGCCTTTCCCTTCTCCAGGGGATCTTCCCAACCCAGGGATCAAACCCAGGTCTCCTACATTGCAGATGGATTCTTTACCAGCTGAGCCACCAGGGAAGCCCCATAAATCACAATAGAAGTCAATAAATCTTGTTCATGAATGAATGAATGAATGAAATGGCTAAATTGAATGACAATAAGAGGATTGCTAATGGGGTTCCCCGCTTGGATTAACCTCTTCACAGCCAACATCTGTTTGTTTGTTTGTTTTTTGCTATCAAGGTCTTTTTTAAAATTAAATTTTTTGGAGTATAGTTAGTTTTTACTGTACGGCAAAGTGAATCAGCCATATATATATCCCCTCTTTATTGGATTTCCTTCCCATTTAGGTTGCCACAGAGCACTGAATAGGGTTCCTTGAGCTTTACAGTAGGTTCTCATTAGTTATCTATTTTATACACAGTATCAACAGTATATATAAGCCAATCCCAATCTCCCAATTCATCCCACTCCCCTTCCCTCCTTGGTGTCCATACATTTATTCTCTATGTCTTTGTCTCTATTTCAGCTTTGCAAACAGGATCATCTATACCATTTTTTCTGGATTCTGTATATATTCATTCATATACTGTATTTTTCTCTTTTTGACTTGTTCAGTTCCCAAGTCATGTCTGACTCTCAGCAACCCCATGGACTGCTGCCTGCCAGGCTTCCCTGTCCTTCACTATCTCCCAGAGTTTGCTCAAACTCACATCCATTGAGTCAGTGATGCCATCCAACCATCTGATCTTCTGTAGCCCCCCTCCTTTTCTTGCCCTCAATCTTTTCCAGCATCAGGGTCTTTTCCAAAGAGTCGGCTCTTTGCTTCACTCTTTCTTCACTCACGTCAGTATTCTGTCTTCCTTAACTATACAGTAAAGACCATAACGTCTTCCAGGGAAAGGGCTAAATGTTGGACACAGTAAACTAGGGTAAAGTATTTTGCACAACTGCCGTGCTTTAGGCACTGTCCTAGAACCAGGAATATAAAATGGGCTAAACATGTTCTCCACCCTTGGCAGGTTCCCTTCTTAGTAGGGTAGGTAAAGACACAGCCAACATTGCAATGCCTGTTAGCGTGGTTGCTAAGACCAGACAGCTGATGCTACCAATAGCAGAGGGATGGAGCACCTAATTCAGGCTGGGAATTCCAGCCGGAGGAAGTGGGTAAGACAAAGACAGAGAGGAGAGAGAGTGGACATATTCAAGAAACTGAAAACAAGTTGGCACAACTGGAAAACAGGATACAGGAGAGCAGTGGTCAAAGATGATTCTGTAAGGATGTAAAGGGGCTTGTGGTACCTTAATGAGCTTGACCTGAATCAGGTAGTTAAGGGTCGTAAGGTGTGTGGGGACATACCCCCACTAACCAGAGTGCTCTAAAACCTTCTGACATTCTTGTGTAGGTGATAGCCATCGAAACGTTTGACCCGACTTTACTTCCATATCAGAAAGCTCACACCAATGGTGATGTGGAGGATGGGTTGAGGTGGAGGTGGTGGTAGCCACCGCTGGTGGGCAGACTTTCATGAGGCCCAGGTCAATGTTGGTGGCCTGTGCCCTGACCAGCCTCCTGAGGTTTCATGCCAACAGAGGGTCCACTTCCAGATGGCCACGCTGACTTAACGGGAGCAGAATCAGCATGATATACATATACCATATACAGAATCTGGATTCTGTATATATGCAATTGTTGTTGTTCAGTTGCTCAGTTGTGTCAGACTCTTTGCAACCCCATGGACTGCAGCACATCAGGCGTCCTTGTCCTTCACCATCTTCTGGAGTTTGCTCAAACTCATGTCTGTTGAGTCAGTGATGCCACCCAACCATCTCATCCTCTGTCGTCCTCTTCTCCTGCCCTCAATTTTTCCCAGAATCAGGGTCTTTTCTAATGAGTCAACTTTTTGCATTAGGTGGCCAAAGCATTGGAGCTTCAGCTTCAGCATCAGTCCTTCCAATGAATATTCAGAGTTGATTTCCTTTAGGATTAACAGGCTTGATCTCATAGTGGCTTGATACATATTGTATATATGCATTAATATTCAGTGTTTCTTCCTCTAGTTCTCCAGTTCTCCGATTCTCACACTTCCAGAGCTCCTTGGTATTTCTGTCTGGGGTTAACAGAGGTCTTTTAGTGGGGCCTGGAGGGTTCCAGGACCACTAGACTGCCTATTTCATACCAGACCCTCAAAAAATTTTGATAAGTTCTGGTATTTTCCAAACTCTTTCTTCTTTTATCTGTGCACAAGATAAAACATACCATCGCCTTCATAGAAGGCAGAATCATCTTACTGATAGAATATTGAATTTTTCTTGCAAATATTTTACCAAGACTTTTAAACTTATGCCTCTTGGGAACATAAAATAGTGTTTTTCTCTTTGTTTTATATCAGGGTAAAAGTGATTCCTTACAGCAAATTGGGTATTTTTCCATCTTTTCTCTATTTTTACTGCAGAGTGAAAATAAAAATAAACCCCAGATGGATTAAATAATTAAATCACTGCCTTTTTCAGATAAATCCACTGAGCTGGATTCTTCTTTTAATCTGTTTCATGCCCAAATTGGAGTTCTGAGTGAGTCAGGAGATTCTTTCATGGAACCAGTGAAGTGTAGGGTGTGTGTGTATGTGTGTGTGTGTGTGTGTGTATGTGTATGCAGGTGGAGTGTAGAGAGGAGGGTATCAGGGTCATGAGATAAAGGTCTGGACATGTGCAGAGCTTCAGTGGGCATTTCAGGGACAGGAAATAAAATTAGAGCCAATCAGACCAGATCAGACCTCTCTCCAGGCAGGCACACACTCAGATCTGTCTACTGATGCTTGGGGAGGCTGAGGGTGGCTTTCCTCTGCTTCGCAAACTTGTCTGTAGGAGAAAATTCCAGGGGAGAAAAGCTTGCATCCAGTCCCTCTGGTCAACGCTATGGCTGGGTGTTGAACAGGCCTGAGACACCCTCTCCTTCCCAAAAATGACCAATGTGACTACCTCCAGTTTAGTTCGGCAAATCCCCTCCTTTTCACAGCATCACGCCCTGGCAGTGTGGCTCTGTTCTCCAGCTCTTGCCGGGGGAGACATGGATCAAGCCCTTTGGAGAGGGAAGGCATGGGGCCAAGGCATTTATGCCCCCCGGGGCTCCCTTCTGTCACCCCTCCTGTTTTGCACAGCAACCTGGGCTCAGCGCCCGCTGCCCACGGGCACGGCCTCGGAATATGACAAGGAGGGTGGGCTGTCACTCCTTTTTGGTTTACACAAAGCCTCGAGGCTGGCGGCCCGTGTCGTCCGGGGAGATACTCGATGCTGCCGGGCTGGAGGGATGCAGGAGGTGGCGTGTGGTTTGCAGTCTTTTCCAGAAGCCCAGCCAGCAGGTCTGTGGCTCAGCCAACAGCTACATGTGGGCAAAAACCAGCAGAGAGTCAGGCGGAAGGGGGATGGGGGGGCGGGGGGGGAGAGGCTTACAAGTCACAACTGCTGACACTGGTGAGCCCTGCACATTTTTCCAAGCATGTTCGCATTTGTCATCTAATCATGTCCCCATAGCAACCGTGGGAGGCAGGCCAACGAGGTAGACGTAATTCATCTCCTTTATGGATGCTCAAAGAAACCTCAGCTGAATAAGAGGCAGAGCTGGGAGTTGAACCCTAATCTCCTGGTTCAAATTTTCATGCTCCATTATGCTAAGCTTCTGCTATCATTGCTCTGCCTCATCCTCCCATTCTCTCCCCTGCAGCCTCTATCTTTCCTGAAATGTACACTCCCCCCTGCCCCAGGATCCAGGGCTGTCACGCCTTCACTGTCCCTCCCCTGTAAATACCTGCTTGCGGAACCCATTAGAAAATCAGTAGGCTAAGCTGAGGATGGTCTGGTCCTGTTCCCCTGCTCAGAAGGATTTCCATTTTTAACTAGTGGAGTGAAAACTACACGAGGAGGATGAAATGGGGATGAGAAGCTTTCAATTTGAAGCACTATGCTTTTGAGGGAACGGAGCCTTCTGGGTTCTCCCAGACCATACCTAGGTCAGTTGCTTCCCTGCCAGGCCTCAGGCTGACCCAGAGGCTGGTTACAAGGACAGAAGGACATTGGGGAACAGTTCCTCTCCCTCCCCATTGGAGTTGGAGCCAAAACACTTGGACAGGAAAGAAATGTTCCCATTGAAACGCAAATTGGCCGGGACCTGGGAAGGATTGTAACACTCCTCCATGGCTGCTGAGACATTTCTGGAAACTTCAGCAGGTGCCTGAATCCAGAATTCCAGGCCAGGGGTACATCATGCATGCTCCGCCCTGCCCTTGGCCCTGTCTTCTTGCATCAAAGCCAGGTCCCAGAGACAGCATCCCCAGAACCCACACTAGACAGCAGGCATGCCTCATCCCTGGGGTTGATCTCAGCTCTGCTGGGCAGTGGGGGTGGGGTGTTGACCCTCCCTGCAGCCCAGTCACTACCCATTCCCTAGCCCTTCATTCCCTGTCCACCCCAGAGATTGCAAAGGCTGTGCCACAGGCAGGCCAGGGCCCTTGCCCACCCTGGGGGATGATAGTGGGCTGGCTTTGTGCAAGTTGCCCCCTCTCATGTTAATGTTGTTGTTGAGTCTGACTCTTTGCAACCCCATGGACTGTAGCCTGCCAGACTCCTCTATCCCCCACTATCTTCCAGAGTTTGCTCACACTCATGTCCATTGAGTCAGTGATGCCATCCAACCATCTCATCCTTTGCTACCCCCTTCTCCTCCTGCCCTCAATTTCCCCCAGCATCAGGGTCTTTTCCAATGAGTTGGCTCTTCCCATCAAGTGGCCAAAGTACTAGAGTTTCAGCTTCAGCATCAGACCTTCCAATGAATATTCAGGGTTGATTTCCTTTAGGATTGACTGGTTTGATCTCCTTGCTGACCAAGGGACTCTTAAGGGCCTTCTCCAGTGCCACAGTTCAAAAACAGCAATTCTTCTGGCTTTATGCCACATTTTAAAATGCATGGCCTTCAGCGTCTCATCAAAAGGTGCCGAACGTGAGATGAAGGAAAAATACCAATGCGGAACTCTCAGTCTGGGTGAGGGGCTGACTCTGGTCCTGCCAGGCTGTAGATCGCCCTGCTGAAGCAGGGGAGGAGCAGTAAGGCACCAAATATATTCTGGGTGGCAGCTTGCAAATGCCTCAGCATTTCCAAATGTAGGCTCTGTGGAGGGCTTGTGTTTTATGATGTGAAGCTATTTATTATAGGCTTGTGTGATGGGTCAGTAATTTCCTGCTCCAAAATAACAGAGGAGGCTTGATCCAGAACTCAGGACTGAAGCCAGAAAAAGAGTAAACAAGACTTCACTGGGGCTACCAGCAGAGGGCTCGGTGGATGTTCAGGGGTCTTCTAGGGCCACCCCAACTCTTCAGTTTTTTTTCTTCTCAAACCTTCACCTGCCTCATCTCTCGATCTTTGACTCCTTTAAAAAAAGGAAATTGTTAACCAGCTTGAACAACAGCGATTTCCTTCTTTTATTCCATGGCCAAATCTGCAGTTGAGTGACTTGGACAGAAAGGCATCACAGAAAGGTCCTGGCTTAGATGTCACCACAGCAGCTCCTTCTGGTTCTTACCAGGGATTCTACCAGTTGGGGGAAAGTAGCTTTAAGAAGAAGGTTGTTGTCCAGTCACTCAGTCATGTCCAACTCTTTGCAACCCCATGGACTGCAGCTCGCCAGGCTTCCCTGTCCTTCACTATCTCCTGGAGTTTGCTCAAATTCACGTCCGTTGAGTCCATGATGCCATCCAACCATCTCATCCTCTGTTGCCCACTTCTCCTCCTGCCTCCAATCTTTCCCAGCATCAGGGTCTTTTCTAATGAGCTGACTCTTCGAATCAGGTGACCAAACTATTGGAGCTTCAGCTTTAGCATCAGTCCTTCCAGTGAATATTCCAGGTTGATTTCCTTTAGGACTGATTGGTTTGATCTCCTTGCTGTCCAAGAGATTCTCAAAAGTCTTTTCCAGCACCACAATTCAAAACCACCAATTAATTAGCACTCAGCCTTCTTTGTGGTCCAACTCTCACATTTGTACATGACTACTGGAAAAACATAGCTTTGATGAAGGTTAAGGATAAAAGTAACTGGCATTCAATGACACTTTGCAGCGTGTGAAGCCCTGCCATGTATTTTATCCTGGAGGAATGGTCAGGACAATGTTTTAGGTCAGCTTACCAACAAGGACGTGGAAGCTCAGAGAGGCTAAGTGAACTGTCCTTAATCACACAGCCTGGAGGAGTCTAGCTTCCCTCCCTACACGTTGTGGGCAGGTGGAGACTCCAAAACTGGAGTCTGGAGACCAGCACCAAGTCTGCAGTGAGGATGAGAAGATGGGTAGGCAGAGAGAGGTGAGTGGTCCAGGCAGTTGTGTCTCTGACGGTTTCTCCTGGGGCAGGTTTAGGTCATTTGACATCAGCACTGGGTCTGGGTGAGAGGCCTGTTTTGCTTGTTTACACATGAATAGAAATGATGTGTGTGGCTGAGCTGGAAGATCCTGGGACACAAGTCAAGTCAGAAAGTCTGGATTGGGGGTGGGCCCTGGGGATGAGTTAACCCAAGGACACCTCCATTACCTCTGTTGGAGTATCCAGAAATCCCTAAGCTTTTTACAGAAGAACGTTCTGGGAGTGGTCACGGGCTCATCAGTCAAACCAGTTGATCCTAAAGGAAATCAATCCTGAATATTCATTGGAAGGGCTGATGAGGAAGCTGAAGTTGGCCACCTGATGTGAAGAGCTGACTCATTAGAAAAGACCCTGATGCTGGGAAAGATTGAGGGCAGGAGGAGAAGGGGGCAGCGGAGGATGAGATGACTGGATGTCCATCGACTCGATGGACATGAGTGTGAGCAAACTCTGGAAGATAGTGGATAGGGGAACCTGGCGAGCTGTAGTCCTTGGGGTTGCAAAGAGTTGGACATGATTAAGTGACTGAACAACCCTGGCTCATCACATCTAAAGGGGACAGAGAAAGGCGGCCGCCAGGGCCCCTCGGTTGCTTTGATACACGAGTCCTGGCGGGAGGAGGAACCGGAGACCTGGAAATAGCCCCGTGGGTCTCGAGGGATCAGGGGCTCCCCCGCAGGATCTCTAAATTGAGCAGCTGTGGGAGGCACAGACTCAGGTCCGGCTGGCAGGATGAGGGCCTGGGGCTGAAGGTCGGGGAGGCCCTGTTTCATTGACCAGGAGGGTCATGCTCTCTTGCATTTTTCTACAGCCCTCTGATTACTTTCTTGCCTCTAATCTTCATATCACCGGCCCTAGAGGAGAGGAGGCTGGTGACTTTCTCTAGTCTGTGATAAAGTGACTGCAGGGACAGGAGATGGTGATGGTGACCCACTAACCTGGCCAGGATGCTTCCCTCTCTCCCCGACACACCTGCGTGCACACACATTGGGTGAGACTGAGAAAAAGGCAAGAGAGAGTCCCCTCTTTTTCCTCTGGGGTCTCAGTGGGTTCTCAGGTCAGGGACTGTGTGAGCATCAGGCTGGAGGGTACCTTCATCTCTCACAACTCAGCTGAGAAAGACACATAGGCACATCTAATGACTTGGTAACAGTTCCAGGTGGAGATGTACACACACTTCTGTTTATTGGCTCTGGACCATAGAGGAAACCACCCCAAGTGCGATTTAGTCATGTGTAGGACTTCAGAGGAGTTTGCTGAGGGATTGTGGAACAAACCATCCCCAGCCTGCCTTCAGATTTATTCCTCCTCCTCTTGGCTGGACTGTCCACCTCTGGAACTATTTCCCCAGAGAAACATGTCAACTCAGAAACTTGGGATTGAAGAAATGTGAATGTCAGTCTCCTGGAACAGAGTGAGGAGTTTCTGTGATTTAATATCCAGGGTTTTCCTGGTGGCTTAGTGGTAAAGAATCCACCTGCCAATGCAGGAGATGTAGGAAGGGCAGGTTTGATCCCTGGGTCAGGAAGATCCCCTGGAGAGGAAAATGGCAACCTACTCTGGTATTCTTGAAAATTCCACGGACAGAGGAGCCTGATGGGCTACAGTCCATGGAGTTGCAAAGAGTCAGACTACTAGAGTGACTTAGCACACAGGCACAGGGCACAGTGTCAACCCAGGAAGGCTTCTCAGAAGAGTGGGCCTTCAGACCTGACTTAAAGGATGAGGAGGACTATACATCTGTCATAGGGATGGCTGTGGGAGGTTGGGTTAGGACCAGGGGAGTTGGATGTGAAGAGGAAAGCCAATGCTGTGAGGACAGAGGGAAGATGCAGGGAGAGTTAGGTTAATGTCAGGCTTAGTGGACCACATGGGGAGAGCTGCGTGCTCTCAGGGGCAGATCCTGAGAGCAGAGAGGTTGAGGATGCATTCTGTCCAAGAGAAAGTGCAACAGAGAGCCTCTCTTTGAAAATGTGGGCCCTGAAAGGCTGAGGCTTTCACTCTGTGTGGCTGAAGGTGAGCCCATGGTGCCTGCTACAACATCCACAGTCCCCTAGACCAGTCCTGTGTTCTTTCCTGGACTGTGCAGTCAGTTTCCTTTTGTTCCCACCTTATCAACATGAAGGTAGCATTTCCTGTAGGTCTCCCTAGTGGCTCAGATGGCAAAGAATTTTCCTGCAATGCAGGAGACTCAGGTTCGATCCCTGGGATGGGAAGATCCCCTAGAGGAAGAAATGGCAACCCACTCCAGTATTCTGGCCTGGAAAATTCCACGGATGGAGGAGCCTGGCAAACTATAGTCCATGGAGTCGCAAAGAGTCAGACATGACTGAATGACTAACAGGTCCAGGTCTAGACCTGAAGGCAATTTTTGGTTCAGTCCAAGTCTTTTCCTTCTGATGATTCTAAACAGAATCTAACGGTGTCCTTGTCAGAATCAGGTCTCTCCAGCCCTCACCAACACCCCCGGGTTCTGCCTGCTTGGGTGGGGTTGACCAGCTGGCTTCATGTCAGCAGTTGACGCTACTCACGGAGAGGGGAGGGCCCTCCTGCTGGTACCCCACCCCTGACAGCTGGGCAGACCTGAGTGACCCAACCAGTCCCTCCCCCGACACATGCCTCCTGGAGAGACCCATCTTGCCATTCTGGGCCCCCAACCAGCTCACCAGCCCCTGTGAGGCTCCAACCCTTGTTAGGACATTTGGCTCTTTACCTTGGAATCAGCTCAAGAGTCCACTGTGAATTTGACTACTAGGGCAGTGCTCTCTTTGTATTTCAGTGATCTTCCCCCAGATCTCTAAACACTTTGCCAAGCCTCTCCTAACACATTTTCTGCAAGTGGATCTCTGTGTTGGAGGACAGCTCTTCCTAAAGTGGACAGAAGTAGGGTCTGGAGTTTGAGTATCTTGATGATCTTGTTGATACCATAAAATATGTCAGCTGGGAGTCAGACTCATGAACACCAGCTCTGCCCTGGACTCCATCTATGGAACTCAGATCTCCACTGAGAAAGAAACAGGACCAGGTTGAGAATGGTCTCCAACTCTGGGATTCGCAGAGCTGCAAATCAACAGGTCACATGCTGGTGGTCGAGTTCAGACAGTAGATTCTTCAGCATAAAACCCACAGTTCCCCTGTCTGTATGAGAGCATTGCTTTGGTGGAAGTGAGAGAATGAAGTCAGACAAGAGAGGTAGAGAGCTTCCTTCCCACTGTATGTTTTATCCTTTCTCAGCCTCTTTCCTTATTCTCCGTCCCCGTGTCAATAAGCATCCTAGACATATAACCAGATCTCAGCACAAACTGTACCTTTGCTCATCAAGGGTGTCCTGCCAGACATCAGCCTAATGATTTTTGGGCAATTAGTACCAACTGATACCAACAGTGACCTGCCACAGACTCTGGCCCTGTCTTGCTCACTGTCTCTGTGGATCAAGGAGCATCATCCCAGCCTCAGGAAGTGTCTTTGCCAACTGCCCAGCATGAACAATCTGAGCTCCGCCCTCCCCTTGCTCCTTGCACCTCTCGACAACCACTGGCCTTGTCAGGCATGCTGAGCGGAGCCTCAGGAGCTGCCAAATGGCCTTGGCCCTGGGCCACCAATGCTCCCTGATGCAGAGGAGATGGGATTCGCAAGTGTACTGAACTCAGGAGAGGGAAAAGGCTGGTCTTTCAAAGCTATAGCTGACCCAGAAGTGGATCCATAAATTGTATAGTTATTGTTCAGTTACTAAGTCATGTCCAACCCTTTGTGACCCCATGGACTGTAGCAGGCCAGGCTCCACTGTCCTTCACTATCTTCTGGAGTTTGCTTAAATTCATGTCCATTGAGTCAGTGATGCTATCTAACCATCTGATCCTTTGTCGCCCCCTTCTCTTCTTGCCCTCAATCTTTCCCAACATCAGGGTCTTTTCCAAAGAGTTGGCTCTTTGCATCAAATGGCCAAAGTATCAAAAATCTAAAAATATAGAGCTACCATATGACCGTGCAGTCCCACTCCTGGGCATATATCTAGAGGAAATAAAAATTCAAAAAGATACATGCACCCCAGAGTTCGTTTCAACACTATTTGCAATAACCAAGACATGGAAGAAAGCTAGGTGTCCATCAAAAGCAGAATGGATAAAGAAGATGTGGTATAATTGTACAATGGAATACTACTCAGCCATAGCAAAGAAAGAAAGAATGCCACTTGAAGCAACATGGATGGACCTAAAGAGTATCATACTAAGTGAAGTAAGTCAAAGAAAGACAAATACCATATGATAACACTTATATGTGTAATCTTAAAAAAATGATGCAAATGAACTTATTTACAGATTACTATACCCAGCAAGGATCTCATTCAGATATGAAGGAGAATTCAAAAGCTTTACCGACAAGCAAAAGCCGAGAGAATTCAGCACCACCAAACCAGCTCTTCAACAAATACTAAAGGATCTTCTCTAGACAGAAAGCATAGAAAGTTTGTATGAACGCGAATCCAAAACGACAAAGTAAATGGCAACAGGACCATTCTTATCAATAATTACCTTAAATGTAAAAGGGTTGAATGCCCCAACCAAAAGACAAAGATTGGCTGAATAGATACAAAAACAAGAACCCTATATATGCTGTCTACAAGAGACCCACCTCAAAACAAGGGACACATACAGACTGAAAGTGAAGGGCTGGAAAAAAGTATTTCACGCAAATGGAGACCAAAAGAAAGCAGGAGTCGCAATACTCATATCAGATAAAATAGACTTTAAAATAAAGGCTGTAAAAAGAGACAAAGAAGGACACTACATAATGATCAAAGGATCAATCCAACTTATTTATAAAACAGAGATAGACTCACAGACATGGAAAACTAGCTTGTGGTTACCAAAGGGGAAGAGAAGAAGGGATATTAGGTGTTTGGGATTAAAAAATACAGACAGCTATACATAAAATAGACAACAAACAAGGACCTACTGTGTAGCACAGGGAATTATATTCAATATCTTGTAATAACATATGTTGCTTTTTAAATTTTATTTTTAACTGAAGGATAATTGCTTTATAATATTATGTTGGTTTATGCCATACATCAACATGAATCAGCCACAGGTATATATATGTCCCCTCCCTCTAGAACCTCCCTCCCACCTCCCACCCCATGCCACCCCTCTAGGTTGTCACAGAGCTCTGGTTTGAGTTCTCAGAGTCATATAGCAAATTCCCACTGTCTATTTTACATATGATAGTGTGTCTGTTTCCATGAAACTCTCTCCATTTGGTATATGTTGTTTTGTTTTTCAGTCGCTAAGTCGTGTCCAACTCTTTGCAACCCCATGGACTGCCCCGCCAGGCTCCTCTGTCCATAGGATTTCCCAGGCAAGAATACTGGAGTGGGTTGCCATTTCCTTCTCCAATAATAGCATAAGACGGATGAGAACATAAAAGAAAAAAGAATATATATCATTTACACATAAAACTTATACATAAAAAAATTTATAGATAAAAAAGACATTGCTTTGCCAACAAAGGTCCATCTAGTCAAGGCTATGGTTTTTCCAGTGGTCATGTATGGATGTGAGAGTTGGACTGTGAAGAAAGCTGAGTGCCAAAAGATTGATGCTTTTGAACTGTGGTGTTGGAGAAGACTCTTGAGAGTCCCTTGGACTGCAAGGAGATCCAACCAGTCCATCCTAAAGGAGATCAGTCCTGGGTGTTCATTGAAAGGACTGATGCTGAAGCTGAGACTCTAATACCTTGGCCACCTGATGTGAAGAATTGACTCATTGGAAAAGACCCTGATGCTGGGAGGGTTTGGGGGTAGGAGGAGAAGGGGACGACAGAGGATGAGATGGCTAGATGGCATCACCGACTCGATGGACATGAGTTTGAGTAAAGTCTGGGAGTTGGTGATGGACAGGGAGGCCTGGAGTGCTGTCATTCATGGGGTCACAAAGAGTCGGACACGACTGAGCAACTAAGCTGAACTGAACTGAAACATAAAACTGGATCACTTTGCGGTAAACCTAAAACTAACGCAATATTGTAAATCAACTGTATTTCCATAAAAATAAAAAAAATTAAAAAAGAAATTTGCAAAGTAGAGCCCAGGCACTCCATCTGTGAATGGGTTCAGTGGTCATATAGGCAAACATGACCTCGGCGGGTTCCTCCCGTAGGATTTGTATGTGTTGATGAGGAAGAACCACCCTTAGCATCATCGGTTGATGCTGGAGGAGGGCTGGTGACTTGTGAGTGTGCCTCAGTGGACTACTTGGGCCCGAGGCAGTTTCCCCAGACTTATTCTTCCGTGTCCACGTGGCTGGGATGGAGGAAAAGAGAGGCATAGATGAACATGCTTGTGGATTCTCAACCACTCGGACAACGCCTGTACCGTAGATTCTATGTCACTGCCCAAGTTGTGGGAGGACATAACCCCTGGCCTTTGACTGCCCACATCCTTGCTGGGGGCAGCTAGTGAAGGCCACAGAGCTTGAGTAAGGGCTGAAAGGACCCCAGAGAAAGAGGCTCCGCATCCTGCCCTCTCTCTCCTTTCAACTTCAGTGATTGCCAGTGAGCTCAGCTGAGAGGATGGGTATCAAAACTATCTCAGCAACAAAAAAGAGAGAGAGGGAGAAGAGAAAGTACTGGTCTGTGTGACCGCACAGACTAATCTTGAAAACATTATGTTAAAGGCAAGGAACCAGACACAAAATATTCAGCAGCTTTGTTTCATGTTAAGTTCAAGAACAGACTAAACTAATCCATGGTGACAGAAATCAGAACGGTGGGTGTCTTTGGGGGAACAGCGATTGTCCGGAAGGGGGAGAGAGGGCACTCTATGGAGTGATGGAAGCGTTCCTTCTGTTGGCCTGGGTGGTAGTCACGGGAGGGCCTTAAGCTGTACACTTAGCATTTGATCATTTTAATATTTGTTAATTGTCCCTGAATAAAGTACTGTTAGCATTACTATGGAAAGAGAGGATGAGATAAGAGAATACAGAATACAAGAGAAGCTCTCTTAGCCAATCTTACCCTCAGGAGTCACTGGCTGCCCAGAGGTATTCTCCTCTGATGCTCAGTGGCCCAGGGCCATGGTACTTCCCCACACACCTGCACACCTCTGCTGCCTCCAGGTAAACAGCTGGCCCACGAAGTGTCAGTCGTGTTTGCTATCACACTGGCTCAGGTGGTTGTACTTATTTTTACATTGAATTAAACTAATTGTGTGTGCGTGTTCAGTCATATCTGACTCTTTGTGACCCCATGAACTGTGGCCTGCCAGCCTCCTCTGGGAGTCACCTGGGAAGCCCCATCTAATTTGAATTCACTTTACGTAAGAGTGTGAGAAGAACCAGCAGGTCTGTGAAAATGAAGTTGGATGCTCTGAAATGTCTCAATACAGGTGCGTTACTAAAAGAGTTGATGCCAATCAGATGTGAATAAGCCAAATATAAAAGTGAAACCAAAGTTATAAAAATCTAGGCTTCTGGAACCAGATTCTTCATGCATGTAAACTCTTCCATTAATACTTTGAGCAAATTGAAACTGGAAATTGTTGAGAAGGCATTAAGAGTTTGGCTTTTGCAAAAAACAAAAGAAAGGTTGGCATGGTCACCTTCAGATTTCTATCCCCAAGGCTGTGACCTGGGTCCCTCATGTAAAAGTTGTACAATAAACACACGTGTATATTTTGAATTAAAATAAAAGGTTTATCACTTGTGTGTTTTATGCTTACTGAGTGCCCTTTTGAATGAACAGCTTTGATGACGTGACCAACAGCCTGGTCATGGATCGAGAACAAGGAGGCGTCCACCCGGGGAGGCGGGGATTCAAGAGAGCAAATGCATAGTTTTATTGAATGCTGGACACCCTTGATGTTCTTTGTGCATTCAGAGGATAAGCTGATGTAGATCAGGGGAATTCATCCATGTGAATGAGTTGGCCCTGTACCACTTTGTACAACCTTATTTCTTCTTAGTGGTTTTTAAAATTTATTTTATTTTTGGGAGGCACAACTTATGGGATGTTAGTTTCCTGGCCAGGGATTGAACCCAGGCTCTCAGCAGTGAAAACTCAGAGTCCTAACCACTGGACCACCAGGGAACTCCCCTGTGCTCAATGTTTGACTGTGATGTGCAGACATCGCTCTGTCTGTTTAGGCTGCGTTTGTGTTCTGTTATACCCGATGCACTGTCTTGCCTCCTTCCCTGTGAGTCCCATGTGCCAGGCACAGCAGGGGTCAAGGACCAAGGGGACTCGTCTGTCATGTTCAGCTCTTATCCCTGAGCAGCCTGCTTGTATTTTGGAGGGGGGATGCGTCAGTGACCTAGGTCTGTTCGTTTTTTCAAAGACACTTTTTCCCATTACACTGTTGATACGAAAACTTGCCCCCAAGATCTCTCACTATTATATTTAAAAGTCAGATTAAGCTAACAGAGAATCGCCATTAACATAATCACTCACAGTCCAGGTTAGAATTTCCTGACAACTAAAATTCTTTGTTTGGACCGTGGAGATGAATCAGTAGTTTTACTCAGAAGGACGGTGCTTTCATTTTGCAAGTTCGTGTGAATTGCAAAGGCTTTCATTGGACTTATCATCATAGTATTTCTTTTCCCCAGAGAGCTGCTGTTGTTGTTTAGCTGCTCAGGCATGTACAACTCTCTGCCACCGCAAGGACTGCAGCATACCAGGCTTCCCTGTCCTTCACTGTATCCTGGAGCTTGCTCAAACTCATGTCCATAGAGTCAGTGATGCCACCCAACCATCTCATCCTCTGTCGTCCTCTTCTCCTTTTGCCTTCAATCTTTACCAGCATCAGGGTCTTTTCTGATGAGTTAACTTTTCGTGTCAAGTGGCCAAAGTATTGGAACTTCAACCTCAGCATCAGTCCTTCCAATGAATATTCATGAACCTTACCATATGAATTTTCTGTTCATCCACTATAGCTAGAACATACACCCTTTGCCATCGCTCTTTCCCTGGCTCTCCACCCCTCTTTGGTGGATTCACTAACAATTCTAACCTCTTTGGTATTCATTCATTCATACTCAGGTGTGTACTCCAGGGCCCATTCTGTCTTACTCAGGCTCATTCATCAAGGGGCTGCAGACTGGGCCAAGGATCTGAGTCCAAAGCGCAAGAAAAACAACAACAACAACTGTATTGCTGGCCAGATTTTGGCTCAGGACCAGAACTTTTTGAAGGATCCTGTTGGGGCTCTCATAGGTACCTGAGAGCATGTAGCCTGGGTGGAAAGGGTGGGGGATGGGGCAGGAAATGTGCACACAGCTTGGCCGGGGGATCCTGGGTGGATGGCCATGCGGTCCAGGTGGTGGAGAACAGGATGCAGGTATGGGAGGGTGGGGGTGAGGAAGGAAGGAATGGATCTCACATGGCCAGCAGGTGGAAAAGGCTGATCCTGGAACAGAGACCCTTGGAGCATGCATCCTGTATTTTTTCTACTCTATCACATGACCTGAGGAGGGAGATGAAACAGAAGAGACACTTTGAGAAGAGGAGCAGAAGGAGCTGGTGATTGGCCTTGGGAGATGAGGAGGGAGAGACAGCAAAGCTGACCCTGAGAGGATGCGTTTCAGGAAAGAGATCAGGAGGGTGGGGGATAAAGCACCAGGTGGACCCAGTGTAACTTTGGCAGAACTGAGATTGGGCACAAGCATCTTTGTTCAGGGCATTTCCCGATCTTGGTCCTGGAGGAAGGAGGCGCTTGATGTAGACTAAGGATGCCAGGATGGGGGCCCACGGCGGCTGTCAAGCTGCCAGGCCCCTGCTGGGAGCTAAAGCTGTCAGGTAGAGGGGGCAGATTGGCCCTCATTCAGAGGGCTTGTAATCCCCCCACCACCACCCCAGGAATCCTCTCTCCTCCTCTCTCTGGGTCACAGACCCTCCCTACCCACCTTTGTTCAGGTCTAACCTCTGCCCATCCTCTCCCTGTTCACAGGAGCCACCTGCCTGCCCCTGTTCCCAGCTCCCTGTCTCTTGGGCAGAGAGTATGTGGGGTTGGCTGAGGATATAGACCTCTCCTTACCTCCTCGGCAAGGCTGCCACCCTGTTCCTGGCCCATCCTTGTCCCTGTGAGAACAGTGAGACCCCCGGACCAGTGAGAAAAACAGTCTGCTCCTCCTTGGAATGAAGGATGGGCCGTTGCTCAGCCTGGGGATTCCATTAGGACATGTCATCTACGGATTTCTGAAGGCACTTTAGGCCTCCAAAGAGTCAGTTAGTGACTGAGTCATCAAATTGTGATTTCTACTATCAACAAAATTGGCTCCCTTTACCCCTTCCAAGTCAATGGACCATCCCTGTGCCAAGCTCTTCCTCCTTCATCCTTCTGTAGTGGACTCTGGATATTGATGACGGGGGCCTCACCCACGCCCAGACTCACAAATAAGCTACAGCACGCAGTACTGGACCTCTCCTGTGCCCACCACATAACCCCTGACCAATTCTGTGTACCAGCCTTGGCGATGGCGGCTGGCTTCCTGCTGGTATAGATGGATGTCCTGCATTGAACCACACTGGGACTCAGTGGCCTGCCCATGCCTGACTCCTTCACGCCAACACTCCACGCGAGACTTTCAATCCAGGCTCTGAAGTTCACTGACCACGACTGTAGCCACCACTTCTTGTCTGTGGACCATTCCCCGGTTTGAGAGCTTTGCTGCAAATGGCCTGCAGCTGTGCCCTCTTCAGAGGATTGTCCTTGGGCCATTGGTGAGGCAACTACTAAGGCAAGTATTGGAAAGTCGGAGAAGTTTGCTACCCGTCCCAGGCCCTCCTTCCAAAGCAGCTGGTAGCTCCCTGGCCTCCAGGAGGGATGCGTTCTGAATCACAACTTACACACCAGAGATGGCTGCAGGTTTGGACTGAAGTCGGAGCTCCACCTGCAATCACGGCCCCGCTTGGCTTTTTCTCCTCTATCCTGCTTGTCCCACTCACTTCTCGGTACCTCCTGGGAGCCCTTCCTTAAAGCATTTGCACACAGATTCTCCGTGCAGGGTCTGCTTCAGCAGAACCTGGCGTAGGGAACAATCTTGCTGAGTACCGACAGTACAGTCACTGCAGGAGGCATAGCGTGTGGCCGGGAATACACCATTCTAGAAAAGTCCATGGCATGCTGGAATGGAGTTTCAAGCTTCGAGTCTGTCTCAGTGTAGTCCCAAATACTGCATCAGGGGGCTTTGGGATCAGACACTCCTGTGTTGGCTTTTTGCTTTGTTTGGTTTTGAATTCTACCTTTGCCTCTCAAAAAGTTGGCTGTCCTCAGGCAAACTTGGCATCTCTGATCCTCAGTTTCTTCACCCGTAAAATGGATATAATACCTGGCTCATGGTAATGAGGATGATCTCATTTATGGGAGAATAAATGTTAAGTTCTTGGGCTGATACCAAGCCCACGTGCATGCATGCATGCTTGCTAAGTAGCTTCAGTCATGTTCAACTCTGTGACCCCATGGACCACAGCCTGCCAGGTTCCTCTGTCCATGGGATTCTCCAGGCAAGAATACTGGAGTGGGCTGCCATTTCCTCCTCTAGGGGATCTTCCCGACCTGCGTCTCTTACACCTCCTGCATTGACAGGTGTGTTCTTTACCACTAGCGCCACCTGGGAGGCCCACACCAAGCCCATGATGAGTGTTTAATAAAAGAAACTGTTTTTAGTGGGTACAGTGAGCCTTCGCCGTGACTGGACTGCATCAATGTCACCTAGGTAATTGTAATGTCGCATAGGTCACTTGTGTGTTCCTGCAGGTCCCCTCACATACAAGCCTGGTGTCACTCCACTGATTCTCATACTATGAAATGATCAGACTGACCACAGGAAATGGTCTTTCTTTTCTTCTGTTTATCCTTTACTCCAAAATATTGGAGTCCGCATCCATTAACCCCAGGTTACCCTGCAAGTGATGATTTTCCATTTGCTATTCTGAACCGAGTTTTCTTCTCTGGTTGAAATTTTTCCCTGTGAAAGGAAAACATTCCAGAGCCCCCCACCCCCACTCCCCATATCTTTGCTGCCTCAGGCTCATGAAAACCCAAATCCGGCCTTGGCTCTCTGAAAGAGAATCAGTCCCAGCCAGCCCCCCGCCAAAGAAGTGGCCGTCATACTTACATCCTCCTTGGAAGTAATTTGACTTAATCACATTAAAGCTAGATTGCACAATTCCCTCGGCCAAAGTTGGTTCCAAATTGGCTTTGCTATTTCCCTTTTGTCCATAGATTCTTCTCTCTCTCTCTCTCTCTTTTTTTTTTTTGATGGTATTTGCATGGAAAATATCTAGCCATTGGTCCAACCAGATGCCACAGGGTGACACTGACACTTTCTGCCCGAAAAGCAGGTGGCTGAGTGAGATCTCACCTGTCAGTCCCAAGAGGGTCATGTTGGCCTTGAGAGCAGAGAGGGGGGTCAAGGCATTTGAGGTGTGAGAAGAGGAGATGCCTTCTGGTTGTCATCCCTCCCAGGGAGAGAGATGAGCATTGAGTTTAGACAGTCGTGAGCAGTCAGATTACAGAGGGCTTTGAAAGCCGAGGGAAGGACTTATTGTGAGTTGCAAGTCAATTTGGGGAAAAAAAAAATCCAGGGCTTTGTTAAGCAAGAAGAATTTTGTTCATGGATTTCCCTGATTCTCACACCCCATTACTAGAAGAACAGAAAAGCTCAGGAAGCCTGGAGCCTGGGTAGTGAGATAGCAACTCGAACTGGGGACATGGTAGGACCTCCCTTCATAATTGACAGGAATTCTTGAGCAGGGAGGAACCAGACGGAGTGTTGTAACTGGCAAGAACATGTAGAATGGGGGAGATTTCAGTATTTCTGGCTGACATGTCTGTCTGAAATGTCCCAACAGGTCCCGCCATGCCTGGAATCCTCTGCGGGCACGCAGAGCAAGTCCCCCTGGACCCTCGACTGCAGGCTGTCAGAGGCGTCCTCCCCGTTAAGCACCAACAGGGCAGGCTTTCTACCTCCTTCCTCTTTTTCTCCTCCTTCTTCCTCTGCTAAGGGGCCTGGTCCAGAGAGCTGACACCATCCTTTTCAGCAACAGACAATTTCCACCCTAGAGAAGTCCTTCTTCATGCCTTCCTTTAATTTATTGACTCATTAAGAGAGATTTATTGAAAGTCCACCACATGTAGGGCAGTCTTCCCATGGCCTATGCCTTTCAGACCACAGAAAGCAACTCGATCCTCAGGTTGCAAAAAATATCTCTATCATGACCCACGGGCAGAGTCTAGCCCTGCCCTATGAGCAGGGCATAGGAGGGAACGGGGCCAGGTGGGGCCTGGAAGGGTTTGGACGTGGTTATTCATGGAGGACAGAGCAGTGCTCATGTGCAAAGCGAGCGGAATGTGCTGAGGCTGCCAAAATGGAAAGTGCCTGTTAATCGCACGAGTGACGCACCGCAGCTCACGCACTGACACACGGAACCCTGGGCTTTCTGCAGAACACAGCCTGAATGTTAATGCTGCCAGAAGCCTCCTGCCTGGCCCTGTGCATCCACCTCTCCTGGCTGCTTGCTCGTGTGATCCTGCAAACATCTCAACCCCAGATCTTCCACCCATCCCGAAGCACTGGCATGGAATGTGAGAAAAAGTCACCTGTCTAAGCGTCCTTCTTTAGTTGTTGCTTTTTTTTAATTCGAGGATAATTACTTTACAATACTGTGTTGGTCTCTACCATACACCAGCATGAATCAGCCATAGATATACATATGCCAGGCTTCCCAGGCGGTGCTAATGGTAAAGAAACTGCCCACCAGAGCAGGAGATGTAAGAGATGAGGGTTCGATCCCTGGGTCGGGAAGATCCCCTGGAGAAGGGCATGGCAACCCACTTCAGGATTCTTGCCTGGAGAATCCCATGCACAGAGGAGCCTGGCAGGCTATACAGTCCACGGGGTCACAGAGAGGTGGACTTGACTGAATCAATTTAGCACACATGCACACTAGTTCTAAAGACTGTTTATCCATTTGCTTGGCAGGGACTGTCCTGGGACACTGTCATCTTAAGAGGGTTGAGGAGTGTCCAAGTGTGTGCTCCCAGCAAGGTCAACGTCTGAACCTGAAGATCAAATCTTCAGGAGGAATTCCAGTCTGGAGTTAAAGGAAATACTGAGCAGGTGTGGTAGCCTGGCTGGTCCCCCCGAGGAAAACTTCTAGGAAATTTCCTGCAACCTCCTAAGGATGATGCATCAACCACCATGATAACAGCCACAGATCCCCACACTTCAGGGAATCTGAAGCAATTTTACCCCCATCCCTCTCTCTGATCTCAGAGATTTGTCTCGGAAGTCTTTCACTCATGTCTCCTGAGCTTGTCATCCCAGGTCCTAACAATGGACCACAGAGAGAAGGATGCAGGGGTGGGATGGAGTGGGAGGCAGGAAGAGGTTCAAGAGGGAGGGGACATAAGTCTACCTACGGCTGGTTCATGTTGATGGATGGCAGAAACCGACACAAGATTATGAAGTAAGCATCCTCCAATTAAAAATAAATAAACTTGTCACTCAGAGTTTAAAATGAAGAAAACAGAGAGGTTCAAAAAATTTTTTTCTCTACCCATGCAGAGCTGAGAAAGTAGCCAAGCTGGGGTTCAAATCCGACCCGTTTGCCCCCACTGACCCTGCTTCTGCTGCAGCCCTCGGAACGCTTGGTCACCAGCCCCCACCATGCCCCCGGGGCCTGCTCCCCTGCTCGCTGGGGCTTGCTCTCTCCCCAAGCTGCAGTGAGAGCAGGGCCAATATCAGGGCTCAGGGGACATCTAGCAGGAAGCGTGTTTGGAAGAAGCTATGAACAGCTTCTTGGCTGCCCAGAGACGAGACCTAAATGAGAGGAAGTTGGAGCAGACTCCCCTTTCAGAGCTCATCCCCTTCCAGCCATTCCTCGAGAAACTCTGTCTCAGATAGATGGGCTTGCTGGCTCCCCAAAGACATGGGTGCCAAGAACCGACTCTGGACAGGAAGCTTTGTGGATGCAAAGGGGTGGGACTCAGAAACCAGGATGCCCTGCAGGTGGATAAGGAGAGGCGCCAGGAAGGGATTTTGTGAGCAACTGAGTCAAGGAATAAGGAAGGGATGAACAGACGTCCATTATATACTTAAGACTTGTCAGACGTGGCGGTGGTGCTGCAGCCGTACATTTTATCTTCATCCTGACGCCGGTGGTGGGAAGTCAGTACCATCATGCACATTTCTCAAAGGAGGAAGTGGGGGACCGCAGACTTAAGGTGCTTTGTCCAGGTCAGCCAGCAAGTCAGCAGCAGCCGTCCCAGGACCTTGCTCTCTACTCCTCCCACCCTGTCGTACTCTTGGAAGGATCCTGGCCCCTGGTTCCGCAGAGGTACCACCCAGCTCTGGCACACCTAAGTAGAGGTCAGCTCCTCCCATGTTATTCTCTGGCACTCTGTACGTGGCTTAGTGTGAGTGGCTTGGTCATACTCACTCCAGCAGGCAGTTTGGGCGGGAGAGGGAGAAGGCGTGGAGACTCCCTGGAGTCTTAAGGCAGAAAGCATTGAGAAAAGAGAAGTTGGGTTTCGTGGGTCAGTTCTGGGGTTCTCTAGTCCAGGCTTCTGTGCCCTGCCTTCCTCCTTGGTTGGAGTGGAACTGCTCCCCTTTGCTCAGGTTTTTGCATCTATTTATTCAGAGGGCGTTGTTTATGTGGGCTGTGGCCAGTGCAATTTTTCCAGGGGTCACAGGCTCCTTAGAGGCGGGGCAGCGTGGTGATGAGAACTCCCCAAACCGGTGGCCCTGGGTGTCTCCCTAATCCCTGGTCCTCATGCCGTTCCCAGGCCCTGCCCAGTTGCGTGTGGACAGATGAAGGCTACCAGATGCAAGCTGCTTCTGTGCGTCTCCCGGGGACTGGCTGGTGAGGTGTTCTGGGCAACTCAGCTGCTCAGGGGTTTAGACCTTGCCCCATGGGGATGAGGCCTGCTGGACCACACAGAAAGCCTGATGCGCAGAGCTGCCCTGCCCTGCCCTTTCGAGATGCAGCTAAGCCCAAGAGGCGGGAGTCAGCTCGTCAGGTCAGGGGTGATGCTGACGCCCTAGGGCAGACTAAGAATGTGCTGCCTGCACCCAGGTGATAGGGGCAAGTGGCAACATGCCCCTGGGGAGAGTGGCCCTTCACGGGTTGGGCAGATGCTTTGCTGCAATTCTTAATCATTTCTTTTTTAAAAAAAAGAAAAACAAAACACTTGCCAGCCAGGAGAAGGTCAAGTACAGCATCCTCTTTTAAGGGTTTGGTTAGGGCTGAGTGCTTCCAGGTGTCTCAGATGGTGAAGTGTCTGCCTGCAATGTGGGAGACCCGGGTTCAATCCCTGGATTGGGAAGATCCCCTGGAGAAAGAAACGGCACCCCACTCTAGTACTCTTGCCTGGAAAATTCCATGGACACAGTAGCCTGGTAGGCTACAGTCCGTGAGGTCACAAACAGTTGGACATGACTGAACGACTTCACTTTTTTCCTTCTTTCGGGCTGGGCATTGTTCCTTTTTAAAAGTGTGGGCTCTTATCCAGGCAAGAATCAAGTGAAAGGAAAGCATTAGTCAGTCATGTCCGACTCTTTGCGACCCTATCGATTGCAGCCCGCCAGGCTCCTCTGTCCATAGGATTCTCCAGGCAAGAATACTGGAGTGGGTTGCCATTTCCTTCTCCAGGGGAATCCTCCCAACCCAGGGATCGAATCCAGGTCTCCTGCTTTGCAGGCAGATTCTTTACTGTCTGAGCCATCAGGGAAGCCCTAGTGAAAGGAAGGGAGGGTCATTTCAGTGAAACGGGCCTCCCCAAATGTTTGGGGAGATGCGGACACTGGGTGGGATGGCCCTGGTGCCATGTCACCTGTGACCTCACAGGTGTTCAGAGAAGGCAGGCATGTCGGTCCCATCACAGCGATGGGGATTGTCCGTGCTGGGCCATGACTCCTAATACCTTCTAGAAAGCAGAGAGCTGTGGACTAGAGCCCAAATTCATTCCCTGACTCCACTTCTAACATCCCAGGTCGCCTGCAGAGGCCCTTGCTCTAAGCCTCAGTTTCCTCTGCATGGTGGAAGCAGGGAGCCGAGCCCAGCTTGCTCCTGGGCTGTTTGGGGACATCACTGGGAGCCAGGAATGTGTCCACGGCAGAAGGCTGCAGACCCAGGCTGGCTGCCCGGGGCTGAGCTGGCTGCCTGTGATGGACATTCCCCAGACGCTCTCCCTTGGGCACCTGCCCTGCAGGCCTTCGTCCTCCCCAGTTTCCATGTTCCCTGAACAATGAAGAAGATGCTGCCTGTCTCCTCCGTGGAAGTCCACTGCTTCCTTCTCCAGTCACCTCACCATCACAGGGCTTCATTCCTGCCCAGTTAGTCTGCGAACCCCTCCCTGATCCTGAGCCTCAGGGTCCCATCATGGGGCCACACTGTCTGCAGACCTGAGTACAGACGCCAGGTGTGGCCACACTCAGCCCATCGACCTGGCCGTCCTGTTCTCCCTGTCCCTGCTCAGGTCAAGAAGTGCTGCTCTCCGCCCCTCCCCTCCCCACGTCCGGGCTTTTGGGTCCGTCACCTCTGCCTGCAATGACCTGTCCTCGTGGCCCCTAGACTTCACCTCCCCCTCCATCCGTGCCCTCTCTAAAGTCCCATCTCAGATCCTGTCTCCACCCTGGATCTTTCTCCCTGAGCTTCTGGAAGCCTCTCTTCTCTGAGCCCCTGTGTCTCCCTGGGTCCATGGATGTTCTTACGATCTGGAGTGAATCGGGGCCAGTTTCTTTGTGGGCTCTGAGCACAGTGAGGGTTCATCTGGTGGGGGTCTTTTCTCCCCGGTGTTTGGTGCAGGGCTGGCCAAGGGTGCTGGGTAGTGTTTGTGGAAGGGATGAGTAGCTGGGTGATGGGAGGCAGATAGAAGTCCTGTGGGTCTAAGGCTACAAAGGTTTGGCACCATCTCCAAGGAAGAAATAGTTTGACACCATCACCCTTGTGGCTCAGCTGGTAAAGAATTCGCCGGTCATGCGGGAGACCTGGGTTTGATCCCTGGGTTGGGAAGATCCCCTGGAGAAGGGAAAGGCTACCCACTCCAGTATTCTGGCCTGGAGAATTCCATGGGGTCGCAAAGAGTCGGATACAACTCAGCGACTTTAACTTTCCAAGAAAGAAAACATGACATTTTGAGTTCAGAGTTAGAGACGTGGCCCGAGAAAGGTCTGGGAGGTCAAGGGCCCTGGAGAGGAAGCCTCCCCAGCTCCAGGGTCAGGTCCCCTCTGAGTGTGGGCGGGAGTCACAAGGGCCAGACCCCTGGCCTCTCCACACCACAGAGGCAGCACCCGGGGGGGGGGGGGGGGGGGGGGCCCTTGGAGACTGGCAAGTGGGGATGGAAGGAGGGTAGAGTGGGAGCACCCAGGTGGAAATGGGACAGAACCCAGAGGCTGGATCCCCAAGGGAGACCCCCTTTCCTCTCTAATCCTGCCTTCATCGGTCTACCCCCAGAGTGTCTGCCTAAGTGTCTTCATCAAAGCTTGTAAGTTCCACCCTCTGTTTGGCACGTTCTCTCCCCACCCCCTGCTCCGTAGCCCCTTCCCCTTCCTCCCCTCCTCCTTCCCTCGCTGCCTCCAAAATCAATTTTCAGCTCGAGCAGCAGGTACCGCGCCATCTGGGGCCGCTGGCAGCCTCCGCAGGCTGTAAGCAGCTCAGTCTGCGTCCTTTAAGCCAGCCCCTGAATTTCTCTGCCATCCCCAGCCTGGTATCCCCCCCTCTTGCCTCCCTCAAGGAGGAGGGGAGGGTGGGATCCAGGCCCTCGCGCTCTTCTTCTAAGGGGTCCCCCTCCCCCGCTCCATCCATCCCCGCAGTGAGCCCCTACGTGGGGTTTCAGGGTCCTAGCCGCGCTGGCCCGGCCGTCAGACAGAAGCCACGGCCACTTCCCTACCTGCGGGGAAGGAAGGATGCGTTAATTGGCAGGAAGAGCACGGAGTGGGGGCCGGTGGAGGCGCGCCAGGTTCGCGGAGGTGCACGGTCCTCACCCCGGCCACGGTGGAAGCTGCGAGACCTCAGCCTGGTGACCACGCCTGAGAGGCTCGGTGCGGTGATCTCTCTGTTTGGGGGTGAGAAGGGGAAAGTAGAAAGCTTCTCTTCCTCCCGCTTTACGGAAGGCCCTGGCCCTTCAGAGGCCCCGGGCAGGACTACGCTGCGGAGCCGGGACTAGGGCTGGAGTATTTTCCGTGTGTTTGCTTTGGAGATGGGGATGAAGCTAGAATACAACCTGAAGCAACCACCCCCGTCCACATCTCAGCTCTACCACCGGGGTACGTTTTCACCCTTCACCTGAAGCGTTTCTTCACCTGGTTAGATAAGAGCCTTTTTAGGTGACTTCTTGCTTGCAGACACCACACACACCCACCCATCCCTTCACAGAGCCTCTCCTATTGTTCTTTATCTGCCCTATCCTTAGCCTGCCAGGCACCACCTGTTTCCCTCCGGCCACCAGTTGACTCCAAAAACACCCAGGAGAAAGAGGGTCTCGAGAAAGCAGAGGTAAAGGAATCTTAGGTAGATGGTGTTAGCTTCTGGAACATTCCCCAAGTGACTGAAAGAGTCAAGACCTGAACTCAGATCTCCTGAAGGAAGGACTGACTCCCTCCCCAATCCTGGGGTAGCCAGGGGCCTGCTCCGGGAGAGCCTGGTTGGAGCAGCAGGGCCATGAATTAGCCCCTGGCACCCTGGCCTCCTGCCTCGTCTCTATGACCTTGGGTGATGACACACCCTGGGTGCTCTAGCTGCCTCCCCCTGTGCGGGACGGTTTGGCCTTGACAGTTAAGTTGTGTTTGTGTCCTCAGCCTGGAGCAGAGTGCCAGCCCCAACACAGGAGCCCCCTAAATATCCGATGAAGGAGGCACTTTTGGTTGGAGACTCTGGGAAGGCAGAGATACACCTCCCCCAGCACCTACCAGATAGCGGGAGGTCAGTACAGATGAATTTGCGCAAGTTACTTAAGTTACTTCCCACGTGGTTACAGAAAACCAGTGGGATGCATTTGGAGCAGTGTCGTATTTCTCAAATCACCACCAGGTACTATGGGGGCGTGCAGGGGGTGACTCAGTCCCGGGCAGCCTCGGAGGACCCATGCTGAGGCTGCAGGGGTGGGGGCCATCGGGTTGGTTCCCTCCTACCCCCCTCTGCTCTCCACCCTCGTGTCCGTCTCTGCAGGAGACCCTGAGCAGACGGTGCTGAGCTCTTCCCCACGTGGCCCTGAGCACCAGGACTTGCAGCATCTAGCCCGGGGTGGGGATTCCTTTTGAGGGGAACAGTCCTCCATCTCTGGGCAGCACTGCAGAGGGATGGTGGAGTGAGTGACCTCCGGATGCCCCTCAGCTTGTCAGGACGATCCTGACATTCCTGCAGGAAAAGGTGGGCTGGATTAGGAATCGACACCAGTGAGAGCCAAAAATTCCTAGGGCGACTGAAAGAGCGGTCACAGAGGTCAGTCCAGGGAAGCCCAGGGGTCTTTTGAGCAGGTTTATGAGGGGGCAGCACCTCCCCCTGGGAGAGCGAGAGAGGCAGGGATGGATTCACAGGGTCCAGGCTCCAGGCAGTGAGTGTACCCAGCACTTTTCATGGGTCCTGCGGGTTTCTCCTGTATTAGTGTCCGTTCTTTTCTTACTATATCAGTTGAGCTACTTTCTACTCAGCACGACACTTCTCCTAAAGGGGAATTGGACACTTTACCTAAAGGTTGCTGAAGAACCTGCCTCAGGAAGATGCATTCATCAGGCCTTGGGGCCTTGGAGCCGCACTGCCCCCCTTCCCTGCAAAGAGTCCTGCAGTCCTGGGGGTATGACTGCCCCAGGCCAAGCAGCCATGGATCCCAGCACTGATGCCCTTTTAACATCTCACCCACCCTGAGTGTCAGAGGCATCTCATGAGACTTTCTAGGCTGGCAGGTGGCCCTTGGACATCCAGCAGCCATGTGCAGGTCCCAGAGAAGTCAGCAGTTACTGTAAGCCCTCATCCACCCTAGTACCCTGCCTGCTAAGGCTGGAGTTGTGACTTCATGCCCTCTGGATGCCTTGACCAAAGCCACCTGGAACTCAGGAAGGGCAAGATGGAGTCAGAGTGAAAGAGGGCTCCAGGCCCACAGTCCAATGCAGGGATGGGATGTGATGGTGAAGAGTCAGCAGCCTCAAGAGGCTGAGCCTGGCAAGACCCCAGGGAATGACAGGTGCAATGGGAGCACTGGGCCAGACGAGTTCCAGAGGCCATGCGCATGGCGTCTGGAGTCAGAGGGAGCTGGCTGTGGATTCCTGCTCTTCCGCATATGCATTGTATGATCCTGGACAGGCTGTTTTAGCTTCAGAGAGCATCCATGGGCTTGCCTCGTGGGAGGACCGTGGGTATTAGCTATAATGTTTGTAAGCACTCAGAAAAGCTGGCTAGCTATTATCATTTTTATCCTATGCCATGTGTAGAGATAAACATGGTCCAAATAGAGCAGGAATTACAAAGGCAGTTTTTGGCCTAGCAGGATTTTCTAAAGAAAATCTTGTGTGTATGTATGTATTTGCGTGTGTGTGTGTGTATTTCTATGTAGGCTTCCCTAGTGGCTCAGTGGTAAAGAAGCTGCCTGCTAATGCAGGAGACAGAAACACAGGAGACGTGGGTTCCATCCCTGGGTCGGGAAGATCCCCTGGAGGAGGAAATGGCAACCCACTCCAATATTCTTGCCTGGGAAATCCCATGGACAGAAGAGCCTGGCGGGCTACAGTCTATGGGGTTGTGGAGTCCACGGGGTTGCAAAGAGTCAGACATGACTTAGCAACTGAACGAAAACAACTTGGTATATATATATATATACATACATAAGTACATATATAGACAAAATAAATACATATATTTTGTGTATATAGTGTATGTCAGTGTGTCTGTGTAGAGAGAGCAGAGTAGTATGGGGGAAGTATTACATGGCAAAAGTCAAGAAGGTAAGGAATTCCCTGGCGGTCCAGTGGTTAAGGCTATGTCCTTCTGCTGCAAGGGAGTATGGGTTCAATCCCTGGTCTGGGAACTAAGATTCCACATGCTGCACAACACAGCCAAATTTAACAAAGGTTTACAAAAATCAAGAAGGTAAAAAGGCTGGAAGAAAAGTCTCCTGCGTGTGCTTCCTCGCTGCCTCTCTGGAGAACATCTGGCTAACCACGCGCTGTCTTTCTCGGTTCCCCGTTAGGTTCAGTAAGGATAATTGTACCCCCTTGTCTATTGTGCAGAGAAATTTTTGTGAAGGGTGGACACCGTAAGTTAAAGTGCTCTAATAACAAAGTGCTCTACCAATATTAATACAAGGGAATGTGATGTGTTTGCATCTAAATAAAGCTCTGGAAACAAATTCCCCGCAAGGTGAGGACCAAAGGAATGATGCACTTTGGTTTCTGTTCCTCTCTCTCCGCCCTCAGTAGCCCATCATTCCGACCCCCTCTGCCTTCGCTCCTGCTGGAGTCCTCACGGTTGTATGGGTGTCTCAGCAGTGTGACTACACAAGCCACAAGCTTTGGGGGAAATTAGAAGACAACACACATTGGGGAAGCATCTTGAAAACCTGTTTTAAACATGGGGCTTCCCGGGTAGCCCAGAGGGTAAGGAATCCACCTGCAATGCAGGAGATCTGAGTCTGATCCCTGGGTGGGGAAGATCCCCTGGAGAAGGGAATGGCAACCCACTCCAGTACTCTTGCCTGGAGAATCCCATGGACAGAGGGGATGGTGGGCTTAGAGTCCATAGGGTCACAGAGTCAGACACGACTGAATGACTGAACAACAACAACAGAAAACACAAATGCAATGATCATTTGTGGGGGGATGGAATGGCAATTTGATTCATGTTTCCCCTGGAAGTTACAGGGCCGAGAGGCACTCTGGCCTTGAACTCAACTCACAGGGAAGTAGCCGTTGAGAGTGGGATGAGGCAGTTGAATGAAGTCTGTACACAGAGGATCCTGCAAAGTTAAAGAATCTCACTGAACAAACGAAAAGGTGGCGGGTTCAGATGGTATGGCGTGGGAACAGCAAGAGAAGAGCAAGAAACATCTTCCCCGTAAACAATGCAAGCTTTCCACGTCTTGGCTGTTAATTACACGAAGAGACCAAGAGACTTGTAAGCCCATCTGCTGCCTGGGGAGGATTCCATACGGCTGAAATCTGATTCTAGATCTTGGAGGGTGGGTTAAGTAGCTGCAGCCAGGCAGGAACGCCGGGAACAAGACAATAGGAAGGTGCATTTGTATCGTTAGTAGCCATTTGCGGAGCACTTATTGCATACATTACCTCGAATCATCCTTATACCCGTGTGAAGCAGGTATCAGGTTCTTATTTTTCAAATGAAGAAACTGAAACTTGGGGAGGTTGAGTAATTCGTGCAAACTCACACAATTCATAAACAACTGCTCCCCCACCCCCTTAAGGTTTTCTGACCGCAAATTCTTTGCTTCTTCCAAATTTGGAGAAAATCTTATGTTATAAAACTTATTGGATTTATTGGGGGGGGGGGGGTGGAATCAAGCCCTCATAGCTTCTTGGGAGAGAGGGATATTGGGCTTCCTATTGAACCACCAGTCAGCTTTATTGTCTGTAAATGTGAGAAACCTCTGACAATGTTTTAAAATGGGAATGCTCATGATCTAAGAAGATTGCAACACAAATTACAAAGACACATAGAATTAGCTGGGGCTTCCCTGGTGGCTCAGCGGTAAAGAATCCCCCTGTAATGCAGGAGATGCAGGTTCAATCTCTGGGTCAGGAAGAGCCCCCTGGAGAAGGAATTGGCAACCCTCTCCAGTATTCTTGTCTGGGAAATTCCATGGACAGAGGAGCCTGGTGGGCTACAGTCCATGGGGTTGCAAAAGAGTCGGACACAGCTTAGTGATTAAGCAATAAACAAACTGCAATAGAATTAGCCCATGAATTTAAAGTCGCAGGAGCATTCTTGCCTCTGATTCTCAGGGTGTACCACCAGGGCCATCCAGACAAGGGGTTTGCACATAGTTTGATCAGAATCTTGGAATTTTAGAGGAAACCTAGAGCCTGTGTGCAAATGCAGGGTCTGTTTCAGGGTAGGGACACTGGCCCAGAGGAGGTCCCCAATCACTGACCAAGATGTCTAAACAGGATATTGTCTGCGGACATGACATCACAGCTCCTTACCATTGATGTGTGTTTGAAGGAAGGCAGGCATGGCCTCTGCTGGAGGGATACCTTCTGTGTCCTGGGAAATATGAAGGAGGAGAGGTTTGACTGAATGTCAAGTGCAAGTCGGGAGGACAAGGCCACCCTCAGCTTTCTCTCCTGTGCCTCCTCTGTACAGTCTCGTGGACCAATTTTGGGAAGAGTTGATTATGGTTTGTCTCTTTAAGCAAGAGGATGGCCTAAAATACTCCAGTGTTATGGGATTTTCTTATACCTGTTTCTCCCTAGACATAGGGGACACTGTTGGAATCAGGATGAATTCAGGCAGTGAGGATGTTCCCTTCTAGAAGCCTCTAGCATATTGACTGAATTCAGTGGACTTATTCTGTTCCTGTGACTCTTTTCTTCCCTAACTGAGGGGTTTTATCTTTGACTTCTTGGGAGACATCTGAAAAATCCCTCAAACCCTCTGGTCTTGATTCCGAAAGGTCTAGTGAATGACAGGGGCTTCCCAGGGGCGTTAGTGGTAAGAATCGGCCTGCTAGGGCAGGAGATGCAAGAGACACGGGTTCGATCCCTGGGTCAGGAAGATCCCCTGGAGAAGGGAATGGCAACCCACTCCAGTATTCTTGCCTGGGAAATTCCATGGACAGAAGAGCCTGGCTCTCTACAGTCCATAGGGTTGCAAAACCGTCAGACATGACTGAGTACTGAGAGAATGACAGTCATCACTACTTCCTCACTGAGTTTCCATGAGGACTAACAAAACATCGAGCAACTGTTTAAAATTGGCTCTTCTAATGAACGGAAAGATCAGGGAGGTGTATCATCCCAAAAATGTCTCCTCTAGGAGCAATTAAATAGACAGCAAGTCAACTTGGCACGTGCCCTTCTCTTTTCAGTTTGGAGCTGGATGTAGTATGGGACCCAAAAGATAGAGAAGACATAGTTTTTGTCCTCAAAATTTACAATCAAGCTGTGAAGATAATGACTCAAGTGCCAGCTACAAAGAACAGAACTCATTGTATTCCTTTTTTTTTTTTTTTTTTGCCTTAAACAACAGAAATTGATTTTCTCGTGGTGTGGAAAACAAGAGGGTTGATTTCTGTTGAGTTCTCTCCTCTTAGAGGTGGCAGTCATCTCCTTGTGTCTTCACGTGGTCTTTCTCTGTGCATGTGTGTCTTAAATTCTTTTTCAAAAAAGTTTAAATTTCTTTGCTTTTAATTGGAAGACAATTGCTTTCTAATATTATGTTAGCTTCTGCCATACATCAACATGAGTCAGTCATAGGTGTACATATGTCCCCTCCCTCTTGAAGTTACCTCCTGCCTCCCACCCCATCCTAATCCTCTCTATTGTCACAAGGCACCTAATTTGAGCTCCCTGCATCTACAGTAAATTCCCACTAGCTATCTGTTTTACATATGGTAATGTATATGTTTCTATGCTACTCTCTCAATTCATCCCAACCTCTCTGTCCCGCACTGTGTCCACAAGGCTGTTCTCTATGTCGGCGTGTCCACTGCTACCCTGCATGTAGGTTCATGAGTCTGAGCAAGCTCCCGGAGTTGGTGATGGACAGGGAAGCCTGGCGTGCTGCAGTCCATGGGGTCACAAAGAGTCAGACACGACTGAGCAACTGAACTGAACTAAGTTCATCAGTACCATCTTTCTGGGTTCCTTATATATGTGTTAATGTACGATACTTGCTTTTCTCTGACTTACTTCATTCTGTTTTCTTTTTAAGCAAACATTTACACATCTAGTAAGATATTATCTTGAAATAAATGTCTCGTACAGTTATTTACTCAAACCAACGGTGCTTCCGTGGCTCTAAACATTTCTGGTGTTCTCTTTAGTTCGCCCATGAATGAGTTTGAAAGGGAGAGTGGACATCCACTTCTGTGAAAAGAATCTTTGCCCCAGGTCTTCACTGCATAGAACATGGGCTGCGGGTGGGGGTGAGATCCTTGAGCCCAGGTTATCAGCTTCTGGCTTCTGAAAGAAACACCTGGTTGCTTGGAGGTATCAGGTGATCTGGGGAGAGGAAATACAAAATGGGAAGGATTGGTTACAGGAGACAATGCGAGCAGAGGATCAAAGGGTCTGGGAGGCACCAGCAAGCCTGGGAGCAGGTGACACTCAGTGACACACACCGGGTGTCGCTTTCTAGCGCAGATTCCCGATTAGCGGAAGGAGGCGGAAAACATTTGGTAAAAGGTGAGGCTCGCTTTCTGTGAGACCTCTGAACCCATCAGCTCTGCGATTTGTGCTTCCAAAAGGTGTGGTGCCAGAGTTTTGTACAGATGGACAAATCCCCAGCTAAGATCTAAAAAGCAAGGTGGCCACTGTTTATTTTTCTGATGATTTTCAATCCCTTCCCCTTTATATTTCCAAGAAAGGCTGATCTTGAAAATTTTATCTGGTCACATTTCAAGAAAGTCCAGGCAACTCTTAATCCTCAATTTGGATAAAAGCCTGGTTGAATATTAAGGCCAGGCTGATTCACTTGCCTTTTATTCCATTCAACGCTATGTATATTTATTGAACAACCACCCTGCCAAGGGGCAGACATGCACCACGTAGGAAGCCATCAGGAATCGTGCGAGACCCCCTCCTCTCAAAGGTCTCACTCTCTAACTGAGGAGACAAAACCAACAGCCCTGCGATAACCATTGTACAAGGTAGAACGGGTTAAACATAGGTGGGAGGGTCACAGAGCTGTGGTGTTTGAGACTGGGAAGGACCATATATGCATGGGGGGCCACCAGGAGCATCGAGGGTACCAAGTGGGGAGAGTGTGAAAGGTGAGCAGAATTTTCCTGGTCACAGAGGGCCATGGTGGCATCTCAGGAGGGGGTGGGTAGGCTTGGGGTGAAGCTGACATAGACAGTCTATAAGTCTCGGAAGAAGCGTAGGAAAGAATGGGCTTGGAAGGGTAGATTGGGTATGGATTTTGGAGCCTTTAAATGCCAGCTTCCGGTCTTGTTAACAGGCAATGGGGGATCATGGGAAACTCCTGAGCAGAAGAGTGATATGACCACAGATAGGTTTGGGGAGGGTGTTCTGCGAGCAACAAATAGGATGGGCTGGGGGATCAGAAGAAGCAAATAAAGAAGGTCATTGCCATACCCTGGCAAGGGGAGGGGTGAATGAGATGACTGCATGCTTAGAGGGGAGGTGATGTGATGAGGGGGCAGAGAAGTGATGCCCCCTCTGTGCATCACCTTCAGTGGAATCCCTGGGCTTCAGTAGCTCCTGATGCACTGATCTGCAGAGCCACTTACAGTAGCCCCTGGTGCAATGCTCTGCAGAGCCACTTACAGTAGCCCCTGGTGCGATGCTTTCAAGAGCCATGTAGAATGGACTCTGCAACTGCCTCTGTCTCTGACTCTCTGCTTCAGTGACTGAGCTGGTAAAAACCACGCAATGCCTGAATCTAGGAGACCCTTAAGCTTCCTCAGCTGGGATCCTCTCAGATCAGACCTGTCTGGCTACTTAAAGTGGGTGTCATGTCAGTCTGAAAGCCAGGAGTCCTGTTTTCTAAAATATCGAAGGTGCCTTTCCTTGAGAGCACAGGACAATATGCCAGGAAAGATGTCAGAGATCTGAGCTCAGAGACTAGAGCCAGGGGTTGAGATGGAAGGAAGGGAGGGGGAGGTAAGGAAAAATAGAAGAAGAATTTCTAGAAGAAACACCTGTCATGGCTTAAAAAGATGGTCGCGTCCTTCAAGAACTAGGTCCCAGACCACTGAGAAGTATAGAAACAATCTAGGACCCATTGCAACCGAGATTACTGCACGTGCCAATCAACTTCCTCTGTCAGATAACTCCCCAGTGATGGACACACATGGTGAGACTATTCCACATGGGAAATGGTGTGTGTATGTGTGTGTGTCTGTGCTTTTAATTGTCTCTCCAGAGTGCACGGGCTCAGTAATTTCAGGGCATGGGCTTAGTTGCCCCATAGCATGAGAAATCTTAGTTCCCCAACCAGGGATCAGCTCAGCGTCCCCTGCATTGACAAGCAGATTCTTAACCACTGGACCACCAGGGAAGTCCTGAATGTGCCATGACTAAGATCCGATGCAGCCAAATAAATAAAATAAAATAAATCGTCTCCCCAGTTTGTTGTGACTTCATTCCCCAATCCTGATTACACAGGGTCAAGGAAGCCTGTTGGAGTCTGTCCCGGGAAAGGCTCCTTCCAGCTATTCCTGGGAGAGTAAAACTGCTCCAGCTCCGAGTCGGTGACACAAGGTCTGCACATCTCCAGGGACTTATTCACTATACCTGGGGCTCCCCTAGTGTCTTAGAAGAATATGCCCCCAGGTTTGATCCCTGGGTCAGGAAGATCCCCTGGAGAAAGGAATGGCTATCCACTCCAGTGTTCTTTTCTGGAGAATCCCATGGTCAGAGGAGCCTGGTGGGCTACAGTCCATGGGGTCGTAAAAAGTCAGCGACTAACATTTTTCTCCTCCAACGCGCAGATCAAGGGTTCTTCTAAAGCGTGAATCATATGATCACGGAAAAGATAGATTTATTTAATGCACTGGATTTTTTTTTTTCTTTGTGAGAAATGAACATCTCTGTGCCTAATGCCTGGGCTTTAAGAGTTTAGAAAAAATGGTGCTAACTGCTACATCAGCCAAGCCTGTCATCTGAGGCTTATCACTCTTAAGAACATTTATTTCTCACTTATGTCACAGTCTGATAACTGATGGGTCAAGAGGCTTCTCCATCTTGTAGCTACTCCATCTGGTACGTGTGACATCTAAAGCACACACACACACACACACAAAAGAAAGAAAAGCAAAAAAAAAAAAAAAAGATATCTTCTATGGAAGTAGGAGCGAGAGGATTTGCAGGACGTTTCTAAGGGTCAGTCTCAAGAGGCTTGTATCACTGCCCACATTTCATCAGCCAGAAGCCAGTTGTCCGAGGCATCAACCCAACACCAGGGAGCCTGGGAGATGTGGAGGAATACATCTTTTGTTGCTACAGAGCTTTTGCTCAAGGGCTTCTTGGTGGGGAGATGATACCCAGGTGAGGAAAAGCTCATATTCTCATCGAACTGAGTTAAGAGAATGAATGTGAATGGCTTATTCATTGAATGGAGCCACTTCCCTGGTGGTCCAGTGGTTAGGACTCCATGCTTTCACTGCCAAGAGCAAAAGAAAAAAAAAACCTGAATGGGACTTCTCCAGTGGTCCAGTGGTTAAGGATCCACCTGTCAATGCAGGTCTAGGAAGATTCCACATGCCTCAGGGCAACTAAGTCCTCGAGCTTCAATGACTGAGCCAGCAGCACCCCAGAGCCCACGCTCTGCAACAAGAGAAGCCATTGCAATGAGAAGCCCTCATTCCCCGCAATTAGAAAAAAGGCCGTGCTAACAACGAAGGCCCAGTGCAGTCAAAAATTAATTAATTAAGTTAAAAAAGACTGAATGGAAGAAAGATATTTGCTAGCCCTGGATGTGGAATGAAGCTTAGAATTCTCACCAGGGATCTGTGCTCTTGACTTTGGCCAGGGGGGCGGGGAAGCCGAGAGAGAGCCTGGAACAATGGGAGGTGAGGAATGTTGGGGCAGCTGAAACATTGCCTCATGGGCTCCCCAGATGCCAGGGCTACATCACTGGCTTCCAGAACACCCTGTGACCTCACTGGATTCCAGGCTCTATATTTGGTCACCACCAGTGCCTATGACTGTAAATAATTGAAAGGAATATAATAGGGTGAGAATTAGTGTTGCCTCCCTTTTCGCCTTTCATAAAATCTTTTTATATCGGAGGGGTCTGGCCCCAGCCACTCCTTGCTCTATAATTAGTCCTGGGAGTTGTGAGGGCTGTGATTCCGTTAATGACATTTCATGGTTCAGTCTTGGGGTCCCTCAGGCATTTTCATCTTTGCTGGAGCAGGTGAACCAGAGTAATGTGCATTAAAGACATGTAGGTGTCTCAGGGGGTCCCTAAATGTTACAGATGAGCAAGAGAGAACCCCCCAAGCCTGGTGTGCCAATCAGAGGGTCCCACCTAGCCTCCCAGCTTCCCAAACAGCTGAGAATGGTCTGGGTATCATCGGTCACGACTGGGAGGTTTCCAGTGCCCAGTCATTTCACCCTTCCATCTCTGCAGACTTGGCCAGCATTCTGTACCAGGTCTCTGGACACAAAGTATTCTCTGCTTGAGAATCCACCACAATTCCTCTTATTTATTCATTTATTTATCTATCCCAGGCAGCATGTGGGATCTTAGTTCTCTGAACAAGAATTGAACCCGAACCCCCTGCATTGGAAGCACAGAGTCTTAACCACTGCACCATCCAGGATAAGCAGCGTAGGGTTCGGGAAATCTTCAGAGGCACTTATGAAGACTCTGAAGCTCAGTGGCATGAGCTCATACCCAGTGGCATGAGCCCCGGGTACACAGTTAGATGTGTAGTAGGCAACATCACTAGTGAAAATGAGTTGGAGTGGCTTTCCAGAACACCTTTGGAAACTAAGCTCCAAACACATTTTGTTTTTGTTGTTGCTGTTTGGTGGCCAAGCTGTGTCTGACTCTTTGGCAGTCACATGGGCTGTAGCCCACCAGACCCCTCTGTCCTTGGGATTTCCCAGGCAAGAATACTGGAGTGGGTTGCCATTTCCTACTCCGGGGGATCTTCCCAATACAGGGATCTAACCTGTGTCTCTTGCCTTGGTGAATGGCAGAATTCTTTACTGCTGAGCCACCCAGGAAGTACATTAAGTGATTTGCAAAATTGCTCTTTCTTGTCCATCTTCATACCCAACCACCCTTGCCCCTCCCTCCCTGGGATTTAGATCCTTTATCTTGGGTGTCACACTGGTGCATAGCTCCCTGGCTTTTCACTTTCTTTTCCCTTTGATAGAACGCCCTTCCCAGGCTTGTCCTACAGAATGTCTACTCACCCCTAAGGGCCTGTGCAACTATTTCTCTTCTTCGAAGTCTCCTTGACCACTGTCTCTTCTAGTCTGAGTCGACTATTGCTTCCTTTATGCTATTAATGCTTCTTCTGCTTAGCCTTGCTACAGCAACCATTACTGCAAGATCTAACAATAATTAAACTCTCTTTCTCCCCCAAGCCACGAGATTGAGTGAATGAAAGCTGCCTTCTTCATCTCTGTATCAGCAGAGCAGAGATGCTTTAGGCTCATGGTAAAGACTTAACACATGTTTTCTGAGTGAATAAATGCATTTAAAATGTTTATCCTTTCCCTAGGCACAAAGATAACTATAAGACTGAGAAAGCCAACAAATGCAGAATGCCTGGGATGCTTTAAAATCCCACAGGGGCACTAATCAAATAGTATTTTGAGACTTCAAGCCTCCATTTGTCTTGATCTCCCAGGAAAGATGATGAGGACAGGCAATTGCAGTTCTGTGCAAGGCCTTCTCTGTTGTCTTCTGCTGTCTGCCCTGGATCAGAAGATGGGGCAAGAGTCGTATTGCCAGGGTATTAGCAGGGCTGCTGTAAAGTAATACCATCTCCACGGCCGAGAAGTCCTGTGGCCAGAGTGAGCCACACTCCGCCTCGTCATTCAGCTATTGTACTTGGATATTAATAGCCCTGGGCAGCGTAGTCTGTGTGGGCAAGTGCTGCTTTTTCTGAGCTGTGTAAGCCCCCATCTCCCAGAGACAAAGTGCTCCACAAATAACCACAGCGTGTTCTGAATTCCTCTGGGCAGGGAGCCCCGGGGATCACTACACAGGGCAAGAGGAGTTGGGCTCATGGCAGAGCCCGCAACCCCAACAGCTCCTGGCAGCCCAGAACCCAGGGTTGGGGGTTGGAGTAGAAAGGACCTGGGTAGGCAGAGAAGGTCAGCACTCCTGGATTTAAGTCCTGGTTCTCAAGGGAATCAGCTGGAAGACCTTCAACAAATCACTGAGATTTCGTCCAGTTCAGTTTCTTCTTCATCTGTACTATAGTTCTGCCTGTTTCATGACGTCGTGATGAACACATGGAGGGATACTTGTGAAGGGCATTTACTGCTTATGAAGTAATGCAACAACGTGAGGGAAAGGGGTGGTGATGAGGAAGGGGAGGATGGTGGTGACAGCAACCACCTATTGAGAGATCATATCCTAGGGAAAGTCAGCGGGGTCATCTCCATGGTGATGACGGCTGGACATCAATGACGAATAAGGGCTTAGGAGCTGGGTCTGCACCCTTGGCTCTCTCCCACCCGCTAAGCAGCCAAGCATCAGGCTTCCCTGAGCTTCCTGAACCCACATACACTTGGCATATTGACTTTTTCTGGCAAATCCTTCTCTTCCCCTCTGTGCACAGCACTTTTAACTAGAAAATTCCTTCTTTTTCTCCAATAACTAATTAAAAAGAAATTTAGGAAAAATATTTTCATTAAATAGGCTTCCCAGGTGGCTCTGTGGTAAAGAATCCATCTACCAATGCAGGAGACATGGGTTCAATCACTGGATCAGGAAGATCACCTAGAGAAGGAAATGACAGCCCACTCCAATATTCTTGCCTGGGAAATCCCATGGACAGAGGATCCTGGTGGGCTACAGTCCATGGGGTCACAAGAAGTCAGACACGACTTGGCAACTAAACAGCAACAACAAGTTTTGACTAAATGGATCACTCATGCTCGCTGTTATCCTCTCTATGCCTAATGGGTCAGCTGACATTTGTCCTACTTTGCGGGTGTGTGACCTTGGGCAAGAGGCTTCATCTCCGAATGCCTCGGTTTCCTCATCTGTGAAAGAAGTGAAAGTGTTAGTTGTTCAGTCATGTCTGACTCTTTGTGACCCCACGGATTGTAGCCCACCAGGTTCCTCTGTCCACAGGATTCTCCAGGCAAGAATGCTGGAGTGGGTTGCCGTTTCCTCATTCAGAGATCTTCCCAGCCCAGGGATCGAACTCCCATCTCCTGCATTAGCAGATGGGTTCTTTCCCACTGAGCCACCAGGGAAGCCCCACCCTTCATGTTACCGCAAGCCAAATGGGAATGAAAATGAGGAAGAATCGGTCTGAGTGAATCGTCCTGTGAAATACAGCGAAAGGTACTCACTCCTGCTCCAATGTCTGTGTCAGTAAAGTAAGTAGCGAGGAGAGCTATTGGAGTCTAGACAACACAAAACAAGGGCTAGCTTATCCTGATTCTCCAGGATATTTAACTCTAAAGCAAGAAAGCATCTTTGGGGGGCCACCCCCTCCCCAGTCTCTTATGGGGAGGCTTTCCTATTTCAGGATCAAAGCAGGAGTCCGGTGCAAGAGAGAACGAGCCGATGCATTTAACAATGAGTAGTTCTCTTCTGTCATTGTAGACGCTCCCAATTCCCATAGAGGGGTGAGCTCCACTCCACTGAGAAAACAATCTGATAAATGCGCAGGGCAAATAGCAGGACATTCTCTCTGCTGATAGAATCAGGTGGACTCTACTGATGTATTCAGAACTTCCTTTTCAAAAGTTGCTTCTTGATGTGGGTAATTTGAGACAAAGGATAAACCAAAGACAAATTGTATCAGCTTTGGGAAGCTGTATTCTTCTTGCCTTTTTTGTGTATCTGCTTGCTCCTTTTACTTTGGGAGGAGTGATTGAAATTTTTTTTTTTCTTGTATGTTGATCTGTGGTTTTTCAATGCAGAATTAAGAGCAGGTAACACAGGTGGGGCTCAAAGCCTCTTTGGAGGAGCGACAGTTGGATTACCTGTGCGTGAGTGGTGAGGGGGAGCTGACAGCCTCTGTGCTAGGCTGGGTTGTGGTGGGTACAGAGCAATGCCTGCATCTCTAGAAGAATGGCTTCCCCATATCATCTCTGGATTCAACTGTTTGACGATACCAGACCCTTGCCATATTTTTTGTGGTTAAAGGAACAGAGGGTGACATAATAATAACCATGGCTGCATGGGGTCATTTTTGTTTACATTGAAAGCGGCCATTCATGTTCCGACACCCAGAATCATAAGTGATTTTTTGACAAATACCAGAAGAAATCCCAGAATGATCTCTGATTTTTGTACACAGAGCAGTGTTCTCAAAGACACACCATGAATTTACCATACAGTTTCCACTTTAACAAAATAAAAGCAAAGGACATAATTAGTATTATCTCTATTTTGAAGGCAAGCAAATCAAAGTCCCTAAGAAACAGAAATAGAACTGTATTCTCTACCATCTGTGTCCACCCTTTCAGGTCCTAGGTTCCAGTTAAAGGATAAACTGTAACAAGAAGGAGGTAAGCCCCATCACCCAGAAGACTAAAGCAAGATTATTTTGTTGTTGCTACTGTTACTTTAAGTTAAAGAATCTGCCTGCAATGCAGGAGGCCCCAGTTTGATCCCTGGGTGGGGAAGATTCTCTGGAGAAAGGAATGGCTACCCACTCCAGTATTCTTGTCTGGAGAATTCCATGGACAGAGGAGCCTGGAAGGATACAGTCCATGGGGTCGCAAAGAATTGGGCATGACTGAGTGACTGACACTTTTTCACTTTCTGTTGTTACTTTAAATAATGTGACTGTCAGGAGAGAGAATGCCTGTCTCTCTAGGTTAGGTGAGGTTGTGTCCAGTAGTGGGTGACAGGCAAGGATGCAGTTGGATGACCTCTGCAAACCCTGGGATTCTGTTACGCAACTATTCCGAATACAGTCATACAAACCTCGTGACCACAGCCCCTCAGAACACTGACCATTATTGTGATGAATCTGTGGTCATGCCTGTAGTCTTGTTTAGAAGTGGGCCAAGCAAAGTGATGGATTGTTATCATTATCAGTAGCACTATTTGCAATTAGCAGTAATTGCATACGCATCTTTGGAGATTCTTTGGAGGTAATTCAATCACACCACTTAAGAATTCATCCCTTCTGTTCTCCTCTCTCTTTTTCCACTCTATCCTCACCTCATGCCTGGAAAGGAAAGAGAAGGCAATTAATATTCATCAGGTCATTATGTTTCATTGAGATTTATGAAATGAATTGTTCAACGATTTGGTTACATGTTATCTCTTCAGCATTTTTGAGATTCAGTGGTAGGCAGACGTTTAACTCTTAGGGTTCCAGAGTAATTATCAGGCATCAGTATCCTATTTCTTGGACTACATACACTAGGTCTTTAGTCAGGAACCATTAGCTGGGAGGACTTGCGGATCCTTAATCCAGAAGGGCAAAATGAAACTCACCTAGGCTCATAGGATGCATAGGATGGACTAGATCTCAAATCCTGAACTCTGAGTCCCTAAACCAATGTTTTTCCTGGAAAATCTGACTGCTCTTGCAAGACAATTTTCAGTCATCCTCAGCACATCAGCAGAATGCTTCAAATTGCCCCCTTCTGTCATCAACATTCCAGAAGTTACAGCAGAATGTATCTATATAATGACATATATATACATGCAGCTCCAGGATGAGCTGGTTGGATGGCATCATCAACTCAATGGACATGAGCTTGAGCAAACTCTGGGAGGTAGTGAAGGACAAGGAAGCCTGGTGTGCTGCAGTCCATGGGGTTGTAGAGTCAACACAACTTAGCAACTGAACAACAGCAACAAATACATTGTTCAGTTCAGTTCAGTTCAGTCGCTCAGTCGTGTCCAACTCTTTGCGACCCCATGGACTGCAGTACGCCAGGCCTCTTTGTCCAACACCAACTCCCGGAGTTTACTCAAACACGTGTCCATTGAGTCAGTGATGCCATCCAACCATCTTGTCCTCTGTCATCCCCTTCTTCTCCTGCCTTCAATCTTTCCCAGAATGATTGAAAAGATCCCAGGATCTTTTCAAATGAGTCAGCTCTTTATATCAGGTAGCCAAAGTATTGGAGTTTCAGCTTCAGCATCAGTCCTTCCAATGAATATTCAGGACTGATTTCCTTTAGGATGGACTGGTTGGATCTCTTTACTGTCCAAGGGACTCTCAAGGGTCTTCTCCAACACCACAGTACAAAAGCATTAATTCTTTGGCACTCAGCTTTCTTTATAGTCCAACTCTCACATCCATACATGACTACTGGAAAAACCATAGCTTTGAAGTGTTCTTATTAGTCAACATTCCTATTAGACATGTTCTACTTTGAGGAGCAAGTTCTCCCTTACTTACTCATTAACAAGTACTTATTGAGTACTTTTGGTTTGCTTCATTCTGGAAACACCTTTAGCATGCACCTGAAGCAGTAGTCATTATGCTGGATCCTAGGACTCTCAAGGCAATAAGTCTCTATTAACATCACGAATCCAAGAAGGAGTCCAAGACAAGCACACAGGTATGAACAAAGTCAAGTGCAGTAAGTGTGGATGTTCCTGAAGATGTTTTTTGTTGTTTAGTCACTAAGTCGTGTCCAATTCTTTTGCAACCCCATGGACTGCAACCCGCCAGACTCCTCTATGGGATTTCCCAGGCAAGAATTCTGGAGTGGGTTGCCATTTCCTCCTCCAGGGTATCTTCCCAACACAGAGCTCAAACGCACATCTCCTGCAGGTCCCACATTGGCAGACAGATTCTTTATTACTCTGCTTCTAAAAAGGTGACACTGGAGACAGCTGAATGTCCCTAAGTAGACAGTTCACATCATTCAAGTCACAAACATTGATGAACATCAGCTATGTCCTGGGAACAGTGCTTACAGGTATGACGATAAAGACAGTGTTTGTTGTTACCCACACATCTGTACCTGCTTGGAAAGCAGACAGATCAAGTGGGAGGGTGATACAAGATTCATTTGTATATTCAACTACAAATGAAAGTCGTGGTCCCTATTCCCAGGAAGTCTATAATCTGGTCAGAGAGATGCATAAACAAACAAAAAAAAATGTAAGAAAAAGATAAAATCATTATTGTGTGTGTGCATGTTAAGTTGCTTCAGTTGTGTCCAACTGTTTGTGACCTCAAGGACTATAGCCCACCAGGCTCCTCTATCCATGGGATTCTCTAGGCAAGAATACTAGAGCAGATTGCTGTGGCCTCCTCCAGGGGATCTTTCCCACCCAGGGATCAAACCCATGTCTCTTATGTCTCCTGCATTGGCAGCTGGGTTCTCTACCACTAGCTCCACCTGGGAAGCCCCTAAATCAAGTTGATAATGCAGGGACCTGATGAGTAAATTTCTTTTCTGCCAAATTAACTCCTAATCTGACACTTTTTGTGACAAGGGGTGTAGACATTGTGGGGGGAGGGCAAGGATGCACTGGTACTGCCGGCTTGTGCTGGTCCATGAGGGCCAGTGGTTTGCATCTGTCCCAAAGTCTGCATTCAGTGGCTTGAAACTCTTCCTCAAGACGCTGCATGCAGTGGTGGTTCAAGATCGCCCATGGTAGGAGCATTGACACTACAGAAATTGGCAAATGCTATACATCAGAGTTTCCCATGCATCCCCCACCCCCGCAATGAGTCAATTGTTAAAATTTATCGGTACATTGCTAGTACATCCATTCAGTAAGGTGTAACGGGGAATTGGGGTTCTTCCCAGTAGTTCCAAACTGGTCTATGTCTAGTGTGAAAAAACTTTTTGTTAAGAAATTCAAAACACCCTAGGACTTCCCTGGTGGTCCAGTGGCTAAGATTCTACCCTCCCAATGCAGGGGGCCCAAGTTCCATCTCTGATCAGGGAACTAGATCGCACATACCCCGACTGAAGATCCCGAGTGCCACGACTAAGACCTGGCATAGCAAAATAAATATTTTCTAAAAAGAAATTCAAACACCTGGATTTAATGTGCCCATTAACCAGCCCTCAAAACACTCACACTCATTTGTTGGCAATTACATTAGAAGACAAGGGTGTGATGATTGCCATTAATATAGTGCCATAAAGACAAGCTCTTCACTAGCTGAAGATGCTCTCCAGACATTCTGCATGCAGTTAGGGTAATTGCCTAACTTGTTATGGGGTGCAGAAGCTAACACTTTATAACTGCTGGAAAATGAACACCTACCTAATGACTCAATTACTTAAGCAGCAGCTATAAAAATAAAAACATAACAATAAACCTGTTTAATCATCACTGATCGCTAAGCATTCAAATGATTGTAAATCAAGGTAAAATGATCTAACATTTAAATAGATGTGAACATCAAGGTGCAAGCTGTATTTCCCCCCACTTAACATCATCTATGAATAACTAATCCTATTTACTAATATTATTGAATATTTATTGGGTCAAGCAATCTTGTGAGTATTTTAGGTGTATGAACTAATCTAGTCTTGAAAAACAACCTTAGGAGGAAATTACTATTATTTTTATTCCAATTGTGCCAAGAAAAGAACTGAGGTCCCAAGAGATCAAGTAATTTAATCAGGACCTCCAGATAGTAAGTCTGGGATCTTCCTTGGTGGCTCAGATGGTAAAGAATCTGCCTGTAAAGCAGGAGACACGGGTTCAATCCCTGGAGAAGGCTACCCACTCCAGGATTCTTGCCTAGAGAATTCCATGAATAGAGAAGCCTGGCAGGCTATGTAGTCCATGGGATCGCAAAGAGTTGGACACGACTAACACTTTTACTTTCTCCAGATAGTCAATGTCAGAACCAGGACAGAAGCCAGAGTGTCTGGCCCCAGAATGTGTACCAGACAACTCCACTTCTCAGATGCTTTTCCCTGAAGCAGACAAGAGGCCAAATATCATCTCTATTATTATGACACAGCTGATACTGAAGAAATTAAGTCTGCAGGCGGGAGTACTTCTTAACAGTAGAACAGAGGATAAGCCCTGTTACCCAGACACAGGCAGGGCTGGAACCACTCAAGGGACATTCACCCGCGGGGTCGTGCAGCCCAGAGCTGGCCCTGAGAGTGGACCCTTCCTCAAATCTTGTACCCTGATCCTGGCTCGAGCTCTGAGCCACCATAGGGCTATAACCCTCTTTGTTTTCATACCAGAAATGCTGAAAAAGAAGTTTTCAGAAGAAAGGGAACCATAAGTTTGTTTTCTGTGTCTCTGAGTCTGCTTCCCTTTTGTAAATAAGTTCATTTGTATCAGATTCCACATACATGTGATATCATATATTTGTCTTTGTCCAACTTATTTCACTTAGTATGATCATCTCTAGGTTGGTTACTTCCAGGTCTTGACTATTGTGAATAGTGTTGCAATGCATGTATCTTTGCGAATAGAACTGGGAAGCATGTACTTTTGTGAATCAGAGTTTTCTCCAGGTATATGCCAGGAGTGGGACTGCTGGATCATATAGTTACCAAAAGGGAAGGGGATGGGGAGGGAAAAATTCACAGCTAGGGCTAGCAGATAAACACTATATAAAATAGATAAGCAACAAGCCCCTACTGTGTAGCACAGGGAACTATATTCAATATCTTGTAGTAATCCATAACAGAAAGGAAAATGAAAAAAGAATATATATATATATATATATATATATATATGTTTGTATATATAATTGAATCATTTTACTGTATATCTGAAGCCAGCAAGACATTATAAACCAGTTATACTTCAAATTTAAAAGAAGCCAGAGAAAAAAAAATAAAAATAAATAAAAGAAGCCAGAGGGAGAAAGAAAGACTAACCAATGGTCTGGAAAATCCACAGGCCACACCTTTGTGGGCCAGCTTTATCCACAGATCCTAGGGACAGACAGAAGTTTGGTAAGGCTTCTTTTGCTCCTGCTTCCAAGTTCTTCAGCAACTCAGGCTATTTTTTTTTTCTTTAATTTTTCCAAATGTATTGATATGTTCATTTGTATAAGATTTACATATAACATGGCATTAATTTAAGGCATACAACACAATGATCTGATATATGCATATATTACAAAACACCTACTCCCATAAATTTAGTTAACATCCATCACCACACACAGTTACAATTTTTTTCTGGTGATGAGAACTATTAAGATTTAATTTCTCGGGACTTGCCTGGCTGTTCAATGGTTAAGACTTTGCCTTCCAAAGCAGGGAGTGCAGGTTCGATCTCTGATCGGGGAGCTAAGATCTCATGTGCTTTGAAGGCAAAACAAAACAAAACATAAAACAGAAGCAATATTGTAATAAATTCAGTAGACTTCAAAAATGGTCCACATTGAAAAGAATCTTTAAAAAATTACCAATAAAAGGATTTAGTCTCTTAACAACTTTCAAATACGTAATACAGTATTATTAACCATAGTCCCCATGCTGTTAAAAAAAATTCCAACAAAGGTCCATCTAGTTAAAGTTGTGGTTGTTCCAGTAGTAATGTACAGATTTGTGATTGGACCACAAAGAAGCCTGGGCACTGAAGAATTGATGCTTTCAGATTGTGTTCCTGGACAAGACTCTTGAGAGTCCCTTGGACAACAAGGAGGTCAAACTATAGTCACTCCTAAAGGAAATCAACCCTGAATATTCGTCGGAAAGACTGATGGTGAAGCTGAAGCTCCAATACATTGGCCACTTGATACAAAGAAACTGGCTCATTAGAAAAGACCCTGATGCTGGGAAAGATTGAAGGCAGGAGGAGAAGGGGATGACAGAGGATGAGATGGTTGGATGGCATCACCAACTCAATGGACACGAATTTGAATGAACTTTGGGAGATAGTGGAGGACAGAGGAACCTGGTGTGCTACAGCCCACGGGGTTGCAAAGAGTCGGATATGACCGAGTAACTGAACAACAACCATACTGTACATCACATCTCCAGGACTTGCTTATCTTATAACTGGAAGTTTGCACCTTTTGGCCACCTGCACCCGTTTCTCCCCATCCTGCGCTCCCCACCTCTTGCAACTGTCGATCTGTCCTGCTCTTCTTTGAGTTTTTTGGTTTTTGGATTCCGTGTATAAATGAGACCAAATAGTATTTGTCTTTTCCTTTCTAGTTCATTTCACTTAGCATAATGCCCTCAAGTCCCACACTTACTAATGTCTCCTGTTGCCAACCCAAGAGCTTCTTTCCCTCACTTCAGCTCCAACAACATCTTGACCAGTCTAATTCCCATGCACCCAAATGTGGAGCTACTTCTTGGCCTTCTCCCACTTCAGTTCAGTTCAGTTCAGTCGCTCAGTCATGTCCGATTTCTTGCAACCCCTTGAACTACAGCACACCAGGCCTCCCTGTCCATCACCAACTCCCAGAGTCTACCAAAACCCCTGTCCATCGAGTTAGTGATGTCATCCAACCATCTCATCCTCTGTCGTCCCCTTCTCCTCCTGCCCTCAATCTTTCCCAGCATCAGGGTCTTTTCAAATGAGTCAGCTCTTCGCATCAGGTGGCCAGAGTATTGGAGTTTCAGCTTCAACATCAGTCCTTCCAATGAACACCCAGGACTGATCTCCTTTAGGATGGACTGGTTGGATCTCCTTGCAGTCCAAGGGACTCTCAAGAGTCTTCCCCAACACCACAGATCAAAAGCATCAATTCTTCTGCACTCAGCTTTTTTTATAGTCCAACTCTTACATCTATACATGACTACTGGAAAAACCATAGCCTTGACTAGACAGACATTTGTTGGCAAAGTAATGTCTTCCCACTTAGGTCTTTACAAATCATTTCTATGACTTTTCTCAATATTCCTCATTTGCCATCCATACAAAGAAATCCTCTGTATGATGTTATGACGATAAGTGAAATGAAGACACCTACTAACCCAGATGGCTTTAGGATCAGGAGTCATTGAGATGCACAGCATCCATCATAGGGCTTCAAACTCCAACTCATATCCTGCCTCTCAGAGAGACTGACTATCTGAATTCAAAAACCTCCTCGGGCCATTTTCAGTGGGTCAGAGAAGAATTTGAAATCAAGCTGTGTGAGGACTGGGCCCCTTTTGAAGACTCTGAGGCTGCCCCTCAACTCTCTCCTGGCTTTTGGTTCTTGATGGCCATCCTTGGTGTTCCTGGACCCAGGGGAGACTAGCCAATGACAATGGGTGCTAATGATGGGATCCAGGCAAACCAAAGATATAGAGAGATACAGGGATGAACAAGATGAGCGAAACCTGTCTATTGATCTCACAGAGAAAGGATAAAAAAGAACACAGGCATTCTTAAAATTTTTTATTTTTTTTTAATTGAAGGATAATTGCTTTACAGGATATTGTTGTTTTGTGTCAAACCTCAACATGAGTCAGCCATAGGTATACATATACCCCCTCCCTTTTGAGCCTCCCTCCCCTCTCCCTCCCCATCCCACCCTTCTAGGTTGATACAGAGCCCCTGTTTGAGTTTCCTGAGACATACAGCAAATTCCCATTGGCTATCTATTTTACACATGGTAATATAAGTTTCCAAGTTACTTTCTCCATACATCTCACCCTCTCCTCCCCTCTCCCCATGTCCGTAAGTCTATTCTATGTCTGTTTCTCCATTGCTGCCCTACAAATAAATTCTTCAGTACCATTTTTTCTTGATTCCGTATATATGCGTTGCTGCTGCTGCTGCTGCTAAGTCACTTCAGTCATGTCCGACTCTGTGCGACCCCATAGACGGCAGCCCACCAGGCTCTCCCGTCCCTGGGATTCTCCAGGCAAGAGTACTGGAGTGGGTTGCCTTTGCCTTCTCCATATATGCGTTAGTATACAATATTTATCTTTCTCTGACTTACTTCACCCTGTATGCTAGGTTTTAGGTTCTCTACCTCATTAGAACTGACTCAAATGCATTCTTTTTTATGGCTGAGTAATATTCCATTGAAACACAGGCATTTTGAAGACTCAGTTTCACTCTATATACCTCTCAGAGAAGCCTTGCATTTGTAAGGAGGATGGGGGCATTCTCAACTTGAGAAAGCATCTGAATCCCAACCCCCGTGCTTTTCCTTCCGTCTTAATGGTCAGGCTGGATGCCTGCTGTCCCACATCACAGGTCTCCTTTTCCATTTTTCTTCAAGTATGCTGCAAAGTGCTGCTTCATCTTAGTAGGGCTATATTTCAGAGGGTCCCTCTCCCCACTCACACTCTGAGCTACTTCCCTCCGCTCCATCGCTGCTCCTCAAACCTTGACCAATGGGCCACATCCTCAAGCAGCTATAGGGCCTCCATGTGACTCATGAAGGAGGCTACTCCTTCCTGTCTGGTCTTTGTCTTACCCCAAGTCGAGCTGGCAGAGTGACTAAATCCAGCAGATTTCCCTGAGACAGTAATGCTTTAAGGTGACTTCTGCATGCCCTTGCCTTTGCATTTTAATCGGCACTCTAATGTTGAATTTAAATGGAATTCCTATGGAAATGTACAATGTCTAAATCAATACTTGCTGATTAGTGTCAGTAGGATGAATCTCAAAAGATATAATAGCAATGGTGGGGCCCCAACCAGAGTGGCTGAAGCAGCCTGTGTCCATTAACTCAAGCCTGACTCATGCTAAACGACAATAAAATATCTAGGAAATTCTGGCCAGAGCCACTTTAAAGCCCACAAAATGTAGCTTAATTAGCACTATAATGACAAATGCAGGAAGAATTCATTATGCCCCAAGACGCCCCACAGAGTCCAATTGTACAAACTCTTCCTTTGTCATCCATTCAACGCCTCGAAGGCCATGGGTAGCTTGCATGCCTCGGCCCTTCTGCTCATCACGTGCTGAGCTCAGGCAGATGTCACGTTGGCATGTGGGCATCAGAGGATGAGTTGCAACCTCCCTCCTGTCTCTGTTCTTTCGTGCAGTGTTCATTTTCCTCTTCTCCCTTTGCATGCCTCTCCATCAGTGTGTCTCTCCATCCGGTTGCCTGTCTGTGCATCATAAGTATCATGGTCATGAGCACACACTCTTATGCCAGGAGCTGAGTTTCATGTTACTGCAATCTCTTTCTCCCCATGTGACTTTGGGAAGATTACTATGTATCTCAGTTTCCCCACATGAAAATTGGGATAATGATGCCCACTCATGGGGTAGGAATACATATCAAAAAAAATTATGAAAGAACTTTCAAGGGTGTCTGCACCAAGGAGCATGAAGTAAATGTGAGCTATTATTATTTTATTCTTTTTTTTTTTTAATTGATTCCAGCAACAATACAATGGAAAAAAAATAGACATGTGGACAACCCTGCCCTGTCAACACCTCCTTGCTCAGAAGCAAGCAAAGCACAGGAAGTTTCAGACGGAATGACCTTTAATGGAGACCATTTCATTCACTCCCCACCCCCCTGCCCCCGCTCACTGATAGATGAAGGATCCAAGGTCCAGAGAGAGAAAGTGACTTCCAAAGGTCAACCAGGTGGTTCTGCTCCATTCAAACATTTATTAAGTGCCTACTGTGTCCAGACTGTTGTGTCAGTTACTAGACTCCAATGATGAATTAGTTCCTGTTCTTAAGGAATCTACCATGTTGTACAGGAGCAAACACATCCACCAAACATGTAGATATAATCTGGCAACGGAAGTGATGAGAGAGCGAAAGAGAGATGCAGGTTTTAAGAGGTTGTGGAAGCCGAGGGGGAACACTGGGTCCTCCTGCAGAGTTAGAGGAGGCTTCTCAGAAGAACCGATGCTTGTATTTGGTTCTGAAGGAGAATGAGTTAGCCAGGCAGTGAAAGAAAGGCAGGGCATTCTGTGCGTGTGCAGAAGCACAGGTGTGCAAGAACAGGGAGTGGATGGGGACCGCAGCAGTTGGTCAATACGGGAACATACAGCGCAAAAACAGGCAGTTGCCTTGGTAAAGAGACTGGAATGATTTCTGCAGGATAATAGGGAGCTTCTGAAGGATTAAGCAGGGGAATAATATGTTTACACGTAGATGGAACATTCTGTTTTCATTTGGAGAGTGGATTCTGATGGACTAATATAGAAGCGAGGATTTCAAAAGGCTGAGTAAGAGCTAATAGGATCTGAACTAGGGCAGCAGAAGTAGAGAGGGGAGGGACAGATTGGAAAAGGAATTAAGAGGTCAAGTCAGCTGGACTTGGTGACTGGTCAGATGTGGGGGATGAGAAAGAAAGGCGAGTATAGAATGATGTCAAGTTTTTTACGTGGCTGTCAAGATGGGTGACAGATTATGAAATGAGAAAGTGAGACTATACGAAGGAGGAGAAATAAGATGAGAAAGGATAATTGGCCAAGACTTGTAGGCAGTTGGAGGGCAAGCATAGCTCTCAAGGAAGAGAGTGGGGCAGAAGATAGGATTATGGTGGTCTTTAAGCCACAGAGAGTGCTTAAAGCAATGAGTTACGTGACCATTCAGAGAACATTTATTGGAAGAACAGGAGTAGGTCAAGGTCTTATTCTTGGAAAAAGCAGATTTAAGGGGAAGGCTGAGGTGTCTTCCATGAGGAAGTCAAGGAAGGATCATTGAGGAGGTGCAAGCTGAAACAAAAGAGATGCCAAGGGAGTCAGGACTTCATGACCACAATGTTAGAGGAGAAGGGATGTCTGATGACATAGAGCTAGAAAGCATTTGTGGGTATGACATCAACCCCCCATGCATGCTGACCTTGGCTAGAGTGGTCAAAAGCAGAGCAGAGAGGGAGCCCAGACAGAAAGGGGCTGAGGAGTGATGGCTTTATGAAGTGGTACAGACAATGAATGTAGATATCTATTTCAAGAGCACAAGATTTTTTCAGGAAGATGAAAGACAGGTTGGCTGGAGGAGGATTTAGAGTCAGGAGAGAGGTTTTATGGGGAAAAGAAAGACTTGGGCATGTCTATCAGCAGACAGCAAAGAGCCAGGAAACAAAAGAGGTTGAAGATGTAACAGAGAAAAGAGGCAGTTGTTGATGCAAAGTCTTAGGAAAGCGAGAAGGGGTGATCAGGGACAACAAGGAACTGGAGACACCTTGTCCTCTGACCTGGGACGAAAGGAGTTGACCATGGAGGAAAGGCTGACAAGCTGACAAGTTTGACTTCATGATGGTAGAGAAGGTCGGGAGCTGGAGTACTTTACCCTGCATGGTCTTGTTTTTTGAGGAAGAAGAATCAAGTTTTCGATGCTGTGAGTTTAGAGTGGGGCTCAGTTATGGATGTGAAAAGAGGAAATGCCAGGTAGAAAAGGACTTTCAAGCAGCGCAATTCAGCTGAGATTAATGGCTGAGCAGGGATTCAAGTTTAGGTCTATAGATCCTTGTGGGATGATAGCTCTCTTGGAAAATTTATCTAGAGTCTTGGTGACATTATCATGCTGCTGGTCTCCAGTTCCTGGTATTTCTCATCAGATTCCCAAACAAGTCATTCTGTATCTGCACAGCTTAGGAGAAGTTCCCAGAATTAGTTCTGCTTGGTTCCTTGTTTGGACTTGGGTCTACGTTAAGAAAAGATATTTACAATCCTGTTTATAATATAGATATTGAGTCTGAGAGACAGGAGTCCTCTGTAGCCTCTGTGTCCAAAGTCAAAATAATCAGATCACTTAACATAGCTGCTGCTCTTAATCCCATAATAAATCCAAACTTCTTCACATCTTCCTCCTTTCCCTCCCTTGCAACAGAATAGACACCACTATGGAAAACCAGGGGCCTTGTTTTTGTTCTCAGTAATCTGGAAGAATAATAGTGCACTTCAGGGACCAAAGTCTAATAGCTGAATTCTTAGAAGTAACTGCAAAGGGTAAGGACAACTCAATTCATCTGTAACCAGAGAGCCGTAATTGGTGAACTTTCCCAAAGTCAAGAGTCAGCTGGTGGTCTGCTTTCTTCCTGTGGGTTGTGATCCTGGGACCCTGATAATTCCCCTCCCGTCCAGGCTACCACATAACATTGACATCTTCACGTGGTAAAAGCTATCATTGCTGCCATGTCCTACCATTAACAAGAAGCATTTTGCTCATTATTGGTCATTTGTGAGTGTTTCTTAAATTTCAATGATTTCTGTGTCACTTTTACTTTTTAACCCACTATGCTTGTATAAGATATTTTATACACTACTAAACAATAACAAATTGCTTGCCCTAAATTTATATTTAAATATTTTTCTTCGTAAAATCAAAGAATTTTGCATCATGTCTTTGTAATTCCTAAACACAGGGCATGCTTTTGCCTAATTGTGGCAATGATATTTAGCATACTGACTTCAAATATAGTAGTGTTCTTAGACATCACATCATGGGTCCTTTAAAAACAAAAAAAAATCTAATAACTTTCCTGGTGGTCCAGTGGTTAGGAATCTGCTTTCCAATGCAGGGGACTTGGGTTCGATTCCTGTTCAGGAACTAAGATCACACATATCATTGGGCAACTAAGCACATGGGCCACAACTAGAGAAACCCCACACAACAGAGACCCAGTGCAGCACTCTCCCCCCATCCAAAAACAAACAAACAAACAAACAAACCTAGCCATCTCCTTCAATGATGAATGACCCAGCAACTAGGGAGTTGTCAGGCTTTATGGAGGGCATTGCTGCATGGAGATGGTCTGGAGGTGGTTGCTTTCTTAGCAGCCTTGGGAAGATGCTGACAGGAGTGTTCTGTATCTTTGGGAGGTGCCCTAGGAAGGCCAAGCTCTCAGATTCCATGATGGGAGAAGGCGTGAGGAGTGACTGAGCGTACCTGAGAGGCGATGCCATAGAAATTCTAAAAGACTCAAGGGCCCTCTAGATCAGACGAGAACCCGAAATCTCATCTTACCTCCCCCTCCATATCTAGGCAAGATCTAACAAAGGCATCCTACAGATGCTAATTGCTGACACTATACCAACTTTCCAAAGCACATGACAATACTCTTTGGCAATCCCTCTAGGCAATCAAAATTTCACTTGCTTTTCCTTCTCATCTCTTCCAAAACAATAAGCAGGCTTTTGCATCAGCTCCCATTTATCTGTGCTATTGCAGAGAAAGACTGGTACATATAATCCCAAAGAGCTAAGATCCAAGAATTATTTCTGTCTGGCTCAGGAATGCATACGTGCTACAGTGAATGGGGCCTTGTAGAGCCAGATGACTTAGGGCTAAGTCATGGTTAGCTGTTGAGTGAGGCTACAGTATTAGTCACTCAGTCATGTCCAACTCTTTGTGATCCCACGGACTGTAGCCCACCAGGCTTCTCTGTTCATGGAATTCTCCAGGCAAGAATACTGGAGTGGGTAGCCATTCTCTTCTCCAGGGGATCTTCCCAACTCAGGGATAGAACCCAGGTCTCCTGCATTGCAGGCAGATTCTTTAACTTCTGAGCCACCAGGGAAGCCTTGAGTAAGCCTATGTGAAGTTGTTCGGTCATGTCCGACTCTTGGTGATCCAATGGACTCTAGCCTACCAGGCTCCTCCATCCATGGAATTTTCCAAGCAAGAGTACTAGAGTGGGTTACCATTTCCTTCTCCAGGGGATCGTCCCAACTCAGGGATAGAACCCAGGTCTCGCGCATTGCAGGCAGGCACTGAGCTTCCAGGAAGCCCGAGTAACAACCAGAAAATCATTTCCACTTTTCTGAATTTAGTTCCTTTGTCTGTAACGTAAGAATAATAATGCCTTGTCTCTGGGGTTTCCACAGCTCCAAACAGATAATACAAAAAAGGCTTTATAAGCTATGAAATACTCATCAAACATACGCATTTGCATTTGAAAGCTGCACATCAGGTGCGTGTAGAATTGAACACTGAGTGGAGGAGCCCAGGAACCTCTTCCCTCATTTCTTCAGTCAGAATCCACTGGTGAGCTCCTAGACCAGCCCCACTGGACAAAAAGCAGGACTTGGGCCCCCCCCCCCGCCCCCACCACTCCCTCCCTTGTCATTAACACACTATTTTGTGGGTTCTGACATCAAAACCACACTTGAGAGGAGCTTGGGGTGTTCCTAACTAAGGGGAAAAGGGAGGCCCTAAGACTTCTCTTGTCTCCACTCTGGGCCACAAGCTGCAGCTTCTGAGAGGAGTAAACAAGCCAACCATGGCTCCTCCCACCCCTCAGGCTGGAAGTAAGATTTCCAGAAGATAAGCTGTAAAGTGAGTAATGAAAGGCCCACTGTTTCCCTGGGAACTGGGGGGATCACTTTGTTTCCTGCACTCAGTGGAGAGAGAGACCTGATTTTAGCCCCCTGGAGCCACATAATGTAAATAAAGCATTACAGTGTTTGGGATTATAGGGCCCTGCATGATATTTTTTATTGGAGTGGAACAGCTTTACAATGTTGTGAGGGTGTCCGCTGTCCAGCAAATGAATCAGCTCAAAGTATACACAGATCCCCTCCTTCTTGAGCTCCCCCTTCCTAATCCACCCCTCCAGGTCATCACAGAGCACCAAGCTGAGCTCCCAGTACTAAGTAGCAGTAGCAGCTTCCGACTGCCTACCTGTTTCACACATGGCACTGTTTCCTGATGGCTCAGGTAAAGAATCTGCCTGCAATGTAGGAGTCACAGCAGATTCAGGTTGGATCCCTGGGTGGGGAAGATCCCCTGGAGAGGGTGTGACAACCCACTCCAGTATTCTTGCCTGGAGAATCCCCAAGGACAGAGGAGCCTGGCGGGCTACAGTCCAAAGGGGTCACAACAAGTCAGACACGACTGAACACCTAAGCACAGCACAGCCATCTCTCCGTTTGTCCCACTCTCTCCTTCTCCGGCTGTGTCCACATTACCATTTCCTTAGCAGTCCAATCAGCTCACGCAATTTGTTTTTTCATGACTCAGAGTCAGCTGGCCATGATGCTCCCACGTAGAGCATAGCAAGCCTGCCCTCGCCACCCCACCCCACCCCCACCCGACCCAAGTCAGTCTCACAATGAGCACCCCAGATGGCCATACCTAATTGACCAGAGATGGCATGGGAAGAGAAGTGTCCTCACACCTCAGCCCTAGGTGGACCCTCTGCACTCCAGCAGAATACCAGGGTGGAGCTGTGAACCCGCAGCAGGCCTGGGTCTACCGTGATTGCTTCCAAACTCTGTGCCTGCATACATGTGCCATGCATCAACCATGCAAGGGCCATCGTGAGATTCTCTGGCACAGAGGTACATAAGGCATGGCTCCATGTCTTCCATTGTTGCATAGTTCCCGTGCCAACAGGGAGGGATAACAAGCATATCTTTTCAAAAGTGTGATGAAGTGTGATCCACCAAGTCACACCCTCTCCCGTGGGCACCATATACACACTCATGCATCCTAAATGTGTGTGTGCATGTACATGTGTGAGTGTGCATGTGAGCATCTGGGCACATGAGCAAATGTGTGTTTAGACTACAGCTTTCCCAGCCAATAGAAAAAGAGTGCACATTTTGGGAAAGTCGAATCAAATAATCAAATAAGACTATTAAGCTGATCCTGACCAGACTTTCGGAATTAAATAAGAGTAGACACATGTCAGTTGGCTTCAGTTTCTTTATGGAAAGAAGCCAATTAGGGAAATAGATTTGCTAATGACAACAAGATGGTGTGTGCTATCAGACAACTGTACTGAAAGCTTCTCAGATCTCTGCTTCTCCTTCATTTACTTGGCTGCACCAGGTCTTAGCTATGGCATGTGGGATCTTTGATCTTTATTTCAGCATGCAGGATCTTTTTTTAGTTGTGTGTAGAATCTAGTTGCAGCATGTAGGATCTAGTTTCCTGACCAGGGATCAAACCTGGGCCCCCTGCATTGGGAGTGCAGAATCTTAGCCACTGGACCACCAAGGAAATTCTTCTGCTTTCTAAAGGGAAAAAAGGCCACCTTCTCTTGGGCAGTAGCTGAAGGAAGAGATAAGTAGAAAGAGGCAGTTCTGGTTTCCAGAGAAAAACTCTCTGCTACCAAATATCTGTGTTAATTTAGGCAAGTCACCTCCCCTTCCCTGGGTCTGAATAAAGCTGGAGCATAGAATTGAATGACAGCAAAAGTCTTCCTTCTCTCCTCTTACATTCTACCCTTCTCCTTCAAATGCTTAGTCCCTGACTTCGTAACTCTCTCAGCTTTCCCAAGCCCTTCTTACTAAGAGAAATCCTTGCTTCTTGGTTCTTGAAGGAGGGTGCTGGGGATCCACAAGGCACAGAGGTGAACTGGTCCAGGGGACTTTTCTATAGCCAATGGGAGAATCTACCTTCAAGCTACCCACCTTTCAAGAGGTTATCAGAAATGGGTGAGGAGTGCAGACCTGGAAAACTAAATGATACCCAGGACTTTAGCATTTTAATTAATAACAATGCACCTTAGTCCTTGGGTCAATTGGCTAGATATTATGCTTGTTGGTCAGCAGACAGAAACAAACAGCTCAACAATGCGACATATACAGACCTCTTATTACAACCCCTTTTACAGAGGAGAAAATTTCAGCTCAAGACAAGGGAAATGATTTTCCGAAGCTTGCATGTATCTGTGGATCAAACTCAATTAGAACCCAGGGTGAATAGGATCCTGTGAGTGTGCCTGGGTGGGCGGTAGGTGTTGGCTACTCTTTCTAAATGCCCCTGGTGGCCTGGGTTATACCAACAGCCAGAGAGTTGAAAAGAGTTTTGACAAAAGAAACAAGTACTTGGCCTTGGCCTCTTGGAGCTTGTTAATCTTCTTTACGCTCTAGATGACAGAAAGCTATTCGCCACTCTATCCCGACCAGGGACTTAAATGCGCAAAGACAGAAGGGCATAAGCCAGGTCAGGGGGTAGTGACTTGCAGTGATTTGTTGCTGCTGTTCAGTCACTAAGTCGTGTCCAACTCTTTGAAACCCCATGGACTGTAGCACACCAGGCTTCCCTGTCCTTCACTATCTCCCAGAATTTGCTCAAATTCATGTCCATTGAGTCAGTGGTGCCATCCAACCATCTCATCCTCTGTCACCCAGTTCTTCCAATGAATATTCAGAGTTGATTTTCTTTAGGATTGACTGGTTTGATCTCCTTGAAGTCCAAGGGACTCTTTGAGAGTCTTCTTCAGCACCACAATTCAAAACCATCAGTTTTTCAGCACTCAGCCTTCTTTACAGTCCACCTCTCACATCCATACATGGCTACTGGAAAAACCATAGCTTTGACCATGTGGACCTTTGTTGGCAAAGTAATGTCTCTGTTTTTTAATATGCTGTCTAGATTTGTTATAGCTCTTCATCCAAGGAGCAAGTGTCTTTTAATTTCATGACTTCAGTCATGCAGTGATTGTCGCCTGACTTTTTACAAAATCCATCCATGATCCATCACCTTGAGGAACGGGTAATGGGATCTGAGTTTGCCCACAGGGAAACTAAGTCTCAAAGGTCTTCTGTGATCTGAACAGTAGGTCTCACATCACCCAGCTGGTCAGTAAGCAGACATGGATGCAGAGACCAGCTCATCTACCTGAATGAGAAGGAACGTGCCAGTGGAAACAGATACCTCTAGGATAAAGCCCAGCAATCAGTTCAGTTCAGCCGCTCAGTCATGTCCAACTCCTTGCAACCCCATGGGTTGCATCATGCCAGGTTTCCCTGTCCATCACCAACTCCTGGAGCTTGCTCATACTCATGTCCATTGAATCGGTGATGCCATCCAACCATCTCATCCTCTGTCGTCCCCTTCTCCTGCCTTCCATCTTTCCCAGCATCAGAGTCTTCTCCAATGAGTCAGTTCTTCGCATCAGGTGGCCAAAGTATTGGATTTTCAGCTTCAGCATCAGTCCTTCCAATGAATATTCAGGACTGATTTCCTTTAGGATGGACTGGTTGGATCTCCTTGCAGTCCAAGGGACTCTCAAGAGTCGTCTCCAACACCATAGTTCAAAAGCATCAATTCTTTGGTGCTCAGTTTTCTTTATAGTCCAACTCTCACATCCATACTTGACCACTGGAAAAACCATAGCTTCGACTAGACGGACCTTTATCAACAAAGTAATGTCTCTCCTTTTTCACATGCTGTCGAGGTTGGTCATAGCTTTTCTTCCTAGGATCAGCTGTCTTTTAATTTCATGGCTAAAGTCACCATCTGTGGTGATTTTGGAGCCCAGAACAATAAAGTCAGTCACTGTTTCCATTGTTTCCCCATCTATTTGCCATGAAGTAATGGGACTGGATGCCATGATCTTAGTTTTCTGAATGTTGAGTTTTAAGCTAGCTTTTCCCCTCTCTTCTTTCACTTTCATCAAGAGGCTCTTTAGTTCTTCTTCACCTTCTGCCATAAGGGTGGTGTCATCTGCATATCTGAAGTTATTGATATTTCTCCCGGCAATCTTGAGTCCAGTTTGTGCTTCATCTAGCCTGGCATTTAGCATGATATACTCTGCATATAAGTTAAATAAGTAGGGTGACAATATACAGCTTTGATGTTCTCCTTTTCTGATTTGGAACCAGTCTGTTGTTCCATGTCCAGTTCTAACTGTTGCTTCTTGACCTGACCTCTCTAGGGTAGGTTTGGCCCACCACTGGGAAGGCTTGGTTAAGGGAGGCTGAGGGTAGCTGAGGATACATTTTTGAGCGGAACAGAGAGGCAGCTGTGTCCTGGAGCCTTACCTTTGAGCCGGGCCATGAATGTCTGTCTGGAGCAGGGATTAATCTGGCCTTCGGACACATAGTTGGCAACCATTGAGGACTGTCTTAGCAAACATGTTGACCTGATGCTTCAGTGTGTTCTCATCAGTATAAATCTCAGGTCACTCAGATATTTCTCCCATATTTTTAAAATGCATTCTGACACAGGCCCATGTATCTTCTGCGCTCAGTCTGCAGACCTCAGCTCGCACACAAGCCCAGACCTCCTGGGAGACGTGAAGCCTGACTTCGGGTCAATCACAGCCCCTGTACAGGGAAGAGATGTCGGACTTTGAGCTAAGAAAACTCAATGATGAAAACAACTCAAATAACCTGGAGGCATTTTATTTCATTCTGTTGAAGAATTATAGGCAAAATTTTTCTGAATATTGAGATGAGTTAACATATGTAAGGCAGTGAAGTGAAGTGAAAATCATTCAGTCGAGTCTGACTCTTTGCCATCCCATGGACTGCAACCTGCCGGGCTCCTCTGTCCATGAAATTCTCCAGGCAAGAATACTGGAATGGGTTGCCATTTCCTTCTCCAATATGTCAGGCAAGTTTTCCTTAAAAAAAAAGTTTAATGTTTTTAATCTATCTCAGCACTTCTGTGTAACAGTATAGAAAGAGGATGGGCTTAGGAACGTCATAAATTCAAGACAAGTGTAAAAACATGAAGCCATATGTTTAAAGCACATTCTGAAGCACTTATCAATACTCTTCACACAATCATAACAGCTCACGTTTTCGAGAACCTACCATGTGTGAGACTCTTAAACATTTCTACTCACACTGCTTCTCACAGCAACCCTATGAAGTAGGTGTGTGTTATTACAACAATTAAAATGTGGACACTGAGGACTTCCCGGCAGTCCTGGTTAAGACTCTGTGTTTTCACTGCACGGTGTGTGGGTTCAATCCCTGATGGGGATACTAAGAGCCCACATGCCATGGTGAGTAAATTAGAAACGAAAGTTGGAAACAATAAAACATGGACACCAAGCCACCGACACTTTAAGGAACTAGTGAAAGAATTCACAAGTGAAAGTCGCTCAGCCGTGTTTGACTGTATGCAACCCCATGGACTGTAGCCCACCAGGATCCTCTGTTTAAGGGATTTTCCTGGCAAGAATACTGGAGTGGGATGCCGTTTCCTCCTCCAAGGGATCTTCCTGACCCAGAGATCAAACCTGGGTCTCCCTCATTGCAGGCAAATTCTTTACCTTCTGAGCCACCAGGGAAGCCCAACACTGCATTGGCCAGGAATCGAAACCGGGACAGCTGCTTGGAAGGCAGCTATGCTCACCACTATACCACCAACACAACTCTGCAAGAATTCACAAGAAAAGTCTGAATTCAAACCTATGACCTAGGGCGTGAATGCCAGAACAACCACCATGGGGAAAGTGTCATATTATTCCCACTCTGCAGAGGAGAAAAATGAGCCCAAGAAGGCATGGCAACTTTACCAAGCCCGCCTAGCCAGTTAGTGGGGTTGAAGGAGTGTTCTTTCCCAAGAGGTGGGTTTTGGGGGAAGGACTGCAGGAGGGTGGCGGGGGCCAGCCCTCGCTCTGTGCGGAGGGTTGTGAAGTCAGCTGGCAGCCAGGCGTCTTGGGTGGGATTGTCCTTCGCCCCCGCCATGGGGAGCTGGCCTCAGGCGGGTGGTTTGAGGTAGACAGGCAAGAAACAAAGAGCATCAAGGGGGAAATCAGGCTGCCTTTGTCTTCAGTTGGCAGCTGGCAAAGCCCTGACCTTTAAGACTTCAAAGGAAACGCCTGCCCCCGTCATCACCCACAGACTGCATTTTGGTGACTGGAAAATGTTGATCGCCACTCTTGGGCTCTGCCCTGGTCCTGTAGGAATAACAACCTCGACCACTGTTTACTGAGCCCAGGTATGTGCCAGACACTACGCTCATCCTTATGGGACTCTGAGTCCTGTATCGCTTCTCTGAAGCAGGCAGCACTGGTGCTATCTCCCTTTAGTTGATCAAGAGATGGAGAATCAGAGAGGTGAGTTGACTTGCCCAGGGTCATCCAGCTAGTAAGTTCAGAGCCAGAATATTCTCACTGTGCCATCTTGATTCTCAGAAATCAAGTCTGAGATGGAGCTTCCATTCTGCCTCCCTAGCTCGTCTACTCATGGTTTTCCTGATTCCAAGGTGGCAATTCCTTTCTTCCAATTCTCAGGATAAAAACCGTGACCTTGACCTCTCTGTCTCTCACACTCTCTGCATCCAATCCCATTGGCTCTACCTTCCAGATAGACTCAGATCATGATATACCTCACCTCTCCCACTGCCACCAACCTGATCAAAGCCAGCTTCGCCCCCTGGAAGTTCTGAAAAAGTTTCTATCCAGTCTCCACGCATCTACTATTGCTCCCAAGAGCCCATTCCCAATGCTGCCCTCAGCATGGCACTGTTAACCCAGATGCCTGGTCAGGAGGCCACCTCCCATGATGTCAGGTTTCTCTGGAAGGAAAGTCAAGGTCCTTGCAATGGTCCTCACAGCCCATGAAGAGTCTGCATTCCCCAAGACCCCGGCTGTCATCTATTTCATTGGTTACTACACTTCCCTCTTGGGACCTGTCTCCAGCTGTCCCCTTTGCCCTCAGTTCTTCTTGCCCAGATGGCTATAAACATCACTCCCCCACCTGCTCACTAAATAGTGGTTGAGGTTATTATTCCTACAGGATCAGGACATAGCCAAAGAGTAGCAATTAACATTTTCCAGTCTCCAGTGTTTTTACTCAAAGGCCATCCTCTTGGTAAGGCCTTCTGACTCCTTCCACTTGGAATTAAGCATCCGCTCTGAAAGTCCCAGTCTCCCCAAGCGGCTGTGTGTCTCCCAGACTGTTCAGCACTTATCATCAGGTAATGTATCATATATTTCATTATCTGTCTTACTTGGTCTGTAGACAGGAAATACTCCACAAAAGCCTCTCCCGGTAGAATGCCAGTGTCACAGGGGAGGAAGTTTTTGTCTGTTTGATTCACTATTGTATTCCCAGCATGGAGAACAATTCCTGGTACTTTGTAGGCACTCAAAAAATAGGAGATATGAATGAATGAATGAACGAATGAATGGGAAAAAGGCCTTTTTCCACCTTAGAAAGAGAAGAGACTTAAGGGGGAAAAAAGCCTATATAAGCAGGGCTGCCCTAGATGGCTTCCCAGGTGGCACAGTGGTTAAAAACCTGCCTGCCAATGCGGGAGACACTGGTTCGATCTCTGGGTCAGGAAGGTCCCCTGGAGAAGGGCATGTCAACCCACTCCATGGACAGAGGAGCCTGGTGGGGCTACAGTCCACGGGGTCACAAAGAGTCAGAGATGACTGAGTGACTAAACACGCACATCCTTAGACAGGGTCTCCCAACCCTGATTACCCAGATTCCGCTCTGACTTATTGACTAGCTTCCAGGTCTGGGAGGCCTGAGACAGAGGGCAAGCTGGAGGTTCTGAGACTTACATATAGATTCCGGACATGGGCAAGAAGGAGGATGCCCTCACACAGGTGCCAGCAGAGGCCAGGCCAGTTGATCTCAAAACCCTTCCCTTGTCCCCTGGTGGCAGATAGGAAGGAACAAGGTACAAGAAGGCACAAGAAGATTGTTTCTTCCTGCCAGTTGCAGGTCCTAAAACTGTAGCCAGGAGACCTGCATTTGTGTCTGGGTACTTGAACCCCTTGGACTGCAAGCGTTGCAAGAAGCAGGATCCCTTCCAGGGTCCAAAACTGGGCTCTTGTCTAACATTCGGAAATGAGCTGTCCAAGGAGACACATGTGCCAACGAAATAAGAGATTTTATTGGGAAAGGGCACCCGGGTGGAGAGCAGGAGGGTCAGGGAACCCAGAACAGCTCTGCCACGTGGCTTGCAGTCTCAGGTTTTACGGTGATGGGATTAGTTTTTGGGTTGTCTTCAGCCAATCATTCTGACTCAGAGTCCTTCCTGGTGGTGCACACCTTATTCAGCCAAGATGGATGCCAGAGAGGAGGATTCTGGGAGGTGGTCAGACATGTGCTGTCTCCTTTTGACCTTTCCCGAACTCTTCCGGTTGGTGGTGGCTTATTAGTTCCGTGTTCCTTAGCAGGACCTCCTGTCGTAAAACAACTCATGCAAATGGTTACTATGGTGCCTGGCCAGGGTGGGCGGTTTCACTCTGTGCTTCCCCTAACAACTGGAGATCCAACCAGTCCACCCTAAAGGAAATTGGTCCTGAATATTCATTGGAAGGACTGATGCTGAAGCTGAAACTTCAATACTTTGGTTACCTGATGGGAAGAACTGTCTCATTGGAAAAGACCCTGATGCTGGGAAAGACTGAAGGCAGGGGGTGACAGAGGATGAGATGGTTGGATGGCATTACCTACTCAGTGCACATGAGTTTGAGCAAGCTCCAGGAGTTGGTGATGGACAGGGAAGCCTGGCGTGGTGCAGTCCATGGGGTCACAAAGAATCAGACACGACTGAGCAACTGAACTGAACTTGCCGGGTGTCTTTAGGGAGAGCATCTCTCCTCTCCGAGTCTTGATTAACTGCTTGAGACAGGGAGGCTCACCATACATGTCCTCATCAGCTGAAGTGGAAGCATGGACTCCTAATTGCTGGACTGCCAGGGAATTCCCTAGGCTTCTAACAAGAGATCTTGCTGCCTAGATTGTTGCAAGGATGATACTGTGACATTTCAGAGGGGAAGGAAGGAGCAGCGAGCTGGCCGCGTTTTCCCCATCACCTGGTGCCAGGTGTGGGAGCAGGATGGGAGAATGAGTACAGCTACAGGAAAATAGCTGTTTGGGGCCCGCTTTCCCTCCCACCCTGGCATGGGGTCACTGTATACTCAATGGAGACAGTAATGATCTCCGGTTCATCATAAAGGTCGTGAAATAGATTCACAGCCCTTAACAATTCAGCTGGAATCACCAGGCGCAGCCTGAGGCAGGGCTGCCTTTGTGTGAATGACATCTCTCATTTATTCATCAGCTCCCCTAGGGAAGGGCGCTGACTGCATGTTTGGCCCTGATGGCGGACAATGCAGCAAGTATTTATAGCTCTGCTTTCACACCTGCAGGGCCGGGGTTCTGCGCAGGCGGAGAACATAGACCGGCCTCAAGCCGTCTTCCCTTCTCCCATCAGTTTAAGGGGAAGGATGCCAATTGAGTTTTCGACTGAGGTTTCTACCGGAATGGGTGGAAGGGCTGGCTCCAGGTGGAAGGGAGGAGGTTAAGCCCTGTCCAGAAAGAGTAAAAAAGTGGACAGGGGCTTGGCTTATGCTGGTCTGAATTCTTACTCACATGACCTTCAGCAAGCCTATGACACTCAATTTCTCCCCCAGAAAAGCTGAGATAATAATAATAATACCTACCACGCATGGCTTTCGTGAATCTTAAATATGAAAATTATGTGAAACAACTGGCACACGTAAGTAATTAGATAAACAGTCACTGTTTGTCATTGTTGAGTCTTGTTGCAGTGAAAACGCACCTCCACAGGGAACAGCGAGACAGTCTGTGATACGGCACTGAATTAAACATCACCAGGTGCCAACCTGAGCGCATGACAGGCGCCCTTCGCCCCCAGGGCTCTGGGGGGGGGGGGGGGGCAGGACAATAGGATGTCTGTCTGAATTCACAGGAGCCCCACCCCAACCCGCCACCCACTGTGGAGCTGCTCTGTCTGGGCAACGGAAAACTCCATCTCTGCATGTGCCTGCCCATTTGTGCATCCTCTCAGCCTGTTTAGGGTTTGGAGGAGATTTCCCTACAATTTAATTCACATTTATTACGTCCTTAGGAGGTACGCCTATAGTAGGGTAACAAGGATACGAAATAGGTAAAACCCAGGTCTGCCCTAAAAAAGCAATAGGATGACTTATGTGTGTGTGTGTAGATATTAATTCATATATATATATGTGTGTGTGTGTGTGTTTATATATATATATATATATATATATGTTTAGGGCTTCCCTGGTGGCTCAGACCAGAAAGAATCTGCCTGCAGTGCAGAAGACTCAGATTCGATCCCTGGGTTGGGAAGATCCCCTGGAAAAGGGAATGGCCACCCACTCCAGTATTCTTGCCTGTAGAATTCCATGGACAGAGGAGCCTGATAGGCCACAGTCCGGGGGTTGCAAAGAGTTGGACATGACTAAACGACTAACATACATACATATGTAAACTCAGTGTTTTAAAGCAGCATGAAATTTGGGAAATCAGGTCTCCCTGGTGAATACAGACTCCCTATGGCTAAAAGAGACAGGCCCCTCAGCTTTTCCCACAACATGTGTGTTGTGTTCAGTCCCTCAGTTGTGCCTGATTCTTTTGTGACTCCATGGACTATAACTTGCTAGGCTGCTCTATTCATTGGGTTTTCCAGGCAAGAATGCTGGAATGGGTTGTCATGCCCTCCTCCAGGGAATCTTCCCAACCCAGGGATCAAACCTGCATTTCTTGCTGCATCTCCTGCATTGGCAGGTGGATTCTTTACCACTAGTGCCACCTGGGAAACCCCTCCTCCCCTGGCAAAACAGAAATGCCTCCTCTGAAAAAGAAATAAAGATGATGTCTTTTGAAGGAAGACAATTCTGGAAGATTAGTTTCCAGCCCAAGAGATAAAAGATATGTGTGAATAAAAGAAATAAGACAGTGACTTTGGAGATGGTTGGATGGAGGTGATGGAGGCAGGGAGCTGGAAGGTCTTACTGGGTTCAGGGGGTGAGGTAGGGGTGGGAAGCCCATGCATTGAGGGGGGCCACAGGGGCTGGGGTATAGGCTAGGGCTCTGGGGATTGCAAGGGAGGGGATTCTATAAAGAGGTCAAGGTCCAAGCTTGGAGAATCTGGTGCAGCTCGATGAAATACTGGCCTTCATTTCATTTTTGATCCTAGGAGAATCAGGACCAGCAAAATGCTTGGAGAAGACTTAGCCCCCAGCGTGGAGGAAGCCATGGAGTGAAGAGAAATGGGAACAGAAAAACCTGCAGGTTGTTCTCAAAACCAGGCCAGAGGGGATGGCCGAGGGAACGGAGAAGACGAGGGGACAGTCGGACACAGTTTGGAGCTAGACCCAATGCAGACACATACCAGCCCTTCCCAGCCTCTCTCTCCCCACTGCCAAATCTCCTGGAGACCCAGCAGCACCTGCCCCCTCTGCTTCCTCCCGCCCACCTTCTCCCGCACATCCACATCCGGCAGGGTCCCCGCCCCCTCCTCTGCTCAGGAAAGGGCTCTCATGAAGGTCACCAAGGTCCTCCCATGGCCTCTTCTCAGCCCCATCTTCTGCGTGGAACTTGATATCACTGACCTTTCACTCTCTGGAATTCTTCCCTCTTAGCTTCTGCCCCCAGACACCCTCCTGGTCCATGCCCACTTTCGGGCCCTTTCTCTTTCCCCCTCTTCCTCCTCTGTGTCCTGATTTTCTTCCTTTTGTGTCTCCAGCAGAACATTTTCCCAGAGTGTGTCTTCTTCACTCTCTGTCCTCACACCCATAGTGATGTCTCCAATCTCTCACCACAAAGTCAGCAGTTACATCTCCCTGGTCTGTGTTACATCTCCGTTCCCAACACTGGACTCACACCGGAAGGACTTTGCAACTGTACAATCCTAGAGGACATCAAAACTAAGATGGCTTTTCCTCCAGGTCACCTCCTCCTTCCTTCCCTGTTTCTGTTAATAGACCACCATCCCCCTAAGCACCTACCCTCAGAATTCCAGAGCCTTGGAGATGCTCCTCCCTTACCGTTCCCATCGTGAAAGGTGAATGGCACCCTATCACAGAATAAGTGACCCCAGCCTCAAAGTGAAGTAGGATGGCAGGGCCCTTTCTGTAGACTCCTGACCTGGAGTCCATTAGAGGCGGGAAGTTGAGGAGGCTTGTCCTAGGGTCACGGTCAGGGGCATTGGGCGTTCTGCACAGAGCTGACTGGATGGATCTGAATATTCTTTAGCAGTCCACACGCTGTAGTGACTGCCAATGTTTATCACCTCATATCACTTCTTTGCTCAAAATGTTCTTTAAAAAATACCCATTTTCTTAGAAAGATTACCAAAATGTGGGACACAGAAGATTTTAGCACTTAAAACCAAATTAACATTAATTTTCATAGCCAGCAACTTTATTGATTAATTCAGTTCTTTTGATGCTTCTGATAAAATCGAGGAGAAACTATTCAATTCTAATCTGTATACCATCTTTTAACACTTGATAAATCTCATTCTAACAATAGTTGACAGGCCACATTTTCCCATTAAACCTCTAAAATATCTTTTAAGCATTTCATACTTGATCTTTTTATTTGTCAGAGAACTTGGGAAAGTAATAAAGGTATTTGCTGCTGTTCCCACTCTTCATTCAACAGACAATCCTGGCCAATGAATAAATGATAAGAAAAAGAAAGAAGAGGCATAAGAGGTAGAAAAAGAAGATCATAATATATAAAATAATGATTTACATAGCCCAAGAAAATCAACAGGCTACTGTAACAGCAATAACCAGCCAGAAAATGTCTTTGAAAGTAAGTAACATTTATAATAAGATAATAAACTCACAAAGAATCCACAAATAAAAATGCCATTTAAAATAGGAACTAAAAACTTTAAAGAAACTGTAAGTGAATGAAAATGCACAAGATCTACATGGAAAGAATTGATAAAATAGCCAGTAGGACATTAAAAAAAATTAAGTTAAATGGAAATCTATACTACTGCCGAAACACATAAAAATTCCAATTCTCCCTTACATCACATATAAAGTTTACATAATTTCAATGTAAATCCTGAGAAGAAGATAACACTAAAATGTGTAGGAATAATAAGTCTATGGAGAATTCAGAAACAGAGCACACATATAAAAAGGAATTTGGTTTATCATAGAAGAGGCTTCACAAATCAATAATAAAAGGATCAATTATGTAATAGACAGTGATAGCAAATTTGAAAAACATAGAGACAAGTAAAATTAGAACTCAAATTCAAACTGTTTTGCAAAAATAACTGCCAAGTAGATTCAAAGTCTACAGGTGAGAGACAAAACTGTGAAACTATTAGAAGAAACTTTGGGGGCTAGCTCTGTGTTTTTTAATTGAATGAAGCTTTGTTAGGCAAGATGTATATGCATATAGCAAAAGAGAAAACACTTTGGATTTGACCACGTAAAAGAGGAAATATTTTGTTCCGAGAAAGACTCTCTACACAAATCTGACAGTTGCCAGACAGGGAAAGTATGTTGTAAAACACATGACTGATTGTAATGCAGAATATATAAGAAACTTATGTAAATCTGCAAGAAGCAGCCAGGAAATCCACGAGAAAATGGGTCAAGAAAACATAGAGACAATTTATAGAAAGTAAAAGCTGACAAGATAATGCACCTGTGAACAAGTATTCAACTCGATCACTGATCAGGAAAATATGAAATCAAATAATAATTTGAGATACCACTTATGATATTGGCAAAAATAGGAAGGCACGTCAAGTATTGGGATAATATCAAATACTGGGAAAATGGAAACTCACACACTTGGGAGATAGGCACATGAGCCAGTGTAGCCATTTTAATGTAAAATGTACAGGATTTGGTCAAGTGTGCAGGTACCCAGAAATTTTACTCCTTACGGCTTCACTCAGACATACAGAGAGACATGTGCACAAACATTTTTATAGCAAAGTGTTGGAAACAACTTTTGGAAACCAAACCAGAGAGTTAATCTCAAAATTCAACCTGGTGCAAATTAGGGGGAAAATAAAAATACATTCTAAGGCTGAATACAAATGGCTTCTTGAATCCTCTGAACTTGAGATTTCTACAATGAAGGATGGTGAATTGCACCTAGGTGGCTTTAAAACTAAACCTTTAGTTGCCATGTCTATTTTATTCCAAAAACTAGACTTGAAGACTATTATGGACTGAATTGTTTGTGTTTCCCAAAATTCACAGGTGGAAGCTCTAACCAACTGTGTGACATTATTTGGAGATAGGGCCCTTTACGGACGTAATTACGGTTAAATCAGGGCTTCCGTAGTGGCTCAGACAGTAAAGAATCTGCCTGCAGTGCAGGAGACCTGGGTTCGATCCCTGGCTTGGGAAGAGCCCTGGAGAAGGGAATGACAACCCACTCCAGTATTTTCATCTGGAGAACTCCATAGACAGAGGAGCCTGGTGGGCTGCAGTCCATGGTGTCACAAAGAGTCTGACATGACTGAGCAACGTTCACTACTACTACTAAGGTTAAATTAGGTCATAAGCATGAAACCCTAATCCAATAAGATTGGTGTCCTCTTGAGAAAATGGAAGAGACACCAGGAATAAGAACACATGGAAGAAGGCCACGTGAGGACATGGAGAACGTGGCTGGCTGTTAGCTAAGGCAAGAGGTCTCACCAGGAGCCGACACTGTGGCCTACTTCATCTTGATTTTCAGCTTCTGTAACTGTAAGAAAATTAATTTCTCTTAAGCCACTATGATATTCTATATGGCAACCCAAACAGAGAAATAAAAAAGAGTATAACTGATAGAAAATGACCAAGTATGGGTCTAACAAATTTTTAAATGTAATTTTCAATTCATTTTAGTAAATGAATTGGAAATTTAGTAAATTTTAGTAAAGACCACCCTATGAGGCTCCAGTGCAAATTTTAATCTGAAAAAAACTGCACCCTCCTCTACACAAATTTGTGCCCATCTTCCTATTTAATATGCACTGTTGTTATTTATCATTAATCATTCAGCATTTCTTATGTGTTTTTATGGGCCACTGATTCTTTTTATATGATGTCAAGCAAAGTATTTTGTTTCTTCCAATACAAAGCCTTTTGATAGAGCAGGAAAGGTGATTTGGAGACAGAATATAAAGTGGGATTCCAAAGTAAGAGACGATAATATTTTCCACAAAGAACTTTCCACAGATTAGTTAGTGGCAGAAAGTAGCAAACACATATGCAAACTAGATCTTAACAAAGACCTTTATGGACGTGTGCAGGCTTACCTGTCCCTCCACCCATGGCCCTCCCACCTCCTAATAAAATCCAAAGAAGATAAGATATGCGTTGGATTGTCTAAAACCCATGTAGAAGGGTTGGGCAGAAAGTTGAATTCAAAAGGCCATGAGGGGACTTCCTTGGTGGTTAAGTGGTTAAGAATCCACTTTGCAATGCAGGAGACACGAGTTGGAGAGCTAAGATCCCACATGCCCTGAGGCAACTAAGCCTGTGACCCACAGCTACTGATCTGCAAACCGCAGGTAGAGAAGCCCAAGCGCCACAAATGAAGAGTTAGTGCAGCCAAAATTTTTTTAAGAAAGGAAAAAAAAAAAAAAAAAACCACCACTGAGTGTTATGAATAGTGTATTTTGCTTCAGCATCTGAAAAGATGATCATTTTGCACTAAGGCCAAATAGATCGTGTGTGGATAATTACCCTTCTGCTTTCAGGCCTCCAGGAGAGACTTAGGAGGCGGCCACCACCAGGCTGGGTGGGGTAAATGCCAATGATTCTAATTCACTCAGTTGAGAATCTAGATAATCATGAAGAGTCACTGGAAAGAATACATGATGGGGCAGGAGGAGATAGCAACACTTTATCAATGAGGAGCCTGAAGTCTGCAGAAAAGAAGGGCTCAAGGAAGCTTGTGATCACCTGCAGGGGCGGAGCTCTGTGATCACATGTGGGGGCGAGGCTTTGCGATCACATGAGGGGCGGGGCTCTGTCATCACATGTGGGGGCGGGGCTTTGTGATCACATGAGGGGCGGGGCTCTGCCACCACATGTGCGGGCGGGGCTTTGCGATCACATGAGGGGCGGGACTCTGTCATCACATGTGGGGGCGGGGCTTTGCGATCACATGAGGGGCGGGGCTCTGTCATCACATGTGGGGGCGGGCCTCCACCATCACCTAAAGGGAGCAGAGACTGTACTCTGGCAACCACATCCTCTGTCACACGTCTGTGCTCACCATCAGATCCCTGACGATTCCACTTGGTGAGGACATTGAATGCTCAGTGGTGCTGATGAGCGGGGCCTTCCCTGATGGCTCAGCAGTAAAGAATTCGCCTGCAGTGCAGGAGATGGGGATTCAAGCCCTGGGTCGGGAAGATCCCCTGGAGGCGGGCACGGGCAACCCAGTCTAGTATTCTTGCCTGGAGACTCCCAGGACAGAGAAGCCTGGTGGGCTATGATCCATAGGGTCGCAAAGAGTTAGACACACAGCTGAAAAGACTGAACACGCACACACATGCTAATTAGAAATTTTTCTTGAGAATTATGTGCTCAGTCGCTTCACTCGTGTCTGACTCTGCAACCTATGGACTGTAGTCTGCCAGGTTCCTCTGTCCATGGGATTCTCCAGACAAGAATACTGGAGTGGGCTTCCATGCCCTCCTTCACGGGATGTCCCCAACCCAGGAATAGAACCCATATCTCTGGGGTCTCCTGCATTGTAGGCAGTTTCTTTACCCATTGAGCCACCTGGGAAGCCCGTTAGCACACTAAGACCCTGTAAACCTTGTTCCCATTGAGAATGATAAACTCTAGTTAAACTCTAAAATTAGAGTTTAATTATAAACTCTGTAAACTCTAACTCCAGTGCCTACTAGTGCAGTAAGTATTTTATGTAAGTTGTATTTAGTGAGTACCAAATATGTGCATATCAGAAGTGCTAGGTGGGAAGGAGCAAAGATTGGATACTAAGATGATTAATGTGGCTTCTGCCCTCTGAGGGACACCCAGGCTGACTGGGAAGTCAGATTCACACACAGTATAAGGAGTGTCCAAAAGAAAGAACTACAGGCCAGTTATGAGAAAAGCCTTAGAAAAGAGTAGAATGAAACTTTCAAGGTGGAACCTTTAGGGTAAGAAGGATGGACAGCTTTAAAAATCTCATGCCATTCATTTGTTATGCAGTACCTTAGAGTCCCTCTAAGGCATATCCAAATAATACACATAATGGCTGATCACCAATAGTTAATTATGATGTTATATATTCAGGTAGGGAGACAGATTGAAGGAGAGGAGAGAATAAGGTCTTTACCTTATTTACTGAGTCAGAAACTGTGCAAATGGTTTACAAAATGGGTAGAGTTGAGACAGGAAGGCTTCCTGGAGAAAGGTTGTCATTTGCAGAAATTCCAAGAAGAGAGATGAAGCAATGCAGTTGCCAGTATGTAAAGAGTCCGCCTTTAATTGTGTGGCTTCCAGGAATCTGGTCCAGCCAGCATAAGCATGATAGCTTCTATATTTTTTCCTGTCCTCGGGAGAGGCCATGGACCTGGTATGAGAGGAGGAGCCTGCTGTGAATGCCTGGGGGGAGGGACCCTTGTCAAGGTGCCCTTCCTTCCATCCTGTCTCCAAGCTCTCCATTCAGCTCTATTTAGGAGGTGTAGAAGACAACTAGGAGACAGCCCAGCTCAGGAAGACAGGCTGGATTCCAAGATGCCATGTACAGCAGTAAAAAGTAGTCATATAGCCCAGTCTGACCTTTTGCCAAGAATCAGAGTTTGTAAGACTTTAAATCTTATGAACAGAAAACAGTTTTCTTAGGAGGCACCAGTGGGAGACTAGACACTAAGATCTGATTGACTGAGGTCAGAAAATCCCCAGCAATTGTTAGGACGTGTAAGTGACTCTTAAGATGGGCTGAGTGGTGAGCAGAGTATTGGTGGAGAGGAGGAAGGGGTGGGAGAAGGGAAGGTGACTGGAGGTAAAGGTGCCCTGTAGAACTAAAGTACTCATGAATCATGTGGTTTCTCTGGTGGTCCAATGACTAAGGCTCTGCGCTCCCAATTCAGGGGGCCCAGGTTTGATCCCTGGTCAGGAAACTAGATCTCACATGCCACAACTGAAGATTTTTCAGGTCACAACTAAAGATCCCACATGCAGCAAAAAGATCTAGGATCTCCTATGCTGCAATTAAGACCTGACAGAGACAACTAAATAAATTAATTAATAAAAAGTACTCATGAATCAGAGAGCCCCCTTGGATGACGCTGCTTACCCGAATAAGGTTAGTTATTGCATTCTTCACCTCATATAGCTACCATTTTGTCATTGTGATGGCAGTGGTGAGAGCATTAAAGTTCTACACTCATAGCTGCCTTCAATTATGATACAATGTTGTTAACAGTAGTCAGCATGCAATATGTTCCGTCCCCAGAACTTCCTCATCCATGGATGTAGTTTAACATATTGCCATAGGACTGGGATTGGGGTGGAGGTTCACCAAAAAATAATGTAAACTAGGAATCAACCAGTTTGGTTGTAAGAAATAAAAGCCACTGTGGACAGAGACTTTCAGGATTTGCTCAGACTTCAGTTAAAGTAGAGGAAGTTCATCCAACTCTTTTCTACCAGGTCAGCAGGGTTGGGGGGTGGAGAGGGGTAAAAAGGCAAGCGTTCCCAGTTGGCAAAAGGAGACATATTTCTTTAGTTGAAGGGGATTTTCAGCTTTTTGTATGAATTTGTGTGTTAGCACTTAGGAACAGAAGTAGCCCAAAGTATCAACATATAGTTGTTGAAGACTGTAGACAAAAGACTAATACTAGGATATGTAGAACGAGAGAGGTGCTGAGAGCCCCCTGTATTTAGGAAGGTGGCTCTGAACCAGAAGACAACCACGCTGACCAGCCTTAATATGCACTGATGTGAGATGCAGAAGCAGATTAAAGGAGGCACAGAATTAAGCACTCATAAAAGAAGTCAAGACTGCAGCCAGGATCTCACTTGTCTTAACTAGACCTAAAGAGCAAATTTGCTATATATTATCATAGCTTGCTGCATTTAGAATTATACGTTATTGTATATAAGCACATACCCTCTTTTAAAAGTGCCTTGCTTTATGTCTGCAGCTAGGACTTATGGACCTAGTGGGGGGAAGGAGAGGGTGGGACAAACAGAGAGTAACATTGACATATACCCACTATCATGTGTAACATAGATAGCTAGTGGAAGCCTGTTATATAACCGGGAGCTCAGCTCGGTGCTCTGTGATGACCTAGAGGGATGGGATGAGGGGGTGGGAGGTAGGCTCAAGAGGAAGGGGATATGTCGTACAGCAGAGACTAACAACACTAGAAAGCAATTATCCTCCAATTTTAAAATTTTTAAATTTTTTTTAAATTTTTCAAAAAGGACCTTGAAAAGAGGCAAACATAATAGAAATTACATAACACTGTCTCTACTCTTCCTTATTTCCTTCCTGGCTTTGAAGTTGGAAAAGGTCGAAAGAAAATTCCTGCGAGTTAGAGGAGACCCAGTGCTGAAGTGGGTTCTGATGAAGTGATTGGCTCAAAATCAGAGATGAGTTAGTCAACATGCCAGTTTTTTTTTCCCTGTACAAATAATGTAGCTGGAAACATGTGTTTAGAAGCCTCTGCATGTATTCAAAAACCAGCATCTGACAAATGAGTGAGCTTGAAGAGTAGCCTTTATACCGAATGACTGTGCTTTGTTCTCCTTCCATGTTTTTCATCTAATTCATCTATCAGAACAAGCTATGCAAATGCAGGCTGATGGGAATGCTAATTTGCTTGCCATCGCCAAGGCACATAATGTGATTTTCCATTTAGGTGCTCTGGCAGTGGCTCTGAGAAGATGCTGCCTGGCCTGTTATCTCCTGGAGAAGAGATTCCAGGCCATCAACACAGCTTTGGGGGGACAGAGAAGCCCTATACATCATAGGCACACATGTGAACTGGGAAACTTACTTTGACAACCACAGGCTTACAAACATCAGTTTAATTTGTTGCAAGTTGTTCCACAATTAACTTGCTGTAAATTATATCAAAGCCACTTCCTTGGTGACGTAGACAGTGAAGAATCTGCCTATAATACAGATTCAATCCCTGGGTGGGGAAGATCCCCCAGAGAAGGGAATGGCAACCCATTTCAGTATTCTTGCCTGGGAAATCCCATGGACAGAGGAGCCTGGCGGGCTGTAGTCCATGGAGTCCACTGAGCGACTAACAGGAACAGTGTATCAAAGCCATTCCTTAAGTTGTGGGGACAGCTGTTTGTCAACATGAGCAGATACTCTGCGGTAGTCCATCAATTGTCTTTTCCATTCCTGTTCTGCCAAGTCGACAGCAACTACCATCACAACAACGACAATGATGATGGTAATGTCAGATGCAGAAATACACAGTCAGCTTGGGGCTGATCAAAGCCAAAACCCAAGTACCACACTTTCAGATAAAGAGAAGGAAATGATGAAGAGATGTCTGTAATGAACCAGGAGATTTCACATTTATTGTTTTCATAAATATCCCTAAAGCCCAGTGAGGTGTCTAACATTATTCTCATGTTACAGTGGAGGAAAAATAATGCAAAGGGTTAGATAAATTAACGCAGACCTCAAAGCTAGTGAGCAGCATAGGACTGGTAGCACTGTTACTCACTTTAATAGCAAGTGAGGGCACACGTCCTGCTATCAGGTCCGAGAGACAAATAAAAATCTGACTCCAGGATTTTCTTACAGAACAGGGCTCTATCCTGAGGATAGGTTCATAGGGGAAAAATAAAAATTAAAGAAATTCAAAAAAATAGAGAAAAAGAAGAGATAAGGTGCAAATAAAAAAGATAGAGAGGGGGACTTCCTTGGTGGCCCAGTGGTTAAGACTCAACACTTTCATTGCTGAAGCCTGGCTCCAATTCCTAGCCTGGAACCAAGATCTTGCAAGATTAATGGCCAAAAAAAAAAAACCAAAATAAACAAAAATCAAGCAAAGAAACAAAAACAAAAACCCACAGATGTATGTGTCTGTATATTTGTGTATTCATATGTGTGTGTATATGTATGTATATGTATTCTTTCTATCCAGCAAGTTTTCTATTGATCTGTCATCTATCCATCTATGCATCTGTAATTTTAAAAAAAATTTTATTGGAGTATAGTTGCTGTACAATGTCATTAGTTTCTCCTCTATAGCAAAGTAAATTCCCTTTTTTTGGATTTCCTTCCCATTTAGGTCACCACAGAACACGGAGTAGGGTTCCCTGAGCTATGCAGTAGGTTCTCATTAGTTATCTATGTTGTGCATAGTATTGATAGTGTATATATATCAATCCTAATCTCCCAATTCAACCCAGCCTCTCTTTCCTCCCTTGGTGTCCATATATTTGCTTTCTACATCTGTGTCTCTCTTCCTGTTTTGCAAAGCGGTTCATCTCTACCATTTTTAAACTGTTTTAAATGAGATGTCTTTCAAGAAAAATATCTCTGCCATCAGGAAAGACTTACAAATGATCAGAGTCAAGTTTTGCATGCTAGGGTAAAACAGTAGCACTCAGTCTCTGCATCAATAAATGAGAGTTAAAAGCAAGGCAATCTGGAAGCTTAGGCTAACCTCTTACTAGCAATGTATAAGCAACTGACGCTACCCCTTGCTTTGGGAACTCCTCCCTGGAACACGCTCCACTGGGGCCTGGCCCTCCCTTTGTCCCCAGCAATTAGCACAGTTTACACTTGAGCGATCATCGTTTTGACCTGCCCTAAGTCTCGGCATCCGGACTCCATCACCCACCATCTGTGCTCGGGCCAGGAGGACCTCTCAGCATCTCTCCGGCAAGCACCGGAAGTGGGTCTTGGCCACAGGCCTGCACTGTGACATGCAGCCAAGGGACAGGGGCTCCTGTCATTCATGGTCTTGAGGAACAGAGTCCATCAAAACCAGCTCCCTGCAGATTCAGCTGCCCAGAAGGCACTCTGCTTTGCAGTGAGAGAAGGAGAAGCAAGAGAACAGGGAAAAGAGATGCTGAGGGGATGCACAGGAGAAAGAACATGCAGAGAAAAGAACCAAGAGAAAAAGAAGAGAAACTAGACAAGTAGAAGAGAGAGAAAAGAAGTTAGGGTAGCACACAGTCAAAGAGAAGCAACATGCCTTCTGAAAAGAGCTGGTGACTGCTGGCCAAGCTTCCCTTTGCACTGGCCTCAAATTCTTTCAGCATTAAATAAAAATACATACTCTTTAAGGGGGCTTGTTGCTCATCCTTATCCAAATATTTATTTGTGGAAGGGGTTTCCACGGTAACTGGGGCACAACAATGATCCTCACCAGCTCTACAAGAGGCCAGAACAACTCCATGTTTTCATTTTGAGATTCTGGGGAGCTGGCAGTCAGACTGGAGCAGTGATGATGGCAAGATGCTAAGGCTGCAGCCGCAAACTTGGACAGAGGAGCCCTTGGTCAGTGCTGGGCAGATGCACTAGCCTTGGCGCTCTCAGCACGGGCACAGGGGACAGAAGGTTTGGAATTGCCAGTGGTACCTGACCATGTCACGGAGAAGGGATAACTTAATCCTCCATGAGACTTCATGGTCCTTAACTGTCCTCAAGTCTGAGTGCACACTTTTTGCCACCTGGCTTTAGTCTGATGGGGTTTATAATCTTTCAGAATCTGCCAATAGTAGCAAGAAGCTACAACAGAGGACTGTGTGTCCAAACAGCCCTGGTGGGAAAAGATCAGTGATCAGGTATGAGCTGTGAAGACAAAACGTTACTAAAAACATAAAGAAGATATGGCGTGTGTGTGTGTGTGTGTGTGTGTGTGTGTGTGTGTGTGTGTGTGTGTATGTGGGCAGTCAAGTTACTCAGCTGGGTCCAACTCTTTGTGGCCCCATGAACTATAGCCCACCAGGCTCCTCTGCCCATGGAATTTTCCAGACAAAAATATTGGAGTGGGTTGTTATTTCCTTCTCCAGGGGATTTTCCCAACCCAGGATTGATCCGTGTTTCTTGTGTCTCCTGCGTTGGCAGGTGAATTCCTTACTGCTGAGTTACCTGGGAAGCCACCTGATGCGAAGAGCCGACTCATTGGAAAAAACCCTGATGCTGGGAAAGATTGAGGTCAGGAGGAGAAGGGGACGACAGAAGATGAGATGTTTGGATGGCATCACTGATTCAATGGATATGAACTCGGGCCAATTCAGGGAGATGGTGAAGGACAGGGAAGCCTAGTGTGCTGCAGTCCGTAGGGTTGCAAAGAGTTGGAAACAGCTGAGCAATTGAGCAACAATAGAATATTACTCAGTCATAGAAAAGAATGAAATAATGCTATCTGCAGTGACATGGATGGACCTAAACATTGTCATACTGAGTGAAGTAAGTCAGAGAAACTCCATGTGATACACCTTATATATGAAATCTTAAAAATGAACTTATTTACAAAACAAAAATAGAGCCACAGATATAGTGAGCAAACTTATGGTTACCAAGAGAGAAGGGGGGATAAATTGGGAGACTGGGGTTGACATATACACACTACTATATATAAAAATAGATAACTAAGAAGGACCTACTGTATAGCACAGGGAACTCTATTCATTACTCTGTAGTGATCTATATGGGGAATAGGGTCTATTAATAAAAAAGTGGATATATGTGTATGTATAACTGATTCACTTGGCTGTACACTTGAAATTAACACAACACTGTAAATCAACTATACTCCAATAAAAAAAGAAAAAGTTACCAACTTTTGCTAGCAAATTGTTTATTTTAGTTATAAATTGGAGAACACCCAAGGTGGCCTCCACAGCGATGTGCTGTTCCAGTATTTAGTCCTGAGTAGGATGAAAAGGAACGGAATACTCAGGATGGAGTGTAGTGGTTGATGGTAAGGTAAATGCACAACCATTGCCTTCTTTCCTGGCATAGAGCTCTTAATTGGGTGAATCAGCTTATGAGCTTTTTGTTTTCTCATCCATAAAACAAGTCATTTACACTGAATCGTCTCCCAGATCCCTTGAAACTTAAAACTGAAATGATACCTTTTTAAATCAGTGTCACGACTCAGTCAGCCTATTATTCTGCTTTAAATATGTCATGATGGAGTACGCTAGAGTGGTTACCAATTCATGACATGGACCCTAAAAAGAAAGTACCATGATATGGAATCTTGCCCTGTTTGTCTAGAGAGGTTTGGCCACTGACCAGCATCTGACAGACACGAGCAGACAGATTCAGTAGGGTGTTCCTGTTGCCTGTTCAGTCCTGGATTAGTAGATGGTTTCTTTAGCCCCTAACTACTTCCCTTTTCATGTGTCTTAGCACATCCAGTTGTTAATCCTGGCCTACTAGCTGACATTTGCTTATGGCCAAGGTTGGAACATGTAGGGTTGTGGTGGCAGAAGAGAGAGATGATGACCCCCTAGGATTTCCTATATGGAGTAAACTCTGGAAGGAGAGAAGTGGTTTCTTATAGTGAACTTCTGATATTGGTCAGTGTCTGCAATTGAAATCTATCATGTGAGTTTCTGCTGAGTGAGGGGTCAATGGTCAAGGTCCAATAGGGACTCACTGACATTCCAGGTAAAATAACTCCAGCCTAAGCCAGAGAGGAGTTAGGAAAAGTGACCCCCTTGTATCCAGAATGGGCTTCCCAAGTGGCACTAGTGGTAAAGAATCTGCCTGCCAATGCAGGAGATACAGGTTTAATCCCTGGGCTGGGAAGATCTGCTGGAGGAGGGGGTGGCACCTCACTACAGTATTCTTGCCTGGAAAATCCCATGGACAGAGGAACCTGGCAGGCTATAGTCTATAAGGTGGCAAAAAGTCAGATACAACTGAGCAACTGAGCAGTCTCCAGACCTGGTACAAATTTGACCCAAGTCCCTGCTATTTAATCCTTCTGGCCCCTTGCAGGCTTCTGAGTTCATGACTGGTAGCCTTCTCCATAGTGGTGGTTGGTCATTTAGTCACTAAGTCATGTCCAACTCTTGCAACTCCTTGATTTATAGCCTGCCAGGCTCCTCTGTCCATGGGATTCTCCTAGCCATTTCTGGCCATTTTCTTCTCCAGGGCATCTTCCCAACCCAGGGGTCAAACGTGTGTCTTCTGCATTGTAGGCAGATTCTTTAACAACTGAGCCACCAGGAAAGACCAGGCATCTCCATGAAAAGGTGCCAAAAGCATCTTTCAAAGTCATGGATCAAGTAAGAGGGTGCCCTTGGCCTCCTGCTCAGGCCTCACGGGCCTCTGCCATGGCCACGTCTCTGCACTACAAACAAATACCAGGCATGTGAGCAGGAGACAGTGGTGCTGAGCCTGCCAGCACTCGGGGCGTTGCATCTTTGGCCTGGTGTCTGCCATAGTATAATGAATGAATTATTAATTATGATGTTTCACCAGGATAAAGGAAACTTGTAGGCGGATCCCTCCAAAGACAAGAGTACAAAAGACGGCGCCTGGGGCCCAGGCTTTTATTACCGGCAGATGAACATTTGGAAGAGAACAATGTAGATGACTGATATTTTTCATCTCACCTTTCAGCCAAGCTCTTAATAAGAACTAATTCATTAAGTTTCAAAATAGCCTTGTGAAAAAGGAAATAGCATTTCTACATTTTTCTCCACAGATTTTTAAAGGTTGAAAAATTAAGTCATCTATTCTTGCTTCTAAAAAGCAGTTCTAAATAAAATGTGTGTTCTTTCAAAGCACTATATAAGTGCAGCTTCACAACTCGAACTATTTCTTCTTCTAAATAAAGGGAAATGTTCATCATACCAGGAAATTTTTAAGGCATTTGTTGGAGGCATTTTTTTGATTCTGACTGTCAGAGCAAGAATGTTTGGGGACACTTAGGAGCTCCATGGCTTCCCTGATAGCTCAGTTGCTAAGAATTTGCCTGCAATGCAGGAGACCCTGATTCAATTCCTGGGTCGGGAAGATCTGCTGGAGAAGGCATAGACTACCCACTCCAGTATTCTGGCCTGGAGAGTTCCATGGACTATCACAAAGAGTTGGACACAAATGAGCAACTTTCACTTTCAGGAGCTCAATAAATATTCCGGCAGCTTTCCATTCAGTTCAGTCACTCAGTCACGTCCAACTCTGCAACCCTATGGAGGGCAGCACACCAGGGCTCCCTGTCCATCACCAACTCCCAGAGTTTACTCAGACTCATGTCCATTGAGTCGGTGATTCCATCCAACTATCTCATCCTCTGTCGTCCACTTCTCCCGCCATCAATCTTTCCTGGCATCAGGGTCTTTTCAAATGAGTCAGCTCTTTGCTTCAGGTGGCCGAAGTATAGGAGTTTCAGCTTCAACATCAGTCCTTCCAATGAATATTTGGGACTAATTTCCTTTAGGATTGACTGGTTTGATCTTGCAGTCCAAGGGACTCTCAAGAGTCTTCTCCAACACCACAGTTCAAAAGCATCAATTCTTAGGCACTCAGCTTTCTTTATACTCCAGCTTTCACATCCATATGTGGCTATTGGAAAAACCATAGTCATGACTAGATGGACATTTGTTGGTAAAGTAATGTCTCTGCTTTTTAATATGTTGTCTAAGTTGGTCATAACTTTCCTCCAAGGAGTCAGTGTCTTTTAATTTCATGGCTGCAGTCACCATCTGCAGTGATTTTGGAGCCCCCCAAAATAAAGTCTGCCACTGTTTCCACTGTTTCTCCATCTATTTGCCATGAAGTGATGGGATAGGATGCCATGGTCTTAGTTTTCTGAATGTTGAGCTTTAAGCCTACTTTTTCACTCTCCCATTTCACTTTCATTAAGAGGCTCTTTAGTTCTTCTTCACTTTCTGCCATAACGGTGGTGTCATCTGCATATCTGAGGTTAATGATATTTCTTCTGGCAATCTTGATTCCAGCTTGTGCTTCATCCAGCCCAGCGTTTCTCATGATGTACTCTGCATATAAGTTAAATAAGCACGGTGACAATATACAGCCTAGATGTACTCCTTTTCCTGTTTGGAACCAGTCTGTTTTCCCATGTCCTGTTCTAACTGTTGCTTCCTGACCCGCATACAGGTTTCTCAGGAGACAGATCAGGTGGTCTGGTATTCCCATCTCTTTAGGAATTTTCCACAGTTTATTGTGATCTACACAATCAAAGGCTTTGGCAAAGTCAATAAAGCAGAAATAGATGCTTTTCTGGAACTCTCTTGCTTCTTTGATGACCCAGCAGATGTTGGCAATTTGCTCTCTGGTTCCTCTGCCTTTTCTAAAACTAGCTTGAACATCTAGAAGTTCATGGTTCATGTATTGTTGAAGCCTGGCTTGGAGAATTTTGAGTACTACTTTACTAGCATGTGAGATGAGTGCAATTGTGTGGTAGTTTGAGCACTCTTTGGCATTGCCTTTCTTTGGGATTGGAATGAAAACTGAATTTTCCAGTCCTGTGGCCACCACTGAGTTTTCCAAATTTGCTGGCATATTGAGTGCAGCACTTTCATAGCATCATCTTTCAGGATTTGAAATAGCTCAACTGGAATTCCATCATATCTGCTAGCTTTGTTCATAGTGATGCTTCCTAAGGCCCCCTTGACTTCACATTCCAGGATGTCTGGCTCTAGGTGAGTGATCACACCATCGTGATTATCTGGGTCTTGAAGATCTTTTTTGTATAGTTCTTTTGTGTATTCTTTTCACCTCTTCTTAATATCGTCTGCTTCTTTTAGGTCCATACAATTTCTGTCCTTTATTGAGCCCATCTATGTATGAAATATTCCCTTGGTATCTTGAAGAGATCTCTAGTCTTTCCCATTCTATTGTTTCCCTCTATTTCTTTGCATTGATCACTGTGGAAGGCTTTCTTATCTCTCCTTGCTATTCTATGGAACTCTGCATTCCAATGGGTATGTCTTTCCTTTTCTCCTTTGCTTTTCACTTCTCTTCTTTTCATATCTATTTGTAAGGCCTCCTCAGACAGCTATTTTGCTTTTTTGCATTTCTTTTTCTTGGGGATGGTCTTGATCCCTGTCTCCTGTACAGTGTCATGAACCTCCATCCATAGCTCATCAGGCACTCTATCAGATCTAGTTCCTTAAATCTATTTCTCTCTTCCACTGTGTAATCATAAGGGATTTGATTTAAGTCATACCTGAATGGCCTAGTGGTTTTCCCTACTTTCTTCAATTTAAGTCTGAAATTGGCAATAAGGAGTTCATAATCTGAGCCACAGTCAGCTTCTGGTCTTGTTTTTGCTGACTGTATAAAGCTTCTCCATCTTTGGCTGCAATGAATCGAATCAGTCTGATTTCGGTGTTGACCATCTGGTGATGTCCATGTGTAGAGTCTTCTCTTGTGTTGTTGGATGAGGTTGTTTGCTATGACCAGTGCGTTCTCTTGGCAAAACTCTACTAGTTATTGCCCTGCTTCATTCTGTACTCCAAGGCCAAATTTGCCTGTTACTCCAGGTGTTTCTTGACTTTCTACTCTGAATTCCATTCAGTACTTGCCTAAAAATCTGATGTTAGAAAAAATTTTATCACCTTCACAGGTGATAAAATACTGTAAGCCCCCAAATACTATAAGTAAATGCTACCAAAATGTTTCCTTTGTAACCACATTTTCTAGAATTGAATCCTTGTGCTCATGTCCAGTCACTCAGTAGTGTCCAACTCTGCAATCCCATGGACTGTAGCCCACCAGGCTCCTCTGTCCATGGGATTCTCCAGGCAGGAAAACTGGAGTGTGTTGCCATTTCCTCATTCATAATGAAAAATGATCCCACTCAAAAGGGTAGCAGAGCCCCTGCTAGGTGGGGCTTCCCAGATGGTGCTAGTGGTAAAGAATCTGCCTGTCAATGTAGAAGACACAGAGATACAGGTTCGATCCTTGGGTCAGGAAGATCCCCTGAAGAAGGAAATGGCAACCCATTCCAGTATTCTTGCCTGGAAGATCCCATGGCCAGAGGAGCCTGGTGGAATACAGTCCATGGGGTTGAAGAGAATCACACATGACTTAGGGACTAAACTACCACCACATACCAACTTACACCTTTCCCCTCCCACCAAACTTCCCTTGGGGGAGAATTCTCCATACCTACAGTAATTCCTGGTCTAACTGGTAAGAGTCAAGGCTGCATACCTTCAAGAGGCTTTGCATTTTAAGAGACCTTAATGCACCACCTGACCTGCCTCCTGAGAAATCTGTATGCAGGTCAAGAAGCAACAGTTAGAATCAGACATGGAACAACAGACTGGTTCCAAATTGGGAAAGGAATACATCAAGGTTGTACATTGTCGCCCTGCTTATTTAACTTATGTGCAGAGTACATCATGTGAAATACCAGGCTGGATGAAGCACAAGCTGAAATCAAGAATGCTGGGAGAAGTATCAGTAACATCTGCATTGTTGTTGATAACACCACCATTAAGGCAGAAAGTGAAGAGGAACTGAAGACCCTCTTGATGAAAGTGAAAGAGGAGAGTGAAAAAGTTGGCTTAAAGCTCAACATTCAAAAAAACTAAGATTATGGCATCCGGTCCCATCACTTCATGGCAAATAATTGGGGAAACAATGGAAATAGTGACAGACTTTATTTTCTTGGGCTCCAAAATCACTGCAGATGGTGACTGTAGCCATGAAATTAAAAGACTCTTCTTTGTTCCTTGGAAGATAAAGCTATGACCAACCTCGATGGTATATTAAAAAACAGAGACATTATTTTGCCGATAAAGGTCCATCTAGTCAGAGCAATGGTTTTATCAATAGTCACTTATGGATGTGAGAGTTGGACTATAAAGAAAGCTGAACACTGAAGAATTGATGCTTTTGAACTGTGGTGTTGGAGAAGACTCTTGAGAGTCCCTTGGACTGAAACGAGATCCATCTGATCAATCCTAAAGAAAATCCTAAAGGACTGATGCTGAAGCTGAAGCTCTAATACTTTGACTGATGCAAAGAACTGACTCATTGGAAAAGACCCTGATGCTGGGAAAGACTGAAGGTGGGAGAGAAGGGGACGACAGAGGATGAGTGGTTGGATGTCATCACCGACTCGATGGACATGAGTTTGAGCAAGCTCCAGGGATTGGTGATGGACAGGGAAGCCTGACGTGCTGCAGTCCATAGGGTCACAAAGAGTTGGACACGACTGATGGACTGAATTCAACTGAACGCAACACAATGCAAATTATGCTGATTGAGCTCTCTTGCCCGTGCAGAGTCCTGAGCAAAGAATTGCCCCCCCCCCTGCTTTAAATGGATTCAAAGATAGATAAGGCTCGAATTTTGCCCTGCAGAAGCATAAAACCTACTGGCCCCAGTCCAAAAAAAATGAGTCTGCAACTGTGAGAAGGGAGATTTGGAGAAAGGAAGTGGCCTTGAAGGAAGGGCTGACTCCTCAAATCACACCAGAAGGTGACCAGTCATCTCACCCGCCAGGTTCTCTTGGCTTTTCCCTGATGCAGAAGAAGAAGTTATCCATGATCATAACAAGCTCAAAAGAAGACCTTACGGTCAGAGACACGGGTAAAGCAAGGACATACAGTTAGACCCTGGGAAACAAAGGAATACGATCCAACGAAATAAATCTTTTAGCCAGGACCTCTTGGGAAAATGTTCCCTTTGGCGCCATCTGAGTCCACGTCATGGAACATTCCATGGTAAAGGCCTTGTCTCCATGCGGTGCCTGCCAGGATGTGTTTCAGGCATTTGCGTCCTCTAGGAAGGCACAGGAGAGTGAGGGAGTAAGTCTTCATTCTCATCAGATCTATGACAGGACTACATAGAGGTAGGAGCCAGTTGGCTGTCACTGACCAGCTTTGCCTTTCACTGTATCCTGATCTCTGCCCCTTCTCTCTCTTTTCTCCTGATAATGTTCGCCACCGAAGATTCTTCAGGTCATTTGTAGAAGCATCCTTTCTGGGCTTGTTCAGCTAAGACAGGACCATAATCTGGACACTTTGATGCTTTCTCATTTCTCTCCATAAAAATGAGTTGGTTCCTTCACAGATTGAGTAGTCTACCTATGATAAAGTGATCTACGCGAAAATGTCCCTACTGACACTCACAGCTCTTTTGGGTTTTACACTGTTTCCTGCTTGGACAAATGCCCAAACACAGCTTCATGTGTGGCCAGCACAACAGAGAGGAGAGGGAGATACTGGTGGCAAAGGGCAGGGGCTTTTCATGGTGTGTTTCAGAACATATATGGGCAACTGCTACTTTGCTTCTGTGAAAAGACATTGCTGCATACTATTTTGGTGACTAGGGAAGTCTTGAGAGGGTCTGTGGCCTTGAAGGGATTGGAAAGAGTAAGAGAATCAACTGTGCTTTGTTCAGGCTTAAAAGTCAGTAAGTTCAGCTCCACACTTTTGAAGATTTGAAGCAAATATATTTCAGGATTCTCCCATCCACCTTCTAATGCATTTACAATTAATTAAAAGTTCTTAAAAGCTACTTTACAATTTAATTCCATTGTGATTGAAATCATGTTGTGTACTATTTTAACCCTCTGAAATACGTTGAGACTTGTCATATGGCCCAGAATATGATTTATTTTGGTGAATGTTTATGTGTACTGAATGTATATTCTGCTATTGTTGGGCAAAGTGTTTTAGAAATTTTAATTAGGTCAAGTTGGTTAATAGTGTTTCATCAATGTTCAGTTTTGTTTTTGTTTTTTTTCCTATCAATTGCTGAGAGAAGAGTGTTGAAATGTCTAGTTACAGTTGTGGGTTTTTCTGTCTCTCCTATAAGATCTATTAGCTTTTGCTTCCTATATTTTGCAACCCTGTTATTGGGTACATGCATTTTTCAGGGTTACTATGACTTCTTAAGGAACTTAATAATTTATTATTATTAAATGTCCCTTGTCTTGGTTGTGATCCTTTTAATGAAGTCTGGTCTTTGATATTAACATAGCTACTCTATCTTTCTGATGGCTGGTAAGAAAAAATATATTGGCATATATTTTCTGTCCTTTTAACTTATCTTTGTCATTATATTTGAATTTCTTAAATAGTATATTTATCTGAGTATTGTTTTCATTTCCATGTCTATTTTTTAATTGGAATATTTATACCTTCTATGTTTAGTGTATTTAATATTTGGATATAAATTGATCATCTTGCTTTTTTAAAAAGTTTATGCCATCTATCCTTTGTCCCTTTTCTCTTCTGTCTTTGGTCTTCTTTTGGGTTCATTTGGTATCTTTCTTATGCATATAATAAATTATTAAAATTTATTACTTTAATTACAATGTTGGCTTATTAGCTATCCCTCTTTGCTTTAATTTTTTAAGAGATGAACTTTAAAGAGTTCACAATAATGATCTTTAAATTGTTAGAGCCTATCTTCAAATAACATTATACCATTTAATGTGTACTCTCAGGATATTTTAACATTATGTTTCCATTTTGCCCCCTCAACCTTTTGTGCAATTGTTGTCACATATTTTATTTCTATGCCTGTTTTATACACAACAAATTATCAGCTTAGATTTAAAAGCCATTTTGTTTTTTGGCCCCACATGTCTTACAGGACCTTAGTTCCCAGAATGGGGATTGAACCTTTGCCCCCTGCAGTGGAAGCTCGGAGTCCTAACCACTAGGCCACCAGGGAATTCTCAAAAGCCAATTTTCTTTTAAAGAATAAATCTGTGTTTTAATGTAAAACTTCTCAATTTAGAATATGAGTCACCAATTCAGAAAAATCAAAAGCAAAGTGCAGGGCCCATTATATACAGGTCAAGCAACATAGTTGAATATTATGAATATTAAGATAACTGAATATTATATTGGATATATGATCTGCAACTTATTTTGTTTTCACTTGCTGGAATGAGTCATATAGTTCTTCATTCATCAGTCCCCTCTCTTTAGCTGCTGCAGTGTTCCTTAGAGCTTCCCTGGTGGCCGAGTGGTAAAGAACCCACCTGCCAATGCAGGAGATGCAAGTTCGATCCCTGGTCCGGGAAGATCCCCTGGAGGAGGAAATGGAATCCACTCCAGTATTCTTGCTGAGAGAATCCCACAGACAGAAGAGCCTGGTGGGCTATAGTCCATGGGGTTGCAAGAGTTGGACATGACTTAGTGATCAAGCACAAGCACCTTGGAAGGATGCCCAATGTCTTGGTTAGCCTTTCCTGTGTTCATGAGCGATTAGATGTCCTCAGGCTTTTGCTGTTACAAACAGATCTACAGTGACCACCAATACATAGCCCTCTTCACACATGTGAGTATATTTCTGTAGGGTTGAACTAAGAAAAGGAATCACTTGTCAAGGAGTGAGACAGTTTTAAACTTTAATAGAAACATTTAAATCACTCTTTGAAGTGGTTGTAGGTAGTTAGGTCTCTACCAGCTGGGACTAAAGGCATCTCTACAGTGCTTATGAGGCTTGGCCTCAAGAGTTTTACAGCTTTTTAATGTTGCAATGCTATAGAAAAGCATTGAATAGTTCCTATGGGCATAAGAGAATTTCATTTTTGGAAAAAAGCCCTGTGGCCACCATCACTAAAAAATATCCATTTGCAGAAATTTATGGACTACCTTCTTAGACATTCTCTGTCAGAGGCTGGGAAAGGGGAATTAAAGATGAAATGATTTCTTCAAGCAGATCTTGAAATATTCATTTTGCAAGATAAGTTTTCCAAGAGTCTGTTCCACCTAGTTAGTGATCACTTCTCTAACTCAGTAATCTTTGTAATTTAAAAAAATATAATGAAACTCAACTCAAAAAACTAAGATCATGGCATCCAGTCCCATCACTTCATGGCAAATGGATGGAAAAAAAGTGAAAGCAGTGACAGGTTTTCTTTTCTTGGGCTCCAAAATCACTATCGATGGTGTCTGTAGCCATGAAATTAAAAGATGTTTTCTCCTTGGAAGAAAAGCTATGACAAAACCAGACAGCATCTTAAATAGCAGGGACATCACTTTGCAAACTAAGGTCCATATAGTAAAGGCTATGGTTTTTCCAGTAATCATGTACAAATGTGAGAGTTGGACCATGAAGAAGGCAAGTGCCAAAGAATCGATGCTTTCACCTTGTGGAGTTGGCAAAGACTCTTGAGAGTCCCTTGGACTGCAAGGAGATCACACTGGTCAATCCTAAAGGAAATCAACTCTGACTATTCGTTGGAAGGACTGATACTGAAGCTGAAACTCCAATATGTTGGCCACTTAATGCAAAGAACTGACTCATTGGAAAATATCCTTATGCTGGGAAAGATTGAAGGCAAAAGGAGAAGAGAATGGCAGAGGATGAGATGGTCAGATAGCATCACTGACTCAATGGACATGAACTAGAGCTAACTCCAGGAGATAATGGAGGACAGGGAAGCCTGGCGTGCTGTATTCCATGGGGTCACAAAGAGTCAGACACGACTTAGTAACTGAAAAACAGCAAGAAATCTTTATAATTTAAAAAATATAATAAATTGAATATTTTTCCTAAGAGTGACCTTAGAAATCATGTAATTCATTCCTCCCACTTTTCAAGTTTAAAAAAAAAAAAGGACACCTAGAGAGAAGTTACTTGCGCAGCTGGATCTTAGCAAAATCATATTTGAAAACCAAATCTCATGGTTCCCCGTCCAGGGTGTTGATGTGGTGAAAAAACTAGGCCAAATACAGAATCTTTGAATTGGAAATAGTCTTAGAAAGGACCTAGAATCACATTCACACTAAAGAGACATCCTTCCAACAAAATATCAGATGTATCAGGGCTTCCCTGGTGATCGAGTGGCTAAGACTCCACGTTCCCAGTGCAGGGGTCCCAGGTTTGGTTCCTGGTCAGGGAACTAGACTCTGCATTCTGCAACTAAGACCTGGCGCTGCCAGATATATATCTATATCTATATCTGTATCTATATCTATATAAAAGAATATAAGATGTATCTTACAAGTTGAGTTGTAGCATTCTGTATGAAAAGTAGTTCATTAATTTGTGAAAAAAGGATAGACCATTATTGAGTAGCTTTGATTATTAGAAAACCTTCCTTTCATTGTGCTGAAATCTGCCTTTTTATAACCTCTGGAACCTCTTGAACTTTTCCACTTCTTGGAGCATCCATGAATCAGATTCCAGGCGGTGAGCCATCCCACTTCCGGCCCTCTGCGCAGTCTCCTGTTTGACAATGCCCCTCTCAGAATGTGGCATGCATAAGAGGACAAGGCAATAGTCCAGCTGTGGTCTGTCCCGTCCAGGGTGCGAAGGGGCCATTGTCTCCTTTGATCTGCTGCATATGCTTCTATTAATAGAACCCCGAAGTGTCTGGCTTTCTTGGCAGCTGCATGTCAGAGCTTAAGTTGAACGGGACCACTAAGTCGTTGTTTGTTTTTTTGTTTGCTTTAACCAATGACTATTATGCCCACCCAGTTGCCTTCATCTTCTTTTTTATGTAATTAATTGCAGGATTTGGGGTTAAGAATTCTACTTTTTTGGCTTTTAGTTATGCACTCCTATCTGTTGAGAATGTTTGAATCCTCATCTTGTGATCCAAAGCATTCATCTTTCTCTGTGATATACCTTATCTAAATTTGATAAACAGCCCTTCCCTGCTTTTGTAGAAATTACTGAAGACAAGCAAGGCATGTGGGGGTGGGCACAGGTGAGGGCGCAAAAGACCTTCTTTCAAGTTGGATGATGATCACTGTGAATTCATAGGCAATACTTGGATATAATCTTTATTTCTGTGTTTTGTTTATTTGTTTTAACATGGCTACCATGAAAGACTGTTAAATGCCCTTCTGAAATGAAGATACTCCACATAACGATAGCATTCTTCTGATTTGCTGCCTGGGAACCATTTTAAAAAAGAGGAAATGGGGTTAGTTCCACATGGCCAGTTTTCAATGAACCCTTACTGGCTTTTAGTGATCATTTCTTTGCAGATATCAACTTACAGATCTCTTGAAGGCAAAGAGCTAGGGCACTCAATGCCAAAAAGTTAATGCCAAAGCCAGGGGGGGAAAAAGGAAATTTTTGGAAGGAGAAGGAACCAGTGTTCTTCCAACAATTTACTGTTTCAACCTCTTTTGATAGAGGAACGCACAGCACTATGTTTAGGGGAGAGGAGATGGGCAGATTGCACAAGTCAAGGCTTTTGAAGGTCTTGGGGAGAGAGTGAGTGGAGGCTTCGTGAATGATGCAGGATAGCCTGAGACAAGCTAGGATTTGCACCAGCCCTGTCCTTCCCAAAGCACCCAACTCCCCCTGCATCCCCCTATGCCCCTCCCATCCCTGCCTTCACTTGTCACCATTCTGCCTGCAGCACTTGGAGTCAACTCTACCCTTTTTAATAAGATGGTTTGGAAGAGAGACAAGCCTTCTCAGTCTGAAAGATAAAAATAAAATGTCAGTGATCAGAATTTCCACATATGGTCTCAAATGATAGATGAAATTTAAAGCTGGCAATGGTCCTGAGTTGGAAGGACACAGGCAGCCGAGGCTGGAAAGGAGGTTTAGGGTTTTGTTTTGTTTTGTTTTGCCCAAGTGATAATGGACCAGCCCCAAACACAGTGAGCTCTTTCCTTTTTAAGGGCAGCGAAGGTTGCCAGGCCTTGTGCATTTGCAGCCGACCTGTTGGGAGGCATTTTGCAGCCCCTCTCCCACCCCTGTGAATAGGTTTTCCCAAAATTCCAGGAGGGAGTCCTCTATAGGCGGCCCATCTGTTCTCAGGCACGCAGGGAATCTGGGTGACAATTACATTTGGGAATCACCTGTTGGAGGTCCGGAAGGCAGGCCACACTTCTGCATCAAGACTTAGGAGATTTTTTTTTTTTCTCCTGCACGATGGTTCTGCTTTGGGGTGTGGTTAGAGATTGTGTGCATGCTTGCGCGCTCAGTCGCTTCAGTACTGTCTGACTCTTTACAATCCTATGTACTATAGCCTGCCAGGCTCCAGGCAAGAATACTGGAGTGGGTTGCCATGCCCTCCTCCAGGAGATCTTCCAGACCCAGGGATCGAACCCCTGTCTATTATGTCTCCTGCATTGGCAGGTGGGTTCTTTACCACTAGCGCCACCTGGAAGCCCTTCAGAAATTAGGAGGAAAGAGTAGAAGAGGGAGGGAGGGGTTTGTATCTCAGCCCAGAAGGTCAAAGCCCAAGAAATGTCAGTTTCTGCCCTGACAGGAGAGAAATGAACACATTTCTAAGACCAAACCTTCTGGGAACACTCTGATCTGTGCTCTTAGAGTTTAGAATATGAACCCAGGAGACCCAGGTTCTGTGAAGAATGTACCATGTCTTTGGACAAATTGTTCCAGCCTCAACTGACCCACCTGAAAAATGAGGTGGGTGAACAATATTTATTTTAGAAGACTTCCTGTTTCATAATTCCATTCCAAGTTTTAATTTGGAGAATATTGAAGCTAAAATATGGTCTAAAATACAGATCAGTGATTCTCAACTTGAGATCAGCTGGAATGTGAATTAACTGGAGAGTTTGTTAAAACTTAGATTTGGTGGCCCTGATACATTGATCTATGGGCTTCCCAGGTGAGAATCTGCCTCCAGTGCAAGAGACTTGGGTTTGGTCCCTGGGTTGGGAAGATCCTTAGGAGGAGGAAATGGCAACCCATTCCAGTATTCTAGCCTGGGAAATCCATGGACAGAGGAGCCTGGCAGGCTATGAGGCCACAAAGACTTGGACATGACCGAGCGACTGAGCCCGCATGCACATTGATCTATGGTGGACCCTTAGAATTTACATTCCTAACATATTCCTGGGTGATGCTGCTGTTATTGCTGATTTATAGGCCATACTTTGAAAACCTCTGTCCAAACTAGATGAACCTCCAGCAGGTTAATGCTCATGCTTAGGAAATAGTTATCTCCAGGTCTGACTTAAGGACTGATTAACAAGGGAATTCCCTAGTGGTCTGGTGGTTAAGACTCAGCGCTTCCCCTGCTGGGGGTCCACGTTCTATCTCTGTTTGGGGAACTAAGATCTCAACATCCTGCAAGCCATGTGGTGTGGCCAAAATAAAAGGTAGGGGCAGTTAGTGAGCAAGAGAAAACCTGGGGACTGCACCCAGATTTAGATGTGCCCCATGCAGGAGTTGGGGATTGGGGAGAAAAGCTGTCAGAGGTCTGTAACTGCACCTTGAAAAATGTCATCAGAATTTTAAGAAAATGCCACAGTATAGCAGCAGTATAAAGTGTCTATAACCTCGTCCTGGCCATTCAGATCCACTGTGCTCAAGAAAACCTAGTTATAGAGAGTGACTTAGCTGGAGAAGCCCAGTTCCGCTACGGAGAAAATACCTTTCAGCCCATGCCCTGAAAGTAGATCAGTATAACACACTGCTATAACACATACACACTAGTATGTAAAATAGAAAACCAACAAGTTAATGGTCATGCCTACTGTATGTAGAACACAGGGAACTCTCCTCAATATTCTGTAATAACCTACATGGGAAAAGAATCTAAAAAAGAGTAGTAATATGTATATGCATATTTACACCTCTATCACATTGTTGTATCAACTTAAAAAAATAAAGTAGATCAGTATCGTCTTCTCTCTACATAAAGGACAGCTCACCATGGTGCCTCTTCCTGTTAAAGGACTTCCATAGCCTTTGTCTCAACACCTGGAGACAGTCCTGGAGCAGAGGACACTTACCCTGCCTTAGAGAGGGTTGGGGAATCACTTGCATTTGTTGACCCATCAAAGATAAGAGGTATTTTCAGCAAGGTGGATAGGTATGTGTACAGCCACAAGTTCAGTCTCTTCCCAGAAGCCTTGAATAATCAAGAATTTGATGAAGTTCAAGTCAAAGTGTTAGTCACTCAGTTGTGTCCGACTCTTTACAATCCCGTGGACTGTAGCTCGCCAGGCTTCTCTGTCCATGGGATTCTCCAGGCAAGAATACTGGAGTGGGTTGCCATTTCCTTCTCCAGGGGGTCTTCCCAACCCAGGGATCGAACCCAGATTTCCTGCATTGCAGGCAGATTCTTTACCCGCTGAGCCACCAGGGAAGCCCAGGGTTCAAGACATAGTTCTAATCCCCTATTCAGCTTCATTCTGACCACTCACCTTAGTAACCTGGTCTACGCAGCTAAGCTAATTGGGTCACAAAAAGTGGTAACAACTTGATTAAGGGTCATGGGGGGATCTTACGTTCTTGAGTTGGGCTTAGCAACTGGATTCTCCAATGGAATTACTCTAGAACCAAGAAATAGAAGCTATCTGTATCAGAGGATTTGTGCTTTTAGACCCCTCTGCTTCCTGATTAAATAGTACTTCAATGTCTTTAAGTTCAGGTTACTATACTATAGGAAGAAAAACAGGTGAAAACTCGAAATAGGGGAAGAGTTTCTAGTTTGTTGAGAAAGATCTTAAGGTCATTTCGTAAGTATTTACTTAGCAACCATGATTTGCCAAGGCTTCCCAAGTGACTTAGTGGTAAAGAACCACTTGCCAATGCAAGAGACATGGGTTTGATCCTGGGTCGGGAAGATCCCTTGGAGTAGGAAATGGCAACCCACTCCAGTATTCTTGCCTGGGAAATCCCATGAATAGAGGAGTCTGGCGGGCTACAGTCCCTGGAGTTGCACAGAGTTAGACACAACTTAACAACTAAACAGCAACAACAATGTAAAGTCAACTGGCTCCCAAAATTCCTAGAAATGAACAATTGACTGGCATTTGCTTCTGGGTGAGTGTGGGCTTGCTGTGGGTCCCCTTGAGTAGGTGGAGAGGCACCGAACGGGGAAACAGGAGGTCCCCAAAAATAGACCTGACCCATGGCGCTGGTCTGAAGCGCTCCCAGAGTATGTGGGGCTTCTCCTCCAGCGCTGAGAGCAGGAGGTGTCGTGGGGCCTGGGTGGCCCAGGCAAACATGGGTGGGACTGAAATTGCAGGCAGGTGAGATGTCTGATGGGCCCCTAATTAGACCAAATCTCCCCAACTGCCTTTTGTAACCATCACGTAGACAGACAATCCCAGAAACAATAGCATTCAAGAAATTATCAAATGATTGCTGCTAATAACCTTGATGCATGCTTCTCAGAATGGGGACACCCATTCGAAGACAATGTCCTGGAATCACAGAGGACAAGTGACAATGAAAAGAAGGGAGGGTGAGGCCAGCTGTTCCCCTTTGTGGGGGAGGCCGGCACAGGCAGGGTTATTAAAAGCTCCATGACATACTTTGGCTTTGGGGGTGAGGTTATGTCTCAGCCCAAGGATCCCTCCCTTCAAACAGATCAGGAAGATATCGGGGCCAGCCTGCTGGAGTTATTCATGTCCACGGGCCCTAATCCCACTGCATGTGTTCACTCTTTGATAAGGGTCTGCCTTCTGTCTCCACACTTGACTTCTCCGTTCCAGACAGGGTAGAAAGAATGATACAGCAGAATCTCGGCAGAACTGTGAAGTGGGTGAAAGCTTGGTCCCTGCTCCCCCGCCTCCCTCCCAATAGATGAAGTCAACCTCTTCCCATTGCCCAGGGCTCCACACGCCCGAGTGAAGTCATTGGCTGCCTCTCAGCCATTTGTCTTTCCACTCAATGCTTCTATTTCTTGTAGTCTCACAATATTTTCTTGCTTTGATGAGGGAAACCCCTGTGAACAACTTACATCAAGAAGATAATGACTGGGCTTCCCTGGTGGCTCAGTGGTAAAGAATCCACCTGCTGATGCAGGAGATGCAGGTTCGATCCCTGGTCCAGAAAGATGCCACATGCCACGGAGCAATTAAGCCAGTGCACCACAACTATTGAGCCTGTGCTCTAGGGTCTGAAAGCCACAACTACTGAAGCCTGAATGCCCTAGAGCCAGTGCTCCGCAACAAGAGAAGCCAGCCCATGACAGCTAGAGAGTAGACCTCGCTCACCCCAGCTAGAAAAAAGCCACACAGCAACGAAGGTGCGACACAGCCAAAAATAAATGCATACAATTATATTTAAAAAGAAGATAATGATTGCTTTTGACTTAAGGAATCACCCCACTCCCAGAAAGGTATTTGTAGCCTTACAAAGCTATCATGCCAAACGAGGGTTCTAGGAGGGTAGAAACTCTGCCTCTAGAATAGGTGAATGACATGATGGTTTGGATAAGGTTTGTGGTGCTCTTGGGTTTCCCTTGTGGCTCAGACAGTAAAGAATTCACCTGCAATGTAGGAGACCCAGGTTTGATCCCTGGGTTGGGAAGATCCACTGGAGAAGGGAATGGCTACCCACTCCAGTATTCTTGCCTGGGAAATCCCATGGACAGAGGAGCCTGGCAGACTACAGTCCATGGGGTCACAAAGAGTTGGACACGACTGAGCAACTAACACTTGTGGTGCTCTCACAGGTCAGACCCGATGGGTGAACACAGAGCATTCTGTGCTAGTCCAACCTGATCCACCTAACAAGGAATGGCATCTGGTCATTTACCAGGAGGGCCAAGCAGGTGTGTCAAGCATAGGTTATGCTTATCTCTTTTAAGTGATAAAGTGAGGTCCCTGAAGTGGTCCCAGCTCTTCCACTGAGCCCATAGATAGAGAAGAGACTGAGAGAAAGAGAGATGTAGGAAATTAAGGGTATGTGGCTGTTAAACCCTTAGCTTCGGGAACAGTCCAGTAGGGAGAATTGGGAAACAGGCTTTGCCCAGGACCTGAGCATCTCACGTGGCTCAGACTTGTTTTGTGTCTTTGTCAGAGATGCTCCAACCTGAATTGGTCTGAGACACACCCATGATATTGTCATGATCTTGGGACACACCTATCCTTCTTGACCAACACACAAACCAGCCACACTCAGACCCATTGCTTCTCCTCTGCTCTACCCAATCCCAAGCAGAAGTGAGCAGGGTAGGATGTCTTGAGTGATGCACTGAGGGATAACAACTATAATAGCTATCACTTAGCAAGTCCTTGGGCTTCCCAGGTGACTCTGTGGTAAAGAATCTGTCTGTCAATGAAAGAGATGTGGGTTGATCCCTGGGTCAGGATGATCCCCTGGAGAAGGCAATGGTAACCCACTCCAGTATTCTTGCCTGGAAAATCCCATGGGCAGAGGAGCCTGGTGAGCTACAGTTCATGGGATCGCAAAGAACTGGACATGACTTAATGACTAAACAGCAAGCAACCAGGTCCTGACTCTGCCCAGCTGTCATGCACAAGGCTTTGTGTACATGTGGTCTCATCTCGTCCTTGCAACCACCCATTCAGCTTAGCTTTTGTTATTATTCTCATTTTAAAGATGAGGAAAGCTGAGACTCAGACTAACTAATTTGCCCAAGGGCACACACCTAACAAATGGCCCAGCGAGGGCGGAACCCAATGCGCTGTACATCTAAAACAGCCTGGTATTCCCTTAAACTCCGCTCCCTGGGAGCTCATGCTTCTCCATCTTGGCTTAGCTGGGCCACCACCAGTGCTCCCAGGTGCTCCCACCAGTGCTCCTAGGTGCTCCCATCAGTGCTCCCAGGGCCTACATGTCCACAGGGATCTGTAACCAGGTTCACAGTGGCGTCAAAGAGTTCTCAAATCCAGAAGAGCAATAAAGACCAGCAGATAATATTGATCGGTTTTATCAAAAGGTTCCAGATGTTTTCAGTTCTAGAGGCAAATGCATTTAATTTCTGGGTGCCTTCTCACCAAGACGTTTGATTTGCAAAGGAGAGAAGACCATCAGGATAGATGTGATGGGGGCAATCTCAGCACTTTCTACATGGCTCCAAAGGGAGCCTTTTGGATACTAATGTTTTATACTAATTCTCTTAAGAGTTCCTTGGACTGCCAGATCAAACCAGTCAATCCTAAAATAAATCAACCCTGAATATTCATTGGAAGGACTGGCGGAGCTGAAGCTCCAATACTTTTGCCACCTGATGCGAAGAGCCAACTCACCGGAGAAGACCCTGATGCTGGGAAAGATTGAAGTCAAAAGGAGAAGAGGGCAGCAGAGGATGAGATGTTTAGATGGCATCACCAACTCAATGGACATGAAGTTGAGCAAACTCCAGGAGATGGTGGAGGACGGGAGGCTGGCATGCTGCAGTCCATGGGGTGTCAAAGAGTTGGACACGACTTAGTGACTGAATAACAACAATTCTGTACCACTTGTCCTATTCATTTAAGACTTGGCATCTTCATGAGGCGATGTCAGTAGACAGTGGGAGAAACAGGGGCCCTTCCTTCCAATTTTCATGTAAATGTTCACTTGCTTCCTGACTTCTTATTGAGTGCACCTAATTTATACTCAAGGTCTGGATTCTAGAACTGGGATTAGTTACTACCTAGAGCAGAGCTGAGATGGGTGTCACCACCACAGAAAGAGAAGCACAGTGCAGGGGGCCTGTGTCTCCAACTCCTCTTTCACCTACCTACCACCTAATGTCAATACTCAGCAAAGCGTTGGAATGAAGAATTAAGAATGCAAGAGACAGCAGCTTTCATAAGGCTAGAGCCAGAAATGATACTCAGATTCCACCTGATCCATTTATTTATTCTAAGAACTTAAAATTTGACGTTTTGCATTGAGTCCTGGGTGAATGCCAAAACATTCTGGACGTAAGCCTTATTCTCAAGGCACTACTCTCCTATTGCAAAGATAAAAATGTTAAATGACCTAGACATTGTTAAGACCAGGCTATTAAAACATACAAGAGGGATGAGAGTATTGCAGGAATTCAGAGTTCTAGTGTTAGGAGGGGTTTAGTGGAAAAGCAGAGATAGAGCCCGACCAAAGAGGAGGGAGATGAGAAAGGTGGTCTTCAACCAAGTTCACTTCCTCATGCCAAGGGGGCTACTTTCATCGTTTTGGGCTTACACTGAAGCCTCTCCTAACACACTTTCTCCTGCCTTCCTTCCCTCTTTTCTATCTCTTTTTATCTTCCTAATGAAATCTTTTTCATACTTCCATACATCATCTCAGGTTCAAACTTGTTCTTGAAGCTTTTCCCAGCAATTCCAGACTGCTGACTTTTCCTTCACTGATTTCTTGTAATGGGTAGATCCATACCACGCCTTGGGAAAATTAATCCTTTGCAGCCTTATATTGTTTGCTTCTTATGGGCAGGATTGTGTGCGGTGTTTCTTGTTGCTAGATATGTAACAGGTGTTCATAAGAGGTGTTGAGTGTCCCACCATCCAGGGTCATGGGTTTCTAGTCTCATTTGAAGTTCCCACGGGGAGTGGCTGCAGACTGTTCAGATATTTGATGACCTAAGGAGTAACATTCATGTCCTCCTTCCAGAATTCCTTCTGTTTCAGTTAAAGCAACTGCTCCATAAAATCATTCTTGTCTTCACAAATACCACTAGCCCTCACATCTCTCTGCTTAACCAATTTGGATTCCCTTGCCCATTCTTTATGGCCCTGGGGCAACATAAAACCTCATTGTTGTTGTATGTCAGAAACCAAAACAACACTACAAAAATATTTAAATTTTTAAAAAAAGTAAAAAAAAGAGAAAAGGATAAAGTTTTACAAAAGGAAAATAAATGAAAAACACTTTAAAAACTCATTGTTTCTTCAATAGCTGTAGTATAGCTTCAGATAAATGATTGAACCTCTGCTGGCCTCAGTATCCACTTTTATTCAGCTCATTAGCATCATTTTGGCTCTGTTTTTAGACTATCTAGGATTGGAAGGACTGTTTCACGGAAAAAAAAAACCAAACACATTGATCTAGCATAAGCAAAAAATAAATTAAAAAAAAAAGAACAAAGAAACAAAATAGAGCAACAGTCAGTGCTCCGTATCCACTGATTCCCCATCCACAGAGTCAACCATCTGAGAATCAAAAATACAAAAAAAAAAAAAATCCAAAAAGCGAAATTGAATTTGTTGCATGCTGCCAACTAGGGAGACCCATGTTTGATCCCTGGGTTGGGAATATCCCCTGGAGAAGGGAAGGGATACCCACTCCAGTATTCTTGCCTGGAGATTTCCATGGACAGAGGAACCTAGCAGGTTACATGGGGTTGCAAAGAGTCAGTTATGACTGAGAGATTAACACTTTCACTTTGCATTGTATTTACAACTATTTACGTAACATTTACGTATTAGGAGTTCTTAGTAATCTAGAGATGATTTAAAGTACAAGGAAGGATATGCAGCTTTACTGAGATATAACTAACACACCATAAGATGCCCATGAAAGTGTAGCATTCAGTGACTTAGTACATCCAGAGTCCTGCAGTCATCACCTCTGCTAATTCCAGAATATCTTTATCACTTCGAAAGGAAACCCCTATCCATGAGCAGTCGCTTTCCTTTGCCCCATTCCTTCCAGCCAGGGGTAACCACTAATCTACTTTGGTCTTTGGATTTGCCTATTCTGGAGATTTCATACAAATGGAATTATTTATACAAGATATGGGGCTTTCCAGGTGGCGCTAGTGGTAAAGAATCGGCCAGTCAATGCAGAAGACACAAGAGATTCAGATTCAATCACTGGGTCAGGAAGATCTCCTGGAGTAGGAAATGGCAACCCACTCCAGTATTCTTGCCTAGAAAATCCCTTGGACAGAGGAACCTGGAGAGTTGCAGTCCATGAGGTCGCAAAGAGTTGGACATGACTGAGCGCGTGTGTGCACGTGCGTACACACACACACACATACACACACATATTCAAGATAGTCTTTTGTGACAAGCTCACCTAGATGAATGCTTTTAAGTTTCACCTATGTTATAGCATGTGTTAGTACTGAATTCCTTTTTATGACCAAATAATATTCCATTGTATGCTTATATGATGCTATGCTTGATTTATCCATTTATCGATAGATGGACGTTTGAGTCATGCCCACTTTTTGTTTTTTATGCATGATAAATGTCATACACCATTTAAAATACTCTCATCATGTGTGAAAGTTCACATCCTCGCCAAGGCTTGTTATTTTCTTTTTGACTATAGCCATCTTAGTGGGTGTGAAGTGGTTCTCTTTGTGGTTTTGATTGCATTTCCCTTCAGGCTAAGGATGTTGAGCCTCTTCTCATGTGCTATTGACCATTTGTATATCTTCTTTGGAGAGCCATTTAATCAAATCCTTTGCTCACTTCTTAACTGGGTTGTCTTTTTATTCAGTGTTTTTAAAATCAAACCCCATTGACCAAAAGCCTTTAGGGGAACGGATCCATTGGGACAACACCAGTCTCAGATCCAGGCACATCTGGATTGTGAAAAGGATGATGCTTGGGGACACTGTAGTCTTGCCTGGAGATGGGAGAATAGACTGTAGGTAAGATCATTACTGTCTTTTCAGTCCAAGGGGACAAAAATATTTATTTGCCTTTGGAGACAAGAAAGTGTTTATCGTGGCTCAGACAGTAAATAATCTTTCTGCAATGCAGGAGACCCAGGTTCGGTCCCTGGGTGGGGAAGATCCCCTGGAGAAGGGAATGGCTACCCACTTCATTATTCTTGCCTGAAGAATTCCACAGACAGAGGAGACTGGCGGTTTACAAGTCCATGGGGCCACAAAGAATCGTACATGACTGAGTGATTAATACACATGTTGAAAGCATTAGAACACCTGAGAACACTGGATGCTGGGACACTGAGGTGGGAGTGGGCATGGCTTATAATAGGCTCTAAGGTACTATAACCCTACAGCAGTTCCCCAGACAGCCATGGGATCATAAGACATTCATCCTCAATCACTAAGTCCCATCCGACTCTTTGTGACCCATACCCTGCCAGGCTCCTCTGTCCATGGGATTTTCCAGGCAAGAATACTGGAATGGGTTGCCATTTCCTCCTCCAGGGGATCTTCCCGACCCAGGGATTGAACCCACACCTCCTGTGTCTTCTGCATTGGCAGGTGGTTTCATTACCACTGGGCCACAAGGGGACCAGCAGTCCATTAGCAGAAGAAGGAATGAGACCTTGTAGCCACAGGTGCCAATACACTTCCCGGGCCACCCTCTCACAGGGCCACCCAGCTCTTGTTTACTCATTCATTCATTCCTTTAACAAATATTTAGGAAACACTAACATACTGCCAGGCATTGGAGGGTTTTTCTTACTAACTTCACTCTCTCCTAGGATTAAATATCAATTCTTTCCTCTTCTTAGGGTCAGAATATGGAGAGTGTGCTAGGAAAATACAACAAAAGCAGAGTGGAACGGGCCCTTTGTGCATGCCTTAAGGAGTTCACCTGTCACTTGTCCTCAGCTTTCAATTTGGAGAATGTTTGGGGAGCAAATGCTGTACCAGTTTCTAGCTTTGGTTTCACCACCGATAACCTTTACTGGAATCCAGCATGCCATTTTATGAAAGGCAGACTTCACTGTCAACTTCACGGTGTCCAATGATAAGGGTGCTGAGGCATTTGAAAATGAGGAATAAAGTGCAACCAGCAATAAATGGATCAACACGTGGATTCTATGAGAGGATAGGGTCCTTTCCTTAGGTAGGAAGACATGCAGAGAGTGCATCTATTAATTAAAACATGGTGAAGGGGCTGCAAAAACATGAGGAAGGAATTGAGAAGAAGGAAATTACTGTGGTCAGAGGTGATTAGAAAAATATTCATAAAACCTGGGCTTGAGGGTGAGCAGGATTTTTCCAAAGTGAGTGGAGAAGATGAAAGTATGGGAATAACATGTGTGGATGAGAAAGCCCACGACAAGCGCAAAGGACTAGAGAAGGAATACAGACTCACAGAACAAGAGAGGGTTGGAGAAGAGCACTTGGGCCAGAGTTCCAATATTAGATGTTTGAGTATTAGCATTTGACCCAGGAAAATGCTACATATCATATCTGAGGCTTCTTTTAGGCAAAGATGGGCCACCGCCTTCTGCTCTTTCATTGTCAACCCCATCAGGCTCCACTCAAGGGCTTTTCTTCCAGCATCTCCTGTGCTAACAAAAGCAACAGTAACCCTTGTAATTATAGGTTAGTGTTGTTGTTAGATCACTACATCATGTCGAACTCTTTGGAACCCCATGGACCGTAGCCCACCAGGCTCCTCTGTCCTTGGGATTTCCCAGACAAGAATACTGGAGTGGGTTGTCATTTCCTTTTCCAGGGGATTTTCCCAACCCAAGGATGGAACCCGCATGTCTTGCATTGGCAGGTGGATTCTTTACCACTGAGACACCAGGAAAGCCTTTGTAATTGTTTGTTTTGTTTTAGTTACTGAGTTGTGTCTGACTCTTTGTGACCCCATGGACTATAGCCTGCCAGAATCCTCTGTCCATGGAACTCTCCAGGCAAGAATACTGGAGAGTGTTGCCAAGTCCTTCACCAGGGGATCTTTCGACCCAGGAATCGAACCATGATCTCTTGCACTGGCATGTGGACTATTTGCTACTGGGTCATGAGGGAAGCCCTTGTAATTGTATAGACCTCGGCAAAGTGCTATAGTTGAAAATTCACGAAGGTAGGGGCCTTTGCTGTCTCCATTCATCTCCTCGAACCTGACAGTGCTCACCACATAGGAGACACTCAGTAAACTTTAGCCAATTGATGAAAAAAGAAGAGAAGCAACTATACTATCTAATTTGAGCCTCTTAATAACCTTCTGGGGCAGGGAAACCCAATATTCTCACCCTGATTTCACAGGTGAGAGAAGTGAAGCCCAGAGTACTATATGGTTTGCCCCAGTTCCCTTAAATGCTATGTTACAGACTTTGTATCCAACATTGCAGTAAGCTGATAAGACCAGGAGCCAATGAACTAGAAGCCTGGCTTTGTCATTTAATTTCTCTGGATCCTAGCTTTTCTTGCCTGTTAAATAGGTGTGGAACTAAATTTCAGTGATTCCGATAGCACATGGAACTCTGCTCAATGTTCTGTGGCAGCCTGGATGGGAGGGGAGTTTGGGGGAGAATGGATACATGTATATGCATGGCTGAGTCCCTTTGCTGGTCACCTGAAACTATCGCAACATTGTCAATTGGCTATACCCCAAAACAAAATGTTTTTGGTGCTAAAAAATAAAAGTTAAATTAAAAATCACAAATTTCAATGATTCTGGGACAGTGGTCCCCAACCCTTTTGGCACCAGGGACCAGTTTTGTGGAAGACAATTTTTTATTGGGCTGGAGGGTGTAGGGGGATGGTTCTGGAATGATTCAAGGGCATCACATTTATTGTGCACTTTATTCTTATTTTTATTACATCAGCTCCACCTCAGATCATCAGGTATTAGATCCCAGAGGTTGGGGACTCCTGTTCTAAGATATACATGTACCCGCATAAACACACACGTATTTATTTAATCACATTTTAATGTCTTTGAGGTTGGAATATATCTTATCAACCATAATGTGCCATAGCATTTTTCTTCCTTGGTTTCTAGGAAATTTGGTAACCTCTTACCTGTCCTCCTGCTGAAATGTGAATATAAAAAAGCTTGCAAACTGGGAGCATGTACAAAAGAAGCAGCCACCAGTAAAATAGAGTTTGCCGCTGGCCTCCCTCAGTCCCTGGTCCCGGGGCATCTGAACTGCTCTGGAGAAGCCAGACCCCTGGTGGGTTCTACTTGGGTGGGGGTGGGGTGGAGTGGAGTGGTGGTTCTACTTGGGGTCCCCAAGCAGGCTCTGCAAGACAGGGGATTAAGTGGCATTAACCCAACAAGTGAATGCCGGCATCTCTGAGACACCTGGTTCAAATCTTCACTATTGGTTAAAGGAATTAGTAGTCTGAGAGTCTATGAATAGACAAAAGGAAAGGAAATGCAATCGTTTTCCACAAGCCCAAACACAGACCAGGCATTCATTGATTTCTTTTTTTCCCTGTTTGTGCATACCTGTGGTTCCATAGTGCTGAATTCCCAGAAAGAGCCCCTTTGACGCAGGGACTCTGCTCCAACAGAACCCCCTCCCAGCATAACCTCCTCCCCCTGTCACTCCACACCCTCCTTTGTTTGCAGCAGCCACTAGCCGGGCAGGTGGGCAGGCAGTGCACGAGGGATGGTTAGAGGGTGGGCGATGTTTCCTCGGAACCCGCAGCAGGTATTGAGAGCCACTGAACAGCTTCAGTCATTTACATTTGGCCACCATCACCCACATTCGTGAAAAACAAAGAAAAATTTTAAATGTTGGCATTTGAGGAGGGGGTGGGGGAGAATGAACTCTGGTTCAATCCCTAGGTTGGGAAGATCCCCTGAAGGAGGGTACGGCAACCTACTCCAGTATGCTTGTCTGGAGAATCCCATGGACAGAGGAGCCTGATGTGCTACGGTCCATGGACTGCAAAGAATCGGACATGTCTGAGTGACGTAGAACACCTGCACGCACCGGGGAGGAGGAAATGAGCAACAGAGTTGAGACTAGGGTGAGTTAAGTGAGATGCTTTGGGAGAAAAATCTCAGGAGGAATTCACTCTCACTGTTGAGCTTGTGAGTAGCCATCTATAAAGGCATTTTATTATTATTATTATTTATAACTTGTCTTCTCTTACTTGATTTAAAAGACAATTGCAAAAACAATAATTATTAACCTGTGTTGATGGATACCCACTGCATAAAGATGTCATGCCATCATGTCAACATATAAGGAGAGGATGGACAAAAGAAGCAAAGTATTTGTGTAATATTAAAATTAGGTTGGGATGTCCCTCATGGTCCAGTGTTTAGGAATCTGCCTTCCAAAGCAGGGGTACAAGTTTGATCCCTGGTTGGGAAATTAAGAGCCCACACACCTCAGACCATCCAACTGAGGTGCCTCTTGAGCTCAGGAGTTGTGAAAATAAGCCTTCATGCCAAAACTACTTGGGGAACCACACCTAGAGAAGCCCATGCCTCAGCTAAGACCCAGGGCAGCCAAAAATAATTTTTAATTAAAAAGAAATAAAATATATTAGTCTTCTTCAAAAGGAAAAAATTGTCCTTTAAAGGACACTATCAAAAAATGAAAAGATAACCACAGACTGAGAGAAAATATTTTCAAATCATATGTATCCTCGTGACAGACAGATAGATATATAGGTCTTGCGAATCAATAATAAAAGGACAAATAACCTACGTTTTAAACTGACAAAGGGTTTGAATATTTCTACACAAAAGAAATACAAATGACCAAAAAGAACATGCAAAAATCAACATCTTTAACCACTACAGAAATGCAAATAACAAGCACAATGAGATAGCATTTCACACTCTCTAGAATGGCTATAACAAAATGATGTACAATAGCAAGTGTTGATGAGGATGTAAAACTGGAAACCTCATACGTTTTTGGCACAATGGTAATATGGTACAGCCAGCTTTAAAAATTGTTTGTCAGTTCCTCAAAAATATAAACACAAATTTATCATATGATCCAAAATTCCACTCCTGGAGAAATGAAAACATATGCCCACACAAGAACTTGTATACAAATGTTCATAGCAGTATTACTCATAATCGACAAAAAGTGGAAATGGAGACACTCAAATGTCAATCAATCAAAGAATGGATAAACAAAATGTAATATATCCATACAGTGGAATATTTTTCAGCTAGGAACAGGAATGCAGTACTGATATACGATACATAGAGGAACTTTGAAAGTATGATTCTGAGTGAAAGAGCTAGATGCACCACATATTGTATGATTCCATTTGTCCACAGTGTCTAGAATAGACAGCTTTATAGAGACAGAAAGTAGATAATTGATCACCAGGGTCTGGGAGGAGAGGCGAGTGAGGAGTAACTGATAGTGAGCACAGGATTTTGCTTTGGGTTGATGAAAACAGACTAGAATCAGATAGTGGTGATGGTTGCACAACTGTGTACACTAAAAACCCCTTCATTGTACAAATTCACTCTTCAAATATCCTATGTATTTAAAATACCTTCTTTCTTTTTTGAAAGAATGTTGTATCAATGAAGTAAGACTCTTGATTACAAGTAACAGAAAACCCATTAACTTACTTAACCAATAAAAGATCCATAATTTGTCAACTCATAGAACAAAGTGCTAGGGCTTCAGGAGTGACTTATCTCAAGTGACTCTGGCAGGCCTTCTGCTCCTGTTGTGTTGGTTTCATTCTTAAGCCTTGATAGCAACAGCCTTGGGTTCAGGTATCTAGGGAAAATTTCCCTGCCTCTCTCAAAAATCCTAGAAAAGGAACTCCCTTGGCTGTCCAGTGGTCAAGAATTTGCTTTCCAATGCAGAGGACCGATCCCTGGTGGATAACCAAGATCCCACATGCCTCAGGGAAACTACGCCTGCATGTCACATTGAAAGATCCCTCAGGTCACAACTAAAAACTGACGCAGATAAAAATAAATAAATAAGATTTTTTAAAAATCTTAGCAAAAATCTCGTATGACTGATTGAGTCACATGTTCATCTCTAATCCAGCCACTTTGGCCAATGAAACATGTGATTGGCCAGCCTGTGTCATGCATGTCACCTGGGTACCAAGGAGGGGGCCCCACTAGGAGTTTCCCAACTAAGGGAGGAAATTCCCAATACCGTTAGCAAATGGAAGAAAAGAGATGAAATGGATACCGAGGAGCCACACAATAAGGATCTACTATGAACAGTTAGAAAAAAAAGTGCCAAAATAGGAAATCAGTCTGAGGGGAGCTCATAATCTCAGTGGGAAAGATCCCTTGGAGGGGGAAATGGGAACCCACTCCAGTATTCTTGCCTGGGAAAGCTCATGGATAGAGGAGTCTGGCGGGCTATAGTCTAATTTTCATAGAGCAAGTACTCCAAAACACATAGCCTCTCTCAGTTTTAGCTCTTTATCCTTAGACTCCAAATCCTGTTTCAGTTACCATCTACATTCAATACTTGTATTCACTATTCAAAACATGAAGATTAATCTTTTACCATAACATTCTATTAGCTCACCCTCGGTGCCGTGGATATTAAATTAAATGAAAACAATAGTCCTGTAAATTCTTATTTAAAAATTTTTAAGGTAGAGCACCTGAGTTAAATTTCCTTTGGGTGATTTTAATTTCTGATAATCCCATTCTCAAACATGTATATAGTAGATCATAAAAGCATAGGATTTTAGCTTTGGAATAAGAATCCTGTGTGTTAAGGCTTCAAGTATTTTCTCTTTTAAAAAAAAAAGCTCTCCTTTTTGAAAAAAAAAAAATCTGTGAGTATTTCCAAGTGACAATGAGATTCAGGATGAGGTCTGGACGTGCAAGGATGAGGCAGAGTGAACCCAGCGGGTCACGGTTTCTCAGCTCACGTGGTATTTTTAGAAGTCACTGAAGGGCCGAAGAAGCATGTAGCTGCTGCAGAGCAAGATTCCTGGGGTCCCAGATCAGGGGCTCCGGGGTCCCGCAGGGAGAAGGGCAGGCCAAAGATGAGGGTTCTTCCAGGAGAGGTGTGGGAGACCGTGTCCCAGGACTCTCATCTGGGACTCACCTACAGTGCCTCCCTGCTCAGCGGTCAAACTGTGGATTCCATCAGAGGAAATCCTCCCATCTGACCACAAGGCAACAGAAGCATTTTATCTCAACCCATCCCTGTTGAAGGAAAAACATGTTCATTTCCTGAACACTCTCCCCAGAACCATTTCAAGGACTTCTGTGTCCCATTCCAGCAACTGATAGAGCCAGGATTTCAACTCAGATCTCTTTGACTCAGAGATGACTTCCAAGCAGCTGAAAAGATGGGTAACAAGGAAGCATACAACAAGATAGCTTAGGATCCTTCTGGGGATAGGTTCAAGAGCTGGGAGGAGGCTTGTAAGACAGGACAAACACTGCTTCCAGGAAAATCTCAGAGTTGAAGACTTGTACAGACAGGCTGAGTGGCCAAGTAATCACCACTTTCTGAGAACTTTCCTTAGGAAACCCAGTGGGGGAAGGGGCCAAAATTTCCAAGGTTACAAAATGAATTTGTTAACAAGTCCAAGCTTGCTCTGCTCGCCACTCATCGAGTGACAGGCCAGTGAATCTGATAGACCAGGTGTTGAGGCAAGCAATACAACTTTATTCAGAAAGTTGAATAAATAACCATTTTGTTGGGGTCTGGATGCCAGGAGCTGTTTTGGATCAGAGATGGGGGTGGGGAGGTGAGGAAACAAAGTAAAAAGACTATTTACTCTTGCAAGTATCTCCTAGAATGGCGAGCCTCAAGCAGCCGGATGTGTTAATTTCATCCTTCCTGCCATCCTAGAGTGGACAGGGTTCTGAACAAAGGCACTTTAGCAGTCAGGCAGAGGGGCAGGATTCTCTGAGTCAGGCCATCAAGTGTGATTCCCTGATGGCTCAACAGTGAAGAAGCCACCGGCAAAGCTGGAGATGCAGGAGATGCAAGTTCAATCCCTGGCTCAGGAAGATCCCTTAGAGTAGGAAATGGCAACCTATTCCAGTATACTTGCCTGGGAAATGCCATGGACAGAGGAGCCTGGCTGGCTATAATCCATGGGGCTGCAAAGAGTCGGACATGACTTAGCACAAGCAGGCAATAATAACAAAAGCAAAGTCAAAGAAACACTTCTAGCATGGAGTCAGAATTGACTTCTCCATGCAACAATTTCAGTGAAAGGAACAGAAAACTCCTCCTAAAGTAACTGTAGTCGGTCAGTCCTGTCTGACAGGAAGGTAACTGGCTAAACGTGGTAAGTTTTACCTGTGATCAAGAAAATCGAGAAGACCCAGAACCTAGATGGCTCTATCCCACCCAATAGTTGCTCCCAGAGCCCCTCTCTCCCTCATCTGTACACAAAAGCACCTGCAAGAGATTGTCTATAGGGCCAGGAGTCCACGGAGACCCAGGCAGAGTTCTTGCCAATGACTTGCAAACCTGTTCTCTGAAGCAGGATCATTTTCAGGAGCCAGAATAAATCCTTCCCATGACAATGAGTAATTTTTATGGTCTTTCTACAGCCATCTAACTAATTGCATATCTCACATTTCATCATTTTGCCTCCCCCATTGGTACAAGAGTAGTAGTTAGCGATGACCTTGGCCTCTTCTTCCTCAGAACCTATTCAAAATTGTTAGAAGGGGAGAAAATGTAGCTGAAGGCTAGAGAGTGCTTTCTCCTGCTGTTTCCCCCTCCTGTGTGGTTTAATCAGCCATTATGGGTTAAGACTATGTGCATTCTCTGAGATGGAGACGGGAATGGCTACCCACTTCAGTATTCTTGCTTGGAGAATCCCCACGGACCAAAGAGCCTGGCGGGCTACAGTCCATAAGGTCACAAAGAGGTGGACATAACTGAGATGACTGGGCTCTATTGGAGGCACAGTTAGCCTTTCCCCACCCTCAACTCTGAGGTTGCCCTTTTCAAAATTCATTTCAGCAAGTTTTCATAAGCAGACCAGATTTTTTTAAGTTTTTATTTTATAATGTAGTATAACTGATTAACAATGCTGTGATGGTTTCAGGTGGACAATGATGGGACTCAGTCATACATATACAAGTACCCATCCTCCCCCAAACTCTACTGCCCTCCACATGGCCACATCAAAGTGAGCAGAGTTCCCTGGGCTATACAGTAGGTCCTTGTTGGTTAGCCACTTAAATATAGGAGTGTATAAATGTCCATCCCAAGCTCCCTATCTATCCCTTCCACCCTGGTGACCATAAGTTCCTTCTCTAAGTCTGTGAGTCTATTTCTGTTTTGTAAATAAGTTATTTTGTATTCTTTCTTTTTAGATTCTGCATATAAGGGATGTCACACTAAGTGGGCCAGGTTTGAAGGATGTAGAAATTCACAGACTTGGGAGTGAGATGGGAAGACACACTCATAAATAAATGCCTATTGGTGAGATGAATATAACTCAGAGACCATGGAGGTCAGTGGGGACCAAAAAGAGAAGGGCGTCTCTACTCTCCAAGTGGTCAAGGGAGATGATTTTGAGTTGAGTAGTGAAACTGAGTAGAAATTCTACAGGGAGAAAAAGCCATGGAACAGAGTATGCAAAGGTTTTCAATGGTTCTGTGAGATTAGGGGACAGCACTGAAAATGGTACTGCTAGTTGACAGGGAGCGGGAATGGGCAGTTAGCAGAGCACAGTTGCTGAAGACCTTATAGTCCATTCAGGGTAGTTAGGAGTTTAACCTGAAGTCAATGGGAGAATTTCAAGGTTTGTTTACTGTTGTTTTTTTTTTTTTTGTAATGAGGAAGCAACATGGTATTTTGGAAGACAACTGCCTGCAATGTGGAGGAGGGGCAAACCAGAAGGAGGTTGTTTCACGGATAAAGGTTGAAAAGATAGAGAAGAGGAACAAATCTCAGAGAAATGCAAGTGTGAGAGTCAACCAAATATAGTGGTTAATTCATTTGCGTGAAGGAGAGAAGAGGACGTGCCATGAGTGCCCGGGTGAAGAGTGGGAAAAGGAGATCTGAAGAAGGAGATATTAAAAATAAGTTCAGAAACGTGAAGTGGGAAGTGTTGATAAGACAACCTGCTTATTAAAAAAGTAATTAATTAAATGAGTTCACCTTTGTTCATTGCTGGTAGGAATGGAAAATGGTAGAACTGCTTGGAAGTTTGGCAGTTTCTTACAAAGCTTTACATACTCTTAAGAATGTGCTTCAGCTCATTTGGTGTTTACCCAAATGAGATGAGAACTTAGGTCCACGCTGAAAACCACTACTGCTACTGAAACCATCTGCAACTTCCCATGTCCTCATCTTTCAAAGTAAAACGCTGATCTAAGAGGTAATGATTGGGAAAGGTGAAGAGGTAGAAACGAAGAATAGCTGTTGGGCTGTGAAACTGGTAACAATTTAGCCTGTAATTCTGCCACAAAGCAGAATCACTGATTGCCCAGTTCCCTGAAAGATGTAGATAAAAGCCTGATACACCCCTCCAGATGAAAACTGCTGATTACAAGAGGGTAGACCCTAGGCTGGCTGAAACCAGATGGCTGATGATGCTAGAACTTCACCGTGATGTCAACCAATCTGAGAACTGTCCATGAGCAGATTACACCCTGTTCCTTGCAAGCTATGAAACTCCTCACTGCCCACTCCAGGGTGGGTCACAAAGTCTTGAGGACATTAGCCCACTGTGGCCCATTTACCTGGCAGTGTAATGAAAGCCACTCTTCCACTTCACCCAAAACCCTATCTCCACATTTCTATTCATCACTGGTGAACAAAGGCCGAGTTTTGGCAACACTACTAATCAGGGCTTGGTTTATCATATTATTGACTATCTAGACTTAACAAAGTGATGGAGAAAATGTTATTAATGAAAGCTAAATTAGGAGTGTATGGTGTGTATAACCATTATCTTGTGACTCACACACACAGAGATACAAACCCTGAGCATTTGAAAACTGTTTTCCAACTCAGCAAAGAAGTTTCTCATGTCATGGATGAACACGTGAGACTGTGGTGTGTCTTTGTTATTTCACTTTCATTTCATTCATTTAAAGATCGACTAGCATTCGTATCAGAACAATATGTTCGTCAGCTGCAATCATAGGTTGTCTACAGATACAAGAGTCTGGCAAACAACAATGAAAGCATTTCATGATCATCAGCTATGTAGAACTTACAGTAAAGAGTATTATATATTTTATTATGATATGTAAATTGTGTACTACCCATTCTTATATCAGTAAAAAGTATAATAAGCTCATGTATATGGTGAGCGTCCTTAGTTCTCACCCTCAGAGCACTTGTTCCTAAATGTCTACCGTCCTATCACTGGATTCAGAGGAGGGAGACTTTAGAAGAAGTGGAATGGGGACTTCCCTGGAGGTCCAGTGGTTAAGAATCTGCCTTGCAGGACAGGGAATGCATGTTCGATCCCTGGTCAGGGAACTAAGACCTCACATGCCGTGGGGCAGCTAAGCCCACACACCATGTACCACAACTAGAGAGTCCGTGCACCCCAATGAAAGATCCCACGTGTGGCAACTAAGACCCGACGCAGCCAACTAAACAAATAGTTTTATATGAAGAAAGAAAGGACCAGAGTGGTCAGGAAGGGCACACTTATGGAGGAGGTGGGACTTTGATGGGAGGGGAAATAGCATCATATTCCTGTTGTCAGTTAAGGCTCTACCCCTGGGCTACACCTCATCCCCCCACAATATAACAGCAGGAACAAAGGCACAGAAGTAGGGAAGGCTGGGTCTGAGCAGGAAGCAGTGAGGAGGCTGGGCTGCCGGCAGGAGCTAGATGATGCTGGAGCGGCTGGGAAGGACTCAGTTCTGAGAGTCGATGCAAGTGCGGCAGAGAAGCCGGCTTTGATTTAGCAGGCAATAGGGAATCCCCTCTGACTCCTTAGAAGGGGAGTGATGAGAAGGGAGCCGTGATTTAGGAGGACGGATGGAAGAGGGAAAACCTGGCCCTGTCCCCCTGGAAAGCAGAACAGAGACTGTAAAGGAATTCAGGACCTCAGGGATGAGGTAATGTAGCCCTCAGTCTCCTTCTCCACCTACTTTCTCTCCTCCTTCTCCCTGCCTAGCTCAGCCACGTCTCCCTCCCCTGGGCTTCCCCTGCAGACTCCTGTTTTCTCTGGGGCCTATGATTAATTCTCTCTTAAAAGTATCTGGGGGCATTACATAAATTCTGCTTCATTATGTGAAGCCTAGTTTAAAAACTTCCTTTTGTCTGGATCAATTATGAAATCATAAAGTCTGACCTGAACCTAAGCCTGCATCTTTTCTTTCTCAGAGAAAAGGGGTCAGCAATGATCAGAAAATCCAAAGGAGAAAATTCGCTCCTGTAGTTACGAGAGCCCAAGAAGTTAAGTAGCTAGATCAGCATTGTTGAACGTTCTTCAAGATCAATTGTATGGATTTCTTCTCTATTCCATGATTGTATGTTCCACGCTCACACACGTACACAAGATGACACATGCACACACACTCCTGGTATTTTACCAACATGTCAATTGGCTGTCTAGAGCATTACCATTCCTATAAGCTTGGACTACTGAGAAGAAGAATGCTCTAAAGTGGTGATAAAACAAAAAAATCAAACATCTACCATTTGTAATCTTCTGCAGGATGCTATTGTTATTGTTCATTCAGTAAGTCATGTCTGACTCTTTGTGAACCATGAACTGCAGCCCACCAGGCTCCCCTGTCCTTCACTCTCTCCTGGAATTTGCTCAAATTCACATCCACTGAGTTGGTGATATTGTCTAACCATCTTATCCTCAGCCACCCCTTCTCCTTTCGCCGTCAGTCTTTCCCAATATCAGGGTCTTTTCCAGTGAGTCAGCTCTTCACATCAGGTGGCCAAAGTATTGGACCTTCAGCTTCAACATCAGTCTTTCCTATGAAAGATGCTAGTTGCTTTTAAGAACATGGTGTGATGTCTACAGCGTAATCTTGTTCAGAAATCTCATTTGCTCTGCTTGCTTAGATGGTCCAATACCATCCGTCGTGCCATCTGAGGTGAGAGAAACATTTGGCTAGTAATTCCATGGTGCCATATTGGGCCAAACTTTAACTGAATGGTCTTTGGATCTTGAGGTTGGAGTGCTGGTGGTGTCAGTGAAGTACCCAAATCTACTTGGCGGCCTCCTCTCTGAATGCCTGTTGCCTAAGGACGTGGTTAGGCAGGTGCAGAAAAGAAGCTCTGACCACTGAAAAAGAAAAACTGTCCAAAGTGAGTAGAATATCTTTTTCCTTTAAAAATATGACTTATTGCAAAAAAAATTATATGCTCCAAGATTTTATTTTCCTTACACATTTTCTTGTCTGGGAGTCACCAGCATAGGCCCTTAAACACATTTTTTTTTCTGATGCCTACATGTACACACAATATTTCTATCCTGTCTTCAAAATACCAACCCTACAAAGATGTCTGCCCAAATTCCTCCAACACTTCTGCTTTCATGTCCCATTCCTCCTAGCTCCTGTTGACAACCCAATGGGCTTGCTTCCATAGTATTTCTCCTTACCAAGAACAAAAATAAAAAGTCATAAATGCCAGAAATTTCTAGGGGATAAGTCAACTCCTTCTCTTAAGTGATATTTATGCTGAGTCCTGCCTGCATCTAATAATTGCATGGTACCACATCTAGTGAGTGAAAAATCTGTGAACCCATGGGAGTTGGTAAGCCCTTCTCTTTTGCACTGAGCTAGGCACTTGAGAGATTCAAAAGTATGAGGTGTGTTTCTTGCTTTCAAAAGGAAAGGAACTAATGTGCAAAGGCATTCGAGAATCATCCAGTGCTACACTGGGTGGCCCTGACTGGAGGAGACACTGCAGTACTGTCAACAAGTGCTAAATTCAGGGTCAGGAATCGGGCTCTTTCCACCATCTCCCTTGTCCCTTCAACACACAGAACCCCAGACACTCTTTCAGAACTCCAGTGCAGCTCACTCCTTGGACCACACTAGAATTTTCTGAATTGGGAATTCAGTAAGATTCAATATTTGGGTGGGAACAAAGGAACGAGGGGCTGATGGGTGGATGGTGGGCATCCTGTTCCCATCCTGAGTTCAGTCGGGGCTCACCATCAGGTCAGCTGAAATGTGATGGCTTAATGGATGCCACACCCTTTGTTTACTGACATGGCAGCAGCATTCCTCACTCACAGAGCTCATGTGAGAATGGTCATTCCTAGAATCTTAGTATTTTGGTTTATCCTGTCTATAGATTCACATTGCACTTACTGAGTGCTAGGTGTCACTTCATGACCAGGGGACATAGTCCCTACCCCTAGGGAGCCACAGGTCAATTTCTCCAAAACTACACATTACAAAGGAGGAAACTAAAGGCCAGAGGGGATGAGTATTATAACATAACCAAGGCCATGATACTAATTGCTGGCAGAGTTAGAACCAGAGTGACTGTCAACATCTATACTCTGGGGCCCTGAATAGACCATGAACTTGGGTTCATTAGATCTGGGTCCCCCTCCTGGGTGCCCACACACCTCCACCTTCTCAGATCTTGTGCTTTGCGTCTGCCTCCAGGAGTGAGCCAGGTGAGCCCGCTGCCCCTGTGGACATCTGCTTCGTGAGCGCGAGAGTATTTCACGGAGATGTTTCCCCTGACAGGTTTATGGTGGGTGTTGGCTCAGTGCCTTGAAAACACTCATCATGTGATGAAACAAGAATGTCATCCTGCCGACTATCGATAAACCCCGCCACGCTTCCCCTCCCCCTACCCCACTCCCCCTGCCACGTCCCCTCACATCCCCAGATCACCTTGTTAGGAAGTGACACCCAGCGGGATTCATTGCTCCTGATCAGAAACGTGGCCAGAGCTTGTCTTACTGACGCTGAGGCTTTGTGGTAAAAGCTGGAATTTGCAAATGGTAGGATACATGTCTAAAGGGAAATCTGGGAGCATGTTTGAGTTCAGTCTAGAACACCCACAGAACGGCCACCAGAGAATTGTAACAGGCCCTAGAACAACAGATCTTCTGTCTTGCCTGAAAATGCACATCATCAACTTGAAAGAGGCCTGGTCTCTGTATTCCAACCCAGGTGACTCATCCTGGGACTTCCCTCTGTGGAGGCAGAGTAGGTTTCCCTGAAGAAACTGCATGTGGGCTTGAGTTCCTGGGATGCAGAGTGAAGTGGCTGCCCCTGAGCTGAATTCTCACCATAATCCCAAGAGATACTGGACAGGAGCTAAAGATTCCACAGAGGCATCCAGGAATACTGTTCCAGCCCCTCTATAAATATGACGTCCACCCCTTTCCACCCACTCACCTATTCCCCTTGTCCAGGACACTGGCCCTTCTAGAGAAGGAGAGAAGTGTAATTCTTGAGGAAGCAGGAAAAGGATAAAGAAGGAAAGTATTAAAATACAGGAAGGATAAAGTACAACATGGGAGAAGGGAGTTGAAACAAATTTCCAGTTTAATTTAAGTAAGTGATAGGGATGTATGCACAGCAAGGCGACTGTATTAATAATACTGTATTATATATTTGTACCTTGTTAAGAGAATAGACTCTAAAAGTCCCCAACACAGGAAAAAAAAATTGAGGGAACTACATATGGTGATGGATGTTAACTAGACCTATTGTGGTGATCACTTTGTACATAAAAGCAGTTATTGAATCATTATTGTACATCTGAAACTAATACAATGTTATGTTATATGTCAGTGAAAGTGTTCTTTGCTCAGTCGTGTCCGACTCTTTGTCACCCCATAGACTATAGCCCACCAGGCTCCTCTGTCCATTGGATTCTCCAGGCAAGACTACTGGAGTGGGTAGCCATTACCTCCACCAGGGAATCTTCCCAATCCAGGGATCGAATCCCCATCTCCAGCACTGCAGGCAGATTCTTTACCATCTGAGCCACCAGCGAAGCCCCATTATGTCAATCATATCTCAATAGGGACTTCCCCGGTGGTCCAGTGGTTAAGACTGTGCTCCCAATGCAGGGGACGCAGGTTCCATCCCTGGTCAGGGAACTAGATCCCACATGCCATGACTAAGAGTTCCCATGCCATGACTAAGACCTGGCAAAACAAATACATAAATCAAAATATTTAAAAAATCATACCTCAATACAAAATGAGACAAAAATTTTAAAAATTAAAAAAATATAAACATGGAGACCTCTCGGAAAATCATTGTATACAAATATTGCTGTTAAACCACATGCTGTTGCATGTGATAATCACTGTGCTTTTATTTTCTCATTATTGGGTAGTTGTAATAAGAAAGGATACTACTGTATACCTACATTTGTCTCTTACCTGTCTGCATTAGAGTTACTAAGTAATCAAATGTATTCTCACCTTCACCTTTTTATCAGCAGAGATGCTCTATGATATAAAAGCAAAAAATTATATTTCTTACAAATAAGAGGATATATAGCACAGGAACCATATTTTATACCTTGTAATAACCTATAATGGAAAAGAATCTTAATATATATAATATATGACATATATTATATAAACAATATACTATATTATTATATTGGGGCTTCCACAATGACTCAGTGAGTAAAGAATCCACCTTCAATGCAGAAAATACAGGAGATACAAGTTTGACCCCTAGGTTGGGAAGATCCCCTGGAGAAGGAAATGACAACCCACCCCAGTATTCTTGCCTGGGAAATCCCATGGATAGAGAAGCTTGGTGAGCTATAGTCCGAAAGGTCACAAAGAGTTGGACATGACTAAGCAACTAAGCACATTATTATATTAATAATGTACTATTTATCATTACAAATAACTATATTATTTGTAATATAAATATATAACATGTCATAAACTATATAAATATAATAAGATCATATTAATATACACAATATATACTATATATAATATATATAACTGAACCACTTTGCTGCACATCTGAAACATTATAAATCAATTCTACTTCAATAAAATAAACAGACAATAAAGCAATTCACACCCAGGAAAGAAAAAAAACAACAGTATCTGTCAGGAAGGGAGCAGTGAATGTCTTCGAGTGTGTGACAGAGGCTGAAGAAACAGTAAAGCCAGGAGACACCAAGATCATGAAATTGCCAATACTGTTCTGAGCTAGGACTCAAGCCACACTCCCTCCTCATGGAGCGAACGAGCATCCCATTCCAAAAAGTCTGACCTAACAGCCACAACAGCAATGGCAGAGTGGTATGAAAAAGACTATGAGCTGGAAAATAAAGGAGGAGGTCTGGACGCCCAGCTCCCCACTCTGTTTCCTTGGGCAACTTGCTTCACTTCTCAAGGTGTTAATCTAACACTTGGGGATAACAGTACAACTCCCATGATGAGTATGAAGCAAATAAAATGATAGACTTGGGAGGAGCATCATTCTCTGTAGAACACAGTCCAAGTTGCCATCACTGGTTATTTTCTGCCCTTTTCCATCTATTTGATGCCGTTGCTATAACTGTGGTTATGATCCATCTTCTGTTTAGATTCCACACTCTTTGGGGGGGGGCTTGCATTTCCCTTTCTCTACTGGGTGCTCACTGAAAGTTTCTGAATGAAGGAGTAGCGAATGAGCCATGGGCAGTCACTGATTCCTGTCCCCTGCCTGCCATCGCCAGGACCCAGGAGCCTGTGTCAGCTCAGATCTGGCTGACCGATCGGATGGGGTCATGCTGGGCTACAGTCCAGCAGAATGTCTTTGCTCTGACTGTCCATCTGTTCTGTCACCGGAGCCAGCACTAAACTTAGCCGAAGTGACTCATGAACACAGAGCCGTCCCAGGCCCCACAAGTATCTCAACAAGCCACAGGACTGCAGTCAGTATCTCTCCCCACCCCCTTATCCCTTCAGCAAGCTCGCTGGGCCAGTCCCTGGGATGCACAGCTGAGAGGCAGAGAGCCTGCAGGGGTGGCCCTCGAGGTGGACACTGCCCTCTTGCCATCCATGGGGCCCAAAGCAGAGGCTATTTCAAAACTCACTAAGCAAATGTTCAGTGGCTCCCTTGGAGAGCCATTCCTTAGGCGAATGGCATCCTTAGGGGGATTGTGGTGCTGATTCAGCCACAATGAGATGGAGGAGGCGGGGGAATCGGAGTACAGTGGAAACCGCTTAATACACATCATCCATTTGTCTGTTCAGTGGTTCAGTCCTGTGATTAGCACATCTTCTCAATGCTCCTCAGTGCCTGCAGGGCTTCAGGGCAAAATCTCAAATAAAGCGAGGCTACGACTGCTTAAGTGGGCAACCAGAGACGTCCAGGCACATTCGTTCTGACTTAATTCATTGTGCAGTGAATCAGAGCTTCAGCACTTCGTATGTTTGCATGAAGCATGCAGAAAGGGCTGGAGGTCGTGGTCTGTCCTGGGTGCAGGCAGTAAGGGGACACACTGCAGGCAGAGGATTTAAAATTAATCATAAAATGGATCAAAAGTCAATCTGCTTTTTATTATCGCCATGAACTAAGCAAACAAAAAGGCTCAGTGAGGCACTGTGCTATGTTTAAAATGGGTAACCAGCAAGGACCTACTGCATAGCACAGGGTACTCTGCTCAATATTATGTAACAACCTAAACGGGGAAAGAATTTGAAATAAAATAGATACGAGTATATGCATAACTGAATCACTTTGCTGTATACCTGAAACCACCACATCATTAATCAACTATACTCCAGGATAAAATAAAAACATTAAAAAGAAAAAAGGGGGGTTTCCCTGGCAGTCCACTGGGTAAGACTCCAGGTTTCCTTTGCAGGGGGCACGGGTTCAATTCCTAGTCTGGGAACTAAGGTCCCACATGCTGCGAGCGAGGCCCAGTCAAAAGAACAAAATAAATGGATAAAAGGAGATTAAAAAAAAATTCAGTGATAAGACAATCCTTCTTCCTGGAGTGGGTGTCTTCCTCCACACCCCACCTCTCCTCAAGACATCTCTGAACCACATTCTTCAAGAATTCATCCTTTCGTCAATGCACTCAGCCAGTCAGTGATTAAGGCAAACACTTTAGGAGCATCTACAAGAGAAAGACATTGTGCTTGATGCTGGGGACACAGGAAAGGCTGGGACACAGCGCCGGTTCCTGGTGGGCTCACAGGATGGGCAAGATGGTCAAGGTTATCAATGGCTGTGACAGAAAACATCCACGTCCCTGGACCCACTAGCCTTGGAGGGGAGAGTCAGTCTTCAGTTCAACATTAAAGTATTGTGTTTCATCAATTCTGAGTGACACATTTATTCACACGTTTAAGATGTCTGAAATCAGAATCCACCATACAGTTGAGGTTTCACCACTGTAATCGGCAGCATTTTTCCTTGCTAGCGGTGCATGGAGCTGTGGTCCTCCTGACATCATTCAGCTATTTACAATCAAGGTAGGATGGTAACAGGCTTCCCAGGTGGCACAGAGGTAAACAATCTGCCTGTCAATGCAAGAGATGCAGGTTCAATTAAACAATCCGCCTGTCAATGCAAGAGTTGCAGGTTTGATCCTTGGGTTGGGAAGATTCCCCTGGAGAAGGAAATGGCAATCCACTCCAGTATTCTTGCCTGGAGAATCCCATGGCCAGAGAAGCCTGCAGAGTTACAGTCCATGGGGTCACAGGACTGAGCATGCATGCACTAGGATGATAACACAGCCCAGCCCCAGGTTATGTGTCTGTGGGAATCCAGGCTTTGTCAAGTCCACTTCCTGAGGGTTTCTGGGACGCCCCCAGGGATCAGGAGACCAGCTTACCACCTCTGTCTGGGTTCTCTCTGTTCGTTCCATCCATCAGGGGGCTCAGTGTCGCTTCTCAGACTGCTACTCCTTCCTCCCAGCTTTGCCCTTCTTGCCCCAAGTGAGATCTGACTCAGGGGTTTAACAGACGTATCCAGAGGGCGAAGTAGAAATGGACAGCCTGACATTGGTATCAGTGACCACACCCGCTCAAGTGTATCCACCATCCCCTCCGGTCCTAGGCTGTGACTTCCCACCTTGGTCACCCCTTCTCTGCCCTCACTTCCCAGCCCGGGACCCCAAACTCCCAGAGAAGCAACATTTCAACAGTATGATCATGTCTGGTCCTCTGGACAATCCATGCTAAACAGTTCAGCTCACGGACATCATTTTTCCATTCCTGAATAGGATCTGGCCTATAACCGGAGATGTGTTAAGGAGTTTTTCTTAACACAATCACAGTCTTCCGGGACGTCCCTGGACCACTGTCCCAGGAGTTCCAGGAGTTCTGTTATGGCCTAGAGATTTGTTGCTGCTGTCTAGTCGCTAAGTTGTGTCCAACTCCCAGGTTCCTCTGTCCATGGGGATTCTCCAGGCAAGAATACCGGAGTGGATTTCCATGCCCTCCTCCAGGGGATCTTCCCGACCCTGGGATCAAACCTGTGTCTCCTGCATTGGCAGGTGGGATCTTTACCATTAGCGCCACCCGGGAACCCTCTTATGACTTCATTTAACTTTAATTGCCTCCTAAATGCCATGTCTCCAAATACAGCCCCATTGATGATTAAGACTAGGGATTCCTAAAACTTATTCATGACATAGACCCTTCTGGGAGTTTGATGAACCTCTGAACTCAGAAAAAAAAAACTTTAAAGGCGTACACTACATGGGATTTAACATTTTCAAGTGCATGCAACACATGGGTTTTATTGAGATACAGTTGTCAAAATAATTTTTAAAAACCAAATGTGTGATACAATAATAGATGTGCTTTTTTTTTTAAAATAACACATTAAATAACATGATCTACAGCCAGGTCTAAAAATTACTACAATTTTGAAGTAGTGAAGAATATAAAGCATCTTTCCAGATATCTGCAAAATCTGTAATATACATAAAAATATCTTATGGATGGCAATGTCACAGTTACTGCTAATTCTACCTTGGCTTTTTGCCTATTTCATAATTGAAGGAAACGCTAAATTTCAATTAGAGTTTAGTGAAAGCAAAGAATGTCATTTTTTACCAACTCAAGTTCACTGATCCCCTGAATTCCATCAGGGAAGATTATGAACTTCTACCCTAGAGGAGCAGGCACTAAATACTGGAAGCTGGACTTCCCTGGTGACGCAGTGGATAAGAATCCGCCTGTCAATGCAGGGTACACAGGTTTGATCCCTAGTCCAGGAAGATTTCACATGCAATTAAGCTCATGTGCCACAGCTACTGAGCCCCCGCTCTAGAGCCTGTGCTCCGCAACAAAAGAAGCCCCTGCTCACCACAACTAGAGAAAGCCTGCGCACAGCAATGAAGACCCAGCACAGCCAAAAGTTGATTAATTAATTAAAAAAAAAACTGGCAGCTTGAGGATGCTATTTCTCAATGCAAACTGCTACATGTATACATGCGATGATGGAAGTAAACATGAGCTGCCTGGCGTGCGAAGGAGCCTCTCTGCCCCTCCAGATCCACTCTCTGCCCTTCACTGTAGCATCACCTCTACAGCTTCACAGGTGGCGCTAGTGGTAAAGAATCCGCCTGCCAATGCAGGAGCCATAGCAGATGTGGGTTCCCCCTGGGTCAGGAAGATTCCCCGGAGAAGGAAATGGCAACCCATTCCAGTATCCGTGCCAGGAGAATTCCAAGGACAGAGGAGCTGGGCGGGTGACAGTCCATGGGTTCGCAAAGAGTCATATGACTGAGCGACTAAACCACCACCATCAGTGGGTACAGATGGCAAACTCAGGGGAGGCTGCAGGCCCTTGTGCAGGAGAGGAGCCGAGAGGCCCAGAGAGGGCAGAGCTGTCCCCTCTCCCCTCCTTATCTCTTGAAGCTGCCTGTGTGATTGAGAAACTGAGTCTAGGGATGAACTATGGCCCCTTCTTCTTGCTGATGGCAGCGACCTGCTTCTGTCCAATGCTTTAACTGGCTGTTGGAGAACCAGAGGGAAAGCTAGCAGACTGACCCTACTACCTCTGAGACCCTGTCCTGCAACTGTCCAGGCGAAGGTATGCTGTACTGTGTGGGGGACCAAGGGAAAACTCCACTGGCTAGCCGTCTTACCGTTGACTTGAAATTCCTAGCAGTGCAGGGAGGGGACAGAGAGATAAGGATGGAGAGACATCTCTTGCTACAGGCCCAGGGATCGGTACCAAACGGAAGCAGCCTGGCCTCCTGAAATAACTTCTAGGTGATTCCCTGCATCTCACACTTCCTCTGGGTCATCCATTCGACCAGTTCAGATGAATCTTCCCTAAAAACCCTTCCAACACACCACTGAATGGTTTAGATGCCTCCTCTTTATCAACCGTGAGAGGAGGCTTCTAATCCAACCTCTTTCCTTTTACAGAGGAAACTGAGGTTGAGAGATGGACAACATTGATTCAAGGTCGTGTGGGTGGTTAGGACAGAGGAAGTCCAGACTCTTCGGCCTAAGATACCAAATCTTTGAACTATTTCTGGCTTTCCATCCACCCCTCACTGCGTTCCAGCACACTAGGCTCTTTACTGTCCCGCTCACAACACGACATTGTCATCCTATAGGTCTTCTCTTTTTCGTCCTCTTATAGGCTGGTTAGCTAGATTAAAGTACAACTCCATGGGTAGATATTTCTACACTGGGAACAGAAGAAGCAGTGGAAATAGCCACCCCTGGGAATGGTCTGCACAGGCCCTTGGCAACGTGGGACCATCTCACCACATTTTGAATGTGTATGAACGGTGTCTTGGGGAAGTTCAGGATGGCCTCAGGAAAGAAAATGTCAAAATATAGGGGCAGAAAATGCATTTGACCAAAGACTAAAGGAAGTTGCTTGCTAACAGCCAGCAACAGGTGTAGGAACAAATATTTCCTTTGTAAGTCAAAAAAATTTTTCTGGGGTAACTGGGTTTAATAACAATGGTGTGTTTCAGCCTCCTGATGGGACTGGGGTTTTAGACTTTTTTAATGACCTTCAGTTGTTTTACACACACACACACACACACACACCCCACAGAGGACCAAAACAATAGTTACAATTCAGGGTTAACTCTTGGATGCTGCTAAGTCACTTCAGTTGTGTCCAACTCTGTACGACCCCATAGATGGCAGCCCACCAGGCTCCCCCATCCCTGGGATTCTCCAGGCAAGAACACTGAAGTGGGTTGCCATTTCCTTCTCCAATGCATGAAGTGAAAAATGAAAGTGAAGTCGCTCAGTCGTGTCCAACTCTTAGCGACCTCATGGACTGAAGCCTACCAGGCTCCTCCATCCATGGGATTTTCCAGGCAAGAGTACTAGAGTGGGGTGCCGTTGCCTTCTCCCAAGACTGGAAATCTAGAGTAAGCACGAAATGGAATATATTGAATATTGAGCAAGTATTTAATATTCTGAATACTCAAGACACTGCTATCTGTGCATTCATTGGCTGCAGCAGGACGGTCAGCAATTGAGGATTACTAGGCTTCTGTGAAAACTCAGTTGCTCCAGTCGTGTCTGACTCTTTACTACTGCATGGACTGTAACTCCCAGGCTCCTTTGTCTATGGGATTCTCCAGGCAAGAGTACTGGAATGGGTTGCCATGCCCTCCTCCAGGGGATCTTCCTGATCCAGGGATCAAACCCACGTCTCCTGCATTGGCAGGCAGATTCTTCACGAACTGAGCCACTTTGGAAGCCCTTACAGGGCTTATTGATTGGCAATAGAAGAGAGGAAGATTTTCTGTAATACAGAGATAAATTCATGCCTACCCTTGAAAAACTTCATACCTAGGACAGAAGTCAATTGACAGAGTGAATCCTGGATCCTACCTCTCCAGGAAGAATTGACCTTTGTGCCCCCAAGGAAGCTTGCATCCCTGTCACCCTTGCAGCTCCCGACCGTGTGTGTTTCTCTGCCCTGTCTTCCCCCTTTACAGAGCACGCAGGCACTCCTGGAGAGTGGACACTCTGGGCCTTGACCCCATCCTCTATGCTGTGCTTGATGTAGTAGAAACTTAGAAACTCCTTAAATATATGAATGAATGAGTGGGAAGAAACTTCAGTAACTCTTCTGATAAAATGATTATCTGGAACTGTGGTCTTTCTTACCTCAATTTTCTAACCATCTTTGAGATCATTTGCTTATTTATCTGTCTCTTTGTAACGGGAATAGGAACTGAGAAAAACTGTAACCAGTCTGCTTCTATCTGTTCACAGTTCATTGAAGCTATAGGGAGAGGTAAGTGCCGGTGGTCATATCGTCTTACGGTGATGAAATTACTGGTGAGTTTTAGGTTTATAATATGCCTCTTCCCTTCTTCCACTTATTTATTTATTATTATTATTGGCCATGCTGTATAGCCTGTGGAATCTTAGTTCCTTGACCAGGGACTGTACCCACGCCCCTGCAGGAGAAGCACAGAGTCTTAACCATTAGACCAACAAGGAAGTCCCTTCTTCCTTAATTTAGTAACAAATAATTATGTTTTCTATTGGGAACTGTCTCACACTGTACACATGACCAGATATTCAAGTAGGTTCATTTTGGTCAAAATTCCATCTAAAATTTCAGATACACAGAACGGCCACAGCCAGGTTTTTGCTTAGTCCTGTGAAATAAGAAGCGATATTCAGAAGAATATCTTTAGGGCTATAATAAGGCCTTTTACACTCATCAAATAAACTTTTAACCATTTTGGTATAATTTTAAGTTTTATTATTTGCTCTCATGGTCCATTAAATGATATAATCTAACTAAAGGAACCCAACACTGTGCGTGACATATGATAATTGCTCAAACAATGATTGTTGAAGCAAATAATGTGGGGTAAATGGCAGCATTTAAAGCTATAGATTAATGGATTTCAAATTAAGGAGCATCAGAATCACCTGGAGGGATTATTAAGAAGCCAACTGCTTGTTAATTAATTATGAAGCCCTGATGCTGAAGCTGAAGCTCCAATACTTTGGCCACCTGATGGGAAGAGTCAACTCATTGAAAAAGACCTTGATGATGGGAAAGATTGAAGGCAAAAGGAGAAGAGGGTGGCAGAGGATGAGATGGTTACATAGCATCACCTATTCAATGGACATGAACATGGGCAAACTCTGGGAGACAGTGAAGGATAGTCAAGGGGAGCTGCAGTCCATGGGTCAAAAAGAGCCGGACACAACTGAGTGACTGAACAGCAACAAAACTATCCCCAGGGTTTTTGATTTAGTAGGTTGAAGGCAGAGCCCAAGAGCTTGCATTTCCAACAAATTTACAAGTGATGTTGAAGCTACTGGTTTGGTGACCACACTTTTAAATCCACTGCTGTTGACTCTTCTGGACTATGTGAAAGACTGTCTACATTTGGCTTCTATGGTAGACACTCCTGCTGATTGCTTATCCAATATCCATTTCCTCTTTTACTTACAAACAGACTCAGATTTTATCCCAGGCAGCAATGCAAATGCTATCTTTCCGAGGTTCCCTGCTGCTAAATGCAACCAATAATACGGAAGCAGAAATTGCCTGAATGAACTTGTAGGAGTATATCTAAAAGCACTGCAATGTCTAAAAGCAGTGTCATCTAAAAGATGACACAAGCACTTTTGCCCTTCCCTCTTTTTTTCTTTAATGCAATGTGGACATGACAGATGGAGCTCCAGCAGCCATCTTGGACCATGAGGCAAACTTAACAGGGAAGCCATGTAGTACAAACATTCATGGAACAGATAATATAAACATTATGGAACGGGGCTTCCCTGATAGTTCAGTTGGTAACAAAATCCACCTGCAATGCGGGAGACCTGGATTTGATCCCCAGGTTGGGAAGATCCCCTGGAGAAGGGAAAGGCTACCCACTCCAGTATTTTGGCCTGGAGAATTCCATGGACTCTATAGTCCATGGGGGATGCAAAGGAGTTGGACACAACTGAGCGACTTTTACTTAAAGCACAGAATGAGCCAGAGTCTTAATGAAAAAGAGCAGCCACGTCAGCCGATTATTTGTTTAGCTCAGATTTCTCCTCTATGAAAGAAAAACATCTCTAAAATTTTAAACCATTGTTATTCTGGTTTTCCATTTTATCCAGCAAACCTAATCATATCACGTCTGACTCAACTTCCAATGAACTGTAGTGCTCTTTGTCCTCAAGCTTCTCAAATTACCCCCTTTTGATCCCGCCTCCTCCTCCTTCTCCTCCTTCTTATCTTCTCCAATTTCTCTTCTCTTTAACTTCCTTTTTTTTTTTTTGCCTTTAAACCATAGCTTATCTAAAGATCTGACCTCCCCACTCCTTTCTTTTCGACTCCATTCTTCTCCTCTTCTTTCCCTAGACTTGTTTTTGACAAACTAGCCAGTTTGATTGCTCTAATTAGAATCTCTTCTGAAGACTCTTGGATCTGAAACATCAACCTTGCAATTACAGAAAAAAGAGCTGCTATACATCCCCACTTCCATAGCCCAGTGGACTGACACAGTCACTATTTCCAAGACTGAACATCTGATCTTCCCTCCAAAATCACTGCTCCATTGCAACCCAACTGTCCTTCAGGGAGGCATTTGCCTGCTCTGAAATGATTGATGTCTTTCAAAGACTTCAGGATGCTTATTGAAGAGCACACCCCCTCTCAGTTTCACTGCAACAGGGAAGGGAGAAGTTAAGAGCAATAAATCACAAGCAAGGATGAAGGAACTGTATGGTCCACAGAGTGGGAGGTCACATCCTCTTCTTCGGGTTCATGGACCAGCGGGCTTCCTAGGCGGCGCAGTGGTAGAGAATTCTCCTGCCAATGCAGGAGATGCAACAGACATGGGTACAATCCCTGGGTCAGAAGATCCCCTGGAGTAGGAAATGGCAACCCACTCCAGTATTCTTGCTGGAGAATCCGATGGACAGAGGAGCCTGGTGGGCTACAGCCCATGGAGTCACTAAGAGTCGGCTAGGATTGAGAGGCTGAGTACACATATCCCTTGCTTGGCACCTACTGCCAACCCCCAGAGAACATACAGGTGAATTTCCTCTCTCCCCCCAGGAGCACAGAGACAGTCCTGTATAGGCAGGAACACACATTTACTGTTCTGGATCCAAAATTCTACTTTACCATGTTGCTATTAGTAGATCTTTTGGGTCTCAGTTTCCTTTTCTGAATAAAATCTGCATGGAAGACCCTAGTTTACTTTCTCACAGAGAGTGATGCTACCTAAGGACTATTTTATTTATGTTTCTTCCAGTTGGTTCACAGTCTGAGGCAAATACTTCTCGCCACCCAATAATCCATGAAGAGGGTATGGTTTATACCTGTTAGATGACCAGAGGATGGGGGTGGGGAGGGGAGGGAGTTCTGGACAATGCTTAAGGGTAGAGGGAGAAAAATGAGGGTAAAAGGTGGTTCTCTGCATTCTGATTTTTCCCTAGAAAGGATCTGAAACTAGTGTGCCGTCCCATGATGAGGATTAATGTTATTCGCAAGACTCTTGTCCGGTCTTCGTGAGAAATCTGTTTGTTTCATGTTGCTAGCAAGATACCAATCTTCACCTTCTTTTGAGGAGCCCCTTCCTCAACCTGTGTTTTACTATGAGACTTCAGCATATTCAGTGACAAGGAAGACTGTCTTGCCCAGATCACTTCTCTTGAATGCTCCAGCTTCATCTGTGATCATGGTAGGGGAAGGGGAGACCTCCTCTTCATCCATGCACATATATACACAGCTCTGGGCTTTAGGTGGTGGATTACAAACCTGTGAAGTAGCCTCCTGCATTGTTAATGAGCTTCCAGGTGACATGGAAGCGGCCCACCTCTGGTTGGTGCTCAGAGAGCATGGACAGAATGAGTTCCTCCACCATCTGATGGGGACCAGAGGCTGGAGGTTCTGCCTGGGCCATTCCAAGTTTCAATGAGCATGTATTTTCCCATGGTTACTATTACAGACTAGACTCTGTTCACACCCAGGGTAGTTTACAGAAAGCTGTTAAGCTGATTGAGCTTCCCTGTGGCTCAGATGGTAAAGAATCTGCCTGCAAAGCAGGAGACCCAGGTTCGATCCCTGGGTCAGAACGATCCCCTGGAGAAAGGAATGGCAACCCACTCCAGTATTCTTGCCTGGAGAAGCTCACAGACAGAGGAACCTGGGGCCTGGTGGGCTACAGTTCATGGGTCACAAAAAGTCAGACATGACTGAGTGACTAACACACACACACACACATTAAACTTATCATCATTCAGACAATTTCCAAGCATCTCCTAAGGGCCTGTCATGTGCCAGAATATTTAAAGTGATTTCTCGAGCAGTGTAGGCAGTGAGGGGTGTTCACAATGAGATGGGCAGTGTAGACTAGAGTGTTCAAGGAAGTCTTCCTAACACAGTGGGAATTGAGAGTTTGTCCAGAAGAGAGGCAAACTCCATTTCCCCAAAGTCATCAAGAGCCTGAACACTGAAAGCCCAGGCATATTTATCTTTTGTCACTTTCAGTCCTGAAACACCCTGTTGGATGTTTCTCTGGCTTCAGACTATGAAGGAGAGGCAGCTGGACGATGATGATGACAGTCTGTCCTAGCTGTGGACCCAGCTCTGTCCTGGCCAGCATGTCACTTCAGGACAGGTGCTTACACTCCTCCAACACACGTCAAGAGTCAAGCCCAGGGCTTCCCTGGTAGCTCACTGGTAAAGAATCTACCTGCCACTGCAGGAGACACAGGTTCCATCCCTGATCCGGGAAGAACCCACATGCTGCGGGACAACAGCCTGTGCGCCATGACTACTGAGCCTGTGCTGTAGACCCTGGGAGCTGCAACTCCTGAAGCCCAAGTGCCTAGAGAGAAGCCACTGCAATGAGAAGCCTGCACATAGCAACTAGAGATTAGCCCCTGCTCACCACAGCTAGAGGAAGACTAAGCATAGCAATGACAACCACACAGCCAAAAATGGAATAAGTAAATAATTTTTTTTTTAAAGCCAAACCCAAGGACCTATTGATTCCATCCCAAGATTTTATCCTAAGGCGTTTTTCCAGTCACATCACTTTTGACATTTTGGACCAGAAAGCATTAGCTGTGGAAAGATGCCTCATAAGTAGGAAGTTTAGCAGCATCCCTAGCCTCTAGCTGACAGTAACACACCTCCCAATAACTGATTGTTAAAGTCTTCAGGCCTTGCCGAATGTCTCACCCCCAGTTGAGAATTACTGTTACTGCAGTGAAAAGGAAAAAAAGAGGAATGAGGGATTTTATTTTTCTTTCCTGAGAACAAAGAAGATAACAGTGAGAAAGGCTGATCACTCCTAGCTTTTATGGAAGCCTGGCATGCTGCAGTCCATAGGACTGCAAAGAGTCAGACAAGACTGAACAACTGAACAACAATCAATGAAAGTGTTAGTCGCTCAGTCAGGTCCGACTCTTTGCAACCCCATGGACCATAGCCTGACAGCTCCTCTGTCCTTGGGATTCTCCGGGCAAGAGTACTGGAGTGGGTTGCCATTCCCTTCTCCAGGGGATCTTTCCGACTCAGGGATCCATGGAACCCAGATCTCCTGCACTTCTGGCAGATTCTTTACCATCTGAGCCACCAGGTAAAACACCTTGTAGCCTGTAACTAAGTTTGCTTTTCTGCCCCTAACTCTGCAGGAGCTACATTCTGCACCTATGATCCTTTGACTCTGTGTTAATCACCTCTTGTGTCTGGTGCTCACCTTTAACGCACTCTCTTTGCACACCAGCCCTTGTAGCTTTTTTCTCTTTTTGCATAACAGAAAGAAGGCCACAGTACAATTCATGGAAGACAGCGGACCCAACTATGGGCTACCAGACTGCCAGACCCAGTTTGCCCGGCTACCTGATGCCAGCCTATGACTGCTTTTGAAACAATGTAAGGGGAAGAAGAATACAAGATCCTGACACCTTTGTTTCTCATCACCGACCCCTGATTGAGAGCCTTCATCTTATAGAAGCCCTTAGACTCCTCATGGGAGGGGTCACAGTTCTGGAGGCATTAGCCTACTTTGTTTCTCCCCTCCGTCAACTGAGGATTAAAGCCACCTCTCTATTTCCTCCAAACTGTCTCTGTATTTTTTTATTCGGCTTCAGTGGGCAGAGAAAGCCAAGGTTTTGGCCGCAACACTGTCAAAGGACATCAAGTGAAAAATAGTCGCTTGACTAGGGAGGTCTGCAGTGACATTATTTATAATAGTAAAAAATATTTAAGCCATTTGCATCATCAGTATGAAAATGTTAGGAAATGGTGATACTTTCATTTGATGGCATATTAAGTAGTCATTACAGACAAATAAGTGAAATGGTATGTGTAGCCTATAAAATTACATTAAATATAAAAGCAGAATGTTAAATTATAAGCACATATTGCAGTTGAGTAAAAACCCTCTGAGTTAAAAAATCTGAGGATTAGAAAGAACCCTAAACACAGCCAAAGGACCCGCTTATGTATTTTTACTTTTTTTTGCCCATGCCACGAGGCATGTGGGATATTAGTTCCCAGACCAGGGATCAAACCCTTGCCCCCTGCATTGGAAACCTGGAGTCCTAACCACTGGACTACCAGAGAAGTCCATGACCTCCTTTTCTGGTTCTCAGATCCCTTTGGAGACACCCTTACCAGTGCGGCACAATGCCCTGCTTGAACACCCTGTGTTAGTTTCCGACAGCTGCTGCAAGAAGTCACCACAATCTCAGAAATTTTAAACAGCAGAAATGTATACGCTCACAGCCTGGTGCCGGAAGTCTGAAATCAAGGTGTTGGCCAGCAGATCCTCTCTCCCTCTGAGGGTATGTCCGTGTGAAGATGGAGGCAGAGATCCCAGGGATGCTGCATGAACCATGGAATTTCTAGAGCCACAGGAAGCCAGGAGAGGCAAGGAAGATTCTCCCCTAGAATCTGCAGAGAGAAAGTGTACTTCTAGCCTCCAGAGCCTCAGAAAGAGAATCTACTGAGCCTGTGGTCATACATATGATGGCCCTTAGGTTCCCTGATGGCTCAGATTGTAAAGAATCTGCCTGCAATGTGGGAAACCCGGGTTCTGTCCATGGGTCGGCAAGATCCCCTGGAGAAGAAAATGGAAATCTACTCCAGTATTTTTGCTTGGAGAATTCCATGGACAGAGGAGCCTGGAGGGCTACAGTCCCTGGAGTTGCAAAGAGTCAACACCACTGAGGGACTACCGCTTTCACTTTTACTTTCAAGATGCTCACTTAGAAAATCTGGCATGTTGGAGAATTTAGGTCTCACTAAAACCCATCAACATGTTGTCATAGAAAGGCACAGATTTGGGTTTCAGATAGACCCAGATTCGAATCTCACCCCTCCTGCTTTGCAGCTGAATGTCTTGGGCAGGTATACAGCCTCTGAAGTCACAAGGTCCTTAGCGGCAGAAAGCAGATGGTAAGACTTCCCCTCGGAGGTGTACATGCATGCATGTTCAGTCACGTCTGACTCTTTGCAACCCCACTGGACTGTAGAAAGAAAGTGCTCGTCTGTCCATGGGATTCTCCAGGCATGAATACTGGAATGGGCTGCCAGCCCTCCTCCAAGGAATCTTCCAGGAGCACCAAGTGAGATCAGGCCCCCGGGCTAGTTTTCTTCACCCTCCCCTTCAGCCACTTTTCTTCCCCTGCTCAGAAAGTACTGGTGGTTCTTTCCGGTGATCGGTAGAATTAAGCCCAAACTCCATGGTGTATGTTGAAGATCCTTCCTATTTTGGCTACTTCTCATCCATCTGCCAAATCAACTTCTCCCTAAAGACTCCACTCTTGGCATTAACTTGTCCCTAAAGAAGTCTTCTTGTAACCAGGCAGGATGAAGGCTTCTTGGGACAGAACTTCTCTCACATCCTCTGTTTTAACTCCTCTCTGAAGTGTTTGTTGCAAATTTCCTGAGTTGTTCAGCAGATGTGAAAACCCCCCAGCAAATGGATGATGTTAACTACTTGATGACCTAGAGCACACAGCTCCAGGCCTCCTGGAGCCCAAGGACCGATAATGTTCATCCGTGTGACACCACCCGGCTCCCTCACCATCAGCCCATCGGAGAACTGTGCAGTAGCTGATCACAAACCCTGCAGACCCCACCCCGCTCACCTGGCTTTTAAAAATGCTTTGCCAAAGCCTTTGGGGAACTTTGAGGCTTTTGGGGGCATGAACCACCTGTCTCTCTGCATGTTGTTTTTGTTTGGTCATTTGGTCGTGTCCAAACTCTTTTGCAACCCCATGGACTGTAGCCCACCAGGCTCCTCTGTCCTCGGGATTTCTCAGGCAAGAATACGGGACTCAGTTGACATTTTCTTCTCCAGGGGATCTTCCCGACCCAGAGAGCGAACCCTCAATCTCCTGTATTGCAGGTGGGTTCTTTACCATTGAGTCACTGGGTAATGACAGGGAAGTCTGGTTTGCTGCAGTTCATGGGGTCGCAAAGAGTCAGACATGACTTAGCGACTGAACAACACTGGGTAAACCTCTCTCTGCTCCAAACTCCAAAGTTTTGTTTGTTTGGTCTCGCTGTGTGTCAGGCACACAAACTTTCGTTACCATTTGCATAGCCCCCCAAATCCTCACATGATCTCCACCATGCCCCCCAGCCCCACCCACACTCTGCCTTCCTCAAGCATCCTTCCTGCACCCCTTCCTGTGTTTCTGGGGCAGGACCCTGAACCCCCCAGAATCAGCCACAGAACACTAAGCTAGAAGTGATAGAGAAGACCACAATGATATTTTTCTGGGTCCTCAACCTAATTCACTCCTTCTCAGCCTCCTCTCATCGCCCCTACCTTGCTTTCTCCAGGTATGAATTTCCCCCCTCCCCACCACACCACCTCACAGCTCATTCACACTGAGGTGTCAAACAGTGACCACAGCTTAAATTATTGCCTCCCATGGAGGGACTCAAAATCCTAAACCTAAGTAACGAATTTCATGCATCATCAAACGTGGAGATGCAAGATCCAAGGGGAGAGAGGAAGGCCTTTCTTAAATCACACTGCCTGCCTCCGCCCTGGGCTGGACCTGGTGCTGGGGTGTACGGGCTGCCAGGATGCCCCCCAACTCCACGCCGCCTCCATCTCTGCTGCTCCTTGTATCTGCCTTATTCTGAGATCTGAACATCATCAGGGCTTTCTCTCCACGACTCCCTTTCTCCGTCCCCACCCAGGCTTTTCCTTCCTCTTTCTTCCTGCTACTTCAAGTTCTAATTGCTCCCTGGGTGGAGGCGGGAGTAGGGGGGTGGACCATCCATCTTGTTCACAAGGTATTCAATTAGAGCAGACCTCAGCCGCCCACCTCCCTCCCCCATTCCCCACCCCCTCCCTCCCACCCTGCCCGCCCCCAGTGTCACCCTGCAGGAAGCAATATATAACACGCTCCATCCACTACTGGCTCTCCGCCATCTCAGCCTGCGTCCCCATTAACTCCGCCAAGGCAAATGAATAAATAAATCTCTAAGGGGGAAAGGGAGAGGAGGAAGAGCTTGGTTCAGAGCTAATGAAGGTCATTCCCAGCCAATTCTCCCACTCCCACTTCTGTGAAGGGAGCCCTGGACTGGGGACGGATGGGAGCTGACTGCTCAGACGAGAAGCCGGCGTGTGTGTCTGTCCACGGTGTACGTGCCCTGGCTCTATTCCAGGAGCTCAGGGTACCATCAGAGCTCTGCTGTCCCCGTGCACCTTACTCGTGGTCTTCAGACACCTCAAGAGCTTGGGGACAGAAAGGAGCAGTGCCTCCCGTCCAGCTCAGCCAATGAGTGAAACGACCCATGTGTACTTGACACAAAGTTGGCCTCTACACAATGGGCAGATAGACAGTGTTATCATCGTGTGAGGGATGGGAATCGTCTCGCCCAAGACCGGAGATGACGGGGAAGCCAGATTCACTGGTTCCTATTCTGATTTTTATTCATGGACAGTCATATTTCTCAGAATGGGAGACATATACCTCTGAAACTGCCTGGCTGTGTGCCGGGAGGCCCATGAAACCAACTATAAATGAGACACTTTTTCCTGGATGGTCAATTTCACTTGATTGTGGGTTATTTGAGACATCATTTAATATTAATAATATTAATCTCATTACATATATACATACATGTATATTATACATAAATACAAGTACATATTAATATTATGGAATAAAATTAATGCTCATATTAGCTTTCCTGAGACAACAAAAAGACAAAGTAATTTCAAGACTGTTTTCCCCATCGCATGGTCCCCCTGGGATAACCCTATCAATCTCCCGGGACTTAGGGTCAGTCCTGACCAGCAAAGCTTGAGCAGCTCTGCCCACATCAACTCTGGATTGATCTGGTGAACTGACTTTCATCCCAAAGAGCCCCTCACTGAGGAATTCACAAGGTGCATGTGTAACCTGCATGCAGCATGCTCACTCAGAGTGGGTCTGACCTCATTTTGTTGCCTTGCAGCCACTACCCTTGTTTCAAAATCTTTGCAAAGCCCACTCTGCTAATCACCTTAATTCATCATCTTCAGTTGGTCCTTCTCTCTGTCGCAGCAGCATGTACCATCATCCGCCAAATCCTCCAACCAGAAACCTGGGAGAGCCGTTCCTTCTTAAATCAGGACCCCATCCACCCTGCCATCTGCAATCCAGTCTGTCATTCAACCCCAAATGGGTCCCAGCCCACACCTTCCACCCTCACTCCCCACTCCCTCATCTAAACCACCATCCTTTCCCACCGGAACCACTGCAAACAATTTCTTTAAAATTTGTTTTTGGCTGTACTGAGTCTTGTTGCTGGGTGGACTTTTCTCCAGTTGCTGTGAGTGAAAGGTACTCTTCATTGCTGTGCATGAGCTTCTCATTATAGTGGCTTTTCCTATTGAGGAGGACGGGCTACAGATGCACGGGCTTCAGTAGTTGTGGCTCCTGGGTTCTAGAGCACGGGTTTAGTGGTTTTGCAGCATGTGGGATCTTCCCAGACCAGGAACCAAACCTGTGTCTCCTGCATTGGAAGGTGGATTCTTTACCACTGAGCTACCAGGGAAGGCCCGCAATAACTTTGAAACCTTCTTTCCTTTTTCTCTCTTATCATCCCCTCTCTCTTTTCCAGACATCAGCAATGAGGTCTTAGTAATATATAAGTAGATCATTTCTCTCCTGCTAGTGTTTTGGGTGAGCAAGGCAAAGCTCCAATCTCCTTAATACAGCCTCCAAGGCTCTCTCTGGCCTGACCTGGGCCATCTAGAACATCCTCATCTCCTATGGGTTTTCCCTACTCGTCAAGCTCCAGCTAAGCTGGTCCCCTCCCCAAGCCTTGAACATGCCAAGTTTCCTTCTGCCTCAAGCCTTTGCCAAGCTGATCCCTCTCCCTGGAGACTGCACAATCTCATCATGTTCCTGCTCATGTTTCATAACGCAGCTGAGAAGATACTTCTTCAGAGAAGTCTTCCCAGAGCACTCAGTCTAAAGTAAGTGCCTCTTCCCAATGTTTTGTCTTGTGGTATTTTCTTGGTAGTATATACATGTGTGCATGCCTGTTAAGTCACTCCAGTCACGTCCAACTCTTTGGGATGCCTGCCAGGCTCCTCTGTCCACGGAGTTCTCCAGGCAAGAATATTGGAATGGGTTGCCATGCCCTCCTCCAGAGAATCTTCCCAACCCAGGGATTGAACTTGTGTGTCTTTTGTCTCTTGCATGGGCAGGCAGGTTCTTCACCACTAGTGCCACCTGGGAAGCCTAGCGCTGACAGTACACAGTAGCATCTCTGTGGCTCTAGCATTCAGGATTTCCTTGATTTTCTAAGCTCTCTGTTGACTGCTGAGTCTTGAAGTTACACATTCAAGCAAGTCAATTCCTTTTAGCCACAGGCAACGGCCAATCAACCAACACAATCTGTGTGTGTGTATGTGTGTGTATAGGCATAAGATCGAAGTAGGAAAAACTAGGTCATCTCATTCATTCATCCATACAAGCATTTGCGGAACATCTGCAAGCATCAGATGCTAAGTCAGGCAGTTCCATCTTGAAACAAAAGCTTTGCGAACTTGCTAAAAATGTATATATACTAACAAGTATAAGTTGAAGGCCCTCACAAGACTATGCAAGTGAATGTGTTGTGAGGATACAACCACCTCCCCAGAGGTGGGAAAGACTGAAGGCAAAAAGAGAAAGGGGCAGCAGAGGATGAGATAGATAGCATCATCAACTCTATGGACATGAAGTTGAGCAAACTCCAGGAGATAGTGGAGGACAGAGGAGCCTCGCATGCTGCAGTCCATGGGGTCGCAAAGAGTCGGACTGAATAACGGCGGCAACAAGAGGGTGAAACAGGAACATTAACCCCAGAAGACAGTCTGGAAATGTTGTCATTTGAGGAGGAAGAGAAGGAAAAGGTCAGGCTGGGTATAACTTGGCTCCAGCGTCAATTTTCCCTCAAGTAGAAAAGCAGTTGGCTCAGTAAGCAGCAGAGTCTGCACTCTTCCCCTATAAATGGGCTACGATCTTTCGCCAAAGTGCAATTATGCATCGGACATTCTCTTACTATATTTATATGGGAAAGAAAGAAAGCAGTTCACAGCCTCCTGGGTTCTTTTTCTTGCTGCTCTCCATTTGTCTTTGTTGCTGGCATGTTATTTCACTGAAGAGGAATGTCCTATTTTTAAGAGGTGGAAGGCAGTATGTGGGGTGGAGGTTATACTAATAAATTTTGACATGGAAGAAAGAAAGGAGAGCTTCTCTTGTTATCTTATGATAAAGGGAAAACCAAGCCAAGAATCTGGCCACTCACCGTCATCCCCAAGGGACAGGAAGGTCCTCAGGAGGGAAGTGATGTCTTCAGAGTGTCCCTGAGCACGTGCCTGGCTGGTGATGTGAAGTGATCAGCAGTGCCCTGAATCCCTCTCACGTTCCTTATGGCCCTGTGCTCCTGGGAATGCCCCAGTCTCTCTGCAGTTGAATATGCCATCTCCCCTAGAATGTGGGGCTTCCATCCAAGCCCTGCCGGACAATGCCAATCGCAGATGCTTTCTTCCCTTTAATATACCTTTTCTGATTACCTGCTATGTTCCAAGAAGCTCTAAGTACTCAGAATTTAAAGCATTCCTAGATGAAGAAGAATTTGCTTGTTATAAGTGTATATTTTTACTAGGACTCACACTACAAAATGCCACAAACTGGGGGTTTCAAACAACAGACATTTGTTTTCTCACTGTTCTGGAGACTACAAGTCTAAGATCAGGGTGTCAGCAAAGTTGTTTTATGTTTTTTTGGTTTTTTTTTTTTACTGAGTCAAGTCTCCTCGGCTTGCAGACTGCCGTCTTCTCGTTGTGTCCTCACATGGCCTCTCCTCCACATGCGTGCTCTCCCAGTATCTGTCTGTGTGTCCAAATTTCCTCTTCTTGTAAGGACACTTGCCTCATTTTTAACTTAACTGTCACTTTAAAGGTCCTATCTTTAAATATAGTCACATTCTGAAGTCTTGGGATTCGGGGCTTCAATGTATGAATCTGGCTCATAATAGCAATTGTTGTTGTTTAGTTGCTAACTCATGTTCAACTCTTGGCAATCCCGTGGACTGCAGCACACCAGGCTTTCCTGTCCTACACTATCTCCCAGTTTGTGCAAACTCATGTCCACTGAGTCTGTGATGCCATCCAACCATCTCATCCTCTGCCACCCCCTTCTCCTTTAGTGCCCTTAGTCTTTCCCAGCATCAGGGTCTTTTCCAATGAGTCAGCTCTTCAGATCAAGTGACTGAAGTATTGGAGCTTCAGCTTCAGCATCAGTCTTTTCAGTGAATATTCAGGGTTGACCTCCCTTAGGGTTGACTGGTTGGATCTCCTTGCAGTCCAAGGGACTCTCAAGAGTCTTCTCCAGTACCACAGTTCAAATATATATAATGTATATACATACCTTATCTGAACTGTGACCTAAGGGGACCACAGAAGAAGAGCCACACCCAAATGATGGCCACCCTCAGGCAGAGCATCCCAAGTTGTTCATGGTGTGATGATTTACCAGGATGCTGGGGCCAGATATATGGTTCATTGGCCTATATGGGTACCAGGAATTCTTGCATTAATTAATTAATTATTTGGATTAAGGCCTATTTGCATCTTAGAATGTTTTTACTCTAATGATATCCTAATATTTCAGCTCAATCACTTGAAATAACTGTTCATGCAAATGAGATGGAAAGACCTATGACTGAGAGTCCATTAGTCATTCAGACATTTACCAGCCATCACTTACCTCACATGTGCTAGATTTGGGTACCACAGGGGGATGCAGAAGCACAGAAGGGGGAGAGAGGGGAGCAAGTAGGGGAGTTCACCTCTGTTGACTGCCAGGCCTTACCCTGGTAATTTGGTGTGTACTCCATTATTTATTTTTGAAACAAAGATGTTATTATTATCTCTGTAGGTCAAAGTATGGGTGACATGAGTTGCTCAAGTTGACACAGACTGCAATGGGCATTGTCATTGTCACTGTCATTCCGAAACAGGAGGGAATTAGGCAGGACACAATCTTTAAAAAAAAAAAAAATGACAGCCCAAGGACACAGCATAAACTGGTTAGAACCATCTAGGCCCAAGGTGGTGCAGTGTTTGACTTCCAGTGGGCCTTGAGCCTCATCATATGCTCTCATCAGCATAAGCTCAGGGACACATTCACAAGCACCATCACAATTCCAAATGTGTGTGTGCTCAGTCGTTCGGTTGTGGCCAACTTTTTGTGACTCCGTGTACTGTAGCCCACCAGGCTCCTCTGCCCATGGGGGTTCTCCAGGCAAGAATACTGGAGTAGGTTGCCATTTCCTCCTCCAGGGGATCTTCCCAGCCCACAGATTGAACCCAGGCCTCCCGCATTGAGGCAGGTTCTTTACCATCTGAGCCACAAGGGAAGCCCAAATACAAAGCCAACCATCGTATGCCAAAAAGAAGGCAGTGGCCCAATTCTTGGAAATCTTGGCCTTTACTCCAAAATAGTTGGAATAGTCCTCCCACTGATTAGCCTATGAAATTACCCAGCCCATAAAAATTAACTTCGCCATATTTTGAGGCCACTCTAACCTTCTGAGTTGGCCCCCGCTCTGTCTGTGGAGTGTGTTTCTCTCTGAATAAATCCACTTCTTATCTATCACTTTCTCTCTCACTGAATTCTTTCTGTGATGAGACATCAAGAACCTGAGGTTCATTAAGTCCTGAGACCAGGTGTCATCTCAGTTAAAAGACCATGGATTTCAAGTTCCAATCTGGCTTTTGCTTTTTTTCTTGAGTCCCAACTGCATGGATTCAAGTCTCGATCAGAGGTGCAGTTTCAATTCTAAAGCCCATGTCCAATGCATCACTCCTAGGTATTCTAGCAACAGTGCCAGGGGAAGTATTTCATAAGAAGAGGAAAGACAAGAGGGAAAAACCCTGCCGTGAAATGAAGCAGCAGTCTGGGTATCCGAGTGGGAGTGGACACTCATTGCAAATCTCATCATGGCCAGAGCCCAAAGCACACACAGAAATGTGCCTGAACACTGCTGCCTCTGTGGTCTTCCTAGGTCAGTATTACCGGCTGCTGCACACGCATATATTTTGCACATGTCTGCCACTATTTTTCAGAGGGATGTGCATGTTAAGATTATCAAAAATAAACATCCCTTTGAAAGAATGGTGGAATTTATGTCTTTCTGTCATCATGAATATTCTCAGTTAATGGATCCTAGACGAGCAGGCACTGTTCTGTGTAGGGTACGATGACATCTGTGTTTCTTGGCTTCAAATCAGGGTCCTCATTTTAGAACAGGTTATGTGTCAAAGAACTAGAGAAATTGTACATTTCCCTCTGGTGGAGATCTATCAGGGTCAGAGACCCTCCAAGCTGCCAGGCACTATGATAGGAACTCTGTACATTGTCTTACTTGAGCGTCATGGCAGCTCCGTGCCTATGTGCTCAGCCGTGCAGTCACGCCCGACTCTCTGTGACCCCCTGGACTGGACCCCAGCAGGTTCCTCTGTCCATGGGATTCTCCAGGCAAGAGTATTGGAGTAGGTTGCCATTGCCTGCCTCCAGGGGATCTTTCTGACCCTAGGATTGAAACTGTATCTCCTGTGGCTCCTGCATTGCAGGCAGATTCTTTACCCAGGAGCCATTAAGGAAGCCCAGTATTGTCATCCCTGTTTAACATATGAGAATATCAAAGCTCGGAGATTTCCAGGTCACAAATCTGTTAAGTTCTTATTTAAAGCTTTAACAAAAATTGCCTACTTATTTTTGGCTGCACTGAAATTTGTTGCTGCGTGCAGGTGGGCTCTAGAGTGCAGGCTGAGTTGTGCATGGACTTAGTTGCCCCACAGCATGTAGAAGCTTCTCAAATCACGGATCAAACCTGTGTCCCCTGCACTGGAAGGCAGATTGTCAACCAGTGGAACACCAGGGAAGTCCATAGCTGTTAAGCTCTTGAACTATAGTTTGGCTGTTATCGAACTTGATCAACAGAACCCAGCCCTTAACCACTGGCCTCTCACTCATATTTGATAAGCCAGGATTCTTCCTTCTTTCTTGATGCCATCTCAGATTCCAGACCAGGACTGCCTGCCGGAATTCAGCGTCATCTCCTTAGTGTGAAATAGACCCTCAAGCACATTCCCTGAGTGATAAAGCACTTGGCCTCTAAAAGCTCTTTTGAGCTGCTGCTAGAATGCTTTTAAACGGAACTATTCAATAAATTGGGAAATTTCAGGGGAGTTTATTTGTCATCCTAATGGGCTGGTGCTCTGGACATAATCATGTACAAGATAAACTATCCAGTGGAGAGAAAAGGAAATTCCTTGCACTCAGAGCCAGAAGGCACTGAGACGAAACGCTGCACAGAGACTCACGGGATGCTTTGCTATCAGCTGTGAGGGACTTTGGACCCTGAGCGTGTCTGCCAAGTCCATCTCCTCTCTACCTCCAACTTGTCTGACCAGTTTCCCTGGGACTGTTGTTGTTTAGTCACTAAGTCATGTCCATTCTTTTGCCCCATGAACTGTAACCAGGCTTCTATGTCCATGGGATTTCCCAGGCAAGAATCCTGGAGTGGGTTTTCATTTTCTTCTCTAAGGGATCTGCCTGACCCAGGGATGGAACCTGTGTCTCCTGCATTGCCAGGTAGGTTCTTTATACACTTCGCCACCAGGGAAGCCCCTTCCCTGGGCTTAGCTCCCTTGAAATGGAGCTAAATTCATTTGCTGCAACCCGTGGTTGCACCACCATCTTGGTTCTGTGTTCTTCTGAACTCTTGTCATCTGTGCTCTTGTCATCATGAACCACTCACTCTCAAGCCCATCACTGAACTCATACCTTTGCATCAAAATGCAGGATTTAATACTTTGTCCTTTCCCTTCCTTTTAAATTTGATATTGCTGGTTTTCACTCAGCATTAGAGGTCTCAAATTTTTTTAAAATATTATTTCTGCCATTGAAAACATTAACAAATATTTCCAAGACTGGAGTAACCCACAAATTTGGAAAGCTTGAACACTTATCTTCTTCCCAGTCTTTGATGGAAAGTATGAAACATGGACACAGTCTTCTGTTTATGTCTCATGGGACTTAACTGCAGGTTGATCTCAAGGACTTCCCTAGTGGCTCAGTGGTAAAGAATCTGCCTGCCAATGCAGGAGACATGGGTTTGAACCCTGGGTTGGGAAGATCCCCTGGAGAAGAAAATGGCAACCCACTCCAGTATTCTTGCCTGGGAAACCCCTAGGCAGAGGAGCCTGATGGTTACAGTTCATGGGGTTGCAAAGAGTCAGACATGACTTCGATACTAAACAACAACAGCTCAACCCATGGAGACAGCCTACTTCCTTGACGACCAGCCCAGCTTCCGTGCCACTCTTTCAGTGAAACTTTCTTAGATCCTAGAGACTATCCCCTTCCAGTCTAAGAACTGGGAGCCATCAATTTAATAATCTTTTCTAGAATGTTCAATTGCATCTATAGAGTCCTGAATCCTCTTTCTCATCTATTTTGAAAATAAAGACATTTGTCCATTTCAGTATCTATGAATACTGAACCTCAAATATTATAAACAACTAAGATCATAAATGCTCATTCACTTCAAATGTTAATATGTAGTTTAGCAAAGCCAGATTTGAATTCCAAGTGACTGAGTGTCCTCTTTGTGTCCCTTTGTCTCCTCCCCCATGGAGGCTGCAAAGAGATTTGGAATCTATTTCTCCTGTACACACACATGAACACCTCTCCTATTATCTGTTTATCAAGGAGAACAGAAAACGCTAGTTATTCACCCAAGACCCAAGATGAGAAATGGAAAAGATGTCCCATGAGGTCGGCTGGCCACACCATCAAGTCATGACGTGTTCCAAACACATCCATCATCTCAGAACCTGAATCTGATCAGTAAATTGAAAGGGAAGCTCAGGTCACTCAGTGGTAAAGAACTTGCCTGCCAATGCAGGAGATGAGAGAGATTTGGGTTTAATTCCTGGGTTGGGAAGATCCCCTGGGGAAGGAAATGGAGACCCGCTCCAGTATTCTTGCGTGGAGAATCCCATGCACAGAAGAACCTGGTGGGCTACAGTCCATGAGGTTGCAAAAAGGGTGGTAAAACTTCAGAACCCAGAGGAAATTTGAGGACTGTCTAACACAGTCCCTCATCTTTCGATAAAAGTGACCTTCACAGTGAGTGGTATAAATGAGGGAATAACCTATTGAGTATGTTCCTGGTGAAGATAAGCTTAAAAGTTCTGTCTTCTGACCTCTAATCTGAAGCTTTTTCCATGACATAGGATCACTTGTCTAAACTCTAAGAGGCTTTTCAGAGGAGACAGTTATCAATGGGACAACTGATTTTGGCAAAACAGAAGTGGAACTTTAAGTAAGTTTACGAAAGGACTCTGTGAGTAGGGTACCAGAAACAGTCAGACACGACGCTTGCAGAAATTCCTTAGAATGGTCCTTACACCTCCTCCCATCATCCTTTATAAGCCCCGGCCCCCATCTCCCTTTCATGAAACAGAGGCACAGGAAAAGTTCAAAAATTTTTCTAAACCTGTGGAACAGCTAAGGGATTTGAATATAAACAGAGTGGCTCTAGAATTAGTGTTCTTAACCATTAGGCAAAGCTCTCTCTCCTACTCACTGATGGTTCTTAGAGGTACACCAACCATGCTGTCCCCCTAAGAGGAGTAAATGTTCCTTCCAGGCAGAAAGTTACCTTCCTTACCCGACCCAGCTCATCTGATGCCCTGATAAGTGCCAGTTGCCCAGAGGAGCACAAATGGTCCCTCTCAATTTGTACTTTGTAATGGAGATCTCTTGGAGATGATGTCTTTGCATGAACTTGCCTCAACAAATAGTTTTTGAGTATGGGCCCCAGAAGGGAATCTATGAAAGATTTTCTCAACCTTGCCCTTGCCCTCATCAGCTGGGCATGTGATGGATAATAACACCCCATGCCTGAGATGTACAACACAAGATCACTTCCTCCAGCTTCATCCCTGACTGATGCATTGGATGCTGATCGAGGCAGAACCTCTTAATTCTGCGGTGACTGCATCCTAGGCGCTGAGCCAGGGGCCTCACATACGTTATCCTGCTTAATCGTCATCACAGATGAGGAAACGCTGGCTCGGAGAAGTAATTACATGTTAATGATCCTGCCCAGGTTCTCCAGCTAGAAAGTGGCTAAAAAAGCTGGGATTCAAAACAAGTTTGGTTCTAAAACTCTCGCTTTCCTTTTCCTTTTCTTTCCTCTTTTCTTTTTTCCTCTTCCTTCCTTCCGCCCTCTCTCTTTCCATCCTTTATTCTTTCTTTCCTTCCTCTCTTCCTTCCTTTCTTTCTCCCTTGAATTATCCTATGGTCTCTCACATATATTAGCCCTTTTAGGATGGAGATCATCCAGGATGGACTGATGAAGGGATATCACAGAAGCCGGATGGAGGCACATGTCAAATTCACCAAGCATTATTGAAATTTGAGTGGAATGAAGGCTGGACTAGCAACTGGAGATGTTACACAGTTTAAAACATCCCCTGTTGCTTAATATCTCTGTTCATAAAATTAGGGGAATCAGACAAAGTAATCTCTCAAGTGTGATGTGGCCATGAGGGTAGCAGAAGAGTGAGGGGTTAGAGTCAAGACAGTCTGTCTTTTCGTCCTTGGTCTAATCAGGTACCCAAAAAAAAAAAAGATGAGAAATGCAGACTGTAAGTTGCCATAAGTTCAATATTTCCCAAATGTCTGTCTTCTGCAAGCCACTTAATGATTTTCCCATATATGCATATCACTAAAGCTAACAGAAACTTACTTTTTCTTTAATTAATTAGTGTGTTTTACTTAAAGAGAGGGATTCCCTGATAGTTCAGCTGGTAAAAAGTCTGTCTGCAATGCAGGAAACCCTGGTTTGATTCCTGGGTCAGGAAGATCCGCTGGAGAAGGGATAGGCTACCCACTCCAGTTTTCTTGGGCTTCCCTGGTAGCTCAGCTGGTAAAGAAAGTGAAAGTGAAAGTTGCCCAGTTGTGTCCGACTCTTTGCGGCCCCATGCACTTTACAGTCCATGGAATTCTCCAGACCAGAATGCTGGAGTGGGTAGCCTTTCCCTTCTCCAGGGATCTTCCCAACCCGGGGATCGAACCCAGGTCTCCCAATTTGCAGGCGATTCTTTACCAGCTGAGCCACAAGGGAAGCCCAAGAAAACTGGAGTGGGTAGCCTATCCCTTCTCCAGCAGATCTTCCTGACCCAGGAATCGAACTGGTGTCCCCCGAGTTGCAGGAGGATTCTTTACCAACTGAGCTATTAGAGAAGCCAGCTGGTGAAGGGTAAAGGGTCACAAAGAGTCAGAGAAAACTGAGCAACTTTCACTTCACTTAAAGAGAATTTTTTTTTTCTTCAAAATAGTACTAAACTATGATAGTCATGCAGGAGCACCCCAATGATAAATACACGACTCGATAAATTTTTGAAAAGGGCTTCCCTCATAGTTCAGTCGGTAAAGAATCTGCCTGCAGTGCAGGAGACCCCAGTTTGATTCCTGGGTCGGGAAGATCCCCTGAAGAAGGAAATGGCAACCCACTCCAGTATTCTTGCCTGAGAATCCCATGGACAGAGGAGCCTGGCAAGTTACAGTCCATGGGGTCTCAAGAGTCTGATACAACTTAGTGACTATACCACCTAAACCACCACCAGTCATGTAATTTATCATCCAAAGCAAGAGATGATCAGCAATATTCCAGAAACCATCATTCTGCCTCTTTCTAAGCACTACATTTTTGTTTTTCTTCTTAAAGGCAATCACTAACTGCAAAATCCACAAATTAGTCTGGCTTCTTTCAGAAACTTATTGAAGATGAAATTAGATACTATGCAATCTTATATATATTTTGCTTGTCTGTTCAGCATTTTGGCAGTCAGATTTATCTGTTTGTTGCATGCAGCAGTAATTCATCCAATTTCATTTTCAATAGAGTATTTCCTACATTTGAGGGGCATTTAGATTGCTTCTAAAATATTGCTGCCACATTTTCACGCATGTTTTGGGGGCCATATTGCAACAAGTTTCTGAGGAGTTTATATTTTAGGGTAAAATTGCTGGGCCAAAGATAATCATGTGTTCAACTTCTGTAAATATTTAGATGATAGTTTTCTAAAATGATTATACCTACTTAGGTTGCATAGATTTTTACTAGCATTAGTTTTGGATATAAATGTTTTTATTCTATTGAAATGGTATTTTTTTTAGATTTCATTTTCTAATCATTTGCTGCTAATAAATAAATAAATGGATTTTTTTGTGTGTGTGGCATCCTTGTAACTTCTGATCTTAATAAACCTACTTTTGAATATAAATTATCTAGAGTTTCTTCTGAAATTTATACATGCACAATAATGTTGTCCATGAATAATGACAAGTTTATTTCTTCCTTTTCAACCCTTATATTTTATTTGTTTGTTTGTTTACCATCCTGAGTAGGATTTCCAACTAAGCAGACAATGTTGTCCTGTTTCAAAGTAAAAATCTTTCCATTTTTCACCATTAAATATGTTGTTTGCTGTTGGTTTGTAGGGGTGTGTGTGTATGTATGTATGTATAGATGCCTTTTTATCTTAGTCAAGAGATTTCCTACTATTCTTAGATTTCCAGGCTGTAGTCAGAGAAAATACTCTGGATAATTTTAAACCTCACAAACTTTTTGAGACTTACTTTATGAATCAGCATGTTGTTAATGCTGCGTGTGTGTACACGTGTGCTGTGCTTGGGAAAAATTGCGGGGTGCAGAGTTTTGATTATTTGTTGTCAATAAGTTTGAGTTTGTTGAACATGTTACACAAATCTTTTATAACTTTATTGATTTTTTTTGTCTATTTGATCTACCAACTATGGAGATAGATGTATTAAAATCTCTCACTATGATCATGGTTATGTCTATTTCTCCATTGTGTGTGTGCACGTGTGTATGTGTGTGTGTGTGTTATATTGTATATATAATATATACATGTTACTAAGTGCATGGAAATTTAGATTTTAGTGTATGGAAACTTAATGTTATAAAATGTCCCTCTTGATTTTCAATAGTGAGTCTTGACTTAGTCTTTTTTACCTTATATTAATACAGTTACATCATTTCATTTTGAAAATATTTTCATGGTCTTGCTTTCCCTGTGGCTCAGACAGTAAAGAATCTGCCTGCAATGCCGGAGACCCGAGTTCAACACCTGCCTGTGTCAGGAAGATTCCCCTGCAAACAGGAATTGGCTACCCACTTCAATATTTTTGTCTGGAGAATTCCATGGATAGAGGAGTCTAGTGGGCTCCAATCCATGGGGTCACAAACAGTCGGACACAACTGAACAACTAACACTTTCATGTAATTGCCATGTGATTTTTTTTTTAATATAAAAATTCAATTATTCTCCTTTAATAGAGGTAGTTGCTTTATTACAATATATTCATCCATAAATATATAAATACACATATTTGGGTTTAAGTCCCTATTGTTGTTTAGTCGCTAAGTCATGTCTGACTCTTTTGTGACCCCCTGGGCTGTAGCCCACCAGGCTCCTCTGTACATAGAATTTAACTTTCCAGACAAGAATACTGGAATGGGTTACCATTTCATTCTCTAGGGGATCGTCCCCACCCAGAGATTGAACCTGTGTCTCCTGCTTGGCAGGCAAATTCTTTACCACCTGAGCCACCTGGGAAGTCCGTTGAAAAATAGAATTGGTCTAATTAATCCTGTATGTTCAGAAAGAATTGATCTTAATGTCATCTAAATAGGAAAGTACCCACGTCACTTTTTTTAAGGATTTTTTTTTTTTATGTGAACCATTTTTAAAGTCTTCATTGAATTTGCTACAGTACTGCTTCTTCTTTACACTTTCATTCCTTGGTCCTGGGGCATGTGGGATCTTAGTTCCCTGACCAGGGATGGAATCTGCACTCCCCACCCCCCACCTCCTGCCACTGCATAGGAAATGCGAAGACTTAACCTCTGGATCAACAGGGAAGTTCCCTCCATTTCACTTTTGAAGCTGTCCTTTAACCTCTCCAAGATTAAAACTCTTTTCCACGTCCTTCTGAAAACTTGCCTTCTGCATGTTAAGTTAATTTTCTCTTGTCTTGCCAATAGTGCACAATGGGAACAAAATTAAGGTAATGAAATATTAGAATAAGTTAAAGTAAATAAAAAAGAAAAGGTTGGGAATTAAAGGGGGGAAAAGGGGGGCATTTCCAGAAGGAAAGCGGAAATTGTATCTATTTCCTGGGTGCTGTACAGACAGAGCCGGCAAAGAGCCATGTCCTAGAAGTCACGAGTGTGGGGTCCACACGCTCACTGACAAGTCTCATTCTCTGCATGCTGCTTGGCTGGTCCCTTCATTATCCTGAGTCTTAATAACTTTCTCTGTAAAACCAGTGATTTCACTAGAGGAATCTCAGACACCTTCCAACTCTGAAAGAATTTAAGCCGGTCATGCATTGATTCCACATTATAGGCAGTCTGTTTTCCAGTTTGAGACATACAGTGTGGACCAGTGATTCTAAATGTATCAATAAACCTCCTACCAGTAATAGTTCAATTTCCATCTTGACCATGGACTCCCTGCTAAACCCTGGGAAGATATACAGGGTTTGGGGTTTATCAACATCCATGTATTGGTTATTTCCAACTTTGTTGTGTATCTCTTTTATTAACCTTATTTTGAAGATGTTCATAAAGTCAGCAGGGTGAGATGGATACAGGTGGAAAGATAATCACTGTCATCATTTGCAAAGTTATTCTTTCTCTCTGCGCCACAGGGGCTAATGTCTATCTTTGGGACTCATTGTTGAAAACTGCTGGCAAGAGACCTTGGAAGCAGTGGGAGAAGGACCGGTGGAATTCTCTTATCCTTGTTTGGAGGCAGAGAGGCTGGACGTGGTGGAATAGTAAAATAGAAATCTGAAGCCTTATGGTGACTATCTTGGCAGCAGCTCCGGATTTGAAAGCTCATTCAAAGGCAGGTTTGGACTGCTGGCTGGCCTGCTGCGTCTGAGTGCTCAGTGGCGCTCAAGTCTCAGTCGAAGCTAAAGGACGAGACATTTGCATGAGTGTACATTTGTGACTGGATGGGATTCAAAAGAAACAGGTAACAATACATCAGTGGTCCACAATGTTCTAAAACAGCGTTCCACGGCTTTGGAGTATGCATTTGCAGACCTAAGACTTAGTAGAGATTCAAGGCTCAACTCTTTTCTCTGTATGTCTCTATGCTGCCAAGGCTAATAGTTTGGATTAGAGGCCATTTTTAAATCTTTGGAGCAAAGCCAACGGCCTGCCCCCTTGGAAGAATTTCTTAGCAACCCAGCACTGCATGGTTTTGTCCTGCCTGCTTGTGGGACTTCTCTTAACCAGGACTGGCATGTTGTTATCTAAGCTGTGTCCTGGCAAAGAGACCTGCTGAAGAGCTGGGAGGATGCTGAAATCGGTCTTCCTTCCATGAACCATGTCCTTGCTCTGGAAGGAGGGTCCACCATCTACAAAGGCTCTACAGAAGACTTGACCCTACTCTACCCCATCATCCATCTCCTTTCTTCTCTCGTTGTCCTAGAATGACCTTGAGGCCAGGAGAATTGATGCTACGAATATTACAACCCACTACTGCTGGTCTTAGCCCTGAACCAGAGGCAGGAGACCTCACTCCTATCTGAGCTCCTCTGGGTGATCTTAAACAATTTGCTTGTCCCCTCCTAGGCCTGCTTCCTCACCTGTAAAAACAGCACCCTCTCAAGGTTGGATGGAGTAGAGCTAATACGTGGTGAGCGTCCAAACCTCTATTCTGCAACTCTTTCACTGCCTAGGTATCCTTGGGAAAGTTATTCTCTACATCTGAACGCTTGAAATCAATAAAATGGAGATGATAACCATACCTACCTATACATTATTTAATAGTCAGAAAATCCTACAAGTTGGTGCTATTATTATCTCTACTTACCAGATTTTTTTAAAAATGAAGACTAGGAACGGATAAATAACTTGCCTAAGGTCACACAGGAGCTCAGACATGAACCAGGCTTTCTGCCTCCAGTTCTGGGAGATGGAGATATATATACATATATATACACACACACACTATAACATATGAATATATGGTAGAACATGTGCACATACGTATATATACATATATATGTATGTGTATATGTATCTATGTATACTGATATATACATTACAAATACACACCCATGGTGCTTAAAAAAGTACCTGGCATATAATGCTAATATTATCAATAATACCTGGCACCCATTAAGCACTCAATAAATGTTATCTATTATTAATATGGGCTTCCGAGGTGGTACTAGTGGTAAAAATTCCACCTGCCAATGCAGGAGATGTAAGAGCCACAGGTTCTATGCCTGGGTGGGGAAGATTCCCCTGGAGGAGGAAATGGCAACCCACTCCAATATTCTTGCCTGGGGAATCCCATGGACAAAGGAGCCTGGTGGGCTACAGTCCACAGGGTTGCAAAGAATCAGAAACGACTGGGCAAATAACACACACACACACACACACACACACACACACATTGTTAATATGATTAAGATGAAAATCTGTAAAGAAGTTTCCCACTTGCTACATTTAGGGTTCTCCAGGACCCCAGTTGGGATACTTTTTGTGGCTGGAGCATTACTTGCATTCTGAATGGAGTCCTGAGGCCAGCCTGCTCTCGGGGTGGGGACAGGACAGATCTGCCCACGAATGGACTGGTAAATATAGACAAGCTTCAGAGGGCGACCTCAGTGATGCGTCTGTATATATTTGTGTGCTTGGGGAGAGAGGTGGTGCCTACTTTAACTTGAACTCAGCTTTCCTTGGCCCCTAGGAACTGCTAACATCTCTTGAGTGCTTTGTGGGGAGTTTGAGCACAAGATCTTTAAAGGAAAGAACTTGGTGATTAATTTCCTGTCCTTAGTGTTTTTAGACTGCTGGTGGCCTTCCCAGGTGGCTCAGTGGGTAAAGAATCTGCCTGCAATGTGTGAGACACAGGAGACACAAGTTCAATCCCTGAATCAGGAAGATCCCCTGGAGAAGGAAACAGCAACCTACTCCAGTATTCTTGCCTGGAGAATCCCCATGGACAGAGGAGCTTGCCGGGCTACGGTCCATAGGGTTGCAAAGAGTCAGACATGACCCAAGCAACTGAGCATGCACACATGGAGGAAAGAAAATTTTTAAGGAGACGTGGACAATGGGAGGAAACTTCTTGGCTCCGCACCCCACATACTCCGCACAGTTAAAGCAGGTCTTTTGGGTGGTGAGAAAGATTGGTATTGGGGGCAGAAGAACAGATTAGGTGGCCTTTGTCAGTGCCCTTAGCCTGGATTCTGAGGAGGACCATACCAAAGGAGAGTGCTCATGAGACATTTCATTGTGTGTTGCTGTCATACTCATGGCTGGACCGGATGAGGCTCTTCATTAAGAGTAAGGAGACCTGGGATCCTGCCCTACTTTGCCTTAAGTCCCTGGGAAAGCTGCACCTTTGGATTGCTACAGATTCACCTCCTAGACTTTCCCCACCCCTGACTACTCAGTAAGGGCAGTGAATGAAGGAAAGGGTGTAGTCAGAGACTTGTCTAATCCTGAATCCATCCCAAGTTCCTAGCCAGAGGTAAATCCCCAAATGACTTCAACAACCCAGTGGAAGGGATTGTGCGATGGAAAAGGTTCTGGTTTTCTAGTTGACTTTTTCACCAAGAACTTGCATTTTGGGATTTCCCTGGTGGTCCAGCAGTTAAGACTGCAAGCTCCCAGTGCAGGGGATGGGGGTTCAGTCCCTGGTGGGGGAAACTAAGATCTCCATGGTGCAGCCAAAAGTGAAAAAAAAAAAAGAATGAACTTGCATCTTGTGCCCTTTTGCCAGCAAGCCACAGAAAGTGCAAAAGTCAAACTTCATCCTAAGCTGTAGTAATGGGTAGGAACTCTCCAGCCATGGGGAGTTGCACAGAGAAGTCACGTGGCTGTGGCTTGGAAACAGCCTCAGTCTCACTGTCACTCGAATTCCTGAAGATGGAGGAGAGCAGATGATATAAAACTCCCAAGTGTACCCCAATCAGCGTGTTTCTTTATTTTCTTATTTATATTCCCCAGGATACAAGAAAATGAGGCCAAGTCCCTTTTATATGAGGTAAAATCAAGGAGCTGAAAAGTTCAGTAAATTCTCTGGGCTCACAAAGCCAGTGATGAGGCTGTTTTCTCTCCAGCGTTCCTGTTCTCTGAATCTCCTTCTCACTGGGTTCCTGGATTGCACTGCCTTTTAGGATGGCCCAACATTCTTCCAGTAGTCATATATGGATGGTTTTACCAGTAGTCATGCATGGATGTGAGAGTTGGACCATAAAGAAGGCTGAGCGCTGAAGAAATGATGCTTTCGAGCTGTGGTGTTGGAGAAGACTCTGGAGAGTCCTTGGAGAGCAAGGAGATCAAACCAAGCAATCCTAAAGGAAGTCAGCCCTAAATATTCATTGGAAGGACTGACGCTGAAGCTGAAGCTCCAATACTTTGGCCACCTGAGGCAAAGAGTCAGCTCATTGGAAAAGACCCTGATGCTGGGAAAGAGTGAAGGCAAAAGGAGAAGCGGGCAGCAGAGGATGAGATGGTTGGAGAGTATCATTGACTCAATGGACATGAGTTTGAACCAACTCTGGGAGACAGTGAGAGACAGAGAGGCCTGGCCTGCTGCAGTCCCTGGGGTCACAAAGAGTTGGACATGACTGAGCGACTGAACAACAATATTCTTAAAGCATAAGTGGAAACCTAAGCTCCTCTTACAACCTTCCATGTCCCCCGAAGCATCTATTGGCTCTTTAGCATCCAGACCCTTCCCCAGATGAAGAAAGCCACAGTGAAAAGACCACCGGACTGGAGATTTGGAAATCGGACACGGACCCTGTCTATTCAACCCCAACCCAGGGAACGTTCCCCTGAGCCTCACAGCCCTGCTCCAACGAGCTCAATGTCTATACGATTGCATGCATCTGCACCTCTTGAACCATCCAGATGGACAGTTTTCACTCTCAGCATTTGGTGATATCTAAATATCCCTCGGAGGCCTCAAGAAACAGCTGGTTGGTGAGTGGACACAGCTCAGCAGATGAACAGTTACTTTCAACATCTGTAACTCTGAGCCTGGACCAAGAGATGCTGGCACACATGATTGGAGACGTGGAGGGTGGGGGGAGCCTAGCAAGTCTTTTATTGTCCGAAGATGGAATTAATGGGGGTGCCACAGCTATGTCGAATCCAGCTAATAAAACTTTATGAGTTCTTACCCATGAAATATTTTGTTTATGTCACATGGGTCTAATCGAATGTTTTTTTTTCCTCTGTCTTCACTTCCCCACCCCCACCCCCTTCCTTACCCCCTTTGTCTCCTGAGGCCTATGCCCTCTGGAAATGCATTAGTTACCTAGGAAACCTTAATGTCATTTTTTTTTATGAGTGGAGTTTGGTGCAACGTAAAGCTAATTTATAGGGTGGTGAGGAATTCATGTCATGACTGGTGAAATAGGAGACTTTATTATGATTTCTATATCCACCTGTGTGGTAGGAATACATACCTTCCCTCTATTATTCTGGGTATTTTCTTGAAACCTAATTATGAATCTGTATGCTATTTCACAAAATGAGTTGATCCATCATTGTTCAGTGTAACTCTATATTGTTCAATGTAAGCTCTAAAACATAATTAGCAACAACAACAAACGGAAAATATACTAGGCAAGTTGCTAAGAGTTAAAGGACACGATGGAATTTCCTTTAAAACAATGAGGTGGTTCTGCCTTAGAGAACAAATGAAAGAATGAATAAGATGAGATTTTAAAATCCTTCAACTATGTCTTCCAGGCTCATCGAGGTCCATATTAGGAAGCTCTAAAGATTCTAAATATGTCCACTACTTCATCCTGCTGATTTCTTTCTGTCTTTGTCCAAAGGGGAAAATAAATCCATGGAGTTACATTAATGAAATGTTTAAGACTGCTTACAAAGGACAGGACAGTCTTTCTAAAAGCTGACCAGTGGGATGGCAGGATTTCACCACAAGTGCCTTTAGATTGGGAGTCAAGGCTTCCGTGGTGCCAGGCACTGTGCTGAGAGTTTTAAATAAATAAATTCATTTGATCCTCATAACAGTCCTATGGACTTCTTTGGTGGCGCAGTTGGTAAAGAACCCTCCTGCAATGCAGGAAATTGCCTGTAATGCAGGAGACTCAGGTTTGATCCCTGGGTCAGGAACATCCTTGAGAGAGGGGAATGGCAATCCACTCCAGCTTTCTTGCTTGGGAAAGTGCATGGACTGAGAAGCCTGGTGGGCTACAGTCCATGGGTTCGCAAAGACTCAGACATGAGTGAGCGACTAAGCCACCACCACCAACACTCCTATGAGGCTGGCATTGAGAAGCTCAGAGTCTGTCCAAAGACACACAGCTTCGAAGTGATGAAGGTCACATGAAATCAGGATTGGGATGACTCCAGAAGTCTCTCTTTCAAAGAGCCCTACCTTCTGATCTGTTACCGGCTTTTACTGTTTCCCTGAGGAAAGTCACTGTCCAGTTGAAACCTCAGTTTCATCAACTATACAATGCAGAGTGAGGACACAGAGGCTCAGAGAACTTGACCTCTGGGATCCCTGCTCAGTCAGAGACCAGTGCTGATAAAGATGACAGAAATTTTAGGGAAGACCTGGTGACGCAGTCTCTGTGGACACTGCACTTTAAAAAAAAAAAAAAAGAGTAATGCGTCACACAGGAGTCCCTAGGGCTTTTGGGTGGGGCTACTAATGAGCGTGATATTCGTGATATTCTAGTGACTGTTAATAACTCTGTGGTTAGTGGTTAGGACCTGCGCAGTGATAGGTGGGCAGTCAGGAATCTCTGCGCACCAGGAGCCACGGGAGTACATGGTTTTCCTGTGACCCCTAAATTCCCAGTCCCTGGGCAAACACCTTTTGCCTTCACTTCATTGTGTCAGAAACATAGACTTTCAGGCTCCACTGGCAGAGCAGCAGTCTGAATGAGTGGGGGTGGGGAGAGACAGGCTAGGGCCCAAAAAAGGAACTGTGGCCACTCTGCCAAACTTCTCCACCATTCTCTCCAGTCACGGAAGATGCAAAGTGCAAATATTTGAAGATCGCTAAGATGTAGAGGCGCAACCTCTGAGCAGAAGGAAAAGCAAACAAACAAAACAAAACAAAAAAATGAGAGAAGGCAAATGTTCAAGACTAGCTAACTTTTCACGGGGAAAATCACCTCACTTGTCTTTGCCACGTTTGGTCACAGAGGAAAGGGTCCTCAGAGACCACTCGGCCCACCTCTCTCATTTCCTGGGTCAATATGTCACAATGAATTAACCTAACTGCAGGCAGCTAGGGCACAGGACCACACGCTGAGCATCAGTTTCCGCGCCCCCCCTCCCCACCGACCCACAGTCCAGTGAACTCAAACATCAACCCCCGAAATGCTGCTTTTTACAAGGCAAAGGTACGCTTCAGGCCAACCTTTCCATTCTGTTTCTGTTCAGTGTTTCAACCACAGCGTGGTGCTGTTGCAAAAGACAAGGGTGGGCGGCAGGCTAGCTCCAGAAATTTGCTTTAGGAACTGAGTTTTCAAACAGGTCTCCAAACAGATCCAGTCCCCCGCTCACACAAACCTACAAGCCACTTTCAGGAGGAGGGTCTTCCAAATGCAGTCAGGAGAAAAAGAAAGCTCAGCAACCTAAAAATACAGCCAACAGATGGACACCAAGGTCAAGAGTGCAACAGGGGCTCCACTTGGAGAGAGAGATCCAAAAAGACCTAGTCTGAATGGACTCCGGCAAGACCCAGCGCTGCATGGGGGCAGGAACTGCCCAGCTTACCTCCCAACTCTGCTCTTTGCTTTAACAATCTGCAACCACTCGGATCAGTCTCTATTCCGAAAAATGGATTTGCTCAGAAGTCACAATGTACCACAGTTCTGAGTCCATAAGATAGGCGACAGTCTTTTAGTTTATCTTTAAAGAAATATACCTGTGTACTTCTTTTTCTGGCCACTCTGTTTCCTGATTACCTTGTCCCTCTCTCGGGAGTCAGAGGAAAGACTCCAGCACCGGTATTTGAAGCGGAAAAGAGAACAAATAGCTCTCAAGTACAGAAGTCAAGGAAAAGGCAGCTTGCTGGCTCAGGGGAGATTGTCTGAAGCGGGCCTTCCGCAAAGGAAAGGGCCAGGGGTCCTCCATTTGAGAGACGGCTCAGTGGTAAAGAATCCCGCCTGCCAAAGCAGAAAGGTAGTTTGGATACCCGGATGGGGGAAGATGCCCTGGAGAAGGAAATGACAACCCATTCCACTACTCTTGCCTGGAGAGTCCCATGGACAGAGCAGCCTGGTGGGCTCCATACAGTCCATGGGGTCGCAAGGGGAGTGAGACCCGACTTAGCGACTAAAGAACAGCAGCAAAGTGCATCCTTCTTACCCAGCCTCTGCCTGCTTCCGTCCTCTTCCTCTCTCCTCCCTCAGTCCCTCCCTCCCTTCCTGCCCCCTCCTCCCCAAGGCACCACGCATATTTGGCAAGATTAAGGTGTCACCGCTCATATTACAAGGCGTGTTGATTGCAGGCAAAGACAGACCCACCAGCTCAGGACAAAACCCCCCTCGAGTTGGGAAAAGGCACAAACTTTTCCCGAGGTCGCCTAGGTCCTGGCAAAACGAGGCAGTCAGCCAGCGCCGGGCATCTGCAGAACAAATCGGTTTTAAACTCAAGCTGCCTAGTCTTTTTCTTTTTTTCTTTCTGATTTTTTTTTTTTTTTTTTTTTTCCAAATTTAAGTTTGCCCCCTTCTCCCTTCCCCTCCTCCCTCCAGACTGCGGGCGACCGAGGAGCTGCAAGCAGAACAGCCAGGACTTGTTTTTAACCCATTCCTCGCTGCAGCGGGAGCTAATCACCTCTCTTCTGGCCATCTTCGGGGTCACGGACGACCTGGAGCTCCAGCGAAGAGCCCAGAGAACTTGGCCAGTGGAACTGGATCTGGGACCCGAATCCCGCCTTTGACTGCGCGGCAGCCGGGGTGGGGGTGGGGGGTGCAAGTGCGGGAAGTGGGGGAGGGCAAGGGGGCGGGCCAGAGCCGAGCGAGAAAACCCGGACCCGGCAGCGCACGCCCAGTGCAAACCTTCATGGTGCCGCGCGCCGGCTGGAGGGGACAGCTCGGCAGCCTAGTCTGCCCCAGAGGAGGACCCGAACCTATTGGCGCGAGGGAGGCACTGAAGCGAGACCCTCCCCTACCCAGGGACCGCGCGAGGTGACGCCCCTGGGTCTCAGTGGGCGCTTCCGGCCGTTTTCGATGTGGCAGCCTCCAGCAGCCAGCAAAATGATGAGGCAGGTACAATCTATCTAGTACGCAGACCCCAGGCTCCCCATCCCTTCCCACCTCCCCTCGGACCGGCGGCCTCACTCCGCGGCGGGTTCGGCCTGATTTGGTAGGTGCAGTGCACTTCATACTTCTTGGTGTCTGACCAAATGCTCCAACAAGTCAAAGGAATTCGGATATATATATATGAACCTGGACCCAAGCGGGAACGTGGCGTGTGCTGCCTAAGGCAGGGCGCGGGGAGAAGTGATGCCTACTGACTCCCCTCCTCCAATGTCGCGCGAGTCCAGAGGTCCTGGCAAGAGATGGGGTGAGGGGTCGAGGAGATGGCACAGAGGAAGAAGTGGGGGGACATGGAGATAAGGATCCCCACGCCACGACCTCCACGACTGGAGGGCGAAACACTGAGACTCCGGGTTAACTCATTGACCCTTAAGTGACATTTCCCAGCCCCCCAACACTTCTCTTGATGGCGAATGGGCCAAAGCAAGATGACTTAAGTTGGTAAATTTAGAGACCGAGCTCGCCGCTAGCGGGGTCTAATGGACTGCTAAAATTATCTCTAAATAAGAGATTTTTGCCCCCTGTCCTTCCATTCCTCGAATAATCGCCGGGTGGGGAAGTGGACGTCACTGCTTTCGGAGTGCTTAGAAAAGTCGGTCTGGCGCTGGCCTTCCCGCGCGGTCCCCGCCTGCAGACCGGTGGGTGCTGAAAAGGCGCAAGGCTGCAGGGGCAGACCCTCGTTTGGATGGAAGGGGCTTAGGAGGAGCTGAAGGCTTCGTGGAGTGGGAGCCTCCGATTCATCACCCCTCCCTTCCAAGCTCAGGCTCGCACAAACACACACAGGCGCACACACAATCGCCCGTTCCTGGGTCCCCTGACTCCCACCCCACACCTCTCTGACTTGATCCCCCTGCACCGACGGCTGCGCCCTAGGAGCTGGTCCCGGAGCGGCGAGCACCCTGGGGAGCGGTACCCGGGGCACGCTCTGGTGGCGGGGAGGGTGTAGGACCCACCGGTGGACTTGGTAGCGGGTGGGAAGAGGTCTGGAACCGGAAGGTTCTGAGGGGTTTGCACATTAGACCCCCAGCCGACTTGGGGAAAAGAGCAAGAAAGAGCCTTCCACTTTGTAAAGAAAAAACCTTAAATAAAAAGCAAAAAAAGATCAAAAAGAATTTTTTCAAGAAAAGGAACAAATAAGACAGGCTGACGGCATGAACGTGTAAAGTGCAGTGAAAAGTTGAATATCTCGTTTTTGTTTTTTTCCTGGATCTCTAAAAGGGAGATCGAGGGGGCAAACCGAAGCATACATTCCTTGGAAGTCGGGGGTATTTTTCTTTAAGAGCGGCTATGGGAAATGACCCGGTCCCCTCACTGGCCCCCGACCCCAGCCGGAGGGGCGCTGGGGCGCAGGCGTGCGCGGCGGGCGGCGCGCGGGGGCGGGCGGCGCGGCGCCGAAGGGGTTAAGGCGCTGAGCGCGGAGCCATCTGGCCGGGTTGGCTGGTTATAACCGCGCAGATTATGTTCGCGGGACTCAGAGTTGAAGGCTCCTCTCCCTACCGAGCAGCTCCGCGCGCGGCCCCCGAGAGAGCCCGGCGCAACTACTTTCTTCCCTCGCTTTTCTTTCTCCTGCTCTTTTTGTCCCCTGCTGGGGGGTGGCGGCGGCGGAGTGGGGGAGACTTTGGATGACCGAGCTCGCGTCCACCTTTCTCTTCATGTCGACGTCCCTGGAAACAGTCACACGGATGCCATGGTTACTTCTGCCACGGTAAGGGGAGGCGGGCGCGCTGGGTGGGCAGGTTCGGGGGCCCGGGGGCCCAGTAGGGGGATGGACTGGGGGCCCCGCGGGGGCCCCGGCTCCGCACCCCGCCCCCACCCCATCGTGCTGCGCTCCCGCACTTTCCCTGGCTCTTGTCTTCCCGAAGTTTACGCCGGGATCTGCCCAGGCCATGGAGAGATCACAGCTACCCCTGCGCGCGCACAGACATATACACACTCACATACACACACACACACACACACTCACTCACTCACTCTTCCCCACCTCGTCTCTCCCGTCCCTCGGCTGCCGCGGGAGAAACCACCCAATATCTGGGAAAGTGATCAGGTTTAAGGGACCAGGATTGGAAATGGGGGGCGGAGGCGAGGGGAAAGGGAGACGACGGAAGGGCAAGGAAGGGCTTCGGCAGAGCCGCCAGCCCCTCATCATCACATCCGTCTGTTCGCGCAGAGGAGCTCCCCGCGCACCCCGTAACAAAGAGGGTGGCAGGCGGATCCGGGGAGGCGAGGGAGCTGCCGCCGCTCCCCGCACGCGCCCCCGGCGCCGGGTTCGCCGCGGCGCAGGGCTCTCGACTCTCCTCCCCCTCTGGGGCCCGGCGGGACTGGGGGAGGGGATGTGGAGCTCCGGACCTGGAGAGACTTCCCAGTTTGGGGAGTTGAGACTCCTCGCGGCGCGGCTACCTGCCGGAGTCCCCCTACCTCCGCTCAGAGCTTCCTGGGAAAGCTCAGAGCACCCCGGGGCTCGTGCAGGCCGGTGGCCACCCCACCCTGGGTCTCTGCGCCGCCGATGTCGGAGCTGCGTGCGCGGCCCGCGCCTCTGAGTCCCCGGCGGGGAGCGGCGGGCGCGGGGGGCCTGGCAATCACTGGGGAGTCCCTCCGGTTCCTCCGGGCCAGCTCTAGGAATCGGAGGTGCGGGGAGGCTGGGAGGCCGGGGGCGCGACGCATATAGGTCGGACTTCAGAGCCCCCCACCCCCCACCCCGCCAAGGACCAAAGTGCTCCGTGGCCCGAGAGCTCCAAGTCACACTCAGAAGGAAATTTGGGAAGTTTGGGAGTTGAAGGTTCTGGGTGGGAAAAGGAGGGGCTGGGTGGGGGAGGGGACTGTCCTGGTGGCTTTCGGGCGCGAGGAGGAGACCCTGCTTCTTTGGGGGAGTTGGGCGGCTGCGTTCCTCAAAGGCACCGAGACTCGCGCGCCGAACCGGGTGGCGGCTGCTGACTAGTTAGGATCCCAGGATCCCTCTCGCTGGATCCCTGGCTGGGAGCTTCCAGGTGCAGGAAACTCCGAACTAGGCCTCCTGGTCTAGACCTCTGGCGGCAGGTTCAGAGGTCGGAGTGCAGGCGGCTGCCCGAAGGCAGCCAGAGCGCAGGGCTCCGAGCTGGAGAGCTGGCGACTGAGCGCTTAGGTCTTGTTTATGTGCGCGACGAGCAGGGGGCGGGAGCTCGAGGGTGGGGTGGGGTGGGGGCGGGCTAAAAGGGGTGGGTGTCACCCCAGGACTCAGCCGCTTACCGACTGTGCTGGGAGACCTGCTTTTTACTGAAGAGATACCCCTCCCACCCTGCAGAACCTAGAGCCGAGTCTCAACCCACCTTTCCAAACGTCAGGATGGAGAAAGTTGTAACGCGAGGGAACTTTGCGGTCGGTTCTGTTTTCCCAGCGCTCAAAAATTCTCCGATGTCCTCCGCCTGCCCCCACTTAACGCCCCCCCTACACAAAGAAGGTGGGAGGGGGGTGTAGGATTCAGGGGAGAAAATCCAAAGGCCTCTGCATTGGCCTTTAACGCTCAGACCTGGGTATGGCGTTAGAAGAGGGGAAGATGGTAAGAAAGGGGGCTCTGAATAGTGTTGGGGGACAGGAGGAAGTCTGCGGAGCTGCAGTAGGAGCGCGCGCGGGTTTGTGCAGCTGTGGACTGTCTTGTAGCTCTAAGTGGAGGGTTTGGCTCTGGGCTAACAGGATCTGTGTCCTGTGGAGGGCCATCGGGGACCCCTGGGCGCTGTTTGGTCAGGGAAGGAGGTTGCTGGAAAATCAGAGTGCTGGCACTCCCTCTGCTGAGTGTGCAGGTGGAGATATTTGTTTCTGAGGGTCTCTTTTATGGGCGCACGGCTGCCAAACAGCAGGTGAGAGCATGTGGGCACATAGGTGTACTAATGAGAAATCTGTGCCTGCTAAGGGTGTCAGAGCAGGAGAGGTACGGTGTGTTTCAGCAGATGGCTTGTGCGTGCCTGCGCAGACACACGGGGTGGGTGTGGCGTGGGAGGGCGGCCGTGGGGGGTGGGACGTGTGTGGAAGGTTGGGCTAGGCGCTTTCCGATTACCAAAGGGACGGGTTGGGGGGGGGGGGCGGTTATTATCTGCAAAGATCAGAGTGTGAACTTTGTGAATGAGTCCTGGGGAATTTGGCTGGAATGGCACTGGGGTCTGTGGGGAACAGGAAAGTGTGGGTTCAGACACTTATTCTAGAGAGATGAGGCATCTGCAGAAAAAGATGCTGGAGTGGTTTTCGCTTTCTCCTCCTCTGCATCCCCTACCCAAGAGAGGAGAGGACTGGAGAAGGCTTAAGGTGAGGGATGCACTTTTAAGGGGAGAAGTCTTCTGTGTGTTGGCGCGGGTGGGGATGTGCGTGCAAGATTGGAGTGAGCGGAGAAATGTGCTTTGCATGCCTAGTGGTGGGGATGCATGTTGTATGATGGTTATAATGGGTTTTTCAATTTAATAAAGGAATTCACCATCACCAATTATTATTGATCATCAATTAAAATGTGTGAAATGCCTGCTGGAGGCTCAGCCCATTCCTGGGCTCTGGGGCATGGCATGGTGCCCTAGAAAAATTCTTCCCAGGGCTCAGCCAACTCCTGCAGTTTTGCCAGGAGGAACCAGGAGAGCTCGGTGCTAGAGGTTTTTTTAAGAACTGTAATTCAGTTTCAAGAGATGTTTATGGATCTTGGAGGCCAAAGGGAAGCTGACTTGAAATATATCTGTGGTTTTGTAGAAAGATAGGGATGATGGATAGTTTTGTGTGTTAAGGAGGGAGCTGAGGGCTGTTACTGTTTCTTGCAGTGAGTGTAGGCTGGGAATGGGAGGGGGCAGCAAGCCGGGTCAGAATGCAGGTCCTGATACACCTGAGGGTGGAGTTTCTGAGAGCACAGCAGGGATGAAGCTTCTGGTGTAGGGCTGCATAAGGGTGAGGCAGTGATCCAGCAGAAGATGCAAGGAAGATGCAGCTTGGGAGTGTTAGTCTTGGATGACTTCTGAGCTGAGTGGAAAGCTGATGTGTGTGCACGTGTATGTGCACACACACACTGCAGAGTTGGAGTGAAGAACCTGGGAGGAGGCTAGCCTGAAGGACCAGAGGGGTGTATGTTCTGGCTCTGGTTGGGGTGGTGGGATGTATGTTTTTGCAGGAATTCTTTGGGGCAGAGGAAGGATGCAAATTGTCTTGGACGCTCAAATGTGTATCGTGTGGGTCAAAGTTTGAAAGGTACAGTTAAAAGAAGGGTTGCAGGCTTTTGGAAGTGTTTGGGAAGGGAGGGGAATGTGATGTTGGCTGGGTTCATACCAGCAGGAGATGGGGAGGTAACTGGGATGGAGCAGGGGGAGGGGTGTGCTCTGGCTGCATACCTGCTGACCTAGAACCTCCTTTTTAAGGCCTGTTGCTTAAAGAGCATAAACAAGCCTCTTGTATTTGACTCAAGACATTTTTGAATTCCTGAAATGACAGGTGTGCCATTTTGAGGTTCTACCTTATCTGTAGAGGAAATTCCTCTTTGGAAGAGGGTTGATACAGGGTCTGAGCCTTGGGCAGAGGCTCTCGCAGAGGTGAGAGGATAGTGTGGTGGAGATGGAAGGCTTCCCATTGGGAATGCCTTGGTTCCAATCCAGTTCTGCCACTTTGGAGCAGGGTGATTTCAGGAATCTTCTCTAATCTCTCTGATCCTTTCTTATTTCTCTTTGTGTAAAATGATATTGTCTGCTATGACTCAATGAGAGGAAAGTTCACTCTGCTCCCACCTGTCCCCCCAGTCAAACCTTGGTGTGTTTAGCAGTACAGAGCCTTACTCGGAGATGACATGAGTTTGAATACAGGCGCTAGCATGGATGTGAACCATTGCAAAGACGGGTCCTGAACCTCTTTCTCTTTACAGTACATGTTATGTCCACTGATGATCTGCTGTTCATCCACTGTGCAAACAGAACTTTTGTGGCCGCCTCAGTTTACTCATCCGTAAAATGGAGATAGCCAAGCCTAGAAGATTATTGATGGAGGGCTGTATTCCTGAAAGGTCTTTGGAGGATTCAGAAGAAAGGTGGTCCACAAATCAGCGTTACTAATGATCTGAGACAGACGTTTTCCTTTGCTGCGGACCATGACGCCAAAAGAAATGCGATTTTGAGAACAGAGAAAGTAGTTATTGTTTTTTGGCATTTTAGAATTAAAGAGGAGCAAAGTCCAGGCATCCTGGGTTGCCATGAAGGGCTGTTTTTCTCTGGGCTGTGGATCTGTGATATGGCAGATACCCAGTGCAGCAGGTTGGCATGGCCCACTTTCCCCAGAGACAAAAATGGAGACCAAAGAGGGGCCAGAAAACCCCCTCAAGCCTCCGAGTCCTCCCAGAAGTCAGCACACGCTGTCAACTGCTGGCGCAGAGTCAGGCTCCCATCCTTGAGTTCAGTGGCCATAAATAGTCAGGAGCTAAGCTATTTCCATGAGGCACTAAACCAATTCCGTTGCTTTTCTTGGCGAGATTGGGCCAATTAAGTTGATTGGAAGAGGTCACTGCTGATGGTGCTCACATTCCCCAGGCGGGACAGGCCAGCAGAGTTTAATTACATAACATTTCCCATCTCTGCAGCTCCCCTCCCCAGTGGATCAGATGTGCAGGCCTCCCCCTCGGCCCCTCCATCCAGGAGGGCTAATGGAGCAGGCAGTTTCTGCTCCAGGCTTCTCCAGACCCTTCCCCAAGCAGTTACAGTGCTCCCTCCCTAACTGCAAGGAATGTAAATCCACGTGTTGGCTGGAATGAACCCACCACCCTGCTTCCCAACCTTCCCCAGCTGCTGTTTTACTCTTTAATGAGGCAGGCAGTTTCTGGCGGTGGGGACGTTGAGCTAGTGATCGTTGCTAGGGTTTTTGATTTAGCGTTCTTTAAAACTGGGTCTGTTCGAGAAGGACCAGATCAACTGGAGACCAGCTTAAGACCCGAGGCGGGCTGATGATAAGGGCTGTGGATGTACTTTGTGCGTGGATAGGCATGAGCAGAAAGAGAGGAGGATGGGGCTGTGTGTGGGATGGGGGCATGGGGTCATAGGAGGAGCCCTGGGTGGGCAGGAGGCATTCCTAGAGCTTGTGATGTAGGTGGTAGGTGTATGATGCCTGGCTCAGATTGAATGGGCATTGTATTGTGTCTTACAGAAGAGCCAGGTTGTGGAAGAACCTGCAAACAGCTTTTTTTTTTTTTCCCCAGATCATTTGTATCTGGGGATGGAGGATGTGTGAGCTTTTAGGAAGTATGAGGTCAGTGCAGATGGAGCCTCATTCTTGCCTGAACAAATTTCTATTAAGATCAAGGCTGGACAATGGAAGTCTTCCAGAAAACTCGCTTTAGAACCTATGAAAGCGCATGTAGATGGACCAAGATCTTAAAAGTCTTTTCTTATTGTTCTGATAGTTTTCCATACATCAGTCTTGCCTTCTACCTAAAAACACCAAGGGATTAAGTGTGCACCCACCCCTGGGTGGTGAGAATGCATGGGCTGTTTTGTGTCCACATCTGTGTCGTGGTCCTTCTCAAGCAGTCTTAACTGGAAACCCCCAGAGGACTAACCTCTGACTGGCTGTATGGTTTTCCTGAAGAAGGATCTTGAAGTGAAATTTGGTGTGGTCTGTTGTGATGACTCACTTTTCAGCAGCATCTCCAGAAAAGGTGTCTGTTGAGTCCCAGGCCTCCTGTGGGTTTGTTTAGTCAGGGATTTTTGAAAGGATTGAGGTTCTTGCTCATCCAAGACCATACTGATCTCAAAAGACTCTCAGGCCAAGGTCATCTTAAGCAGTCCAGGGCAGCAGAAAGCCTGCTGACTTGGAAGTAGGAGACCAGTTTGCCTCCAGTCACTAGTCAGCTGTTGCTTTGTGACCCAGGCCTGGATGTACCCATTGTCAATGGAGAACTTGAACTAGAGGATCTCAAAGTCCATCCCAGCTGCATCATCAGAGGATTTTACAGTAGCTTCAATCTCTTCCTTCATTGGTGCTAATGTGCTTTGGTTAGAGTGCATCTTGGCATATCCTCAATGAGCTCCCGTGTTTTTTTTTTTTAATCTTTGGGGAATAGCTGAGTCAAAGGCAGAACGGCATGCAGAGAAGTTGCCATAGCATTTTGTTTTAGCCAAGAACGTTCTCAAAGCTGGCTCTGCCTGCACAGTGTGGACAGAACTGGAAGGGGTGGGGTTTGGCTTTCTGGTAGACCATTGGAAAAGTCCCTGATGCTGGGAGGGATTGGGGGGAGGAGAAGGGGATGACAGAGGATGAGATGGCTGGATGGCATCACCGACTCAATGGACATGAGTTTGAGTAAGCTCTGGAAGTTGGTGGTGGACAGGGATGCCTGGCGTGCTGCGATTCATGGGGTTGCAAAGAGTCGGACACGACTGAGCGACTGAACTGAACTGAGACCTGATGCTACTCATCCAGCATCCATGTGAATGCCTGTTAGAATCAGTGTCTCTGACTATGAGAAGTACCCACTTTGAAAATGATTGATGAGGGCGATAGTTAATGTTTGAGTACTTGCTGGACACCAGGGGTTACTGCAAATATCGCATGGTGTTATCTCAGAGCCCAGAATAATCTCTTTTGCAGGTGGGGAAACTGAGGTTATGTGAGGTTAAGGGGTCTGCTTAAGGTCTTCATGTGCTGACTTTGTAGCCTGAAACCCGTGGCCATTCCAAGTCTGTCACCTGCCATTCAGATTCTGTTTCTGCATTCCATGATGTCATCCAGGTGGGGGTTGCTTGATCCCCCTGCAAAGCCTGTCACCCCATAGGGTAGCCTGCTCCACGGGAAGGTTCGTTTTCACCTGCAAGACAAATGTTGAGGCTTTCTGGCCACCTGCTGGAAAGCATGCGTCAGGTCTGAGCTCCTTTCGCCCTCCCGCTGCACTTCCCATCCTGCTGACAAGGGAATCTGCCCTTCCAGAATGGGGGTATTGATTTAAGCCACAATTGCCTCCTTGTAAACTCTATAAGTTTGGAGTCAGACATCTGGTTTTGATCTGCTCACCCACGAGAGGTGGTGGGTCCCAGCCTCCTTGAGACCAGTGATGAGGGTTACACAAAGTCAGAGTGAAAGAGGATAAAAAACAACGTGAGGGCTCTTCAGAATTTGGAGACCCCTAGTCCTTGAAAGGCCGGGGAACCCACTCCATGTATACTGGGACCAAACATAGATTTCTTGCTGAGAGGTTGAAGGCAGGAGTTGCTGCCAAAGACTGGGGTCCCCAGGCTCTGCTTGATGGAAAGCAGAGCAGTTGTAGGGTCCCCCATCCCGGGCACTTGTTTGCTGCATGCCCTTCTCTGGGCAGTCACAAAAGTAGGGAAGCCAAAGAGGTTCTCAGGGTGCATATTGCCATCCCTGGAGGGTGTGACTTCAGGCTCTTGTCTTTTCTCCGTCCACTGACTTTCCCATCTCCATCACCACACGCACATTTTCAAAGTGATGAATGGGAATGACTTTGTTCTGTTGCTGAAAGGTATTTGCAATGTGCTTGTAAATATACAACAATCACCTAATGCCTGTGCAGTTGTGGGTGCTCAAAAGGTTTGTGTTCGCTCTTTTTAAGATGACGTTCCATGTGTAGAGGGATGCTTTCTTCTTTGTAATAGCCCTATTATTATCATTTTTATGATAGAGAGCTGGGTCTTGCACCCCCTCCCCCACACCGTGTTCTCTCTGTTTTTAGGTCTGAACCCCTGGCATTTAAAAATATCCTCCCCCTCTGGCTCCAGATCGCCCCTTAGGGAATAAAGTTCAAGTTCCTAGTCTGGGATTATTTCCATTCTGTGTCTCGTGGACCTCGTCCTGATGGGGCTCGTCCATCCCGTGCTTTCACTGGGTCCAAGAGGGAAAATACAGCTCTGGGAACCACTTGTTTCCCAACATATGTGTCCTGGGATAGGAAGGACCCCAGCCCTCCTGACACCCACCTTGTTCCTCCTTGAACAGCTCATCTCACCTCTTACTGCGCAAAGCTCCATCACATCCGACTCTCACATCTGACTCTCTGTGACTGCATGGACTGTAGCCCACCAGGCTCCTCTGTCTGTTGGATTTCCCAGGCTAGAATACTCAAGTAGGGTGCCATTTCCTCCTCCAGGGCACCTCTCCTTGAGAAGGACTCAAACTAGCCATGCGACCTTGAGCAAACCATGCTCCCTCCATGGGCCTCTGTTTCCTCTTGCGGAAAAAGGAGTTGGATTCACTGGAAGGTCAAAAGGCCCTTGCCCAGCATGACAGTTCACACGTTCCACATCTCTGCTGCTCCCCAAGCCTCCCCGTGGCCCCTGCCTGGGGATTTCCGGGTATCCCTGGTGCTCTTGGAGGACTTAACGTGCAGTGATGTGGAGGGGGTGGAGGAAATGAAGTTATGTGATGCCAGATAAGTTCTTGAACATATGGAGGAGTGCATGTTTATAAAGTGCTGAAGAAGCAAGCTTGCCAGATTTGTGGCAGGTCTTGGATTGGGAGTTAGAAGCATCAGGAGAGGTTTATGTGGGATAAAATATCTCCTTGGGCAGCTGATTCTGGTGAGTGAAATCGGAAAGACCCTGAACCATGAGCAGAGACCCCAGACTTCGCCTCTGACAGTTTGGGGAGTCTCTGCTCTACATCAGGTCCCACCTTCCTCCTGTGCTCCGTGGAGACTGAAGGGCTCCCGGAGGCTTAGATGATCTTCTAAACCTTTCCTGGCACATCACTAATTATGGGAACTGAGGTTTAGTAGAAAGACCTGGATGGATGGATTAATGTGGAGTATGACTTCAATGTAGAAGGAAATGTCCTCAGATCACAAGAAGATATGGGTGGCAGAAATATACCTCTGTTCTTGAATTTGCGATGGCCGTGGAGGGTGATTCTGTGTGTATGTTGGACTTAGAAGGCTCTCCCTTCCCCACCAGGGATATTGAAAGCATCCTTCAACCTTTCATTTTTCGAGCTACTAATACTTTCACTCTGGGACATCTCTGGTGGCTCAGACCTTGTAAAGAATCTGCCTGCAATGCAGGAGACCTGAGTTCAATCCCTGGGTTGGAAAGATCCCCTGGAGAAGGGAATGGGGAATACCATGGAGCCTGGTGGGCTACAGTCCATGGGGTCGCAGAGTCAGACATGACTGAGCGACTAACACGAACACTTTTCACATCTTCAATTCACCATTCCGTTCTCGTGGCATCCTTCCTACATCCCTGTCTTCTCACTAGAAAATGAGCACTGCCGAGAAAAGGATCTCATCTTTTCATCTCTGTGTCCCCAACCCCTTGACATGTGTTGGGTGAGTGAATGCATGACGGGTCATCAGTGAGGCCAGCGGTGAGAGGCCAGGCTCAGAGAGGTGACGTGCCTTTCCACGGGTCCAGAGTCGTGTCCTCTGTGTCCCATTTTGACCTGTCCCAAGGCTGAGATTGGGAAGCTCACTCCCTGCCCACCAGGATAGGCTGTTCTTGCTCTCTTCAGAGAAGGCCCTCTGCAAATATGGGTTTTCATGATAGAAGAATTGGGTGTCGCTGCACATGAGTTAAGGGGCTTCCCAGGTGGCTCAGCCATAAAGAACCAGCCTGCCAATGCAGGAGACTCAGGTTCAGTCCCTAGGTTGAGAAGATCCCCTGGAGAAAGAAATGGCAACGCACTCTAGTATTCTTTCCTGGAGAATTCCATGGACAGAGGAGCCTGGTGCGCTACAGTCCCTGGGATCACAGAGTCAGAATTTGCGACTAAACAACAACGTCTCTAGACTTAACGAAAACACGTGTTCAAAGATCATTCATGGCAGAAATCAACGCAGTATTGTAAAGCAATTATCCTCCAATTAAAAGTAAACTTTTAAAAAAAGGTTACTCATTGAACAGCCTGTTGTTGGCTGACAAGTCTCAGGATGTGTGCTCGATGCTGGAGAAGCTACAGAGATGAACACTGCAGCTCTGAGTTCCAGAGTCTGGGAGCTGCTGAGGGCAATGGACCACGTACCATATACTAAACATATTTTGGCTTATATCACTGGGCTCCAGGGAGGGGCAGGCTGAGCATGGACGTTCAAATACAGGGCTCCTGGCTGGAATGTTTGCTGATGTGAATAATGATAGGGAATCCTCTTGAGCAGCAGTAAGCTGGAGGATCCATGAGGGTCTTCTCTTCTGCTGCAGGACAGTGGTCTTCTCTTCCCTGAGTTCCCCGGGCCAGACCAAGCCTCAGGTGAGGGATGCTGAGAGCCGGTTGTGATGGGAGCTCTTGGTTCTTCCCAGGGAGAGCTTGCGGAAGGTGCGTGTTGTATGGGCGTTGGGTCTGGGTGGATGAATAGGTGTGTGTGCTCATGAGTGTGCCTTCCAGCAGTCGCCCTGCTCTTGGCTGTCGTTGGCTCAGGCAGGGGAAGTGCGTCGGCCTGAAGCTCTTCAGAGCCTCTTCTCGAGGCTGTGCTGGGGCCTGTCGGTGACCACTGTTGACACAGGCACAGACTGCCACCTACTGTCCACTCCTGTCCTCTAGGAGTCCCTCCTGCTCAGTGAGTGCCTCGGCACTTTTCTTTTTTTTTCGCATCCTGTTTTTAATCGGTCCAGATACCAGCAGAAAGAGAACAGACATCAGGTCCTTATTAAGTGACTTCTTTTGGAATTTAGAAGGGGGTTTTTAAAAAACATAACACATCTGTTGGATATTTTTCTTATCTGCTTAACAGAAATATTATTTGAAGGGGGCCTCATGCCTCTTCTTAATGACCCTGTTGGGTACCTGGGTGCCCTGTAGATTCCCAAGAGGAGAAAGGCTAGGTCCTGCCTTCAAGAGCCTTGCAGTCTAGTTGGGAATCGGGACAGACCTGCGAAGAAATAAACCACCGGGTGGGGCAAGATATGTTTGCTACTTGGCACGTGAGTGGCCGGGACCTCGGAGGCTTTGGGGGTTTGGGGGAATGAGGAGTCCTTGTAGGCAGGGTGATGGGGGAAAACAAATGTAGACAACTAGAGCAGGTCTGCTTTTAGCAAGCCCAGGGTTTGGTGAGTGACTCCTGAGATTGCTGCCAACAGGCTCTGAGCTGGGATCGGGGATCTGGCAGCTTCCTGTGACTCCGAGTTGTCAGTTTGGATGACACCCGGCATCACATCCTGAGTTTGCACACAGTGGGAGATGGCTCCTTGTCTCCAACTTGTCAAGGACCAGGAGAGCCAGAGTCCCTCTTGCATCCGCTGCAGGGAGGATGTCTCAAGGTGTGGTCCTGTTCTGACAGCCCCACACACGGCGGGAGGGTGAGAACTCTCCCAGAGTCACGGCGGGTGCTGTATAGTACGAGGAGGTGATCGACTTTCAAGAGGTTTCTGCCCACTGCTTCTCTCCTGGACCATCCTTCCAAAAACATATCTGCAAAGTGCTTGAGTCGAGGAGTTCTTCCAAAAGAAACTACATTAGTTTTCTCGTGTAGGTCATAGCTCAGATATAAGATTCTTTCATGTTAGAATTCATTCTACAATTGCCTTTATGGAGTTGTTTTCAAAGTATCTAAGACCTATTTTTCCCTTCTTTTTTCTATTTTCAATTTTATTTATTTACATATTCTATCACATAAAAGGATACAGAAATCCATTAGTTTTTAGCTAAATCAGAATTACCATTTTTCAGATTTTAAAAGGTCACCCATTTGTATAGACTTATAGAGAAAAAATAATTGTGACTTTCTTTGAATTACTCAGCTGACTATTTATATAGTCATATCACATTTTAGCAAATAGAAACTATTCAGACTTGGCAGTAATTTTAAAAATTTCCAACAAGATTAACTATTTTTCTGCTCAATAAAATGCCAAGTGATATTTCTAGTTGGGGACAGTCCAGTGGAAAAAAACACTGGAGCAATATAAAGTATCTAAGACTTTTGATGGCTATCGATTAAAGTGGGGGGAAAGTTGCTTTTCATAACTCACTCTCCCATCCTTTCTCTTTTTCCTTTTTTCTTAGCATGCCAGTGATCATCCAGGAAACCTTCAGTGTATTTATTCCATGTTCTTGTCTCCCGGTGCGTCTGTGTGTGTGAGAGAGAGAGAGGACAGAGAGAAAGATATTTTAGATTGTGGTCTATTAGCAAGTCTAGGAAATCAAGTTGGATTGGGGTTGAGTTACTAGTAGGGAGACCTCAGCTTGTCACTCTAATCCTCTGGCGTTTCCCACTAACGTTCTGGCTCTCTATGAATCGGGACTCTCTCATCCCAGCCCCCAAGCAGTGTTTACATCTGCTTTGGGGACCGCTGTATTACGTTACCGTCTGTCTGCAGAAAGTCTTCTGGGTTCTTGGGGAACCTCTCGACAGAGGCACAGTCAAGGATGGAGCTTTAGCGTGGGTCTGAGTTTTGACTGTGAAGGGAGAAAAGGGGGGAGGCTTTAGCAGTTGGAGAAGAATTCCCGTTGTTTATCATGTGTTTTCCATGGCACAGTGGTGTCTGTGACTCTTACTTGAAGAGAGAGAGTGAGCAGAGACTGAGATAGAAGTTGAAAGGGAGATTCTTCCAAGAGCAGCCAATAGTGAGGGAGAGGCTTGCTTGGTTCCCAGCCGTGAATGTGGGAGGTTTTCTGATGGTCTGAGGTGTGATTTGTAATTGTGGGTGAAAGTAGGAGGAGAGGGGAGAGTTCCAGGTGAGGAGGCAGGTGGAAAGAGGCCCCAGGTGAGGGAAAAAGATGGAAGTGAAAGTGCTCAGTCGTGTCCAGCTCTTTGCAACCCATGGACTGTAGTCTGCCAGGGTCCTCAGTTCATGGGATTCTCCAGGCAAGAATACTGGAATGGATTGCCATTCCCTTCTCTAGGGGATCTTCCCATCCCAGGAATTGAGCCTGGGTCTCCTGCATTGCAAGTGGATTCTTTACCATCTGAGCCACAGGTGAGGGAAACCAGGGACTAAAAGAGCTGAAAGCAGTCCGGGTCCTAGGACATACCGGAACAGCACGGGGCGATGTGTCAAGGGAGGGAGGGGGTAGGAGGCAGTGCCAGCACTGAGCTTCCTCCCGACCCCAAGGGCGATGGAGCCAGTGGAGGCGGCCCAAGGGAAGGTAGAGTTAGCCTTTTGTTTTAAAAAAAGATCACTCTGGTGCAATATGGGAGATGGCTCTTCATAAAGAGTTGTTCAGTGGAAGAAGACTGTTGATTGGATTGATGGAAGAATGAATGAATGAGTGAATACATGAATGAAAGGCAGAGGGAACATCAAGCCAGACTTGACCACTGGTCACTTTGACCACTGCTGGCTCCTGGGGAGATGAAGAGCTGGGGGTAGAGGTCATGGATCAGCGTGGCTCTGACTCTGGGGAAATGGGGACCAGTACGATAACAATGCTGAGAGGTCAGTGGGCCATGGGAGGTTCTCCCGACCTTTTTTGGTTTTTTTACATTTCTGTCCTAATTGATATCATTCCAGATCAGGGAAGAAAGTGATTTTTTGAGTGATACCCCAGAAAATCTGAAACTGTAATAGCAACTTTCTCTGGAGGAGGTTACTGGCCCTGCAGAACTTTTCATAGACTTGGAGGAGCAGTTGGACATATGATGCAGTTTCTGGGGTGTCTAGAGAGTCCTAGATTCTGGACATCAGATCCATCTATTGATGTTTCCTATGGATTAGTGTGTGTGTGCGTGTGTGTGTATTTCAATCTCCTAAATACCCAATTCCACAGAGCCTCTTTTGCTTACAGTGGATCCGTATAGAGAATCACTTGAGATCACATTGGTTAGCACAGAGAAGGAAAGTATTTATGACAGTGACCTAGACAGACACTCAGCGTGCCAACCAGTGACTTGGCCTGCGATAATGCAGGGATGCCCCTTGGTGAAGGCGAGGGAACCAAACAGACTCTCCTGTGTTACCTTGAAAGACTTTGCTCAACAAAGACTCTCCCTTGGGCTTACTGTCCTGTTCTTACCTCACACTTTGCTCTTTTATAACTTTGACCCATTCAAGTTGAATGTCTAGGAACAGGACAGAGGCATCTGTATTTTTAAAAGCTCATCAGGAGAACTGACTCATTGGAGAAGACCCTGATGCTGGGAAGGATTGAAGGCAGGAGGAGAAGGGGATGACAGAGGGCGAGTTGGTTGGATGGCATCACCAACTCGATGGACAGAAGTTTGAGCATGCTCTGGGAGTTGGTGATGGGCAGGAAAGCCTGGTGTGCTGTAATCTACGGGGTTGCAAAGAGTCGGACGTGAGTGAGTGACTGAACTGAACTGAACTGGAAGGTTTCAATGAGCAGCCAAGGTTGAGAACCACTAGCTCTGAGTAGGACTCCTTCTGCCCTGTCCTTGCCCCTCTGAGGCTTCACTGTGGCATCTGTCCCATTCAGTGAGGTCCCCATTAATCCATTACAAGTTGAAAATATAGTAGTTTGAAAATGCACTGGATAATATACCTCAACTATCAAATATCACAGCTTAGCCCCCTCTACCTGAAGTGTGCTCAAAACACTTCCATCAGCTTGCGTGCATGCATGTATGTTCAGTCGCTCAGTCATGTCTGACTGTGACCCCATGGACTGTAAGCTTCTCTGTCTGTGGGATTTTCCAGGCAAGAATACTGGAGTGGGTTGCCATGCCCTTCTCCAGGGCATCTTCCCCAACCCATGGATTGAACCTGGGTCTTCTGTCTTGCAGGCGGATTCTGTACCACAGAACCACCAGGGAAACCCCATTGAACACTCCACTGCAAGTGAAAAGTTGGATAGATGGCTGGGTAGAGAATGGCTGAAAGTATATCGTGATCGAGGGGTAGCATCATGAGAGAGGATCTATGCATACTACCAGCCTGGGAAAAAAAGATCAAAATTCAAAAATGTGGTTTCTACTGAATGTATATCACTTTCACGTCCTCTTAAAGTCCAAAAATTCTAAGTTGAACTGTCCTAAGTCAGGAGTTGTCTGTTGTCTCATTGAGGGATGATCAGCTCATTTGAGCTGAGTTCTCCTGCTCCCTGCTTATCCGACATCCACCTCAGAATGTGAAGCTCAGAAGGGCAGATCACAGGGGCCCAGCCGATTCCAAAGTGCCCCCAACCTTATCTTCTGAAGGGGATGTTGAGGGTGAGGTGGGGGAGCAGAGAGAGAGAGAAGAGTCTGGCATTCCTAGCACCCAAGAGTTGCCCAGATACCTTTGTGCTCATCATCTGGTTAATTCCCCCAACTGCCCCCTCAGAGGCAGCTCTCACCCCACGCTGGAGGGCGTGCAGTGTCCACAGTAATTCCAGAGTGCAGAATGGTTTGTGGTCACTGAATGGTCAGATTTCCTGCCCTGCTTCTCCCTGGGAACTTGCACACCAGTCAGAGGCCCCACTCTTGGTAGAATTACGGAGCAGGACTAGAGATTCCAGCATCAGTGGTTCAGCGAGAAAGTTAGCACCTCTCTCCCCTCTTGGGTCTGTGGGATCCACCCACATGCCAGGCTTAGGATAATGGTGCTTCCGTTAGGTCCACCCTGAGGACCAGCTTTAACCCATGGGCCTCCTGGTCAGAAGGCAGTAGTTCTCTTGCCATTTTCCTATGAGGAAAGATGTGAGGAGGGCAAGAGAGTGGAGGGTCAGAGAAGGAAGCTGAAATTCAAGAAATGAAAGGCCAAATGAGGTTACAGTTCCAAAGACATATTCCTGAATTGTAAGGTGGACCATGTGGAGTGGTAGCCATCCTGAAGTTTCTCGTTTGCAAGAAGCGCTACCTGTGTCTCCTGGCAGGCAAGCTGGGGCTGGATGTCCAGCACCCACGACTAAATGCATGCTTCTCTAAGCCTCTGGCTTTGAGGTTCTCCAGTCCAGACCGCTGAGCTCTGGGTGTAAAATCATTGTGGATGGTGACTGCAGCCATGAAATTTGAAAGCTATGACAAACCTAGACAGTGTGTTGAAAAACAAAGGCATCATCACTTTGCCGGCAAAGTCCGTCTAGTCAAAGCTTTGGTTTTTCCAGTAGTCATGTACACATTTGAGAGTTGGACCATAAAAAGGCTGAGTGCTGAAGGATTGATGCTTTTGAACTGTGGTGCTGGAGAAGACTGTTGAGAATCTCTTGGACAGCAAGGAGGTCCAACCAGTCAGCCCTAAAGGAAATCAGTCCTAAATATTCATTGGAAGGACTGATGCTCAAGCTGAAGCTCCAGTACGTTGGCCACCTGATGCAAAGAGCCGACTTATTGGAAAAGACCCTGATGCTGGGAAAGACAGAAGGCAGAAGGAGAATAGAGTGGCAGAGGATGAGATGGTTGGATGGCATCACCGATTCAGTGGACATGAAGTTGGGCAAACTCTGGGAGATAGTGGAGGACAGAGGAGCCTGGCGTGCTGCCATCCATGGGGTCACAAAGAGTCGGACACAACTTAGTGAGTGAACTTGAGTGTAGTTGGGACCTTTGATGGAGTGAGCTGCACCAACCAGGTGTTGGGCCTGGGGTGGTGGTTCCTGGGAGGTTGCTAGCTGGCAGTGGAGGGGTCGGGATCTGCAGCAGAGGGTGAAGAAGGTGTAGGCAGGTGGGGGACCTCGGTCTACATGAGGCACTGCTAGGGAATTGCTTATCAGAGACAGAGACAAGCCCTGCAAAAAGAGAAAAAAAAAAACAATGGAAGCAGAAACCCACAGGGCTCTCTATGTCTATCCTGCGGGTGGAACTGAAGTCATTCTTGGCAATGGGTAGCTTCCACTGCCACCACTGCCCACCCCCACCCCGCAGCACACACACCCCACCCCGCAGCACACACACCCCACCCCGCATCTTACAATCATCACCCTCGGCAATGGCTTTCTGTTTTTAAATCCAGGGACAGTAATGTTTCAAAGAGGAGGCAAGATATGAGCTGAAACATTTATATCTGGGTTCTTTTTAAGAAATTTTATTGAAATACAGTTGACTAATAATGCTGTTAGTTTCAGGTATATGGCAAAGTGATTCAGTTGTACATATGGTACCTTGTTGATATAGTCAATAAGTTGTGTCTGTGAACTGTAGCCCGCCAGTCTCCTCTGTCCATGGAATTCTTCAGGCAAGAATACTGGAGTGGGTTGTCATTTCCTTCTTCAGGGAATCTCCCTAACCCAGGGATCGAACCCAGGTCTCCTGCATTGGCAGGCGGATTCATTCTTTACCACTGAGCCACCTGGGAAGCCCCAGAGGTCATGGCGAAGGAATGCAAACTTCATGACAGTGAACTATATGGAGAACTGATACTTAAGCAAGAGAATCCAGGTTCTAGTCACTAATAGTCACAACCTCTTGGAGCCTTGGTGGTATTCTCTTTTGTAAACTAGAATTATAAGCCCTAGGGATTTAGCATATTAAGATAAAGTTTCAGATGAGATAATGCATAGGAAAGTGCTTTGCAAGCTGTAAATTCCTTTACAAATACATGTTGTGGTTGAAACTGGTGTATTCTGATGTTAATAACATATTGTTCTTTTTGGTAGGCAGCTTTCCTCCAAGTCAGCCTGAGAAAATATTCCTTAAAAGAAATGCTGCAGCACTGAAAGTTGGGGAGAGAGCCTTCAAGGGGCACCATAAGAAATGGGAAGAAACGTTACTGCTGTGTCTTGGAAGCATCAATGTTATTCCTTGACAACTTTCTGATGATGTCATCTGGGGTGTAAGTTCAGTGAAAGTGAACGTGTTAGTCACAGTTGTGTCTGACTGTTTGCGATCCCATGGACTGTAGCCCACCAGCCTCCTCTGTCCATGGAATTCTCCAGGTGAGAATACTGGAGCAGGTTGCCATTCCATTCTCCAGGGAAGGTTCTTTACTATCTGAGCCACAAGGGAAGCCTATTATCTCAGCATGCTAACATTCGGGAGGGGCGGATGGAACTGCCCATTGGAAGCAGACAAGCATTAGGCAGTCGCGATGTGGTCCAGGAAACTTGAGTTCACATCAGTGTGGGTTCTTCATCCCTTCTGCAAGGCCATTCCCTGAGTCTGTCCCTAGCTGCTTCTTATCATCCTCTCTCCACACCATTATCTCTGCATCCTTGAGACAGAACTTCCCTTCCAGCAGCATCATGGGTCTAGTCTCAGAGCTTATTGATGACTTACCCTACCTATTTGTTTATTATTTCCTCATTATGAAAACTCCCTTGAGACATCCCTGTTCTCCCTTTGTGTAGGTTCTGCCTTGTATCTGTGAGATTATGAAATATTCAAGGTCCTTTTCTCTTTGCCCACTTAGCTGCCTCCAGGGGATTGAGTTTTTCCGGTAGTAGAGTTTGCTATTTCTTTTCATGGTGCCGGCTTTCCTCAGAGAGTGGTTGGTTACTCTTATTGCTGAGCTATCTTATATGACAGATTCTTCTACATTCATTGCATGTGGATTCAGTGCTTGGTATCAGCTTCTAGATTCTCTGTGGCTGTTTGAACGTGTGCCTTCTTTTAGAGATTCCTTAACAGTTCCTTATCAATGAAAATCTCCCTTCTTTTTTCCAAGCCTAGACAGTTATAAATGTATTTTTAATGTGATTTCTGTTGTTGTATGGACTTGATACGATGACACCTGGACCACACCTCAACTGCCCCATGCTTGTCCACTTCCAACAGGCAGTTCCATCTGCCCCTCCCAAATGGCAGAATGCTGAGATTACAGGCTTCCTTGGTGGCTCAGATGGTAAAGAATCTGCCCGCAAGACAGGAAGATTGCAGTGGGTATGCAGTCTGCTGTCTCGAAATAGGAATCCCTTCAAAGTTCTTAAGAATCTTAAGTGGAATGTTTAAGCCAAGGTGGAGATAACAGTGATAAAACTCTGACTGCTTTGCACAGAGCTTTTTGTAGATAGACAAAGCTGTTGTGTTAGCTGTGCATTATTATAATTAAAATAGAACATCAGCTGGAACTTCCCTAGTGGTCCAATGGTTAAGAATCCCACCTTCTAATGCAGGGGATGTGGGTTTGATCACAGAGGTTTGATCCCTGATTGGGGAACTAAGATCCCACATGCTGCAGGGCAACTGAGTCCGTGCGCCCCAATCAGAGAGAAGCCCGTAAGCTACAACTAAGACCCGATACAGCCAAAAATAAGTAAATGAATAAATTTTTTTAAATAAGATAGAACATCAACTTAGTTTTAAAACCCATCTCCAATTCTTAGCTATGAGTTCTTGACAATATTGCTAATATTGTCAGTTTCCTTAAGTGTTAAAGGCTATTACTTTCTTGAAAAGACTAAATAAATTATAGTAGGTAGACTCAGAAAGTCTGGAACATAGTCAAGGTTCAATACGTGTTAGCTGTTTTTATCATGATGTTATTAATTAACCCAAAGGGGAAAATGACCAAATACAGTGCCATCTTAGGGAATCTATGGACAGGAAACTACACACCTTTCTGCAAGAAACACAATTTCATTGGTGAAATTCTTCTCTTACTGTCCTTTCATCTAATTGTTAGATTCATTTTTGAGTTAACTTTACCTATTTAACTCCTTTTCATGAACAGCACTGATTTTTAAGAATATTTTCTTTATTATCACACAAAATGAAAGTTGGAAGTTCCAAAGCAATATAGAAACTGGGTTGCCTCTTACTCTTGTCTTTGTCTCCTACATTATCTGGGATTTTTGTGGATGAGCAACTTTGTGGCTCATAGAAATAGGGTGAAGAAATAGAGTGAATGCACCCACACTACCCAACAGGTGTATGATTGAATAAGGTTTGTGGGAGACTCTCCATCCCCCATCAAGTACAGTCCGTGATACACTTGACCCCATGACCCACTCTCCCTTCCCCCCATGTTAGGCTTGAGTGTCCTGCCTCCATTCATGTTATCCTCAAAGCTCAGGGCCTCTCTCCTGACAGTCTGCCTGATTGACCGTTACAACTGCTCACTCAGGAAACCTTCCTGAAGGCCAGAGCTCCTGATGGTACACCTCTGGTACATCATTTGCTACATTATAGATGCTCTTGGATCTGTCTCCCCCATGAGTCTGTCCGCCCTTTGTAGGTTAGGGCCTTATTATAATTATGTGTGCGTGCTTGCTAAGTCACTTCAGTCGTGTCTGACCCTTTCTGACGCTATGGACTGTAGCCTGCCAGGCTCCTCTGTCCATGGGATTCTCCAGGAGTGGGTTGCCATGCCCTCCTCCAGGGAAATTTCCTGACCCAGGGAATGAACACACATCTCTTATGTCTCCTGCATTGGCAGGCAGGTTCTTTACCACTGACACCACCTGAGAAGCCCACTATAATTATATCCACCAGCAATTAATACAACTCATAAGAAATGTTGGTTACACTAAACTGAACTACAGCAGCACCAGGGGGTCCCAGAAATTGGCAAGACTTCTTCAGCACTGATGAATCTGTTTTGGTTGAGGGTATCTTTGTGGTTGTCTTTAAAAGCTTTCTTTTTTCCATGGGAAATTTAAACTGGATAACTTAGAAAAAGCAACCGCTTCATTCCTGGCCAGGGCTATAAAGTCTTGGCTCTGGTGGCAGGTGATTCCTACATTAGTGTCCAAAAAAAGTCTTCTATCCAGAAATATTTAGTAACCTCCTGCTATGTGCTGGAACATGGTTCTAGGTGCAGGAGACAGAGCTCAGTGTGAGAAAGGCCAATCTCCTGTTCTCAAAGAGCTTAGATAGCTTAGATTCCGTGGAAACAATCTTTGAATGCAGAAATGAATAAGCAGATAGATGAAAAGGAAGGAAGGAGGAAAGAAAGAAAGGCAGAAAGAAAGAATTTCCCTATGGGGATTCGTGTCAGGATGGATAATAAAACCAAGTGATGTGATACACAGTGGGAGAGGGTATTTTATTTTATTTTACTTTCCAGGCTGTGAGCCATGCAGGAACTTAGTTTCCTGACCAGGAATTGAACCTATGCCCTTTGCTGTGGAAGCATGGAGTCCTAACCACTGGACCAGTAGAGAATTCACAGGAGATATTTTATATCTCTATGTTCAAGACACAGCAGGAGGCTTGAGAGGCTGGGACAGAGAGTGAGAGAAGCCTGCTGGATCCTGTAGGGTTTCCTGGACCAGTACAGAGTTTATTTGCATCATGAGCTGAGGTGTGTAGTTAGAAACCACACCCCCTCCAAATACGGTGGGAAGCCAGAGTCTTTTCCCCTGCAAGAATGTTGGGAAGTCACTGGAGGCTTTGGAGCAGGAAATAATGTCATCTGCTTAACATTTGTAGACGGTTGCTTGGCCTGCTTTATGGGGGACAGGCTTCAGAGGCAGTGTGATGGTGGGCGATTGAGGATGGCAGCCTGACTTGGGTGGTCTCGAGAGGCATGTTCAGGAACCAGAAGATTTGGGATCTGATTTGGAAGTAAGGCTGGAAGGACCCGATGGCCGAGTGAGAGAAGAGAATGTGAAAGAAAGAAAACTGTCAATGGAAGAAGGAAAAATTCTAAGTCTGGGCATGGAGACGCACCATCAACTGTTTTGGGTCCCTAAGACTCCCAGAAAAGCTGACTTTCCAGCCTGAGCATTGTGTGTGTGTTGTGGCAAGGTTCACGAGAGACAAAAACAGAACATTCACTATGCTTCATTTATTTAATCCGAAAGATGAACTCTGCTGGGTTATCTGTTAGGCATAAACTCTGGTGCTGAGAAGCCCACTCATCCAGCCGCTCGCTCCTGAGTGCCTGGTGTGGTGAGACGTTGTGTCCTTGCTGGTGGGAAGTAACAAAAAATGCCTGGTTCCTCACCTCCGTGAATTCACAGTGTGTAGCTGGGGAGGTGAGACATCCTTGGACAAACATATCTCATGCTAGAAATGGTTAAGGTCATGGGACTGTTACGCACAGAAGGCAGTTGGAGTTCCAAAGACTGCTGGTGGGTGATGAGGAGACCCCTGGATCAGGAAAGAGAACTAGGAGGGTAGCTCTGGATGAGGTTTCCCAGGTGGCTCCGTGGTGAAGAATATGCCTGCTGATGCAGGAGATGCCAGAGACGCAGGTTTGATCCCTGGGTTGGGAAGATCCTCTGGAATAGGACTTGGCAACCTAATCCAGTATTCTTGCCTGGAAAACCCCATGGACAGAAGAGCCTGGCGGGCTACAGTCCATGGGGCGGCAAAGAGTCGGACATGACTGAGCATGCGCTCACACTGGATAGCGCAGATGGAGGCATAGAGGTGGGAAAGGCATGGAGTGTTTGGGGCTTGACTGATGCCTGGAAGGGAAGATATATCTATGCAGTACTAGAAGCTGCATCTCAGAGCAGCATCCTCCTTCCCTTTCCCCACTGCCCAGGGCATCGTGGTTTGGGGGAAAGGCCTTGTTATGTCCCCACATGGCTCTTCTTCCCCTTTGCCATTTTTGGTTTGCATTATTTCCCCCTTGGAGTGTTCTTTGAACTTTCTGGAAGCCCCTCTTGGGGGTCTCCATATCTGTTCCTGGTTTAACCCTCTGCTCCATCTCCTGGTCTCTGCTCTAGAGGTAGTAGCATTTGAGATGCTGCCTTCCAGAAGTGTTTCTGTGACTCTGCATCAGGTACCTGTTTCGGTGTTTTGTTGAGCTCCCATTACTGGGGAAAAGAGGGACTCCTTTGGGTGTAGGAGTGGAGCTTAGGAGGAAAACCTAACACTTCCAGCTCCTGAACATACAGGACTCTGCCAAACCTGGCTTTACACGGACGAGGAAAAGCCTCACAAGTGATCTTCTCTGGTGTCAAGTGCAGACAAACCCTTGAGCCCCTCTGCGGGATGCCCAGAAATAAACCACTGGTTTATGAAACCGCAGGATAATCCATCTGATTAAAGCCCTGAAATCTGTTACATCGAACATGCTTGCGTATGCACTGGCAGACATGTGCTCATTCAAACTCTCAAGTCTATCTCTTCACGCCCTTTTCTAGCCTCCGAGGACTTCTCTCCTCCCCAGGGGGCTGGAGTCCAAGGCTTATAAAGTGTGATTTCTGGAAAGCTATTCTTTTTGCCTAGCTGAGATGTCATCTCTTTCCATCTTCCCCTGGGGGCTCACTGGCCTTTGGACAATGGTTGGGGCATGGATCGGACATGCCCTTGATTGGTTAGTGTTTTATCCCAAAAGCCTGGGTGGGAGGCTATGCTGTAGTCTGTCACCTGGCTTTGGGAGAACCATACTTTACTTGAGCCTTTCATTATCCCGCGGCTCCCAAATGGCCGTGGGGATTGTGGACTTAGAGGAGCCGCCAAGCACCTTTCAAGGACAATTGGCTATGGCAGTAGTTTGGCCACCTGGTGCGAAGAGCTGACTCATCGGAAACGACCCTGATGCTGGAAAACATTGAAGGCAAAAGTAGAAGAGGGCATCAGAGGATGAGATGGTTAGATAGCATCACCGACTCAATGGACATGAATTCGAGCAAACTCCTGGAGATAGTGGAGGACAGAAGAGCCTGACCTGCTGCAGTCTGTGGGGTCACAAAGAGTCAGACATGACTTAGCTACTGAACCACAGCAACAACAATCCTTAAGAAATATGAGAGTAGGAGAAACTGCCCAGTTCTTATGTCTTTCTTAAACTCCATCCTAAAGTAAGAGAAAATCAAAGAGCAGGTGTTAACCTTATCAAAAGAAACGAGCAGGGATTCTTCTCATTTCTAAATGAGGCTGGATATACCCCAAGATGAGGAAGATTTTGCTCTTTGTTTTTAGCCACGAGGAAACCCAAGACCACAGTGTTGTTGGTTTAATTTTCCCTCATCACATGGAGTTGAACCCTCTTCAACTTTGCAATTTCTGAATGGTCACAACCCTGTCTCATAATATCCTTGTGTCATCACTAGAGTAGTAGAGTAGCCCTGACTCTTTTAATCTCAAAAGAATGCTGACTGTTAATATTTATTGAAGTGGGAACCACGCTCAGTACTATATGTGTAATCTCAGGAAGTCTCCCAGCTATTTGAGGAAATAGCTTATTCCCATTTTGCAGACAAGGCAACTGTGGCTTGGATGGGTTTTTCTACATTGCTTCCAAGATCAATTGAGAAACTGTATATTTCAGGCGTTTTTCTATTGTATGTTCTTATTCTCCTTATAAACAAATTCTGTTGGCGGGGAGTGGGAAGCTTTTTTGTACCCTGGCTGTGCTACAGTAACTCTGGCACCTGAGATGCCCCTGCCACAGGGTACTTGCCCAAGTTAGCATCTGGAGAATGACCCCGTAAGTTATTATGTAAGGTTTAAGGGTTAAGGAAGTGTGGTGGCCAAGCTTGGAATCACTCTTTGCTGATTGCAGAGGCTGTGTTCCTCACCACTGCCCCACACTGCCCCCTTGTTTATTTATAAATGATTCCCCTTCTCCCACTCTATGCCTCTTTTCAGTGCTTCTCACCGTTCTTGCTGGAATTGAAGGGCATGGTTGTTATTTATGTCACACTGTCTGGTGTCCTCCCACGCCTCCCCTGAACATGGTCCTGCTTCATCCCCTCTTAGTTCAGCAGACTTAGCTCACTTATCTGGTCATTTTGTCTAACCCGAAATGCAGAACGTTTGCCTCCTTACTCCAAGAGTTTGGGCTTTTCCTAGGTTAAGATCAGCACTAAGGAAGCACCATGTGACGGACTGGGGTTACTCAAAGGCTCCCCTTTCCTGGTCACTGGGAAATGGAAAAGATGACAGCTGAAATTCTGGGGGTCCTTTCAAAAGTAGTTATAACATACAGCATGACTGTACAGTCATGAAATAAATAGCTGTTCTAAGTGTGTCCATCGTGGAGAATTAACAAAATACCAGAATCAATAGAGGAAGACAGTTACCGGAAATCCCATCAATATTTTTGGAGAATTCCATGGACGGAGGAGCCTGGTAGGCTACAATCCACGGGGTCGCAGAGAGTTGGACACGACTGAGCAACTTCACTTCTTCAGGCTACTTCATAGCCTCTGATGTTCTTTCTGTGTGTGTGTGTGTTTTCACGTGTACCTGTGTGTCTCTATGTGTGCTCTCGTTTTTATTTTATTTATTTTGTCTGTGCTGCGTCTGTTGCGGTGCATGGACTGTCTGGTTGTGTCACGGGCATTCAGTAGTTGCAGCGTGTGGACTTGGTTGCCCCATGGCATGTGGGATCTTACTTCCCCTACCAGGGATTGAACTAGCATACCCTGGATTGCAAGGCAGATTCTTATCCATTGGACCACCAGGGGAGTCTCTGTTTCCCATTTTAAAATAAGGAGACTAAGCCCAGCACATCATATTGATGAATAATTTTTAACTGAAATTTTCCACATAGTATTGCTTCATATGTCTGGCTCCATGTCTTTAAGTTTTCTTGCGTAAGATCCCTTTCCTGCATAATATTCCATCATGTACCACCCTTTAACTGTGTCTTGATAGTGGAGCACTTGCATTGTGGCCACTGTCTTTATACTACAGTTAACCATCCTTTTACATAAATGTTTATGCACAGATGTGGTTACTTTCTTAGAGGAGATTTCTAGAAGGTGGCTTTCAGCAAAGTGCATGTCTAGCATGTTCAGTGGGAAAGCTCTTGGGTGTGGGAGCTAGGCCAGCGTGGCCTTGAGTCCCTGTTCCTCCACTTACTAGTGGGGTGACCTTGAGTCAGTTATCTGGGATCCTCAGACCCCTGTGCTAGCGCTGGTGCCCAGTCGTGTCTGACTCTTTGTGACCCCCTGGATTGTAGCCCGCCAGGCTCTCCTGTCCATGGGATTCTCCAGGCAAGAATACTAGAGTGGGTTGCCATTTCCTACTCCAGGGGATCTTCCCAACCCAGGGATAGAACGAACCTGCGTCTCCTGCTTCAGCAGATGGATTCTTTACCGCCAAGTCACTGGGAAGCCCAGATTCCTGTGACATGGGAATAAAATCTAACTCGTAAACTGTATGGGAATGAAATGATCAAACCATGCGGAATGCTTTAAACAGTGCGTGGCACATGGGAAACTTTTAATAAAAGGCAGCTTTAAGGAAATACATTTTCAAGTGGATAAATCAATAACAGATTACTATGATTCTTATCTGTATTCGTGTTGTTTTGACATCTAAGGTCTGCTACACGGGCGGCAGCACTCTGGTGTATGTGGACTTTCTGGCCGTATGTTTCCTCCAGTCCAGACCAGCCTTCTCCCTCTTTCCTGTCCTCCTGATCCTCCCCTCTCCCCTTCCCTGAGACATTGCTGTTTTACAGAGCGTGGCTTTTTCTCAGGCTCCGTGCTCTTGCCATGGACGCTTGCTTTGCTCTCATCCCTCTCAGACTTTCCCTCCTTGTCAGTTTATTAATTCCACTCAGGATGACTTGGAGCACGGCCTCAGCTTTTCCAATTGGCTTGATCCATTTGCTGCAGCATCAAACCATTCTCTCTGACTTCGAAATGTCTTTAATCTATGGTGAGCTGGTATTTGTGCTCCTAACAGATGTTTGGGGTGCTTGCAGGATTGTCTTCTCCCATTGCCCTGGCCTCCTGCCCCTTCAAGCTGCCCTATTTGTTTGGGATCTTCACCCGGCTGACCACAGATCAGGGCAATCTATCTGGAAGGTCTCCTTTGCCGGGCAACACCAGGAGTAGCGTGATGACTGTGACTTTCTGGGGAGCCTGCTTACGGGGAGGAAGTAGGGTCCTGCAGGATATGGTTTGAGTTTCTAGACGTGGTTCAGGAGCTTGGGGATCTTTGATCCCCAAGATAGATGACACATAACAAGCTCCATGGCTCATTAACAAAATTCATCCTTCCATCATCGCAGTAGACACCGGGTGAGACCTAGGATGTGTGTGGCAGATAGCCTAGGGAAGACCATGAGGGTGGGGAAGCTTGTGAATTCCCTGGGGTTTCCGCCATGACCTGGATGGGTGAAAACAACAGGAATTTGTTGTCTCACCTTTCAGGACACCAGAGGTCCAAGATCGAGGTGTTGGCAGGGCTGAGCTCCATCAGAGCACTCTAGGGAAGAAATCGTCCAATGCCTTTCTGCTGGCTGCTGGTAGCTTGAGGTGTTACTTGGCTTGTAGACGAATCTCTATAACCTGCCACCTTTACACAGCACCCTCCCCAAGTGCTTTCACATGGTCTTCCCTCTGCGCCTGTCTGTCCTGGCCTAAATTTCCGCTTTTGATAAGAACACCACTCACACAGGATTGGGACTCACCCTAATGACCTTATTTTAACTTGATCATCTCTGTAAAGATTTGATGTCCAACTCAGATCACGTTCTGAGGTCCTAGAGGCATTAGAACATCAACATACCTTTTTGGGGGAGATTTGATTCAGCCCAGCACAGGAGGAAAGACATGGGGTCTGTTACGCCTCCCCATCCCACCCAGGCAATTCAGGCTGTGTGCCGATATTCGGTCACCTCATTTCAGGGTTGAGATGAGCAGGGCCAAGAGCCCTGAGTGATGTCTCCGCCCAAGGAGGATGGTGTCCTGCCCACTTGCCTCAGTCCTGCCTGCCTCTCTCCTAGCACAGTGGGAGTTTCTGGGATCCTGGGATCCAGAGAGAAAGCAGCCCAGCTGGAAGTCAGCTGATTGGGAAGGGATAGAAGGGGTGGCAGTCCGGGAGGGCGGTGTGTGGAAGGGGTGGCGGGATCAGGAAGGAACGTGATGGACCCCCAAGGTGGCAGGAGGTTGCAGAGGGCTCCTCAACCCACCCTGCCCCTGGCTGTGCACCGGTGGTTGGGTGCTTAACATCTCCAAACCTCAGCTCCTCCGTGCCTGAGGCTGGGAGGGTGATGATTGCCCTCTAAGACCCCTTTCCCACCAAAACAGAATTAAGCGAGCTCCCAATGTGTGGAGCACAGAGGAGCTCAGGGGCCCGGCCCCTTGCAGGGAGCACAGCCCCTCTTCCTGTGGAAACATCTTCCTCGGGGCTGCCCTGCCCAGGGTCACCCAGCACACATCTGGCGCCCCGCCTACCCAGCTTTAAATGGCTCCCGCCTCCACCTCCCGACTCCCATCTCTTCCCACATGGAAGCTGGCTACTCCTTTTCACGATCCCCATTATTCTAGCTGCACACATCTGTCTTCCATCGTTGTCAGCCCAGGAAGCTATGCCAAGCTTCTTGAACACAGCCCGAGCCTGCTGGGCTGGACCCGTGGTGGAGCCAGGCTCGGACACACGGAGTGCTGCCCTCGCAGTGACATGACCTTTGGGTCTTGATCACCCACAATCACCTTAACACCATACACACACAGAGACTCACAAAATGCACACGTACACACTCCCCCATATTTAAAGGAGCCCTGAGCCTTGTTCATGCCATCTGGTTTAGCCTGCTTGCAGCCTGAACAGTGGAGGCCCAAGTCTACATCCTGTTTAAGGAGATGATGAGGAAGGGGAGGGTGGGCATGGCTCAAGAGGGGAAGTCTCCGTCAGAGCCCACCCCAGCTAATTTGGGAGCACTCTGCTGACAGATGCGGAAAGACAGGAGGCTTGAGATCAGGAGTCAGGCATGAAGCTGGAGATCACAGTGACCCACCTCAGGCCACATAAGGCTCATTGTTGTAGAGGTCAGTGGAGGAAAAGAGGGTGGCCTAGGGCAGGCAAGCTATTTGCTTATCAATGACCAATGATAACTTCCTTCAAGCATCCTGGGAATTCCACAGTCACTGGGTGGGCTCAGGTCTTTAGGTAGCGCTGCCTTTTTCTTAGCAGTGTAGCCGTGGACATTTGCACAGGACGGTTCTCAAGAGGGTGAGATGCACTGCAGGCATTATAACTGCCAATCGCCTCTTCCGGGTCAGTCACCATGACAACCAGGAATACCTGCCCCCCTTTCACAATGGCTTGTAGAGGGGCAGTGCATGCGTGTGCGCGTGCTGTCGCTTCAGTTGTGTCAGACTCTTTGCCACCCCATGGACTGTAGCCCACCAAGCTCCTCTGTCCATGGGGTTCTCTAGGCAAGAATACTGGAGTGGGTTGCCATGCCCTCCTCCAGAGGATCTTCCCAACCCAGGGATCAAACCTGCATCTCTTAAGTCTCCTGCATTGGCAGATGGGTTCTTTACCACCACTTGGGAAGCCCTTTAGAGGGGCAGTACCAGCCCTTTTTGAGAATCCCCTAGACCCACATTGGTTAAACAAGTCAAGAACGAATGAAGATATTCTTCTTTTGTGATTTTGCAACAAACTCATTCTAGAGATGTACAGGGAGCCTTGACCTCTCCAGCCCCGGGTGGAGCCTGGCCAGCATCATTGAATCCACATCTCCCTGCTGCAGGGATGAAGGGCACCCAGCTGCCCCAGGCGGGGCTGTGCAGGCAGTTCAGAGAGCTCACACGCTGAGCAGAGCTGGTCCTTCTGCTTCGTCATTGGTCTGGGAGCTCTGGGAGCCCATCCCCACCCTTCCCTCTTGGAGTGGCGATTCAGGGTCCAGGCCCCAGCATTGTTGTGCTAATTAAGCGTCTGGCTGTAGGAAGAGAGGATTGTGTGCGATTCCCTTTCAGCAGCTCCTCACAGATGGGTTGATGGGGACCAGATTCAGTTTCTGACATTCACCAGGAGTTTTACCAGGCTTCCTGGAACAGACCGGGAAACAGAGTGAGTTCCTTTAGGTCAAGTGATTTGAGCCCAAGTTCCTCCCCCGAGTCCTCAAATGACTCTGTTAGTAGCTGAATGTTTTGGGCATCCCTGAGGCTGCTGATCTGAGGGATGGGTGCAGTGGGGAAAACTGGGGGACGCGGGCGGCAGAACCGAGCTGCCTTCCATCCCTGCCACCCACAGATCTCCACTGCCTGAGCTTGTTGCTGTTTAATCGCGAAGTGGTGTCCAATTCTTTTGCCACCCCACGGGCTGCCCATAGGATTTCCCGAGCAAGAATACTGGAGTGGGTTAGCCATTTCCTTCTCCAGGGGATCTTCCCGACCCAGGAATCGAACCCACCGCTCCTGCCACATCTCTTGCATTGCAGGCTGGTTCTTTACCGCTGAAGCCCAGAAAGCTGTTTGTTGTTTAGTTGCTGAGTGGTGTCCAGCTCTGCCCAGGTTTGCTCACCTGCAAAATGGGAAGAGTGACCATCTTGCTGCCTTCGCTCCACTGGCATGGAATGGGGGCCAGGAGGCAGTATTAGTAATAAGAACGTGTTCTGAACTTCAGTGAGAAAACGCGCTGCACACATCCGTGGTTTAATAGGATTTGATGTAGGCACAGTCAGAAGGTGGAAACTGACCTAATCCAGCCGTGAGTGTCATTGTCAGGAAGACCCATCGGTCTGTGAACCAGAGGCTCACCAAGTGCTGTCCCTCTCGCCATCCTGGGAGGTCTCCCTTCCTTGACCCTCTGTCCTCCTCACGACCAGACTTCACTCATGAGACACCATCTCTGCAGTGTCCCTGCACGGCTCAGGTGCCTTGCAGCCCAGCCCCCACCACCCACACGCCCCAGAGCCTCCTCCGCCCACGGCCTCATCACTGAAGCCATTGAGGCCAGCCTCCTTCTGCTGAGCTTCTGAGCACCCTTACCTCGTTGTCATCTTCCTGAAATTCTCTCTTGTCTGGCTCTCCCACGCGGTCCGGCTCTCTGCCCTGCCTCCGACAATCTTCCCACTGTTCTGAGTGGCTGGCTTCTCCTCTGCCTTGGACTCTGCCGTCTCCATGCTCTCCTTTCCAATGTCAGGTATTCCAGTGGTGTCATATCCCAAGCATACAGGGACTGTATCATGAGTTGCAGACCCGTCTTCCCCGCTGCCCGGTAAATACCCCACCCAGATGTCTTGTGGGCACCGAAAGTGCTGTGTGTCCGACTCCACACGGGGCTCGCTCTGGGCCACAAACTGCTCTGCTGCCAGAGGGTGTGCCCCGTGGTCCCCCACCTTAGACAGGGACACCACCTGCTGCCCCGTTTGGTCGCACAGAACCTGGGCACTCTCCTCAGTTTGCCCCACTGCTGGTCCCCACGATCAGGCAACCCCCATGTCATCGGAATTCTAACCTCAGAGGTGGCTCTTGAGTTCATTTAAGCCTTTCATCTCTACCACCACAACCCTGATCAAAACCACCTTCATCTCTCACCCTCACTCAGGTCATTTTTCCCACCTGAAATGTTGTCACATTTTCCCTTGACATGACCTGCATCCTCTCTGTATTTCCTTCTCTCCCGCTCCAATCCTCTCCCCTCCCCCCTCCCTCTCCACCTCTCTCTCCTCCAGCCTTCCTGGATTGTGCAATGGTTTCTGAGGACATGCCACGTACTGTTTTGCCTCTGAGCCTCAGGACTTGAGCTTTGGTTCCTACCACCTGGAACAGTCTCTCCACCCACCGCCCCATTGCTCTTGCTCTGGTGTCAACTTCAGCATCCCTTCCTCTGGGAGGTTGTCCCTAATCGCCGGTTTTTCACAAGGGCTCCCTGCTCCCAAAGCACCCTTGACTTTCCCTAACACCCCAGGTTTCTTATTCTGACTCCTGGTTCCACACTGTTCTTCCTAGACCCGAGGGCAGGAAATCTTCATAGCATCATTTGCATCCATGCCAAACCCAGGGCCTGACTTCAAATGAACAGTCAATACGCAGTTGTCAAAAGAAGGATGAGTGAGTGAAGGGTGTTTGCCCAGCAGAAACCTGGAAGGGGATCAGAGAGCAGGCCCAAGATTTAAGGCACCAACTTCCTCAGGCTGGCATTAGGAATTCCCAGCATAGGGGACTAACCCCATTCACTCTGGGAACAGTACCTGCATGCACACAGTCAGGGAAGAAACTGAATGAGGTTTAATCCCTTCCCACAAGGAGCTTATTCCTTTTTGTGAAAGACTTAAGCTCTGAAATGACTTTGGCAGTAGTCGGACTGGTTCCTTCTTTCTCTGTGGCCAGTGATGTAGCAAAAGGAACGTACAGTACACACACACGCACACACACACAGATACATATGGGTGTTGTGCCTGCACACGTCGACATGCCCAAACCCTTCCTCTCTTTGATGAAACGGTGCTCATTTTTCTGATTGGGCTCTTGGCATTCTCAGGAGCATCCCATCAGCCTGAGAGCTGGGAAGCAGGTGTGGCCTGTGAGGCTCTTGCTTGGGTTTTTAGTTCGATTTATGCCCCCCGACTCCTCGTCTGGTGAGCACTGCTCTTATCTCTCTGAAATTAGCACTTGATTTAGTGCCTCCCAGGTGGGACACTGGTAAAGAATCCACCTGCCAATGCAGGAGACGCAGGTTCGATTCCCGAGTCGGGAAGATCCTCTGGAGAAGGAAATGGCAACCCACTCCAGTATTCTTGCCTGGGAAATCCCATGGACAAGAGGAGCCTGGCGGGCTATAGGCCATGGAGTCCCAAAGAGTCGGACATGACTGAGCACATAATCACATTTGCTCCCCCCCAGGCTGGCTTTATCCTTTATGTGCTTAGAATTCATCTTCGCTTCCTCTTTTGGATTCTCAGTTGGAATGAAGTCAGAGGATGGAGACTGATCACGCCCTTCCTCCTTGACCCCTGTAAAATTTCTTGGAGGCTCCCCAGAGGCAGCCAGTTCCTGCTGGTGGAGGAGCATCTGACAAGAGACCCTGGGAAGCCCCCAGGCCTGTTCAGGATGCGCCTGTTCTTCACTCTCCGAGACTTTTGCTGTTATCCCCTGGCTCGAGTGACACAAGGCGCTGGTTCCTGCCTTTCACACCCCAGCAAGCGGCTATTTCCCAGAGGTCTTAGAAGTGATTCCATCCTCTTTGGGGCTGTTTCGTATTTCAATTATCTTCAGAGAGGAGCATATGTCTGGGATCTTTGCCTGGCTGTGAAATTTCATTTCCATTTCTTTACACCTGCAGTTGCAACATGAGTAGAAAACAGAGCCCTGCTGATGTCCCAGACCCAGGTTATCAAGATGCTTTAGCTGTTGTTTCCCAGAAGGGGCTGGGGCCCTAGAGCAGATTTCATCAGCTAGGGCTTTGTGGGGCCATCTTTTTTTTTTCTTTCTCTTTTTTGTGTGTGCATGGTAAGTTGCTCAGTCATGTCTATCTCTTTGCAATCCTGTGAATTGTAGCCCGTCAGGCTCCTCTGTCCAAGGGATTCTCCAGGCAAGAATACTGGAATGGGTTGCCGTGCCCTCCTCCAGGGGTTCTTGCTGACCCAAGGATGGAACTGGAGTCTCTACGTCTCCTGCATTGGCCAGCAGATTCTTTACCACTAGCGCCACCTGGGAAGCCCCTCTCTCTTTTATTTCTCAGCCTCTAGTTCTTTCTCCTTTGCAGGCATGAGCTCTTAGTTTCCATCTTTAAGGCTGACACTGAAAGATATTTGTTGTTCCAGATGCTCATTTCAATTTGCAGTTTGTCCTGAGGGGCCGACTTATCCTCTGACTTTTTCCCTTTTCCTGATCCCACCTGTCACTCCCCTCTTGGGACCTCCCAAAAGCAAGAACTTGTCTCCGCTGTGTTCTTCTGTCCCCACAAAGCTGATGATCCAAGGGATTTCTTCAGCCTTGTGTGTTCCTTTCTTCCTCCCCATGGGCCAGGGCCTGGCACAAAGCAGATGCACATTTAGTGGTCACAACCTGGGCCCCCTTCACAGGGGCGACAAGAGAGGGCACGGTGAATTCTAGTGCCCCAATTCGGGTTTAACCTCATTCTCCCCTCTTTCTCCAGTAAATTGGATCAGAACCAACAGCCCTGTAGGAGTACATTTCTTTGCCTCAAAACCAGGCCCCGGAGACTGTTTGATTCTTTGGCAGAGAGGCATAGGCTTAATTAATTTTTCTCTTTCTCCCTTTGAACCTCTTGGAATACACACACATACTCTCATTCATGCACAATTGGGTGTAGAAGAATTTTAATGGCAGGTGCTGTTAGCAGTTCTTTTCCTCCTGATGCAGACCAGGGTTTTTCCATCTGGATTTTTTAGCAGGACCTAAGAATATTGACTTTCTAACCACTTGGATTTGGGTGGGGTGAGCAGAAGGGGAAGGGGGGAGAAGGTTCAAGGGGGAAATACGCTTATATATAAATCACATGTGAAGGCAGTTTTGAAGTCATTATTGCTTCAGGATGTGTGAACCATAATTATTTTTTAAGGTCTTGATTTGCCCAATGAGCATTTCCCAGGGTTGCCGCTCCAAGCATGACGTCTTTGCTGTCAGGGGGTCCGGCCGGGTCTGATAGGAGTTTAATCGCTTTAAAAGGGGCCCCTGGTGGGATCTGGTTTCTCCCAGTTCTCAGCTGCGGTCAGTTCTGCCTGCGGCGTGATATCCACATGACTTCAGCGATTAAGACAATGGCCCTAAAATGAAGAAGAGACGTTTCCCCCTTCTCTTTTCCTCCTGATGGTTTTTTAACGGTTAGCTGCACAAGGCAGTAAATCATCCTAGGCTGTGTGGCTATTGGTGGTTAAACTTGCCCTCTGCCCTCATCATCTCCGTGCTCAAAACAGACCCTGCTCTTTTGCCTAAACTCTGAAAGCCGCTTTTCCACTGCGCACATCCAGCCTCTTGGCCCCCGAGACTGACCCTGCTTTCTCACCACCCCCTCCCCCTTCTCCATCTGCACACCCACCACCCAGCCTCCATCCCTCCTGTCCTGGCAGCTGCAGCCCTGCATCAGTAACAGTCGTCCTGGGGAATAGTTGTCAAGGGTCATGCAAAACATCCCCCCTCTGTGTGCTGAGAATGTTTTCCATCCCCAAAGGGCCTTTCTGGATAATGAGGAAGGTCGAACTGGGGCAGCATACAGGAAGAAGCCCAGGAAAGGGAAATCTGTGTCCTTAAGCCATGCTCATCCAAGACTTATCTGGGGGGTTGGCCATGTAAAAAGAGAAATGTGGAGAGTTGAGAAAAGAATATTGAGAGAATAGTGGAAATGATTGAGGGGTGTGTGTGCAGAAACATTTTAAAGGCTGTGGTGGAGAATTAGATTTGTGACAAAACTTTGGAACAGGGTAACCTGTTCTTCCACTGAAGTGTGCTTTAGTGCGATGGTAGCAAATTCAGCACATGTGCTACCATTCTATGCTTTGCCCATAGCAGGCATCACTAGTCAACCACAGCACTCCTTCCCACTGTCACTTCTTTGTATGTAGTAGACATCATTAATCAATCATAATGCTCCTTCCCACTGTCACTTCTTTTCACATAATAGACATCACTAATCAATCATAACACTCCTTCCCACTGTTACTTCTTTGCTCACAGCAGACATCACTAATCAAGACATCACTAATCAATCACAGCACTCCTTCCCACGGTCACTTCTTTGCACATAGCAGACATCATTATCAATCATAACACTCATTGTCACTTCTTTGCTCACAGCAGACAACACTAATCAATCACAGCACTCCTTTCCACTGTCACATCTTGGCACATAGTAGACATCCCTAATCAATCATAACATTCATTCCCACTGAGCTTCACAAGGCCCTTTAATCCTCAGCACAGATCTTCAGGGAGCCATATATCAATCAGATGGATATGGAACTTAGATTGAAACCCATTTGGAATCTCTATTTTGTTGGAAAGAATAGTAGGCTTAGAGTCAGAATACCTGAATTCTAGTCTCCAACCTACTAGTCATTGATGCCTAATTATTCATAATGATTATCTAAATTCAATTTCTTCCTGTCTGGTAAGAGAACAATGGTTATCACAGAGGTTTGAAGTAAGTGTTAAGTAAAGTGAAAGTGTTAATCGCTCAGTCGCATCTGACTCTTTGCAATACCATGGGCTATAACCTACCTGTTACAGTCCATGGAACTTTCCAGGCAGGAATGCTGGAGAGGGTAGCCATTCCCTTCTCCAGGGGATCTTCCCTGCCCAGGGATCAAATCTGGGTCTCCTGCATTACAGGCAGATTCTTTACCGTCTGAGCCACCAGGGAAACCATGAGTTATGAGTAAGGTAACGTGTAACATAGCATTTGTGGTTGTCTAGGACAGAGCCTGCTGCATTGTAACAGCTTGGCAAGGGATGACCAAATACACATTTGCAGTGGCACACCCCGCCCACGTGTATAACAGTAAATGGTTCTTCTCTCACCCTTGCTGCTACTTTTAATGTCCTCAGTGAAGGCAGATGGAGACCAGCTGGGGCTGTTTCTGCCTCATTTTAACTTCATGGTGTTAAGACTCTTGTTAAATCTCCCTTTCACAAACTAAAAAAATGGTCCCTTGCTACCCTGAGAAGACACGGAGTTCACACCCGCATGTCGGGACCTGACACCCTGCGTGTGTAGCCGTGTGCAGATACCAGGCCTGCATTAGACTTTAGCTGGGCGGGGCAACTTCACCATGACTAAGGAGAGCCCCACCAGAGATCTTGGTTGAGATGTTTGTATAGCTCCTTGTCCTAGAGGTCCAGCTGGTGGTGATAACAGAGATCTGGGGACCCATGGAGGCGGCGAGACAGGGTTTTTTGGAAGAGGTTTCACTGTACTTCACCCATTCCAAGATCAAGAGACTGAGGAGTGGGGTGTGGGGTGTCCCAAGAGCCACCTTCTCCAGCGTGTCGTCACATTGGCATTGGACGCTACCTTCAGACTGGGGAGGCGTTCTTTTCAGAGCAGCAGCCTCAGGGGACATTCTTTGAGCAAGCCGAACCCCTGGGGTCATAAATTCACACATCCTGAGATGTCAATGACTTCCAAATGCCTTTCTCATTATATATATATATTACACGTAGTGCATTTTACTTCCTGTTCTACTGATCTGCAGTGAAAATAGATCTCTTCCATGTGGCTTCAAATTCTCTTCGGACTTTTCCTTGTTTATCTTTCCACTCAAATGTGGGCAGTTCATACCAAAGATTAATCAAAGTCCTTGTGTCCTTTCTTTTTTTCTTGGAATGAAAGGGGCAGAACCCAGATCAATGCCTCAGAGGAAGATTCATTGTAATTCAACAAATAGGTATTGACTACCTGCTTGTGTGCTAGACAATATGGGAGGCATTGAAAAGGGTAAAACATAGTCCTTGCCTTTATACAGCTTAAAAACTCATGAGGGCTGAAGAAATACACAAAGAAAAGGCAAAACAGAAGATCATGAAAATGCCCTGGGAGTGCGGAGGAGGCAGATCCCCAAAGACTTCGTGGAGGTGGTGGCAAATGTAGCCCCTTGAGATCAATCCTGCATCAGCTGTAGATGAATGGGCTGGGATGGGGCAAGGATGGGGCAGTAGAAGTGACAGTAGAACTGAGGAGCCACCAGAGTGAGGATGTGGAGATAAGAGCCCTGAAGGGTGCAGGCTGTAGTGAGGATAGCTTTATGTAAGAAGCATGGCCTGAGAAACAGGACTCTTTATCTTGCAGAGGTTGGGTTTCAGAAGCAGAAGTCTTGTGCGTTTGTAAGGCACTAGGACAAGTCCCATGTGGGACCTTGGCAGGTCTGCAGATACTTGAATAATCGCAGTCCTGGCTCAGTCTACTTTCCATTATGCCACACTGCTGCCAAAGCTGAAGCTCCTGATGCGAAGAGCCGACTCATTGGAAAAGACCCTGATGCTGGGAAAGACTGAAGGCAGAAGGAGAAGAGGGCGACAGAGGAGGAGATGGTTAGATAGCATCACCAACTCAATGGACTTGAATTTGAGCAAACTCTAGGAGACAGCAGAGGACAGAGGAACCTGGCGTGCTACTAGTCCATGGGGTTGCAAAGAGTCAGACACGACTGAGTGACTGAACAGCAACAGTCACGACAACATCTGCTATGAGGACTTGTCAGGCCACTGCCTTTCTCTGGGCTTCAGTTTCTACACTCAAAATCAGGAAGGTTTTGTTTGTGTTGTTGTTTGCCTACAGAAAACTTTTTCATTTTGATGTAAGTTTGAATGAGAAGGTATGTCCATTGGATTTCATTAAGGGAAAACAGAAGATTGCAATGAATTCCTGAGAGACATGGCACATTGATTTCTTTGGGTCATCCACTTTTCAGGGGGAAAAGGAAATTTTATACGTAAATGACCAGATTTCGTATCCAAAAAATATTATTATATTATTTCTTCAGTACTATTTTAAGCCTTTTTATTGGAGTAAAGTTGGTTTACAATGTTGTGTTAGTTTCTACTGTATAACAAAGTGAGTCAGCTGTGTGTATGTGTGTTAGTTGCTCAATCACGTCCAAGTCTTTGCAGCCCCATGGACTATAACCTGCCAAGCTCCTCTGTGCATGGAATATTCCAGGTGAGAATACTGGAGTGAGTTGCTGTTTCCTTCTCCAGGGAATGTTCCCAACCGAGGGATCGAACCCAGGTCTCTTGCATTGCAGGCAGATTCTTTACCATCTGAGCTATACATACACATGTATTCCCTCTTTTTTAGGTTCCCTTCTGATTTAGGTCACCACAGAGCACTGAGCAGAGTTCCCTGTGCTTTGCAGTAAGTTTTCATTAGTCATCTGTTTTATGGATTAACCAATTCTAGGTCTGACATCTATGATTTTGTGATGATAATGGAAAGGTGCTGGGAGCATCTTTCCTTCCTTCCTTCCTTCACTCCTTCATCTATCTCTCCTCTTTTAGATGGGAGTGGAAACAAAGTGACATCCATTTCTGCAAGGAAGTCAGGAGTCCAGTTCTGGGCTCGGTCTGTTTCCTGCTCTGATACAGGTAGTCAGCATGGATGCTTCTTCCCAACATGAGATCCCCCAGGCTCCTTATTGCAGACCCATCAACTTGGAACTTCCACTTCGTTCAGCAGACTCTTTCTGACTACGTCCCTGGTCCAGCGTTGTGTGGGGTTGAGTAGGGTAGAGACTCCTGCCGCTCTCGAGGCAGACGCGTCAACCTGGAGGGAACAGTGGGCCCCAGACCTCGTGCTTATCAGAGCCATCATGGAGGAGTTTTTGAATACATTCATTCATGATGTTGCCTCGACAAGCCTGGAGTAGATTAACTGCTCCCAGATGACTTTGACCCTGGCCCACGTTTAGGGAACTCCAGTCAGAGGAAGATGCTCAGCCATCACTATTCAGAATGACTGTTGTTGGTGGTGGTCAATTGCCTTGTGTCTGACTGTGTGACTGCATGGACTGCACTGCGCCAGGCCTCCCTGTCCCTTACCATCGCCCAGAGTTTGCCCAAGTTCACGTCCTTTGAATCGGTGATGCCATCCAGCCATCTCATCCTCTGTCACCCTCTTCTCCTTCTGCCTTCAATCTTTCTCATCATCAGGATCTTTTCTAATGAGTTGGCTTTTCGCATCACGTGGCCAGAGAATTGGAGCTTCAGCATCAGTCCTTTCAATGAATATTCAGGGTTGATTTTCTTTAGGATTGACTAGTTTGATCTCCTTGCTATCCAAAGGACTCTCAGGAGTCTTCTCCAGTGCTACATTTAGAAAGCATCAATTCTTCAGTGCTCAGCTTTCTTTATGGTCCAACTCTCACATTCATACATGACTACTGGAAAGACCATAGCTTTGACTAGACAGACCTTTATTGGCAAAGTGATATCTTTGCTTTTTAATATACTGCCTAGGTTTGTCATAGCTTTCCCTTCAAGAAGCAATTGTCTTCTAATTTCATGGCTGCAGTCACCATCTGCAGTGATTTTGGAGCCTAAGAAGAGGAAATTTGTCATTACTGTAATTGTATTTATTTGGATGTATTGAGTATTTGTTGTTTTTTTCCTCTATGTGCTTGATATAGACTTCAGTATCCCAGAGATGGGAGATAAAGGGGGACCCCCTAAGCTGTAATATTATGAGACTTCCACTTCTGAGCATGTGCACAGTGGATGACCTCATTAGCAGGCAGGTCATCCACATGATGTGATGCCCTCATTCATGATTCCTACCTGCACCGTTCTCTTTAGTTTTCATTTAAAACTCGCGTTGTATCAGCTGAGATTGAAAAGAGCTTCCTAAGGTGGACAGATCAGGTGTTTAGCTCTCTTTTCTTTTGGATATGGAGACCAAGGCTCCGAGAGAGGAATCCATATTTTCAAGTTCACAGAAGTAGCAAGTGGAAGACCCAAGATGCAAAGCTCAACTCTTCTGTGAGTTCATTGCCACTCCCCCATCCCCACCGAGAAGCGTCCTCATCCCCCGGAGCCCTGGGACCTTGGAGCTGGGAGAGGCCAGCACGGGCTGGGAAGGTTGGGGAGAGCTTCATGGAGAGCTGATTCAAGGTGGCAGAGGACCACAGCTGGAGCCCGTCCCAGGAGCAGGACGGCTGCCACCGCTTTGATCTGGGATAATCCTGTCTGCTGAGAATGGCAGCTCCTTACACCTGCCTTGTAAGGCAGTAATGCCATGACAACGTATGTTTATGTTATTTCATCTGCACGGAATTCATGTGAGGCAGAAAGAAGGCAGAGCTGATCACTCCATTTACCAGTGGGAGAATTTAAGTTGAAGGTAGGAATTTTCCTCGGTGAACGGAAAGACTCTATCCCACGCCTGCCATGTGCCAGGCATCGTGCCCTCTCTAAGTATGTCATGCGATGCCTCATTGATTCCCCTAACTGCTCTGTGGAGTAGGCATCGTCAGCCTGATTTTACGGTTGGAAAAACTGAGGCTTACAGAAAGTGTGTGATTTACTCAGAGACAGATGGGGGAAACGGCAGAGCTAGACTCTGAGCGTGGGTCTGTCTGAACTCCCAGACCACTCTCTTGCCCCAAAGCCTACTCTGCACTGATCACCGAGTGGAACTGCTCTGAGTCCCCAGTCACTGGCCCCAGTAAGCTGCTCTCTCAAGGGAACCCTCAAGAGAGCAGCTCCATCAAATGCCCGCTGTGTTGTTCACACCGGCGTCCCTGCTTACCTGTACATTAGGAACCGTGCATCAGGTGGGGCTGCTCAAGAAGCCTTGCCCCAAGAAACTTCCCTGTTGAGATGACTCAAGTTGCTGAAGACCATCTAACTTGTAAGTGGCAGGGCTGGGACTAAAAGGCAGGTCCCTGACTCAACAGTCCGTCCTCCGAATGTGGCTCAGTCTCCCTGAAGGATGTTGAGCATCCCAGGCTGTCTTCCGGCCAGGGTAGCCAGAGGGTTACCTGGGTATATCCTGATATTATCCTGGGTATTATCCTGGGTCATGCCCCAGTCTCCAGACTGAGCTGCTCTAGCCCACTCTGGGGAGGGGTTGATGCTAGAACTTTTTAAGCATGTTCTTCTGACTGTCTAGCCTAGCTCTGTCATGCTGCAGCCAGAGGTGAGATGCATATGGTGAGGCCAGCTCCAGGTATTCTTCCCCGCAGCCCCTCCTGTGCCTCAAAACCCACCCTGCAAGGATGACACCTAAAGAATGCACTGCCAGCCCCAGGGACGTCTTTGCAACAACTTCTGGTTCCCTCGTAATTCTGACAAATTCTCCTTTTGATCAAGACTTTCTTAGCCATCCGTTCATTCCAGAAGTGACGTGTGTGCACACATACATGCTCAAGGGGGATCTGGGAGAAGGGATGAGAGGAGAAACAGGAGCTCTAAGTCCACTCAGATGCGGTGGAGAGACCTATCCAGAGAGTGCTGACTGCTCACCGGAATGTTATTTGCCTTTTTTTGGTTTCCTTTGTAGAATCTCTTGTTCAAACTTGTACGTGGAAATTCCTCCACTTCAAAATGAGCAGAGGAGAATGGCTGCAGGTTGGGATTTCCTTGGAGGACTGGCAGCCTTCTGTCCGCCCTGGGACAGAACAGGGGAACTTGAATTCTTTGTACTTGTTCAAGTCCATGGGAAGAGTGGGGGCAGGGAAGGAGCAGCAGGACCAGACCACCCCTGCACTTTTCCTCTGTGTCCTTGAGCAGGGCTGCAGGAGCAGGGGGAACCAGGCTCCTCTCTATGGAGCATTGGGAAGGGCTAGCCTGGATTTGGGTTCTGTGACCTGCATCAGATCTTGTCTTCTGTCCTTCCTCGTGATGGGAATGGCAGCATCACAGCCAAGGAGAAGACTGTTGTTCTACAAATGTCAGCATCCTCATGCCTTGGAAGAGGCAGCCTTTCATGTGCTGGTGGGTCTCCTCCGCATGTAACTCGTCTGTTCTTACACTGTATTCCCTTGAGTGTCTTTTATGATTTAATCGATCTATAGAGGGTTGCAAGATTTCAAGGTTGTCACAAGAGCAGCACAAAATTTGGGGGAAAAAACTAAAAAAAAAGAAAGATCTAATTGGGGTCATAGACCCCAGTTTATACTCCACCATAAACTTGGGCAGCTGGCAACGCCTTGACCTTGTTTTTTTTCATCTGTAAAATGGTTGTTTTTTTTTTCCCCATCTGTAAAATGAAGTCTGGGGGCTTAAATGATTTCCAAGTTCCTCTGAGAACGAAGTCTTTCTCTTAAGGATTTGTTCTTAAATGTCACCATCCCATTTTTAAAGCATATGTTTGGGGTGATTCCCCAGGTGAGCATGATCCTGTGTTGTATCCAAGGGAGTTTGTCCTTCGGTCTGACTGTGGTCACCTGTCATGATTGACTGGGGCCTTGGCTTCTTTGGAAGGTAGAATTTTGAATCCTCCGAGGGGCTGGCCCGATGCCAGACCCTTACCCCCTCCTGCCTCTTACCCCCCTCCCCCAAATGTTCTGACGAAAAAGATTCTTTTGAAGCTTCCTGCTAGACCTGTCCATTAATCTTGCTTCTTTCAAACCTCCACGTGATGAATGTCCATCCTTGAATTCCGACAGTTCGAGATGAGGTATGTTTCACTGTTCAATCACCAAATTGGAGTGAATTTATTTCCCAGCACACGAGGCCACGGAGGGACAGACGGCTGGTCCTTGTTGGCTGTTTCCAGCCCCCGCCTCGCTCACCGCCCAGATTTCCTTTGTCCACCACCCTCTCCGCAGCCTCCATCGTGCCAGGTACCCCATACCCCATGAAAGTGGAGAAAATGCCTCTTTCCTTCCCACTCTTCCAAACTCTGCCAGCTCCTTCCACCCCTGCCCACCTCCCCAACCCTCCCCCCCCCCCAACACGATTTTCCTCTGATGAGATTTCCTCTCAGAGGGAATATTTTGGTCCTATTCTCTGTTCCCAAACAAATTCCCCTGGTTCTTTCAATCTGGTTTCAATCAACATAATCACAGTCTGTTCGGTGATATCAACTCTGCCTTGATTTGTTCATGTAATTCACGCTCTGGCCTCCACCCCTCGGGCTGTTTTATATACACACACTCAAATGCCTATATGTGTGTATATATTACATGTAATGTATGGATATCATGTATTGAAAGAAGGATACGCTTTCCATCATGCCTGTAATTTCTTTTCATCTTCCTCCAAGTCAGTATCTTAATGCACGTCACCTCCACTGGGCTCATTGTGAGAACCCTTGGGGCTCTCTTTATTTTTTTAAGAACAGCTATGTAAATCTGGGTCACAAAGGAGTTATAAACTGCAGGCAGACTTCTTTTATCTCCCAGTGTAAATCCCATGCACCTAATGGAGTTGTGCAGAGTGAGGTGGGCGATTTGTCTGTTTGACACATGCCTTACCCATGCCGTGGAGCATTTTCTCCTTGGTCTTTGTTCATTTTCTAAGTCCTTTGTTTTATCTGGAGGAAGAGAGATGAAGCAGCCCTGGGAAGCCCACAGGTAGGAGGTCAAGGCTGGCAGATCAGTGATAGAATCTCAGTAACCCCACCACACGGACGACTATTGTTTAATTGCTCAGTCCTGTCTTGACTCTGCGACTCCACGGGCTGTAGCCGGCCAGGCTCCTCAGTTCGTGGAATTCTCCAGGCAAGAATATTGGAGTGGGTTGCCATTTCCTATTCCAGGGGATCTTCCCGACCCAGGGATCGAACCTGCTTCTCCTGCATTGGTAGGTGGATTCTTTCCCCTTGAGCCCCCAGGGAAGCCCACACTGAATTTTACTAGCCAGTAATTACACTGCCCTGTTTGTGCCAGGATACAGCAAAGCAGGACACTTGTCCAGGTCATGGTAAAACCCTTCCCCTCACCCAAAACAAAACCTATTGAGTCATTAATCTTAGAGAAGAAGGTGGAGGTCCCCTAGAAAAGAGAAGTCAGCTGAAATACTGAATTGATGTTGTAAATCCATAACAGACAGTTCTGGCAAGTCGTAGATTTCCTGGCCAGAGCAGGCACTTAAGAGAGAAATATTTTCTTGAATTCTGAAAATTTCACATTACCTTTTAGAGCCACAGTTCAGAGGACTCAGAGTTGCCTTCTCAGACAGCAGGCTGGGAGGGGAGGGACCCAGTTTAGGAGGGGAGGGGCTGGAGTGGACAGAGTCCTGGGGAGAGAGGAAGGACTCACCATGGTGGGGTCAGCAATGTTCCCGGGTGCAGTGGTTCTCTTACAGCATACAGGGCAAGGAGAATCTCACGCCTCTTCACCGGGTTATGCAAGAACCTAGAATTAGATGGGATTTTACAACTAGTCTAGAACTAACCCTGGCCAGCAAGGCAAAATATGGAAACACTGGCCGCCCTGCCTTGATGGTCACAAATCTTATTGAATGCGTGCCTCTTTCACATTCCAGAATAATATAAAAATAATTTTGGCACCTTGCATTTAATTTTTCTCTCAATTTTGAGATAATTTTAGACCCGTGTCATCCATTATGTTTTTAATTATCCCTGTCTTTGATTTATTGAGATCCTCGGCAGTTAAAGAGCTTCCCAGATGGCGCTAGTGGTAAAGAACCTGCCTGCCAATGCAGAAGATGCAAGAGATACCTGTTCAGTCCCTGAGTTGGAAAGATCCACTAGGGAAGGACATGGCAACCCACTCCAGTATTCCTGCCTGAAAAATCCCATGGACAGAGGAGCTTGGCAGGCTGTGATCCATAGGGTTGCAGAGAGTCAGACACAACTGAAGTGACTTAACATCCGTGCATGCCAGTATTTAAAAACCAGAATGAGAAGAACCTCATTCCCCTTTGGCATTGTCAATGATTCACAAGTTCATTTTCAGGAAGACTAAGTCATAGAGTTTTCACGGGAAGAATCAAAGGGTTGGGATGGTGCCCCTCCTCTGAATCAGGGATAGGTCAGTGCAGTTCAGTTCGGTCACTCAGTCATGTCTGACTCTGCGACCCCATGGACTGCAGCACACCAGACCTCTCTGTCCATCACCAACTCCCAGGGTTTACTCAAACTCATGTCCATTGAGTCAGTGATGCCATCCAACCATCTCATCCTCTGATGTCCCCTTCTCCTCCCGCCTTCAATCTTTCCCAGCATCAGGGTCTTTTCACATGAGCCAGTTCTTTGCATCAGGTGGCCAAAGTATTGGAGTTTCAGCTTTGGCATCAGTCCTTCCAATGAATATTCAGGATTGATTTCCTTTAGGATGAATGGTTGGATCTCCTTGCTGTCCAAGGGACTCTCAAGAGTTTTCTCCAACACCACAGTTCAAAAGCATCAATTCTTTGGCGCTCAGCTTTCTTTATAGTCCAACTCTCATATCCATACATAATTACTGATTGGGGACAGGACCTCTTTCTTACTTCTGCCGAGAGCGGGAAACTGGATGAAGGGCCATAGGTTCCAAGCAGTTGTGACAGCATGCCCAGCTTCTAAGTCTGGTGCATCCTAGTTTTGTGGCAGGAAAGCGTACCCTCAGCCTGAAGTTTAATTCCTGAATCCTCTGCCACAGTCTGGATGCCGAGGTGGAAGTGAGGACATCCGTGTTTCCCAGGCGTTCTTCTTGGTGCTTGAGTGACCACGTGTGCAGGTACCTACATCACCCACCCACCCTCCCTTGGCTGCAGGGCAGGGGCTATGCCCTCCTCTTTCCTTCCCTCCCTTGAGAGCATGCCTTGCTTTCTCCAGGGTCCCTGATATGATGACTGGAGAAGGGGGTCCCAGGACCAGAGATGCCGTTTCCACACCATCCTTCCTTCCCCTGCCTCTGCCCACTCCGACTGGTCCAGCAGGGCCGCGAGATCAGAAGCCTTGTCTTCCCTTCCTCTGCAAAGTCCCGGGCACCCTGTGGGCATGCCACTCAGCCCGGAGGCTTCTTCCCCTGCAGCTCTGGCTGTGAGATGAGCGTGTCGCCCAGATGACTTCCGATAACGGCTGTTATTTTGAAATGCACAGTGCCTGTCTCCCGCCGCTGGTGTTCACAGAAGCTGGGCATGTTGTCAACACCTGCTCTTAGCTGCTTCCCGTCCCCACCCTTCCTTCTGGCAGCGCAGACTGCAGTTCATTTCCTCTATCATGGGCTCCTCTCCTCCCCGTGACTACGCATTGGATATTTAAATAGTTTATTCATCCACCAGTGTAGTCTGTGTGAAGACTCACGGACTTGAAAACACTAAAACTCCCTCTGGTTTTTATAGACTGTTTCACGGGCTATTAATGTGGAGCAGACGGCCTCTGCAAACAGCCATTTACAAGGGTTCCGGACACCTGGATTCATCCACTAGGGAGTGAACTTAAATGAGTCGCCTTTCTCTTTGGGCCTCCTCATCCATCACACTATGTGAGTTTGGGAAACTTGTACAATAGTGTATGGAAATTAGTTGGTCATCCTGAAACACAGAGATGTGATCTTGTGGGCACTCTGTACCCATCAAGAACATGCCCAGGCTCTTCCCTGGTGCTCCAGTGGTTAAGAATCCGCCTCTCAATGTGGGGGACAAGAGTTCAATCCCTGATCAGGGAACTAAGATCCCACATGCCAGGGGTCAACTACATCCACTCACCTCAACTCGAGAAAGCCCACATACTCCAACAAAGACCCAGCACAGCCAAAAAAAAAAAAAGACCCAAAGAAACAAAAATCTATACCCAAAAGATTTGGGAAAGACAGCAGGGGATGGGTATGGTGTATGGAGTGGAGACAGCTAATGAGAGCTGTCGCCCTTCCCAGACGCCTTTCAGAAGGGTCAGCTTTGGTGTCAGCTGCTTATTACATGATCTCCTTGTGTGGCTGGACTGCTCAGGAGCTCTTCTTGGGAATATGGAAGGGGGTCTGGTGGGGGCCAGTGAAGAAGAGCAGGAAGTCTGCATGAAGAGGCCTTGGAGAGAAGGGGAGAGCTTTGCATGAGACTTGGATTTGTTCCCCTAGAGTGGGGGTCCCAGGCCTCTGGGATCTGGTGCCTGATGATCTGAGGTGAGTGCAGGCGTGCCCAGTCGCTTACGTCATGTCCGACTCTTTGCGACCCCATGGACTGTAGCCCACCAGGCTCCTCTGTCCATGGGATTCTCCAGGCAAGAACACTGGAGTGGGTTGCCATTCCCTTCTCCAACAGACTTTCCCAACCCAAGGATCCAACTCAGGTCTCCTGCACTGCAGGCAGATTCTTTACCATCTGAGCCATCAGGGAAGCCATCGATCTGAGGTGGAGCTGATGAAATAGTAGAAATAAAGTGAACAATAAAGGTAATGTGCTTGAATCATCCTGAAACCATCCCTTCCGTGGAACATTGTCTTCCATGAAACCAGTGCCTGGTGCCAAAAACCTTGGGGATTGCCGCTCCATAGAATTAAAAATTGGACCTCTTTGGTGGGAGAGTCTCTGCTTTCTAGGGAAGGAAAAAGTGGATGTTAGCGTCTTGTGGATTGTGTCTTGGTAAATGGTAGGAAGCTCAAGAGAGATGAGGGACCCCACCCCCCCAATGTGATGCATGGATCCTGCAAATCTGGTGCAGGAATGCATTGTGTACAAGACAGAAAACTGATTTGGGGGCCTGGACTTCTGTCTGTGTATTGTCAGTGTTCACCTGGTTTCATTTTGATAAATGTGATCTTTGAGATCTGGTCCAGAAAGCATCACCTGGCAAGAGGGATGTGATTTAGCTAAGAGTCAGGTTGCCATCTATGTGGAATCAGGCACTAAAGAGGGAATAACTTGAAATTAGTTTTTAATATCATGTAACAGTTTAGAATCCCGGGACTATGTGGATGAAAAGAGGGCTCAGGGTTGGTGTGGTGGGGAAATAGGACCAGGCATGGCGTGTGTGTAAGTATTGTTGTCGTTCAGTCGCGAAGTTGTGTCTGCCTCTTTGCAACCCCACGGACCATAGCCCTCCAGCCTCCTCTGTCCATGGGGTTTTCCAGGCAAGAATACTGGAGTGAGTTGCCATTTCCTTCTCTAGGAGATCTTCCTGACCCAGGGATTGAACCCACGTCTCCTGCATTGGCAGGCGGGTTCCGTACCACTGAGCCACCAGGGAAGCCCAGGCGTGAGTATTGAGTTGGCCAAAAAGTTCATTCAGGTTTTTTCCATAGCATCTTACAGAAAAATCCAAAGGAACTTTTTGGCCAACGGAATATTTAGGAAAAAGATTAAGTGCCAGTGGGTGGAGATGGAGGTCTGGCTCGGTCACTGAGTGGCTTTTTGCCACTGGACAAATCATTTCGTCTTCCCAAGATTCAGTTTTCTTAAACATAAAGTAAATATTGGCCCTTATATCTCATGGAGCTACCATAATGATCAATTCAAAAATACACAGAACAATGTATATGTTAGGAATTTCTACAGTGACGCTGGAAGCCACAACTGCCGCCACCCTCACTTTTCCGCTTCAGTGGTTACTTATTTTCTGTCCTTTCTGGTCCGTTCATCTGCCCCTGTCGTTTGAACCTGCCTGGGATGGGGGAGGGGAAGTGCTGATCTTCCACGATGCCCAGCGACTGGGCAGGTTTTCAAGGCTTCACCTTCATTGCTGGTCTGTTTTCTCATCTGCACCTGTCTTTTCCCTGCTGGTCCCCGGTTCCTGGGATGCTGAGGGGGAAAGTCACAACAGGGGGAAGTGGTGGGATCAGAGACCAGGAGCTAGTCTCAGAAGAGGCTTTTTGTTATATGGAGTAAAGTAAGTCAGAAAGAGAAAAACAAGGATCATATATTAATGCATATATATATATATATATACATAGAGAGAGAGAGAGAGGGAGAGAATCTAGAAAAATGGTACTGATAAAGCTTTTTTCAGGGAAGGAAGGGAGACGCAGACATAGAGAACAGACTTGTGAACACAGTGGGGGAAGGGAGAGGGTGGGATGAATTGAGCAAATAGCGTTGAAGTACATACACTATCACAAGTGGAATAGATAGCTAGTGGGAAGTTGCTATATAACACAGGGAGCCCAGTCTGGTGCCCTGTGATGACCTACAGGGTTAGGATGGTGGAAGGGGAGGGAGGCTCAAGAGGGAGGTGACATATGTTTAATTATGGCTGATTTGCGTTGTTGTACAACCGAAGCCAACATGACAGCGTAAAGCAATTTTCCTCCAATTAAAAAATAAAAATATATTAAGTGGGAGTGATATTAAAAAAAAAAAGAAGTAGGCTTTTGCTTTCTGTTCTAGAAGATCAGGGATCAGTGACCTCAGATTTCCATGCTGACGCCTGTGTTAATTTACCCCCAGACCTGTTATTCAGTGAATTTTGAAAGGGTTAAAAAAAAATTCTCCAGTGTTATTTGTCTTTGGGTGGGGAGAGCGCTGTGTCTGAAGTCCACTTGTCAGCTCTGTGTATTCCTGGGAGGATTCAGCAGAGATCCTGGCCCATTTGGTTCAGATACAGCCTCCCCTCGCCCTCAAAGCTCTTGCTGAAGACGTGACCCCGAACCTTCTTTCTGTCACCCAGTCAAGCCTTCTTCCTCTTTACCTTTTACCTGCTCAGCTCTTCCCAGATGCTTGTCCGTCTCCTGGGAGTAAGTTCTTTCTGATCCGCACACGGCACCCTGCAGGCCACGTTGTTCCAGAGTCTGTGTTAGGCACTGAGGCTGCAGGGCTGAGGGAGATGGGCCCTGCCCTCCGGCGCATGCAAGCCGGTGGTCATCTCGAGCCACTCAGGACACCTGGCCTGGCGGGAGGGTTCCGTGCCTGGCCTGGAAGATTCCACATGCTGCGCGGCAGCTGAGCCTGTATTCCATGACGACTGAGCCCACAAGCCCGGAGCCTGTGCACAACGAGAAGCCACTGCAATGAGAAGCCTGCACGCCACAACTAGAGAAAGCCCGTGCATAGCAGCCAAGACCCAGCGCATTCAAAAATAATAAACAAATAAATTATTTTTAAAAAAAGAGAATGTGCTGAAGGGTAGTTTGAGGAGGTGGTATACGATCAAGGTCAGAGGACCAGCTAGTTAAAGGGAAGGGGCGGGATACTGTGCTGGGGAGTCATCATGGACCCTTAAAGAGGTGAGAGCACTTGGTGAGTTTGTAGAATCTCGACCCCTCCTGTTAAGAGTGGTACCCAAGGCTGGACCAGGAAGGGCCCAGTGCCAGTTGGAGGAGGTTGGGCTTCACCATGAAGGCTTTCTTGATAGAAGAGAACAGACATTTCTCCATCTCGGGAGTGACCCAGTCAGGCTCTACTTTAGAAAGACTTTTCAGGTTCAGTGTGGAAAGGAAATGAGAAGTAGTCTGGGAAAAGGTGGAAGCAGGGTCTCAGAAACCAACTAAGAGCACACAGGAGTAACTCCAGCGAGAGAGAGAGCGTGGACTGCAGGGAAAAGAGGTGTGGATTGTCATGAGGCAGAATCAACTGAAATGGAAGATTAGTGTGTTATGAGTCAGGAAGCTCCCTTGGAGGAGGGCATGGCAACTCACTCCAGGATTCTTACCTCAAGAATCCCATGACAGGAGAGCCTGACGGGTTACAGTCCATGAGGTCGCTAAGAGTCAGACACAACTGAAATGACTTAGCATGTTTGCATGTGCTAAGGGGGGTGGTGTAGGGAAGACAAGCATCGTCTTTGGTGAATGCTGATACCCTTACTTACTCTAGAGCATGCAGAGGCACTGGAGGAGGAAGAGGAGGGCTGGGGGTGGGGTGATGGTGACTTCAGCTTGGGATACATTGCCCTTCAGATGCCCTTGAAACAGTCAAGTAGGGATGTTCAAGAGGAGGTTGGATCTATGGGTTTGGAGTTTAGGAGGGAAGTCTGTGCTGGGGCTGTGAACATGGACGTGACCCCCCACACGAACAGGTGCGCAGCCCAAGGTACATAGGAGAGCCAAAGACAGGATTTGGGGAAACGACACTGGCAGAGTGCAAAGGTGAACACCAGTAACAATTGGAAACCGTGGGAGATTCACAGAGGCTGGAGGAGGCGGGTCGGGAGGCTACTGGAGGAGGAGCTGCAAGACTTCTGCCTGATTTTCAAGCGAGGGGCCCAGGGCTGTTCTGGGAGGGCGCTGGAGGTGAGGATGGATGAAGGGGACCCTGCCCGAGGCCATGGCAGGTGGAGGGGGTGGAGGTAACTGGTCCAGGTGCTTCTAAATGCAGCTGGGCTGGGGCCAGCTTAGGGGAGAACTATGTTCGTTTCCTTGTTTAAGTTGGCAACGTGAGCATTATGGACACACCTCGTTTTATGGTGCTGTACTTTATCGCCCTTCCCAGACCTTTTTTTATTTTTTTTTTAACAAATGGAAGGTTTGTGGTAACCCTACTTCAAGCAAGTCCATCAATGCCGTTTTTTTCAATTGCATTTGCTCACTTTGTGTCATTGTGTCACGTTTGGGTCATTCTGTCTTCTTATTTGTGATGGTGATCTGTGAAGAGTGATCTTTGATGTGACGGAAGGCTCAGATGATAGCATTTTTTAGCAAAAAGGTATTTTCTAATTAAAGCATGTACACTTTTTGTTGTTTGGATTTTTTTAATTGGGATATAGTTAGTTGCTTTACAGTGTTGTAAGACAAAGTGAATCAGCTGCATGGATACATATATCCCCTCCCTCTTGAGCCCCCCTGCCCATCCCCCCATCCCACCCCTCTAGGTCATTTCAGAGCATCAAGCTGAGCACCCTGTGCTAGCAGCTTCCCGCTAGCTTTCTAATTAATACCTGGTAGCGAATATACATCAATGCTGCTCTCTCAGTTCATCCCACTCTCCCCTTCCACCTCTGTGTCCACAAGTGTGTTCTCTATGTCTGCACCTCTATTCCTGCCCTGCAAATGGGTTCATCTGTCCCATTTTTTAGATTATATATAAGTCTACTTCATCTAGATTTTCTAGATGAAGTAGGCAGGAGCATTGTGTCTAGAATGTGTTTTGTTTTTTTTTTCATAGACACAATACTACTGCCTACTACATGGACTTAACAGTATAGTGTAAACATAACTTTTATATGCACTGGGTAGGCAAAAAATTGGTGTAACTTTCTTTACTGTGATATTTGTTTTGTTGCAAGTGATCTGGAACTGAACAGACAGTGTCTCTGTGCTCGGCTTGTGTCTTCTGAGGAAAGGAAATCTGCAGAGAGGCTGGCTGAAGATAAGGCTGGGAAGCAGGCCCTGATGGAAGCAGGATTCTGAGGGAAACGGAGAGAGTGGGACCAGTGATGTTACTGAAGAGGCCATTAGAGAGGAAATGTGACAAGGACCACTCAGACCCTCAGAGGAAATTGTGGCTGGACTCAGGGTGAGCATGGGTCCTGGTTGACCCAGGGAAGGCCTGCAGTGCCATGATTACCCCAAGCAAATGATGAATTGTGTCCCTTTTCACTTGAGAAAGTTGACTGGTTGAGTAAAGCATCTGGTCACTTCAGCTGTGTGCATTCAGGGAGACGAAAAGTGAAAGTGAAAGTCGCTCAGTCGTGTCCGACTCTTTGTGACCCCGGTGGACCCTATAGTCCCTGGAATTCTCCAGGCCAGGATACAGGGAGACATGGGGGGTGCAAAGTGAGGGGTTCCTATCTGGGGGACCCTTTTTTAAAAATTTCTCTGAAGTAGGAGACAAGCTTTTCTGTGCTCAAGACTTCAGAATATAAATTCACTTTTTAAATTAATTTTTTGGGGTATAGTTGCTTTGCAATGTCATGTCAGTGTCTGCTATGCAGCAAAGTGAATCAGTTCTATGTACACACATATCCACTCTTTTTTGGATTTCCTTTCCATTTAGGTCACCACAGAGCACCAAGTAGGGTTCCCTGAGCTACACAGCAGGTTCTCATTAGTTATCTATTTTATACACGGCATCAACAGTGTATCTCTGTCAATCCAGATCTCCCGATTCATCCTATCCCACCGTCCCCCCTTGGTATCCATATATGCGTTCTCTATGTCTGTGTCTCTATTTCTGCTCTGCAGATAAGTCCATCTGTACATTCTTCCAGATTCCACGTGTAAATGATATTATACAATATTTGTCTTTCTCTTTCTGACTTTCTTCACTCTGTGTAATAGGCTGTAGGTTCATCTTCCTCGTTAGAACTGACTCAAATGGGTTCCTTTTCGTGGCTGAGTAATACTCCGTTGTATGGATGAACCACATCTCCTTGATCCATTCCTCTGCCGACGGACATTCAGGTTGTTTCCATGTCCTGACTGTTGTCAGTAGGGCTGCACTGAGCTTTGGGGCACGTGCATCCTTTCAAATTCTGGTATATCTGGATAAATGCAGTTTTGAAAGAGCTGTTGTGAGGAACAGAAGAAAGACCTGATGTAGGAAGAACAGCAACAAACCTGATCTATAGCAAGGGCTAAGCTGAACCTGAGAACGTAAATTCACTCAGCACCAGAGAGTGCCCAAGCCGCCCTTCCCCTTTCCCGGCAGCCTAAATGACGGCTGGAGAAAGAGATGCTTGACTGACCTGAGGTTGAGGGTGTGCAGGGTAGATGTGACCAGGGAGGGAGTAGGAGAGGGACCAAAGCAGAGGAACATGGGGAAAACTCAGACCCACGGTCAGCTCTGTGCAGGAAGACGTGTATTGAAGCATTATTTATGAGAAGGCGTGTGTGCGAAGTTGCTTCAGTCATGTCCAACTCTTTGTGACCCCATAGACTGTAGCCCTCCAGGCTCCTCTGTCCATGGGATTCTCTGGGCAGGAATACTGGGGTGGGTTGCCATGCCCTCCTGCAGGGGATCTTCCCGACACAGAGATCGAACCCAATCTCTTGTATCTAGCCTGTGTGGCAGGCAGGTTCTTCACCACTAACGCCACCTGGGAAGTCCCATTTATGAGAATGCATGCATCCTTAGTTGCTTCAGTCATGTCCAACTCTTTGCAACCCCATAGACTGTAGCCCACCAGACTCCACTGCCCGTGGAATTTCCCAGGCGAGAATACCGGAGTGGGTTACCATTTCCTTCTCCATGGGTTTATGAGAATGGAGACTTGGAGATTATAAGCTTCCTACATAGAGGGTATAATCTAGTGAATGGTGTCATATTCCTTGAATGGAATATTATGCAGCCATCAAAACTTTGTTTAGTTAGAATTTTAATATGATGATAGAATGCTTAGATTATAAAATTAAGTAAGAAAGCCGAAGAACAATGTACGTTCAATAGTCTCAACTTTGTGTTGTGTAGAAAAACTTTGCATGTGTTTAGAAAAGAGTGGTTTGAATGTTCTATCATGATATTTGTGGGAAATGATAGGTTTCTGTATGTATTTTTATATTTTTAGAATGTTCTCCAATAGGCTCTTATGACTTTTATAACATGGGAAAAGAATCTCTCTAGGGAAATTTATTCAAGGAAAAAATTCTTTAAACATAGGAAGAGTGTATGCAATCATGGATTAATTTGGTCTCTGCTTTCTCTTTTTCTCTTTGACGGGAAACATCACCCAGAAAATGGGGTGGTGTTTGAGAAGTGGGTTGTGGTGTCAGACATACCTGACTTTAAATCCCAGCTCTAGTTTGTAGAGTGGTCTGTGGTGTGATCTCAGGCAAATTGTTTTCTCTGGGGCCCTGTTTCTTTATTTAGGGCTTCCCAGGTGGCTCAGTGGTAGAGAATCTGCCTTCCAATGATGGAGACACAAGAGATACAGGTTTGATCCCTGGGTCAGGAAGATCCCCTGGAGGAGGGCATGGCAACAAACCCACTCCAGTATTTTTGCCTGGAAAATTCCATGGATTAGGAGCCTGGTGGGCTACAGTCCATGGGGTCACAAAGACTCAGACATGAATGAGCCCAGCACAGTTTCTTTATTTACCAAATAGAGAGAATAATGCATGCCCTCAGTCTCTTTACAATTCCTAAACCCACCAAGCTCTAAAAACCCAGAGACCTTTCTTAAGGTTTCAGCAGATACATTTGGCTGCAAAATATGACCTGAATTGACATCATCTTTATTTCCTTTAAGTGAGTATTTATAATTTTGCAACAGAAATACCACCTTGTTTAATCACGGGTGCTGTCACAGACCCATTGAGAGTGTTAGGTAATATACAGTAATATACAAGGTTCCAGATAAGACACTGCTGACTATGGGCCCTGCCTCGGGGTTATCACAGAGTTAAATCAGATTGTACAGAATTCATCTTAATGCAGTTTGAGGCAGGAGACAATGTTCAGTGAGGCTAACTATCATATTTATTGATATAATTATTCTTGAGCCTTCACTTTGTACATAATGTGTGATTTCTGCTTGCTTTCTTTTCCTCGCATTCCTTTCATTATTGGGATCTTTGAGAAGACAGAAGTGTCATTTATTTGGGGCAATTATTCAGTCACTAAGTTGTGTCCAACTCTTTGCGAGCCTATAGACTGCAGCATGCCAGGTTTCTCTGTCCTTCATTATCTCCCAGAGTTTGCTCAAACTCACACCCATTAAGTCAGTGATGCCATCCAACCATCTCATCCTCTGTCACCCCCTTTTCCTCCCGCCCCCAATCTTTCCCACCATCAGGGTCTTTTCCAACGTGTCAGCTCTTCACATCAGGTGGGCAAAGTGTTGGGGCTTCAGTTTCAGCATCAGTCCTTCCAGTGAATATTCAGGGTTGATTTTCTTTAGGATTGACTGGTTTGATCTCCTTGTTGTCCAAAGGATTGTCAAAAGTCTTCTCCAACACCACAGTTCGAAAGCATCAATTCTTCGGCACTCAGCCTTCTTTGTGGTCCAACTCTCACATCCATATGTGACTACTGGAAAAACCATGGCTTTGACTAGACAGACCTTTGTCAGCAAAGTGATGGCTCTGCTTTTTAATACACTGTCTAGGTTTGTCATAGTTTTTCTTTGGGGCACTTAGGTTGACATTGTTTAAAGCACAGGAGTGGAAGATATGGGAACTTACAGCAGAAAATTCTCCTGCCTCTTTTCTTCCAAGTTTCTAATTTCCTAAAGAGTAAGCCATGGAGAATTATGCATGTTAACAGGGCACCCAGATAGTTGAAGATCTAATCAAAGAATAAGTCTTATTCCCTTGGTGAAGAATTATATTTCAAAGCACACGTGTTCATTGTGGAATCGTAGCATATTTACAGCATACTTGCTCTACATTTAAAGATGCACTTTGCTTCAAGCTAAAAGTAGTGAAATATATGTGTGTGTGTATACATATTTGATGAGAAAGTAGTTATTTACTGCTTTCCATAGGAATTCACAATATGATTTTTTTTGTTGCAAACCCTTGTAGTATCTTTAACATATAATTCAATTCACAGAAATGTGATTTGCACTCAACCTTTTCAGAGGCGCAAGTAGGGTACAAACTGAGGTCATTCCTTCCTGTTCTTGGATGAGTCCTTGTTTCATAAATTCTGTCAGTGTGGCACTAGCCAACTGTGTTATTAACATCACCAAGGGGAATTCAAACGTATCATGTTGTAGGATCAAAAGTTCCACATTCTGAATCAGCGCCAGTATGTTTCCAGACCCTTCAGTTTGACCAGAGTCTGCAGCCATTTCCCTCTCCTCACCGTCTGACTCACCCACTTCAGGGTAGAGGTCACTCTCTGCTCCCACCCATCGCCGTGACCGCATCAGTGTCCCCAACAGTTGTGGAGTGTTTTGCCTTCATGTTTTGCCTTCCAGAGCCTCGGGTCTGGAAAGAAGTGTTTTGCAATCCTCTCTATTAAATCCAGTTAAGCTGGTCATTTCGACTGCATGCCTGGAAACTCACTAGAACATTCTTTCTAGTAAACCAAAATAGATCTTCCCAAAGTAGAAGGCCTGTAATGCTTTGCAGATTGGTCCAGAGGCAGCAGAGCTGATGCCTTGGCCAGGAGTGACCTCCTGTCATAAAGCCCTAACCTTCTCCCACTCCAGCTCATCAGGTCCTCTGTGGCCTTTATACTGTGTGTCCAGCACAGGGTTAGGACTCACATTCCTGCACATTCTTGGGTTCCAACTTCCCCTCTCTGTTAATCCGTTCATTAGCACCAAATCGCAGGGTTCCTTGCCAAGCCCATCAAGCATAATTGGAACTTCTGAAGTCAGATCCCCCAATTACGTTCGTTCGGGTGTCTCATTAGCCTTGTGTGTCATCCCAGCCCATCCTCAGACATGTTTTCCTTCACGATTGTTGTCATTTTCTTAATGCAGGTATTGTTGAGAAAGATTGTTTTTAACAAACACTTTTGCTTAGCCAGTTGTTTGATCTCCAGAGTACAATAAATCCTCAGTGAAACGGAGCCGGGAATGGGGGAAGAGGGGGACTGAGGGAGGCTTAGAGAAAAGTAGGTGGAGAACTTGAGCCAAGGACCAGCCCCGCCCACCTCCCCCCACACAATGATGCTCCTGCGCTTAGAGATGGCCCGACTTGGGAAATGATCCCCTTTGTGTAAATGGGTGCATCCAAGGTGCAGTGAGCCTAGAGCAAAGTACAGTGTGCGTTTTGTAGCTCCAGGGATTCTCTTCAAGTTAACTGAGAAATGGAGGACCTCGGACTTCCCTGGTGGTCCAGTGGTTAAGAATCCTTCTTGCCAATGCAGGGTACATGAGTTCGGTCCCTGATCTGGGAAGATTCCACATGCCACAGGGCAGCTAAGCCCATGCGCCACAGCCACTGAGCCTGCCCTCTAGAGCCTGTGCTCTGATACCAGAGGAGCCTGCACGCTGCAACTAGAGAGTAACCCCTGCTGGCTGCAACCAGAGAAAGCCCGGTGTGCGGCGACAAAGACCCGGCATAGCCAAAAATAAGTTAGTTTTTTTAAAAAAACATGGAGGTTTTCTACTTCCTGGACAACTATAGGAGTGTGCTCTGTCTTCTGGACAAGACTTTGAGAATAGAGAGGGTTATCTTTTCTAGAGTTGTAGGATCAGGAGTCAGAGAACAGGTTTCTGGTTCCGGCTCTGATGGCTTTGAACTCATTGCTTACCTCCTCTTATGCCCTAAATTTCTCAGCTTTAAAATAGCAATGTGTGCTAAGTCGCTTCAGTCGTGTCTGATTCTCTGCAACCACATGGACTGTAACCCGCCAGGCTCCTCTGTCCTTGGGATTCTCCAGGAGAATGGGCTGTCATGCCCTCTTCCAGGGGATCTTCCCCACCCAGAAATCGAATCCTCCTCTCTCATGTCTCCTGCCTCGGCAGGAGAGTTCTTTACCACTGGCATCACTAGGGAATCCCATTAAAATAGCAATACCCTCTCTTAATAATTTTCCTAACTTCATCTCTACCCAAAAAGCTACACACAGTGGGATGTAAGTTATGAACTGCAGTCCTTGGCGTATATATATAGTCCGTACTCCATGTAGCATCCTTTCTTCTTTAAGAGAACAGGTGGCCCTGCCATGTCCCCAGTTTCTCTGCCTGCCCCCTTTGTCTGTTTTGGAACACCTTCAGCTTCTTGATGGATGCTTTACCCACTTCTCCTGGGTGTGTTGGTTAGATGAAGGGGTCGCCTCACTGCCTGCCTCACGGCAGCCTCTGCTTGCTTTCCTGAGCACCCATGGAGACCTGGAGCCTTTAACTGTAATTGTGCTTTTGAGGAAGAGTCGCTCCACACAGTTCTGTCCCTGGACCTATTCAAGGTCATCTTCAGCCCTTCCGACTCAACCTCTTCAGAGCAGCAGAAACCTATCTTCTTGGGTCTTTTGGGAAATCCAGCAAAACTAATGTGAAGTGTGCATTGCATTTTTCAAGAGTCAAGCTTAGTCCACATAAGATGCAGAGGAGGGGGGCAGGGGCGTGAGGTAGAGGTCAAGGGAGGAGAGAGGGAAGGTCTGCGAGTGTCTCCCCCACCAAAGCATTGGAAGTTGTGTTGGAAAAATCTTCAGCCTTTATTTACTACGGTGGGTAGCCACAGGAGGAGGGACGGGTGGGAGAGAGAGGAGAACAATAGGGCCTGTGTGCCTTGTCTCAGCCAGCAACGTGGTGAGCTGGGTCAGCGTGGCTCAGTTAGCCCTGGCCCTTTAAAGGAGGGTCTCCTGCAGCTGTTGGTGGTGGTGGGCTGGGGCCAAGGCAGGCGCGCCCCTGGGCACTGGGAGGCAAAGTGGCAGGAACTCCCTGGTTCCACGGGCTCCAATTCGATGGAAACCCTCACTGCTTCTTGTGCTATCGAGGGAGAGGCTTGAGGGGAGACCACAGAGGAGGTGACCGGGAAAGGGAGCGTGCGTCTCCTGCCGAGAGTGACCGACATATGGAACATGTTATCCTGAAGGGTTACAGGCTGGGGGAAAGCTCCTAGGCTTTTCCAGGGTGGGATGGGGGAGGGGCCGCCTTCCTAAACTCAAGGAGGTTTCTGAACAAAAGGAATTTGAGAAGGGTTGGAGGAATAATGAGAAATGCAAACTTGACCCAGAGTTTCTCTTTTCTGTCTCCCAGGCTTCTCCTCGGCCTGTCCTTACTTGTTTCTAATTCCTGGGGAACCCCAGAGAGCCCCTGAGGCCATGTGCCTTCCTCTTTACATGCAGGGGGTCAGTAGGACCCAAGAGCCATCTCCCACCCTCTGTGTCCACGGGGACCAGACAGAGAGCAGGGAGCCCAGAGCCTGGTCTCAGCCCCCAAGGGTGGGCAGAGCACAGGTCCTGCAAAGATTTTATCCTGATTCCCTCACTTTATGGAAGGGCCCCCTGGCTCTGCATCACCCCTTTGCAGTCAGAGCCTCAGCTGCCTGACCGTTCGCCTGTTCAGTGGGGATTGCCCTGTTCTTCATGGTTCAGGTTATGATCCTAGAGCTCTGGTTTAGATCCATCCTCCAGGAACGTTCTCAGACACTTCTGAGCAAACAATGAAGTGTCATCAGTGACAATTAAAAGGTGACGCCTAAAAGGTGACACCTCTTGTCTGCTGTACTTTTTCCATCATCTTTCACTGTGTAACAAACCACCCAGAGCTTGACAGCATAAAAAAAAAAACAACTCACCATTGTATCATTTGTTATGATGTCATGGGTCAGGGATTTGATTAGAGCTGAGTTGGGAGAATCTTCTGTGTCAGGTGGCCTTGACAGGTTGGCTGATGGCTTGGCATGGACCACCGAGGCCAGTCCACCTGCAAGATGATTGAGTTCCTTGACGAAACTGGCTGGAAGACCATGGTAGAGGAGGGTGGGTCTCTAGCATGGGTGGTCTCCTTAACTGTCAGTGACCCCCATGGTGACTTGGGGCCCCAATAACAGGCAGAAGCCACTTGGCCACTTACAACCTAGCCTTGGAAGTCAGGAAACCAGAAGGATGGAAACGGATGGAAGAGCCATCAGGTTGGAGGTGAAGTCATCCAGAGTGCTGGCAGGGCCAGAGATGGCAGGGAAACAGCATGAAATTCCAAATCTCTTGAGCCATGTGGATGTCACTAGACAATGGTACTGATGCTACATAGATCTATGTAGAAAAAGGGAAGAGTTCTGTGTTATAGGCTACCTCTTGGGCTGAGTGAGGCTGCAAGGGCTCCAGCCATCTCACAGTGTAGCATTATGCTGCACTGATCCCAATTCCCCTGTGCCTCCCAAACGAAGTTTGTCGGCAAATGCCTTGTCGGCAGTTTTCCCTCTGAGTGTCCTTATATTTACTTTTCTGGTTTGTTCCAGATGGGCAGCACAGCTCTGGGCCTCTGGAGAGCTGGCTCTGGTTCTGACTCCTTCACTAATTTGTCACCGCATATGGGGCAGGTTGTTTTTCTGCTGTAACCTTCACATTATGTGAGATTCTGGTAGATGCCAGTGCTTGGCTCGGTAGCTTTAAAAGGACATGGAGAAGCAGGAAGGACCAGAAAATGAGGCCAGTACTGAGGTTGATTTGACTGCTGAAGAAATGGCTCAGGGTTGGCAGAAGGTCCTAGAAACACAGGGTATTAGAAGCTTTGAAAAACTCTTTAGTTCAAGAATTCTTCACCTAGGATCTGTGGGTCTCTGGATTAGCTTTGGGGAGCCTGTCAACTGCCTGGAATTTTTTATGCAAGCTGTCTCCTGTGTGTGCACATGTATTTTTTTAGGGGACAGTTTCTTTCATTTTTTGTCACATTCTAAAAAGGTCAAAAATGGCTGAGGACCACTTTAGTCCACCAGCATTCTGTTATGTGATTCTTAACCAGGAGGGATAAGGCCTCCCCAGATGGTATTTGGGAAAGTGTGAGAGCTTTTTTTTGGGGTTGTCACCACGTCTGAGGGACATGATTGACATTTAGTAGGTGGGGGGCAGAGCTTCATGGGTGAGAGACAGAACCGAACAATGAAGAACTAACTGTCCTGCCCAAAATACCAGCATCAGCCCTGTGGGAAAAGCTTGTTAGGAATTGAGACCCTGGGATGAGCCATGACTATGGGCTCCTCAGTGGCCACAAAGCTGGTCAGTGGCAGAGTTGTTTTTTATTCACAAAGAGTGCCAAGCAAGGGTCCATATATATATATATATATATATATATATATATATATATATATAATTTTTTTTTTTTTTTTTTTTTTAGATTTTTTTTGATGTGGTCCGTTTTTAAAGTCTTGATTGAATTTGTTACAATACTGCTTCTGCTTTGTGGTTTGATTTTCCGGCCTCAAAGCATGTGGGATCTCAGCTTCCCAGCCAGGGTCTGAACCCATACCCCCTGCACTGGAAGGTGATGTCTTCACCGCTGGGCCAGCAGGGAAGACCTGAGTCCACAGTATTTCACTTCTCCTTGTCGATATGCTAAAATCTATGGAAACCAAATAATCAGAAATCTGTGTTATCTTCCAAAATCCAGCAATTAAAAAAAAAACAACAACCCTGGGTTGTTGGTTTTCTTTACCATCCATTAAGGATGGGGGAAAGGAATGGGTAATATTTGGGGAAACTAAAAGCACAAATAAGTGAGCCCACCTGCCTGGCATTGCACAGATATGCTTCTCAGTCACTGTGAATTGGTGATGCCCAGCCTTAGGCAGGGTAATGACCCCTTGCATTTCAGAGGACCTGTCTTGGAGGTCTCTTTCTCTGAATAAGGAAAGAAGTATTAGGGTACCAGCATGGGGCTCCCCACCTTGCTCCCTGAAAGCAGGTGGCAGGTGCCTTAGCCTCTGTGGAATGAGTTGGGAGGTGGTCTGCCGTATTGGCTAAAAACACAGCCTGAGGGTCACCCAGGGCTCTGCATCCTGGCTCTGCCTCTCGGTTGATGTGTGATCTCAGAAACAACAATTTAATCTGTCTGTACCTCAGTTTCCTGACCTGACAAGTGAGGTTGATCATTGTATCTGTGAAGATGAATTAAGATAATCCATGTAGTGTCTCTCAAAGTCCCCAGCATATGGTGGGGCTCAGTAAATATTAGCTATTATTATCAGCAATTATGAGGACTGTGTCCGTTCTGAAAGACAGCTTTGGGTCCAGAGTGTTGGTGCCAAAATTGCTTTCAGAGGGCAAGTTCTGGATTGGTTTCTGGTTTTGCCCAGCTGCCCAGAACCTGAGTCGGTCAACAGTTTGGGTCTGGATCATAACGTTTACAGAGAAGGCAGTGGCACCCCCACTCCAGTATTCTTGCCTGGAAAATCCCACGGACGAAAGTTCCTGGTAGGTTGCAGTCCATGGGGTCGCTAAGAGTCAGACACGACTGAGCGACCTCACTTTTACTTTTCACTTTCATGCATTGGAGATGGAAATGGCTACACACTCCAGTGTTCTTGCCTGGAGAATCCCAGGGATGGGGGAGCCTGGTGGACTGCCGTCTATGAGGTCTCATAGAGTCGGACATGATTGAAGCGATTTAGCAGCAGCAGCATAACGTTTATGAAATGCCTGCCACACACCTGGGTTTGGCTGGAAGATGGATTTTCTTCCTGTGTGTTCATCCCAGCCTCCCTTAACAAGTGGGCACAGAGAGCCTCAGGAAGCCTCCATGCAGGCGCCTCTCCTGTCCTGGTTTCTGGACCTGGCAGGGAGTTCAGGTGAATGATGGTGGCCGGGCGAGCCGTGGAAGGGACACCCAGCAGCGTGGAAGGAGACCTTGGCCCTCCGAGTCCCCAGACAGCGTGGTTTCCTAGAAGAGACATCCAGACCAAAGACAGACGAGGACCATGTGCCAGTCCTTCATCCTCCTGAACGGAAGGTGGCTGTGGGCCGGGGTTTATATTTGATACAAGCCGCATGGCCAAGCCTACCCTCTGACCACAGTCACTGTGGCCAAGTCCTCGTGGGGCCAAACCATCATGGTTTGGGTTGACCCCAGCCTTGCTGCCGCTACTCTGGCGGTGCGGTCATAGGTCTGGGCCTTCCAAGCCAGCTGTGGTCTTGGTTTGGAAGAGGCATCCTGAGGGCGAAGGGGAGTCCTGCCTTGGCATTTCCTTTCGCTCCCCGCTCTCAGGATGAAGCCGACTTCCTTAATCCTGCCATTTTGAGACCCACCCTTGGCTGGTTAGACAAAGTAGATAATTGATCATCATCATGATTATAATGATTAAAGACTGATAGTCATAAGCTTTCCAATACAGCTAACTTACAACTGGGTGTGTTATGCATATGCTTGACACAGAAACCCAGCTCAGACGCAAGGCGAACGTCTAGAAAAGGAAGTTTCACTTGCTTGGGGTGATTACTCTCTGATGCTAAGAGTTTCACGCCAGCCGTACCCCCAACTCTCTGTGTTACGGAAGCAATCGCCCCTTGTGTGTTTCCTCACTTGGAAAAATGGAGTTAACCCAGATGCAGAAAATGAAACTGAAATCAAGATGTCTCAGCATATGAAAGGATACAGGAATTTGGAAATAACTCGACTGTAACCTATTCTATCTTGGGAAGCTACAGTATGTGCACACACACACACAAGCCCATGCACGCACATTTCTGAGCACAGTGGCAGATGAGCATTAGTGCCCAGAGCAAAGAAAACAGAATTTACTACAATCACCATTGTGACCAGTAGCTGGATTGATTCAGACGTTCAATGTGCACATCTTTCCGTGTTCACGCTCCGGCCACTGAAATGAGAGTTGGTAGGACGGAAAGGATAAAGTGAATCTAGGCTTCCTGCGGCTTGTGTCGGCATCCCAGGCTCCTTTCAGATCTCTCTGCCAAGACGGGGCCAAGCCAGAGGGTTCCCTGCCCGGGAGTAACCATGCTGCCTTCCTCTCAGCGCGCAGTGCACTTTGTTTTGACATGTGCCATACCTTCCGTCTCTCACGGCCTTGGGGCCCAAGCAGGGGGTGCTTTGAATGATGTAAAATTCCTCTTCCAGTAGCTGTGCTGAAGCAATTCCCAGCTCTCGACTGACTTCCAGCTCAGGGCGTTTCACTTGGTTTTGGGGGAGGTTGGTTCCTCATCCCGTTCAGGGGTCTCCAGTCTTCACTTACGGGCTTCCCTGGTGGTTTAGTGGGTAAAGAATCTGCCTGCAATGCAGGAGACCCAGGTTCAGTCCCTGGGTGTGGAAGATCTCTTGGAGAAGGAAACAGAAACCCACTCCAGTATTCTTGCCTGCAAAATCCCATAGATAGAGGAGCCTGGCAGGCTATAGTCCATGGGGGTGCAAAGAGTCAGACACGACTTAGCAACTAAACCACTACAAGTCCTCACTTTCTGGCCTCCAAGAGGGACCAGTTTCAGCAATTCCTTTCTGAGGGAGGTGTCAGCCTTCTCAGGTCTCTATTTCGTCCTCCCTCATCCCAGAACCCTCCTTCCCTGTTGACCGCATGTCTCATTTCCACCGGGAAGCCAGTATCCCCTGAAAGCCAAGGAGCTTGTCTTCCTTTAGATACTGGCCAAGGGTTGTCTGTGTCAGTGGGTTTCTGAACCTGGGTTCAGAAAGTTTCAGTAAGAGGAGCTGTGCAGAGTGCATGCTTAAAGTCACTCAGCGACCCCACAGACTGTAGCCCACCAGGCTCCTCTGTCCATGGGATTCTCCAGGCAAGAACACTGGAGCAGGTTGCCATTTCTGCCCCCAGGTGTGCAGAATGAGGCGCTTTTAAGGAACAGGGTGGGAATCCATCTCCCTGCCTCTGCTGTTGCCCTGTATTGAGGCTGTGTGATGCACACCTACCCAGGTATCAAGGGTCTCACATGTAGTCTCACCAAATACAGCAGAGTGGTGAGTCTTTTTGGTTTTGGGGGGAATTTAGACCATGCCCGCCAGCATCTTCGCTGAGAGTCGTGAACTGTTCTCTGGCCTCAGCTCCATTTCTTACCCTCTCTAGAGTTCAATTTATGTATTTTTGCCCGATGGCTCAGCAAGCAAAGAATCTGCCTGCAATGCAGGAGACACAGGATATGCGGGTTCGATCCCTGGGTCAGGAAGACCCTCTGGAGGAGGGCACAGCGACCCACTCCAACATTCTTGCCTAGAGAATCCCATGAACAGAGGAGCCTGGCGGGTTGCAGTCCATAGAGTCACCAAGAGTCGGACATTACTGAAAACGCACACGAGTGCTTCCTAAGACAGGGAGTGGTCAGAGTGGCCACCCTTGGAGATGTGCTAAGAGTGAGCGAGGTGGGTCTGAGGGACACACATGGAGCCTTTGGGGAAATGGGGCCCCGGACACCCGCCCGGCCTGTACTCCGTGAGTTCATTTCTCATCCGATCCTCCCAGCCACCCCAAGTCGCTCCTTCCCTCCATCCTTCCACAAGTGTTTCCCTCTCTGTTGGTTTTGGATTCATCTCGCCCCCAGCGAGTTAACCTAAGTGTTTCCAGGCTAATCTCATCCCGCTCCTTCCAGGTCGCCGGCCCCTCGGGGGGCTGGGGAGTAATTGGTTTGTCCTCACCCGTGTTTGTAGCGCCTTCCCCCTACGCGTCATCTGTGCATTTTAATTAATCTGCCACTTTTTCCTCTCTCTTGCTTCCGGATCATTAATAAAGAGATTAAGCCAAACCAGACTGATCCCCAGCGGAGGCTCCGCTGGGACCCCTCTCTCCCAGCTCCCAGCTGGGGTCAGGGGTCAGAACACCTTCCTGTGGTCCCAGCCGACTCATTTTAAGGCCTTGGGACCCGTGTTCAGAACAAAGCCAATTTGAATTAATTTTGCAATTAAAATAGGGGAACGAACCTAGCCGGGCCTTTTATATAAAGGCCTTAGTTTAATATTTCCACCACATTCCTTTCCCTTTTGTCATTCGGCTTTAAATCTCTCGCCTTCCCACCTCTCTCCTCTTCCACTCGCTGAACAAGATATGAGGATTATCTGGCAGGATGTGGTCTTTGGGGCCCTTGGCATTCGTCAGAGACCAGGTCATCGCTGCAGCAAGTCTCCAGGGAATGAGGTCCTTCTGGCCGCAGCTGGCCAGTGTGCTGGTTCACCCCAGCCAGGAAGCACTCTCATCCCAGACAGATGTGGCTGCCCTGGATGTAATGAAACCTCTTGAATTCACATATACAACACTTGGCACATTAAAAAGCATTTCCACCTTTGATCTCATGCCTCCTGCCCAAGGAAAGCCAGAACAGAGCCTCTGGGCCTTCTGTGTAAGTCACATCCCGAGTTCCAGCACTGGGACCAAACCCAGGGTCTGAGGTGGTACATTCATGCCCCACGATGCAAAGCATGCGACAGCCACCTGCAAGAGAGACCGGAGGAGACCCGGTTTTGTTTCATTCCCTGGGGAACACTTTGCTAGGGAGTCTGGCAGGAGGAAACAGGAGTGGTGGCCTCAAACCCCTGGAAACTGCGGAGAGCTGCCTGGAAGCTTCTTGGAGAGGTGATCAGCTTGCCAGGTTGAGTTGTCCTGACTCCAGGCTTGGAACTTGAGTATCCTCTGGAAGGTGTGCGAGCCAGGACAGACAGACAGACAACAGACAGCACAGGGCCTCTGCCACAGAGCCAGACGGCCATCCCATCTGGGCTCTGCTGCCTGTTAGCTAATTATTAAACGTCCGCATGCCTTGGTTTTTCCCCATCATTAGTACCTACCTCCGAGGGGTTATTACCAAGATGAAAGATGCGGTGTCAGTACCCCACCCGGAGCGTTTTTGTGTTTGGTGTTCCCAACGTCCAGGCTACAGATTCACTCACCACAGCTGCAACAGGTGCACTAGTGGTAAGGAACCTGCCTGCCAATGCAGGAGTTTGTAAGAGACGCGGGTTCAGTCCCTGGGTCGGGAACATCCCTTGCAGAAAGGCATGGCAACCCACTCCAGTATTCTTGCCTGGAAAATCCCATGGACAGAGGAGTCTGGTGAGCTACAGTCTATGGGATCACGAAGAGTCGGACATGACTGAGCAACGCACGCATACACAGGTGCAAAAAGCAAGGTCTCCAGGTTTGTGACCGGGAGGTGGCGCGCCATGCCAGGGAAACCCAACAGCGATGGCCACTGTCTGCCACGTGTGGCCTGAAAGACCTGGGTTTCTGTGGCCTCGGACCCTGTACCTCTGTCCTCAGCAACTTCTCTTCCATTTCAGCTGCTTCTTGCAGACCCCAAGCCACTCTGTGTGTGTTGTACACTGAGCCAGAAAGGAGGAATCAGAAATTGCTCTCTTTTGAGTATTTTGAGGGATGGTGAAACCTTGTAGGAATGTTGCTCCGGGGACTGGGAAAACACCATATGTGGGAAAGCATTTCTGAGCGAGGAAAATAGCATCTGCGAGTTGGTCGGGATCTTGGAAAAGTCTGAGCGGGGGAAAGGGGCATTGGGGAGAGTGCAGGAAGGGGGCTTGCTGGGGTCTTTAACAGGTCTTTTTCCAATTATAGCCGAGAAGAGCCTGGGGACCCTGGCCTGCTGCAGAGCCAGGCCTGTATTTTCTTTGGGAGAAGAAGGCAGAGTTGATTGGCTTCCAAACCAGGCTTGGCAGAAGCCCAAACAGCATCCCAGGCCAGGAAGCCGTGTCTTGGTAGGTCTTGCCTGCTGTCGATGCTCATTCAGTAAACAGACCTGGAGACTCCATGACAGAGCAGCCCTGGGCCAGACAACAAGGCCTGGGGTGTGAGAAGGGTGTGGCCGTGTCATCCCAGAGGTGACATGCAGATGAGGATAACACAGTAGGATCATTGCTTGAACGGGGGTCTCTGTACCCTGCAGTCACCACTCGCAAAGGAGCGTAGAAGTCTCTCTGAACCGAAACCTTCACTGATGCGCCTTGCCGGGTACTGTCTTCCCTCTCCACACCCCATGCCAGGGAGCTAGACCTCTGATACCCAGTGTGTGTGCGTGGAGGGCAAGGATGCAGCATCTCTGCTGCCACCGATAACTCAGGTTCACATTGATCCAGCATGTCCAGTGGATCACTCTGTGCCGGGCACGGTGCTGAGAACTTTCCTAGCAATGTCGTGATCCACCCCGACAGTGACCTTGATCATGCTTGAGCCTTGCGACCTCTGTTGCACTTAAGAACCAAATCTTGAGCTTCCCTAGTGGTCCAGTGGTTAAGAATCTGCCTGCCAACGCAGGGAACACGGGTTCAATCCCTGGTCCGGGAAGATCCCACAAGCTTTGGGGCAGCTAAGCCCATGTGCTACAACTACTGAGCCTGTGCTCTGGAGCCCAGGAGCCACAGCTGCTGGACCCTTGTGTCCTAGAGCCAGTGCTCCACACCAAGAGAAGCCACTGCAGCGAGAAGCTGGAGCATCTTAACAAAGAGTAGCCTCAGCTGACTGCAACTAGGGGAAGCCTGAGCAGCGATGAAGGCCCAGCGTAGCCAAAAATAAATTAATTAAATTAAAATTTAAAATAATTTTTTAAAAAAAGAGCCAAATCTCCCCTGTCCATCTCTGCGTCATGTAGCTGTGTGATCCTTACGCGGCTCACTTTACACCACACCGGGTCTCATCATCCTTAATGGTGAACATGAGATGGTTATCTACCGCCCCTTCCGCCTTCAACATCTGTGTTAGGGTGCGTTTTACTAGCAACATTCTTGGGCTTGCTCTGTGCAAAAAAGCTGAAAGCAGATTATCAAAGTGAAGTCTGCAGGAAGCCTGCTGGGTTTTAATGCAGCCTTGCAAATAATCTAGAAACACTTACCAACCTGCAGCTGATTCCAAAGTATCATGACAAGGTTTTTGGACTTGATGGCAAGAGACAGTCTAGACCCAGAAATGCCTTGAACCTATGCCGAGGGGCATTTGGGAGTTTTTATATCATTCATTTTGTTCATCTGTCCTCCCCCCATCTACCTCCACCAATGCTGGCCAGATGTTTCTGCAGAATTTGTGTGTTTGGAACCCCAGGGCGTGGCAGGGTTTGCCTTGGGGCTCCCAGAGGTAGATGGGATGGTAGAAACAATGCAGTCTCCATAAGTCTCTGTAGAAAATCGAAAAGCAATAAATCAACTGCACGTCAGTCTGCTTTGTACGATCTGATCACGGGGTTGAGCAGTTTGCAGTGTTGGTGATGAAATCTTCCTCCCTGACGACTCTGACCTCCCCCCCCCCCCAGCCCTGTTGCCAAGGAGAGCAAAGAAAATGGTCTCAGGGGCTTTTCTCATGGTCCACAACCCCAGGCCCTCCCAACCAGGTTGCACTAAAGTCACAGCTCCTGTTCACAGCCCTGCTCACATCACCCTGCCTTATGGTACCCTGTGGCCTTTGCGCATCTCTCTTGACAAACAATGACTTTCCACTCCTTTGTTATTGTTGTTGTTGTTCAGTCATTAAGTCATGTCCGACTCTTTGTGACCCTATTGACTGCAGCACACCAAGCTTCCCTGTCCTTCATTGTTTCCCGGAGTCTGCTCAAACTCATGTCTGTAGAGTCGGTGATGCCATCCAACTATCTCATCCTCTGTCGTCCCCTTCTCCTCCTGTCTTCGATCTTTCCCAGCATCAGGGTCTTTTCCAGTGAGTCAGCTCTTCACATCAGGTGGCCAAAGTATTGGAGCTTCAGCATCAGTCCTTCCAATGAATATTCAGTGTTGATTTCCTTTAGGATTGACTGGTTTGATCTCCTTGCAGTCCAAAGGACTCTCAAGAGTCTTCTCCAACCTCGACTGTTCGGAAGCATCAGTTCTCCAGCGCTCAGCATTCTTTATGATCCACCTCTCACATCTGTACATGACTACTGGAAAAACCATAGCTTTGACTATACGGACCTTTGGCGGCAAAGTGATGTGTCTGCTTTTTAGTACACTGTCTGGTTTTGCCCTAGTTTTTCTTCCGAGGAGCAAGCACCTTTTATTTTCATGGCTGCTGTCACCATCCACAGTGATTTTGGAGCCCAAGAAAATAAGTCTGTCACTGTTTCCATTTTCCCCCCATCTATTACGTTAACACAGTTTCATCAAGCCAAACCATCTTAGTTCCTACAGCCACGGCGTTGCACAGGGGCCCACACTCAGAAAGGGGACCTTGAGCTCAAAGTGTAACACTCTGTGGTTACCATCTTGAAATTCTGCAGAATTTTATCTTTGTGGGTTTTGTAAGTGAAGCCTCATGGAGCCGTGGAACATGTGCCTGGGGGTTTGGAGCGTGGCTTCTAACATGGTCACACCTCCTGCCACCACTCTGCCTCTGAGAAATGTTTGCTCTTGGCCCTGCAGCCTTGGGAGCTGGTTCTGCCTTCAGCCACCCTCAGTCCATCTCTGATCCACTGCACCCACTTTGTATTCACTGTGGTGTGGACTCAGGGGAGAGGCAGACACAGACAGGAAGGAGGGGGCCCCTGGCCTTGGAGGACAGAGTCTAGTGAGTAAACTGCGTCGTGCCCAGAGGGCTGTGCAAGTGCCACCATGCCATGGGCATGCAGAGGGGATTGGGCTGCTGTTAGCAGGGGAGCCTGATGGAAAAGATAGCTTCTGAACTGGGTGCTGAAGAGTGAGCAACATTTCAGCAGAAGAGGAGGCGATGAGAGTGTGCAAAGGGAAGGGCCACATGGGTTGTAAAGCTTATTTAAGTGACTGCTGAACAGTGAGCCGGACTGGGGGTGGGGCATGGAGCCCAATCATGATGTCTGAGACCGAACGCTGGTCTCGGACTGCGGAGACCCCCCCCCCGCCCCCCACTTCCTGTGTCTCTCCTCCTCTTTAAACTGCAGTTTGGGGTTTCCTCATCTATAAAATGAAGTGAAAAGTGAAAGTGTTATTCGCTCAGTCATGTCTGACTCTTTGCAACCCCATGGACTGTAGCTGCCAGGCTCCTGAGTCCATGGGATTCTCCAGGCAAGAATGCTAAAATAGGTTGCCATACCCTTCTCCAGGGGATCTTCCTGATCCAGGGATCGAATCCCGCTTTCATGCTTTATAGGTAGATTCTTTACCATCTGAGCCACCAGAGAAGCCCATATAAAATAAAGGAGTTAGAGTAAATGCCTTTTTGCTTCTAACACCCTTTGGTTCCATACGCAGGCCACTCCCCATAAAGCAGCCCAATCCATCAAGGCTCTTCCTTCCAACTCACTCTTGCAGTGACCTTACCAATGGACTCTTATTCCACCTGGGACCTCCCTCCACTCACCTCACTTGTTCAGTATCTGTCTGAGCAGGTAGCCTGCATATTCTTAGTTGATGGATATGGTGCTTGGGCAGGTGGGTGGGGGGGCAGGGTGCGGTTCATAAATTGTTTCTTTTTTTTTCCCCCAATTATTTTTATTAGTTGGAGGCTAATTACTTTACAATATTGTAGTGGTTTTTGCCATACATTGACATGAATCAGCCATGGATTCACATGTGTTTCCCATGCTGAACCCCCCTCCCACCTCCCTCCCCATCCCATCCCTCTGGGTCATCCCAGTGCACCAGCCCCGAGCACTTGTCTCATGAATCCAACCTGGACTGGCGATCTGTTTCACACTTAATAATATACATGTTTCGATGCTGTTCTCTCAGATCATCCCACCCTCACCTTCTCCCATAGAGTCCAAAAGTCTGTTCTATACATTAAATTGTTTCTTGATAGCCTCTCCATCCCAAATTATTTCATGGCATCTGTCTTTTTTAGTTCTAGTTGCATGGATGCCATATTTTTTGTGTTGTTCAAGTTTCATTCTGTTGGGCCTGCAAGATTGAAGGGGAAAATCACTTTTATCTGGAGTTGGGATGGGGAGATTAGTTATTCCATGGGAACCATTTTCCCAGGTTTATGCTGTTCCTGGGGGGCCATCTCTAGGTGGGGGCAGCAAAGCTAGAATCCTTCGCTCAGCCTTGACCTTGAAAGAATCAGTTGTCCAGAGATTGGTTCCCATGGAAGGAAGATGCTCCCCTTATCAGAGAAACAGGCTGGGAGCCAGGAGGAGGAAGCTGGAGGAAAGTGACAGCAGCGTTGCTGGCCTCTGGGGACACCAGAGCAGCTCTTCAGGCAAAATGGGGAAAGAGGCCACATCTGTGAGTCCTGGGAGCGAGTTAGCTTGGGCGGGCTCAGACGCAGATTCTGAGCCATGGTAAGCAGGACGGATTTTCTCCTCTTTTTTATAATTGGTATTTTTATTTATTTATTTGGCTGGTCAGGGTTACAGCACACAGGGTCTTCTAGTTATGGCATGCAGAATCTTTAGTTGTGACATGTAAACTTCTAGTTGTGGCTTGTGGGATCTAGTTCCCTGCCCAGGGATCGAACCCGGGCCCCCTGCATCAGGAGTGCAGAATCTTAGCCACTGGACCAGCAGGGAAGTCCCAGGACTGATTTTCTGTGTCTTGTGCCACCTTTGTTTATTTCCCTTCTCTTCTTCCCCTGGGTTTTGTAGTCTTTCTGGAAATACCCAAGGTGAGCCAAGGGAAGGATTTGATTTTCCATGCTTAGAGCTTTAAAGAGGAAACGACAGAGCCCCGGGGACGATGCGGCGGCTGCAATGGTGGTGACAGCACGAGCACTCGTGGCGGGTGGGGCGAAGCGCAGGGCGCTGGGGAGGGTCTGAGGAGCGGGAGGAGCGGCCACGCCTCCCGCACCAGAACCCTCTCCTTCCAGGGCTGTGCTTCCAGGGCTGTGCTCTAGGGAGGGAGTGACCAGCATGAAGGTATGTGGAGATCAGCCCTCTAATTCCACACAGACTCGGCAGAAACCCCAAGTGGAGGCTCCACTATGGCAACAGAATGAAAGCGTTGATGAACAAGATGCCACTGAACCAAGGAGACGGCAGAGTTAGAAATAGAACCGTTGAAAGAGGAGCGTTTGATAGTGGGAAACTTAAACCATCAGACAAGAGAAATCGACAGGGACGCTTGCGCTTCCGGGCAAGCGCCCATTCATTTGAGCTGAGACTCCACCTTCTGCAGGCAGTGCTTCGGGGAGTCTGCTGTCTTGGGAAGGGGGCATCTGGGGATCAGGTGGGCACGTTGGCAAGCATGCTCATCAGAGAGCTCGGCAGAGAACCCTGACACTCAGGCCGTCTCACAGATCACAGGGGCAGGAGGACTGCTCTGCCAGGCTGGCCAACGATGACCCCTCTCTGATGCTGCAGATTGAGGGCAGCTGGCCCAACCCCAGCCTCAGGGTATTCACTCCTTCCAGAGACCCCAGGGGCCGCAGCGAAGTGGGCAAAAGAACTCTGATTCTTGACACAATTGCAAGGCTGCTGCTGCTGCTATTTTTAAATTAGAAACATAGTGTATGCCCCTTTAGAATTTTCAGGTTCCGTTTCTTCATGAGATGGCGCGAGATGTGGTCTTTCCAGGCTCAAGGGACATTTAAAGAAACGGCAGGATGTCACGCTCACCCAGCAGAAGACTGCAGATGGTAGACCTCAGGTGCATAGGTGACAGGTACTGTCCATCTGAGAAAGATCCAGCCTGAATGCCCAGAGGTGACCTCCTCTGCCGCTCTCCTCGGGAGAGACCTGACTCTTCCAGGCTGTAGCCCTTCAGTGATTTTCTTTGTGTTTGTGAGACAGATTATTTTGCCCTCTCTTCTCTCTTACCCACAACACACACACACACCCCTCTTTCCGTCTCACCCAGCCACACTGCTGGAAGAAGGATTGTTGGGTGAAGGCACTTGGACATCTAGGAGAGAAAGAGGGGAAGGGGAGAGGAATAGACAGCCTGTCTCTGGCCATCACAGAGGCTTTTTGATGCTCTCCTTGTATGGTGGTACTCAGCTCTGTCCTGCCTCACAGGGATCCCCAGGCTCAGGTATCTGGTCCAGAAATGACACAGATGCAGCCGCCACCACCTGCTATTAACACCCGTGTTTCCTTTTCAGATCTTACAGGTGAACAAGGTGATGTCCATCTTGTTTTATGTGATGTTTCTCGCTTATCTCCGTGGCGTCCAAGGGAACAGCATGGATCAAAGGAGTCTGCCGGAAGACTCACTCAATTCCCTGATTATCAAGCTGATCCAGGCAGATATTTTAAAAAACAAGCTCTCCAAGCAGATGGTGGACGTTAAGGAGAACTACCAGAGCACCCTGCCCAAAGCGGAGGCCCCGCCCCGAGAGCCCCCCAAGTCGGAATTCCAGCCGGTGACGGCCATGGGCCCCGAACTGCTGCGGCACCAGAGACGCTACAACTCGCCCCGGGTCCTGCTGAGTGACAGCATCCCCCTGGAGCCCCCGCCCCTGTACCTCATGGAGGATTACGTGGGCAGCCCCGTGGTGGCCAACAGAACGGCGCGGAGGAAGAGGTACGCGGAGCACAAGAGCCACCGGGGCGAGTACTCCGTGTGTGACAGCGAGAGCCTGTGGGTGACCGACAAGTCGTCGGCCATTGACATTCGGGGACACCAGGTCACGGTGCTGGGGGAGATCAAGACCGGCAACTCCCCCGTCAAACAATATTTCTATGAGACGAGATGTAAGGAGGCCAGGCCTGTCAAGAACGGTTGCAGAGGAATTGATGATAAACACTGGAACTCGCAGTGCAAAACCTCCCAGACCTACGTCCGCGCGCTGACGTCAGAAAACAACAAACTGGTCGGCTGGCGGTGGATACGGATAGACACATCCTGTGTGTGTGCCTTGTCGAGAAAGATCGGCAGAACATAACTTGGCATCTCTCCCCATATATAAATTATTACTTTAAATTATATGATATGCATGTAGCATATAAATGTTTATATTGTTTTTATATATTATAAGTTGACCTTTATTTATTAAACTTCGGCAACCCTTACAGTATATAAGCTTTTTTCTCAATAAAATCCGTGTGCTTGGCTTCCCTCAGGCCTTCTCCCATCTGTTAAACCTGATTCTGTAACCCGGCTCCCAGGAGCTGCCCTGTAAAGTCTGTGTACACCACTATTTTACATTCAGTATTGTCAAAGGCCGTGACTGTCGTTTTAGTAAACTTGTTGAAATCGGCTGATGTCAGAGTTGTGTGTAGACACAGTTCCATGCCCCCTTTCAGGATACATCATAATTGATTCGTTAATTAAAAGAACTGGTACCACTTCCGCCGCAGGGATGCTCATCGGCTCTTAATTCTGGCGGGCCAGCTCACTGTCCAAGAACCTCCTCGCCTTCCTCTGCTGTCAGTTTTTGCCAATTAGAATTATGATCTACTCTGATGTTATGGTCCCAGAACAATAACAACGAATCTGGCAGTTTTCATTTTGGAAGTTTCTTTTCAGCACATTTGTTGTTTGGGGGTTTGAGATTGTTAAGGGTTGAATTTCTTTTTTTTTTTTTTTTCCCTTGGCTTCGATTTTTGTTTTGCTCTGTGTAAAAGTGGTTTGCATCTTCTGAGGCACATAGGAAAATGTTTTTTTAACTATTTGTAACAGAAATAATTGTAGAGTTACCGAGGAGCAGCAGTGGAACGTGAGTCATCTGCACACAGAAGAGAAATGTGGTCCTGATAGATTCTCCAGGAGTTTCTTCTGCCTCCCCATCCTCTGCTGACTCCTCCTGCAGCCCCACGGGGAACTGATGATAAAGGCTGGTGCTGCAGGAGGGAGTCAGACCTGGGCTCAAATTCCAGCTCCTCCCCATGACTGCAGGGCTTTAAAGGCAGCCTGAGCCCAGGTTTCCTGGAGTCAGAGTCAGATGTGGGGATTGCCTACCCCACAGGCTGCCATGGTTAGGCCCCATAACCACGGTAGGCATCCCAGAGTCCCAGCATGGTGTAGATATTCAAGAATAGAAGTTCCTTACCCTTCCCTCCTCTCCTTCTCCTTACTTAGGTATTGTGCTCCTCTGTATGGTTTTGATTTTAGGGTTTCATTTTGTTCTCCCCACCCCAGCTTGATTGAGATATAATTGACATGTAACACTGTGTAAGTTCAAGGTTTGCAATGTGATGATTTGACACATGTACATATTGTGAAATGTTTACCACCGTAAGGTTACTTGGCACACCTTTCACCTCATGTAACTGCCATTGTTGTTACTGTGGAAACATTTAAAATCTACTCATCACTCCTTCCAGGTGTACGGTACAGTATTGTCATTGTGGTCACCAAGCTGTACGTTTGATCCCCCAAATCTTCTTCCTCTTACAATTTGAAATTTGTGCTCTCCTCCTCTTCCCCATCCCCAAACCCTGGCAACAGAAATTCTGCTCTTTGCTTCTGTGAGTTCAGCTTTGTTGTTGTTGTTTAGTTCAGTCGTGTCTAACTCATTTTCGACTCCATGGATTGTAGCCCACCCGGCTTCTCTGTTCATGGGATTTCCCAGGCCACAATACCAGAATGGGTTGCCTTTCCCTTCTGCAGGGGATCTTGCCGACCTAGGGATGGAACCCAGGTCCTCTGCATTGCAGGTGGATTCTTTACCACTGAGCCACCAGCTTTTTTAGTCTACTGTACTTGAGCTCTGTATCATTTTTGGTTGACTCATCACTTTGGATGTAAAAACCCCAACGGGAGGGAACTTTCCAGGTGCCTACTAATCCCAGGAGTGTCCACAGTAGCCCAAGGGGTCATTTGGCGATGATCACACCTGTCCTGCCAAGGCAGACACTAGTGGTAATCTTCAGGCACTGTTCCCCTGGGAAAACTGGGACCCCCACCCCCCCACCCCCCCACCTCCCCCAGACGATGAACTGGGCAGCAGTTCATCCCTTGGGATCTGGAGCCTCAGGACTCCAGTCTCCCATCTGGGCAGAGTTGCAAGGTACCCACCAACCCACTATGGACCCTGCATTCCTCTCCTGAAACGCTGTCTGGTCACTTCCCTGGTTTGGCCTGCCTTCCACTAAGGTCTGTGTGTACCCTCTACCTGAAGCAGCCTGCACCCCGAGATCTGGCTATTACACATACCAAATTGAGTCTGTGTCCTTTATGGAACAAGAACCTCTTGCAACAGGCTCAGCAAACAGCAGTGACTTTGATGAAGAGCATTATCAGCCCAAACTTGATTCTGGATGCTCAAAACCTGAGGGCAGAAAGTGAAGAACTGACTACATTCCCACCCACCACGGGCTGGGCACTCTCAGACTCTGCCACCCCCATGAGTTGTCACAAACGTGTGGAGGTGGCAGTTGTCCTCTTGTGTTTACAGGTGATGAAACCGAGGCCTGAGGATTTAATCTGCCTGAGGATTTGCCCTGAGCAGGTAAGTGGCAGAGGGAAGACGGAAGTCCCTGTTTGAGAGATGACACAGCCCTGTTTCCTTATCACTGGTCCCCCCCGCCCAATGCAGCCTTGCATTTCTGAATGAAGAGCACAGTCCTAGGGAAATGGAAAGCTTGTTCTCTGCATGGAAACCTGTGGAAGCTCTTGCTTCAGGAGCCTATGTCAAGAACACAGTAAGCCTGCCCATAGAATTATTATAGTTGCTGTTTAGAGGCTGTCATGTCCAACTCTTTTTGACCCCATGGACTGTAGCCCACCAGGCTCCTTTGTCCATGAGATTGCCCATGCAAGAACACCAGAGTGGGTTGCCATTTCCTTCTCCAGGAGATCTTCCTGACCCAGGGATCGAACCTGCATCTCTTGCATTTCCTGCATTGGCAGTTGGAGTCTTCACCAGGGAATCCCACCAACAGGATCCTGCCAAACTTGTAATTGGCCCATCTCGGTTCTCAGGTTGGAGTTAAGGAGCTCTTAGGTTCCTATTCTGGAATGTCTACTGCACATGGGTTTAGGGCCTGTCTGGCTGCCTGGGAAGGCGGGCTTGGGTGACAAGGACCCTGGAGTCATCTGAGAAGGCATGGTCCCTAAATAACAGGGCTGAGTTCCCCTGGCCCTGCCTTGAAGGGAAGGAGCTTGCCTCAATGTCAAGAGCGTGTCTGGAGCAGCCTGCTTCCAGGTTGAGCGCACTCAAGGGCGAGAGTGAAGCTGAGGGTGATGAAAACCAGCCTCAGAGAAACTCCAGCTTCAGACCATGTGGGGCTCTACCCTCCTCATGCTGGAGGACACAGTTCCCTCTCGGCAACTGTCCCAGCATCAGAGGACATCCAAGGTCAGCCAAGGCCAATGTGTTAGATTCACAGGCAGATTCCTTCATAAGGTCTGCAGGAGACCTTGTACACCCAACACACACCTCATGCCACTGTCATGGCTGAACTCTCCTCTGAGACAGGAGGCCATGGAGGGCAGGGGTCTGGCTCCTGGAGATGCCCTTGGTGTCCGTCATCCTCCCCTGGCACTTGATTTCTGGCTGGAACTTTGTTAAGCAGAGAGGTGTGTTGCAGGGTGAGGCGCCTGACTGGGTGACAGGTTCTAGCCTGGCTTTGTTGTCAGTGACTGGCTGCATGACCTTGGCTAACTCACCCATCCCAAGGGCATTTCAGCATCTTGAGCTCCTACTGCAGAGACGGCCAGTGTCCAGGCTGTCAGTCCTCTCTTCCTTGACAGATGCTCAAAAACTCTGTTGGCCACTGGTGGAGGCTTCTCTGTACACTTGCATAAGGTCCCCCTCCCCCTCATGCTGTGTGAACTTGACTAAGTTACTTAACCTCTCTGAGCCTTTGTTCCTTTGTCTTGAAAATGGGAGTGCCTATATCATTAGATCGTTTTGCAACATCATGGAAGCAGCCGGTTCCTGGCCTGTCAGAAGCCCCCTAAGAGTGACACCCTGGTGATTAGGCTTGGGGAGACTTTTAGGAGCCCTCACTCTGGAATTCTAGGAGGAATTTTCCAACTTCACAGTGGGCGCTTGGTCTTAATTAAGAGTCTAAATCACCCAACCCCTCGGAGGCACTCACCAGGTTCGTGTTCACCTGCTTCCCTTCCACAGGTCTCTTGATCTCTTTTCAGCAGAAATACAGGCAGCACAAGTGATTTTCTGCAGAGTCGGCGGGGGGCGGGGAGGGGGCAGGTTGGGGAGGGTGTTCCTTCTTGAAAATTTATGGGACAGCTTTGTTTTCGTCTTGTGAGTCTGTCTGTCTGCCTGCCTCATGTCCAACAATGCTTCCTCCACGTTGGTGATCAGGGTTTGGCTTTTTTTAAGAACTTGGTTGTTTTTCTCTCCCCCATCCATGCGTGAGCCTGTGTGTTTGTTTACATCTGCTTTTTAGTTCATTGAGTCTGTGTGGAAACCCTCCACTGAGGCTCAGAGAAACCATCTGCGTGATATGTTTATCACCTCCAAACACGTGTGTGGGAATGAGCCCGTGTCCTCAGCTCCTGGCTACCTGGAGACTTGTCTGACTTCACCAGGAAGACGCCTCCCCTGGCCTTCCTGCTCAGATGGCCCTGGCCAGGCAGAGCCTCCTGGGTTGCCCTACCAATAGCCTCAGCAGGCATCCTCGGAGGCCTGATGGGCAGCCGACTGTCTGGAGCCCCCAGCCCACCCCCACGACGCTGCTCAAGGGTCCTGAAAGTGCTGTTTGCCCAAACCCAGACGGAGCTGCAACCCCAAAGACTGATTCTCTCCCCAAGAAGCTTCTTCAGCCTAAACCCCTACCTCCAAGTCCCCACCCCCAGATCTAAGGAGACCCAAACCCTTTACACCCATCTTCTCAAGTTACTCCTCCACGGGCTGCTCTTGCGGCACCCGTGTTTTCGTGACAGGATGAAAGGCAAGCGCCTCTGGGTTGACCAGAAACCCCGGGCTTTTGTCTAGTTCAGATGGAGGGTGGCCTGGCTTGGACAAGCAGAACCACAGGGAGGTCACAGGCACTCTCAAGGGCCGCGGGTTTGTTTCTTCCTGCCCTGGGCCTTGTATATATGGCACAAAAGGCCAACAGACCAAGCACGGATGGTCTGAGGTGGGGGCCAGGGGCAGGGAGGGCCCAGGAGATGGAGAGGCCAAGGCGCACACATATCAAGAGAATTTTCTAGAAGCTGGCTACCACTGAGGCGTCTGGCTGAGTTGGATTGATGCAGGACTCAGTAATGACATTGCGTGTACAGTTACAGAAACCTCGGTGGCAAGAAAACATAAAAGTTTATTAGGAAACGGTGAAGCACAGTTTAATGGGTTAGACGGCTTTTCACACGGATATACAGGGAGGTGGGTGGACGTGCATGCGTGTGTTTGCATGTATCCGTGTTTGTGTGTGTGTGTGTAGCGGCTTTGATTTCTCAACCATTGATGTATTGCATTTTTTTAAGGAAAGGTAATGCTTGAAAAGAATGTTCCGGAACATGAGTTTAACCTTTAGGAGACTGAGCTGGTAGCCAGCTGGGGAGCATATGGAACAAACATTCTTGGGACTAGGAAACAGGCGGGTTGGGATTGAGGATTTACAGGCAGAACAGGCATCAGGCAGTTTCCAGCAGCCTAAACAGAAGGGGCTGAAGCTGTGTGCTTTCTGATTGGGCAGGGAAGTGCCGGTGGCTGGTGCAGGCTGGTGAAGGGCTGAAAGGAAAGGTCAGCCTGAAGAATGAATAATCACAGTAGTGGTGGTCACGTACCGGCTGCTTCTTCCCTGTAAGGCTCTATGCGTACACTCCAGGAGTTTTAACTCTTTTGTGCCGTTGAGGACACAGGTTAAGGAAATTCAGATAACCTAACCAGAGATGGTACGGCTGGTAAGGGGACATGCCCAGAGGGGAACCTGAGAGGTCTGGAAGCACTTGCTCTGAAGACCGTGATGGGGAGGGCGCTGAGTACCTTAGGAGACCTTGACCTGAATTTCAATGTGAGTGAGATGAATGGCAGGCGTGTGGCACAAGGAACAATTAACACGTCAACACAACAGGGATTTCCAGCAATTGTTCTACCTGAAGGAGACGCCAGACTCACCAGCACTGTGGCTCACAGCAGAGGGGACTTGAACTGGATCTAGAATCTTCATGCCCAACCCCCACAAACCATCCATCCCCGACCTGGTAACTTATCAATCACCATACTAGCTGGAAAGTGATTGTACCTTTTCCCTGAAGGATAAAAAGCAGCATGGCTGCAATATTTGGATCTTTTGCACAAGGATAGGAGATAGGAATTTCAAATTGAGACAGAATTTTTTACCCTCCCTTACAATCTTTTATCCATTCAATGCATTTTTTTTAATCCTTTTGAACACCTTTTAGGCAGCAGGCAGCTTCCCTGATAGCTCAGTTGATAAAGAATCCACCTGCAATGCAGGAGACCCAGGTTGGATTCCTGGGTTGGGAAGATCCGTTGAAGAAGGGATAGGCTACCCACTCCAGTATTCGTGGGCTTCCCTGGTGGCTCAACTGGTAAAGAATCCGCCTGCAATGCAAGAGACCTGGGTTCGATCCCTGGATTGGGAAGATCCCCTGGAGAAGGGAAAGGCTACCCACTCCAGTATTCTGGCCTGGAGAAAAGAGTCAGACACAACTGAGTGACTTTCACTTCACTCACCAGGCGGCAGGCACCCTGTTCAACTGTGTGGATTCAGCAAAAGAGATGTCATCTCTCCTGAAAGAACAGTGAATAAAAAGGATGAGACCCTCAAGTATAACCACTGTGAGTATCCTTGATAATATTCACGTCTTCTCCATGAGCACCTGCTCACAAAGAGTTGGTGCTTTTTGGAGGGGGGGCTTCCCTGGTGGCTCAGATGGTGAAGACTCTGCCTGCAGTGCAGAGACCCAGGTTCAATCCCTGGATCTCTAGAGGTCCCCACGATCCCCTGGAGAAGGGAATGGCAACCCACTCCAGTATTCTTGCCTGGAGAATCCCATGGACAGAGGAGCCATTCATGTCCTCTCCATGAGCACCTGCTCACAAGGAGTTGGTACTGTTTTAAAACAACTCTAATTGTCTGATAGAAATTCACTCCCTACATTGAAGTCATACTACGATAAAACAGCTGTAACAAGATTGTCGACAAAAGGGACTCCAGGAACCCGGAAAATGAGCAACTAAATGCTTCTGGGAAGAGTGAGGGAAGGCTTCCCTGAGGAGGCAACTCTGGGAAGTGACAGTTTGACAAAGAAGATTGTGTGTCACCCGAAGGGCCTGTCACCTGAGTCTCTGACTGATTAGGTCTTAGTGGGACCTGGGAATCTGCATTTCTAACAAGTTCCCAGAAGATGCTGCTGCACACTTTGAGAATCACTGGTTTATTAAGTAATGAGGAATCAACAAGAGTGTTTTTTTCCTCTAATTTTTGAGGCTATGATTTTGGTGGTAGGCTAACTGATGGATGGACCTGGGGCAAATTGAGGGAGAGCTGGAAAATCAGCGATAAATTATACACAGGAGAACAGAGTAGGATGAGGCAGAGGGAGCAAGGAGGAACTTGGGATGAGAGGAGGATTTTCCAGGTGGCATCGATTGGATTTGGTACCCAGTTGGATGTTGAAGATGAGAGAGGAAGGCATACGGAAATGATCACTACATTCTGGAGGCACAATGATTCTAGATCCAATTCAAAGACTGCAAGATGTGTGGGTTTGAAGATGGGGATGATTGATAGGGAGTTTGAGGTCAGGATAACCAATAGACAACTCATTGTCAAGACAGAAGCATGCCTGAAAAGATCAAAGTACAGCTGTTATTCATCTAGAAATAATCCAGCACAGGTAAGCCTCTCAGTTTACAAGCAGGTCTAGCTGAAGCCCCATAGAAGTAAATCAGGGTGTGGAATTTGTATCCCTGTAGGGAACTGTGGTCAGACCTCCACTTCAGATGACCCAAAGGATGGTAACAGTATGCTGAGGTCCAGGGCATCTGTGTCTTCACACCAGCATGACTTCAGGGGAGTGTGAAGCTGTAAGCTTGCAATGCACCTGTATGTATGTTTGTCAGGTTACATTTGAAGGACAAATCAGATGTTAGGAAGCCAAACTCTAAAGATTCTGTTACAAAATGACATAGTGTGGATCTGTTTTCCAGGCTAGAACCTTTCTTTGCTGTTGCCTTGGCTCCTTGAAACTTTATTTGTCAATCGGGAAAATAAAAGATCGTTCTCTCTTAGGAAAATCCTAGAAGGAGCCAAGCTGTATTCTGCTCCTGGGCTTCCATGGGTGTCATTCCCTCTGCTTGGGAGCTGGTCCTCTGTCCCCTGCTCCCTTCATCTGATCGCCTCCTGCTTGGTTTACAAATTCCTCTGTTTATAAATCCATTCCCCAGGTCATTCACCCTCTTTCCTTGGGGGGACCTTCCTGACACCTCCTCCTGAGTTCACTAGAGTCTAGCCTTCCCCATCTTTTCATGTGGTCCTGTCACCCGGCATTTATACCACATGACACAGATGAAATGGCAGCTGTCTGGGTGTTGGCGTGAGTCTTTGTTTGCTATGTCGCCACATTTGACTTTGATCTCCCTAGGGAGCAATCATGCTGATTTTGTCAGAGTCATATCCCTAATGCTGGATGCTGAGCTCACAGTAGGCAGTCAGAGAATATTTTTACACAAATGGATGAATGAATCGCCGTAATAAACTGGGACTGCAACAGGGAGAATTTGGGTCATACCTAAGGGAGAATGATGCTTTTGAACTGTGGTGCTGGAGAAGACTCTTGAGAGTCCCCTGGACTGCAAGATCAAACTTTAGGATTAAAGGAAATCAGTCCTGAACATACATTGGAAGGACTGATGCTGAAGCTGAAGCTCCAATATTTTGGCCACCTGATGTGTAGGACTGACTCATTGGAAAAGACCCTGATGCTGGGAAAGATTGAAGGTGGGAGGAGAAGCGGATGACAGAGGAGGAGATGGTTGGATGGCATCACTGACTCAATGGACATGAGTTTGAGCAAGCTCCGAGAGTTGGTGATGGACAGGGAAGCCTGGCGTGCTGCAGTCCTTGGGGTTGCAAAGAGTCGGACAGAGCTGAGCAACTAAACTGAGCTGAAGGGAGAATGGATCAGGATGGAAGGCTCTGTTGCTGTTTAGTTATATAGATGGCCATGACGAGGTGGTGAATATTTCTGGGAGATAAGAAACTGAACAACATAGAATCATGATGTCATTTTCAGTGAAAGTTTCAGAGGCTCAGACGGTAAAAAATCTGCTTGCAATGTAGCAAACCCGGGTTGGATCCCTGGGTCAGGAAGATTCCCCTGGAGAAGGGAAGGGTAACCCACTCCAGTATTCTTGCCTGGAGAATTCATCGACTCAATGGACAGAGTTTGAGCAAATTCCAGGAGATAGTGAAGGACAGGGAAGCCTGACATGCTGCAGTCCATGGGGTCGCCAAGAGTTGGACACGACTGAACAACTGAACAACAACATTGTTCTTTTCAGTGCAAAGCTTTGCAATGTCATTATTGCATTGATTAAATGTTGGTGGGAGAGTTTGAGTTGGAAAAAAACAACATTTACATATAAATAAATAGAAACAAAACACAAGGCCAGGAACCAGGCTGTGTTTACGCTTCTTACATAAAGAACACCTTCTACTGTTGAGCATCTGTCCATCCATTCAAGTTCATGTTCATTCAACCAATGTTGATAGAGACCTATGATGTACCTGCTCTCCTTCTAGACATGGACCAGTGTAAAGGGGAAGGGAGGTTTGCACTTTAATGGAGCTTCTTGTCTAGAGGGTGTAACAGAAAGAAATAAGATAGAGATAAGCAAGTCTGCATGTAGAACTAACCATGCACAAGAAATCAATAGAAAACAGTGAAAAGATAGAGAAGGAATACATAGGGTAAACAGGAGGTTGAGAACAGGGTGGTGGGGATGAGATACTATATATTTTCATGATTAAAATGCTTGCTGCTTATGAAATTCAAGACGTGAAATGTCAGCATTCCTAAGGAAAGTCAGACACATGTTCGTATACTATGAGAGATGAATGGCCTAATTACCGCAGAGGATCTTAAAGCAACAATCTGATGTCAAGTTTTGGCAGTAGAAGCGCAAACAGGGCCCAGTCCGTGGACCATCCCTATGCTTTGTGAAGCTTTCTCTCGGGACCTCAGGCCCCTAGCTCCCTTAAGAGGTCAGCATTTTGCAATGTTGCTTCAGCAGCCTCCCCTTTCTAAGAAGGACCTTTCTCCTTGTCAAACCTGTTTCATTCCTGAGAAACCAGACTCCTCGCTCCTTCTGCCCCAGTCCCCCTCCAGATGCTAGAAGGCCTTGAGGGGGCAGCGGTGGGCAGGGCCACTGCCCGGAATTCCTGTGCCTCTGGCTTCTGCCTGACAGTTTCCCAGCCAGATCAGGTGGGGAGCTTTGTCTAACCCAAGGCTAGGTTTCTGGTTCTGGGACCTTAAGAGAGCCTTCTTTTCATCTAAGACACCCTTCAAGAAAACCACCCGAGTACCGTCACAGTGCTTTTCCTGGGACTCTAGTTGAGCCATTTGTACTCTAAAACTCTCAGTTTTCCATCTTGAAAAATGAGTCTAAAAGCATTCCTAGGGACTTCCTTGGTGGTCCAGTGGTTGGTACTTCAACTTTCAATTCAGAGGGTGTGAGTTAGATCCCTGGTTGGGGAACTAAGATCCCACATGCCTCACGGCCCAAAAAACCTCAAAACATAAAAGAGGCAATATTCTAATAAATTCAAAAAAGACTTTAAAAATGGTCCACATAGAAAAAATCTTAAAAAAAAAATCCCTAAACAGTTTCATAGTATCTGGGAGCAGACCCAGCCTACCTTGCAGATATGACAGAGGGTGCAGCCTTGAGACAGTATGGAAGGAGAGGCAAGCAGGGTGGTCTCTGAGAAGCTCCAGGAGGCCATTAGAACTGCTTCCCACTCTGAGGTACTAAAGTCAGCTAGACTCAGAGAGGTTAGGCAAACTAGCCTAGCCAACATCACACAGCAAAGATGTAGGACAGAAAGGGAGTGAGGACCAGATCTTCTGTCATTCAGACCAGAGCATCTTCCCTGACCCCACCCCACCTTCATAATCACGTGACCTGGTATCACTTGGGCAAGTTCCCTAATTACATTCTGTCTGGAGTTTCCTAAGAGCTTCCCTGGTGACTCAGACAGTTAAGAATCTATCTAAAACGCTGGAGACCTGGGTTCAGTCTCTGGGTCTGGAAGATTCCCCTGAAGAAGGGAATGGCAGCCCACTCCAGCACTTTTGCCTGGAGAATTCTATGGACAGAGGAGCTTGGCGGGCTACTGTCCATGGAGTCACAGAGACAGACGTGACTGAGCGACTAACACTTGAGTTTCCTATAAAATGAAGCTGATATTAGGACCTACTTCTCAGGGTGATAGTGAAAAATGTATGTAGCTGAAACAGGGAGCGTAGACCAGGGGAGAATGGTCAGCTGGTGCAGGGTTGTGGGTGCTTCTCTGGGCCTTCTTGAGAGTCTGAGCATATGGAGTTCCTGTGGACCCCCAGGAAAGGGGATGGTAGTGGGGCATCCCTGCAGGGCCTCGGACCACCACAGTCATTAGTAACTGGCACAGCCATCACCTGATATTTTAGCAAGAGCTCTGAGCCTGACACCCACTCTGCCCACCTCACTGGGTGTCATCAGGATGGAAGGCAGTCATGAAAGGCCCCGGGCAGTGCGGCTGACATCCCAAAAGCAGTCCTGAAACTGGTTCAGTCTCCCCTGAGAGGCGGGACCCAGCGAGCCGACCCCACCACACAGACGCACACGCCTGGCCGCTCATCGTGACTCTCATTCGAGCAAAGAGCCTCTTTTTCTTGCCCAAATCCCTCACGCTGCAGCCCAAGTCAGTCTCCTAGCGCTTTTGATTTTTAAGCACAGACCACATCTGGAAGCTTTCTAAAGTCCTAGGCTCTAAAAGCACAGTCCGGTGGGATGGGAAAGGAGGTCATGAAGTGGAGTCCTGAGGCCTCGCCCTTCCTCGGTAGATGCTCCAACAGACAGCGCCTCCGCAAGGCTCACTCCTGCCCCGGCTGCTGGCGAGCCACTGCCCCGCCCCGGTCCTTTCACTTCAGTAAGAGGCGAGAGAGATGGAGAGCAGAGTAATAGAGCCCAGGTGCCTGCCAGGACCTGCAAGCAGGAACCCCGGAGTCCTGGTCTCTGCTCTGCAGCTCAGAAGGGCCATGTCCACTTCCCTCCTGTCCTCTGCACCGGCTCCGCATTAGACCCCCACCTGGAGATGCAGCCTTAGCACAGTGTCCTGGAGAGATGAACCCAGACAGCTATGATGAATGTGACCAGGGTCCATGGCAGCTTATCATCGAACACAGATAGAGGGCTCTTTGGGCTTCCCTGGTAGGTCAGCTGGTAAAGAATCTGCCTGCAATGCAAGAGACTCTGGTTTGACTGCTGGGTCTGGAAGTTCCCCTGGAGAAGGGATAGGCTACCCACTCCAGTATTCTTGGGCTTCCCTGGTAGCTCAGATGGTACAGAATCCGCCTGCAATTCAGAAGACCTGGGTTCTATCCCTGGGTTGGGAAGATCCCCTGGAGGAGGGCATGGCAACCCACTCCAGTATTTTTGCCTGGAGAATCCCCGTGGACTGGAGCCCGCCAGGCTCCTCTGTCCGTGGGGTCTCAAAGAGTTGGACACAACTGGGCGACTAAGCATAGCACAGCACAGCAGAGGGGGCCCTTTGCCTCAAGCCAACTAATAGGTTTGTGCTGTTGGGATATAAAGATTGAAGACAGCAAGGGCAAATCATGGCAGCTCACCCCAGCATACTCAGGAGCTGGACTTAGCCTTATAGAAGAGGGGAGCCTGTATCCTGCGGGAGGTAGTCAGGAGAACGACCTCCACACTTGGGTCACCGTGGGCCCCAAGGCTTCATCTGTCAAGAAGGACTCTGAGCATCGCCTCTGTCCATCCACCCTCTGGTGCCCTGCTCCCCTGGACCACTTGCACTAGCTGCCCGCTGCATCTGGGAAGACCCAGGTTTGCCTGAAGTGGGAGGAACGATGTGGCCATCCCTGCGGTGGCCTCAGTGTAGACCCCAGGATGTTCTGTTACATCCTCTCTGGAGGATGGATTTAACTGTGAGTCACGCTGACAGGAGGACTTGAGGTTCAGGACATCCAGGCAGGTTGGGAGAAAGCAGATTCGAGACTCAGAACTTGGTGGGGCCCCTTAATCACTCATCTGGGCTTGACCCGTCCTTTGGCAGCACCCTGCCCACTCCCTGGTCCCCTTGGCCTGGTGAGAGGGAGGACCAGCTCTGGTCACTGCCCCTCTGGTTTCCTGCAGCTGGAAGTCCAGATGCCAGGTCTCGGGCCCAGGATCACGGCGCTATCCACCTGGCTTCCTCTCCTCTTCATCCTGTCATCCTTCTTCCTGAACTTTTGACACAACCCTGCTTCATGTCAGTGTGATTGTCAGCCCGGAGGTGTCAGCCTGCTTGGGATGGGCTCTGCAACCTCATTCCTTCTCTGGAACCCACATATAGGCCCTGTTGCGGGCTGGAGACCCCAGCTTCCCTTCTTACCCCAGGGTAGCTGGGCTGCAGAGGAGGCGGAGGAAGACAGAGAGCTGCTCCAGTGGCCTTGGGAACACGAGGCTCCTGGCAGCCCCGTGGCATGCCCTGTGCTGCGGGACAGTTGAGGCAGGGTCTCACCCCAGCCTGAGGAGCAGAACTGACTCTCCTCTGGGATCCAGCCTTGAAAGGAGCTGCCTGGGAGTATTCCCAGACAGGAATTGTCATCAAATGCCACTTTCCTCTGGTCTCACCCAGATGATTCCAGGATTCCCCATCATCCAGAATCCAAGCTTTTCTGTGTTTGGAAATAGGATCTTTAATCCAATCTGACCGGTGTCCTTATAAGAAGAGGAAGTTAAGAGAAGGGGGTGGGGGAGAGAGAACGGACCATATGAAGACACAGGAGAAGACAGCTGTCTACAAGCCAAGGAGAAAGGCCTGCAACAGATCATTCCCTCATGGCCCTTTGAAGAAATCAACCTAGCCAACACCTTGATCTTGGCCGTCTAGACTTCAGGATTGTAAAACAATATATTCCTTAAGTTGAACCCTCCAGGCTAGCCCTTCCTTATGGCAGCTCTAGCAAATGAATACAGATACTTTAAAAAGGAAAATGTGTGCTGTGGGCTAAGTCACTAAGTCATGTCCGACTCTTTGCGACCTCATGAACTGTAGTCTGCCAGGCTCCTCTGTCCATGGGATTCTCCAGGCAAGAATACTGGAGTGGGTTGCCATGTCCTTCTCCAGGGGATCTTTCCAACCCAGGGATCGAACCCAGGTCTCTTATGTCTCCTGCATTGGCAAGTAGGTTCTTTACCACTAGTGCCACCTGGAAATCACAGCAAATTATAAATGTTAAAAGCTTATAGTTACCATTTTGAAAAATCAGAAAATACAGAAAACCGAATACTAAGTTTCATTAACTGCCTGGCATGCCTCTATAATACTTTCCCATAGTTTTTGTCTACATATTCTTCATATCGAACAATGGTTTTATCAAATCATCTTCTATAGAGAGAATAGAAATAGAATTCAGTTTCTCCTGAAACATGACTGATCACATTTTGGTTTTTAACACTAATATTTCAGAAAAGTTCTTTGCAGGTTGCATCCTTGGTAATGACATGTACACTGTCAGAATCGTTACCAAATTTAGGAAAACCTCTAGTAGTTTCTTTTACGTATCAGCTGAAAAATATCAGAACGTGTCCATTTTTTTTAATGTAATGATTCATCTTAAATGCCTTGTTAACCAGCCTGCCATCATTGTTCTCACTGTAAGATTATGTTATCTTTATCAATGATAGCAGTTTCTGTTGATTCAGCAAAAGAAGGAAAATCCTTTTTCCAATATGAACCTGTAATTCATCCTTTTCCTTTAATTGGATTATATAACAATCTAAGAGCCTACACATCACTTCTATTGGGAATGTATCATTTCTATTGGAAATTTCTCTCTTCCTCTTAACGAATTAACACTTTAGTGTGATCTAAAATTTTTTCTTACAATTTGTTTCTAAAGATCAGAATAATTTTCATCTTACTTTTACAAGATTTTTGAAACCATGTAACACAGGAATATGTTGCTAAGGTTCCTCCCAGCCTTTGAAAGGGGTTGGAACAAATGAGAGAATTTGAAGCTTTTTAGCTTCCTGATGCTGGGAGGGATTGGGGGCAGGAGGAGAAGGGGACGACAGAGGATGAGATGGCTGGATGGCATCACTGACTCGATGGACATGAGTTTGAGTAAACTCTGGGAGTTGGTGATAGACAGGGAGGCCTGGCGTGCTGCGATTCATGGGGTCGCAAAGAGTCGGACACGACTGAGCGACTGAACTGAACTGAGCTTCCTGGTGGCTCAGAGTTAAAAAAGTCTGCCTGCTAATTCAGGAGACACAGGAGTCACGGGTTTGATCCCTGGGTCAGGAGGATCCCCTGGAGAAGGAAATGGCAACCACTCCAGTATTCTTACCTGGGAAATCCCATTGTCAGAGAAGCCTGGCGGGCTCCAGTCCATGAGGCGCAGAGTCAGACCCGACTTAGTGACAGCAACAGCAGCTTCCGGTCAGTCAGCCATGATCAAGGTTGAAGATGTGTCTCAGAACAACTGAACCATATACCCGTACTTCCAACCCCATTGCCCCATCTCACCTGCCCCAGCCAGCAACAATGGTCTTGAGACCATTGTTGTGGTCTCAGGCTGGAGCAAATTTCTGTGATCTTAGGATGGATTTATGTCCATTTTCAGTGTCTGTAGGTAAAGAAAGAAACAGTTTGCTGAACCCCAAATGAAGGTGGCTCCATGGACTTTGTCTACTCTGGTCGTCTGATCTACACAAACAAGATATTCTCTGGTTTCGCGTGTGAGGTTTTTCCCTCTCTGTCATTTTCAGCAGCCTTAAAGGGTTTGCTCTTTGTTATCCCTTCCAGGCAGAACCTCAGCATTTCCTGGGGGTGAGAGTTGTTGGAGGTGGGTGAGAGGAGTCCCATCGGTCCCCCTGTGTGGCCCAGGGCCCTTGTGACTGTCACAGTGGTTAAGCGTGGGCTCTGAAGCCAGGCATCTGGTGCTCTGACGTGAACTCCATCCTACAGTTGCCGTGTAACTCGGGGCAAACTGGTCCCTCCAATCGTGCCCTTGTCATCTATAAAATGGAGGGAACAGTATCCAATAACACGGGGATCGGTGTTACAGTGAGAGGTGAGAGTTGTTGCAGGTCAAGCACTTAACTTCGGGGACTGAGCACTTCCTAGGTGCCCACTGTGGGGTAGTCAGTGTTCTGATTAGGGGTGTGACCTGGAGAATCAGGGGGAAATGGCAGTGGGAATGGGACAGTCTCTGCTCCAGACAGGTTCAGGCTGCCGTGCCCAGGCCGTTTCTGTTCAGCAAAGCCCTGCAGCAAATCCTGACCCCTGGACATCAACCACCAGCAGGACAGGTCACACTGCTTCTTTCGAGAGGTCTTCCCAGATTGCATGCTCCTGCCTTAAACTCTGCCCATAACCTGTACCTGCTCTGAGTCTGGCTCAGCTTGTTCCAGTGTTATCTTTACTGTCATATCTAGTGTGGCTCTGAAATTGTGCACTAGAATCAAATATTCAAAAGCATAATCACAGACTTATGTGGCGTAGAGGTATACACTTATGTATGCTATTTATGTTTACTGCTTATGTATATGCTTAGGCTTACTACTAAGATGTGGTAAATCACTACGTCTTACCTTTCAGGCAATGGGCGTCCTGCAATGTAGGGTCTGCTGTGGCTGCCTCACCCTTCCGGGGGCACACCTGCGGACCCCTGTCTTCACCCCATTTATAGTGTTTCATGCTTTTTATCTCTGCTTCCCACTGCTTTGTTTTTATAAAGCAGTATGGACAAAATTACTTGGAGAAGGGCATGGCAATCCACTCCAGTATTCTTGCCTGGAGAATCCCATGGACAGAGGAACTTCGTGGGCTACAGTCCGTGGGGTCGCAAAGAGTTGGACACAACTGAAGTGACTTAACACGCATGCATTCATGGACAGTTACAGCAAATGGGTGAAATAACCAAACAAGCTCTGTGCCCATGCCCGGGGCAGCGGAGTCAGCTGTCACTGCATTGCTGCCTGTAGCCCCCATGTGGAAGCTTGTAATGTGTGGCCCCCAGCAAAGATGTTTCAGTCGGCACTTGAAAGGGAGTCCGGGGATATCAGCACACCTCGTCCAACGTGCATCTTTTTAAAATATCAATCTAATTCTTTTACTTGCTCTGTTGTATTTTTTTAAGATTGTTTTCTTAAGTGAACCATTGTTTTCAAGTCCATTTTGAATTTATCCCAATATGGCTTCTGTTTTATGAGGGGTTTATTTTTTTTTTGGCCTCGAGGCATGTGGGATCCCCAACCAGCAATCAAACCCTCACCGCCTGCATTGGAAGGCGAAGTCTTAGCCACTGGACAGCCAGGGACGTCCCCCATATGCATGTCAATTTCAAGGGAAATTGATGAAAGCCCAGGACTCGCCCAGGGTAGGGACCAGGAGGGCGGGAGGAATGTGGGTCCCTCCCCTTCTGGGAGCCAGTGAGGGCTTTCCTGTCCTCGACCCAGAGAGCAGACAGACTCCCTGGGGCAGCTGTGAGCCTGGGTGGGTGATGGGGACTCTGGGTGAGGTGTGGGGCCAAAGCGGGTGCCCTGCTGGAAGCCTTCTTGTCTTCCTGGCAAAGGTCCTCCTCCCGGTCCCTGGATCTGCGTGTGTTTTCACTCCGCCAGCATGCTCTGGGCTCGGACCATCTGAGGCACCCATGCTGCAGTTCCCAGAGGCTTAAGAGCAGGCTGGGGGACATGTGGGCGTCTGGGCTGGCGAGCCTGGGAATTGGGGAGGGGGTGTCTGCGCAGGGAAGCTGGCCCACCCCAGTCATAAATGCCATCCTCTTAGGGACCCGCAGGGGTATTTTATGGTTTCATTGAAAGCTGAGCCCCCCGCGCAGCTGTTCTGCCCAAGAATTCCAGGGGGCAGGGACGATGGGGCTGGAAGTGGGGAGAGGACCCCTTGTCAAGGAGCTGAGATCTTGTTACTGGGGTTGAGGGGAAATTGGATGCGGTCCCAGGGCCCAACCCTTTCTTGCCCCACACCCCAGGGCGCTGGCTCCCCTCACAGCCGTCAGGACACGGGGCCCAGTGTTTAATCCCCATCAGCCAGGGAAATGGTGTCAGGACCAACTCTGACAGTCTCTTTTCAAATGGGACAAAGTTTTAAAAAATCTTTTTAAAGCTCTTTGGAAAGCAAAACCTGTTCCGTGTTAGAGTTAACAGATTAGGCTCTGCTGTGGAAGGGAACATCCCCTCCTGTGTGTTAGGCAGGCTCTTGCTGCCTGGTCTACCCACCTGGAACCTCTCTCCTCGTGTTATCACGGGGCCATCTCCCTCCTGTCATTCAGATTGCAGCTTTCAAGGTCACCTCCCCAGGGGGCTTCCCTGACCACCCAGGTTCACCACCACCTCCCTGCTAGCCCCCCAATACCTTCTGCTGGTGACAAGGCAGGCACTTTGTGAGTAAGGATGATGTTTCTTCTCTTGGCTGCATTGTTAACCAGCATCTTAAAGACGGCCCGGCACATCACAGGTGTTGACTTAAAAAAATACCCCCAAGCTAAAAGTTGAGAGGTTTGTTCTAGGGCTTTTTAGGATTTCAAGTCCAGGAGACAGCATCTCAGTTGACCCTGAGAAAACTGCTCTGAGGAGGCAAGAGGAGGAGCCAGGTTATACAGAAGTTTTGCAACAAAGGGGAGGTAGTCTGAATGTCAAAAGATTATTGTTAATTAAAGAAAGCCAAATATCCCAAGTTAAGGAATGTCGTGCTTTTCTATATATGGGAAGATGCAAGAGTCTGGGCTCACTAAAATCATTCCTTTCATATGCATCTCAGCTGTCTTGGGCACAATATATTTTTTCACATCCTGAGGTCTCTTAGGGTTCAGTGTAGGGAGTGCCTGCAGTCTGATGGCTGCTAGCCAGCAGGTATTCCTCTCTTCCCTGTGTATCCTTAGGGCTCATCAGCTCACGATGGAGGGTTGCAATCACTGATAACGGTGCCATCCTCGTCTACCGATATGGCAGGAAATGTTCAATTTCTCACAGGCATTCCATAAATATATTTTATTATGTTGAACAAATGAGTGGTGCCTAACACCTAGGCTGTTCTTTTTCTTTAATGAAGAGATGGGGAAAATATAACAAGGGCAGCAGAGTAGGGATTAAGGAGATGGATCTGAATCAGGAAAGAAAAATAATGCCATTTTTTTCTTCCAGAATAACCTGCTCATAAACAAGCACTTTTTAAAAGTTAATTTCTACTGGAGAATACTTGCTTTGCAATGTTGTTGGTTTCTGCTGTGTGTATGCATGTATCCCTGCTTTCTTGGATTTCCTTCCCATCTAGGTCACTGTAGCTCCCCGTGCTCCACAGTACGGTTTTCATTAGTTATCTATTTTATACACAGTATCAATAGTGCATATAAGACAGCTCCAATCCCCCGGTTCCTCCCACCCACCCCTTCCCCCTTGGTGTCCATACATTTGTTCTCTAGGTCTGTGTCTCTGTTTGGCAAATCAGATCATCTACACCATTTTTCGAGATCCCACACATATGCATTCATATACAAGATTTGTTTTTCTCTTTCTGACTTACTTCACTTTGTATGTTAGGCTCTATGTAGGCTCTAGGTCCATCCACAGCTCTGCAAATGGCACAATTTTGTTTCTTTTTACGGCAAAGTAATATTCCATTGTATATATGTAGCACATCTAAAGAATCATTTTTTGAATTGCAATACATATTATACACACCATGCAGATGAACAGACATCCCCTCACAGTCTCAGGGGCAAGAGCTAATAGATGAAGGGGAAATCGGATACTCTTATGCTTGGGAAATGACCTCTCCAGGGGTGCAGATTTTCCAGGGCCCCCCCCAGCCCCCCCCCCCCGCCCCGTTTGTCTCTGCAGGGTGTCTGGAATTAAGCAGACCAAGGAAGGAAGAGCCCTAAGGCAAGTCCTCACCCACAGTTTTGCTGAGGACAGACTCTGTTTTTTGTGCAATTATTCCATTCCACTGGTCTTTTCAATCCAAATTGGTCAGAAGCCTATTACAAATGAAGCAGAGTCCTCAAGGAACTTACAATCTCATGGTCCCAAAGGTGCAGAAAACCCGTAGGAGTGTATCTCACTCATCATTAGGTTCAGATTTAGTTATTCCTTCTCGAAGTTTGCAGTTAAAGCTAAAATCAATGATCATCAGTTAAAGATCTCAATCAGAAAGATATTTACATTACGGAGGTGTTAACAATTCTCCAAATCTTACTCAAATTGTGTTTCTCTTTGCAAATACCACTACTATTCAAAGGCAAGTTTTTGATTCACAGCCATGTCCTAAAACCATCTCCCACCTCTGTAAATAATTCCTTTGTTCATGTAATGGCTCAGGTCAAAAGTACAGGCACATTGTGTAAAAGTAAACTAGAGAGGAACATACTTGGTGGTCCAGTGGCTAAGACTTCATGTTCCAAATGAAAGGGGGGCCCAGGTTCCATCCCTCATTGGAGAACTAGATCCTATGTGTTGCAACTGAAACTTCACATGCTACAACTAAAGATTCCTTACCCGATAAGGAACATCAAAGATCCTGTGTGCCATGACTAAAGCCTGTTACAGCCAAATTAATAGATAAACTAAAATTATATTTAAAAAGAAGGCCTTTAATTGCTTACAAAATGAACTATATATTTATATATAAAATGTATTATTATTCTTATGGTGTGATCACTCACCTAGAGCCAGACATTCTGGAATTAAAAGTCAAGTGGGCCTTAGAAAGCATCACTATGAGCAAAGTTAGTGGAGGTGATGGAATTCCAGTTGAGCTGTTTCAAATCCTGAAAGATGATGCTGTAAAAGTGCTGCACTCAATATGCCAGCAAATTTGGAAAACTCAGCAGTGGCCACAAGACTGGAAAATGTCAGTTTTCATTCCAATCCCAAAGAAAGGCAATGCCAAAGAATGCTCAAACTACCACACAATTGCACTCATCTCACACACTAGTAAAGTAATGCTCAAAATTCTCCAAGCCAGGATTCAGCAATATGTGAACTGTGAACTTCCAGATGTACAAGCTGGTTTTAGAAAAGGCAGAGGAACCAGAGATCAAATTGCCAACATCCATTGCATCATCAAAAAAGCAAGAGAGTTCCAGAAAAACATCTATTTCTGCTTTATTGACTACGCCAAAGCCTTTGACTATGTGGATCACAATAAACTGTGGAAAATTCTTAAAGAGATGGGAATACCAGACCACCTGACCTGTCTCTTGAGAAACCTGTATGCAGGTCAGGAAGCAACAGTTAGAATTGGACATGGAACAATAGACTGGTTCCAAATAGGAAAAGGAGTATGTCAAGGCTGTATATTGTCACCCTGCTTTTTTAACTTATATGCGGAGTACATCATGAGAAACGCTGGGCTGGAAGAAGCACAAGCTGGAATCAAGATTGCCGGGAGAAATATCAATAACCTCAGATATGCAGATGACACCACCCTTATGACAGAAAGTGAAGAGGAACTAAAAAGCCTCTTGATGAAAGTGAAGGAGGAGAGTGAAAAAGTTGGCTTAAAGCTCAATATTCAGAAAACTAAGATCATGGCATCTGCTCCCATCACTTCATTGGAAATAGATGGGGAAACAGTAGAAACAGTGTCAGACTTTATTTTGGGGGGCTCCAAAATCACTGCAGATGGTGATTGCAGCCATGAAATTAAAAGATGCTTACTCCCTGGAAGGAAAGTTATGACCAACCTGGATAGCATATTTAAAAGCAGAGACATTACTTTGCCAACAAAAGTCCATCTAGTCAAGGCTATGGTTTTTCCAGTAGTCATGTATGGATGTGAGAGTTGGATGGTGAAGAAAGCTGAGCACCAAAGAATTGATGCTTTTGAACTGTGGTGTTGGAGAAGACTCTTGAGAGTCCCTTGGACTACAAGAAGATCCAACCAGTCCATCCTAAAGGAGATCAGTCCTGGGTGCTCATTGGAAGGACTGATGCTGAAGCTGAAACTCCAATCCTTTGGCCACCTTACGCGAAGAGTTGACTCATTGGAAAAGACCCTAAGGCTAGGAAGGATTGGGGGCAGGAAGAGAAGGGGACAACAGAGGATGAGATGGCTGGATGGCATCACCGACTCGATGGACATGGGTTTGGGTAGACTCTGGGAGTTGGTGATGGACAGGGAGGCCTGGCATGCTGCGATTCATGGGGTTGCAAAGAGTTGGACATGACTGAGCGACTGAACTGAACTGATACTGTATCTATTATCTATGGAACTCTTATCTCTCCAATATATACAGAATCCAACCACTCTCCCCACCTCCATTACTGCCATCCTCACACAAACCACCCATACCTCTCACCTGGATTTTTCACAAAAAAATCTCATAACTGGTCATCCTACTCACATCCTTCTCCCCTATATGCTTTTCTAACCAGTGAGCAGAGAGATCCTGATGAAGCATAAGTCTGATTATGTTCATCCTCAGCTCAAAACCCTCCAATGACTTCCCGACCCACCTACAATCAACCTCAAACTTCTTATCAGAGCCTGCTGGACCCCAGATGACCTGGCCCTGACCACCTCTCTAACTGCATCTCCATCCCTTGCCCTTGCTCCCTTGGTAATCTGCTCTGGTCATAGACACTATTGCTTTTCCTTAATCTGTCAAACCTCCCTACCTCAGGGCCTTTGCACTTGCCACTTGCCTGGGACCCTCCTGACCCAGACTTTCTCATGGACCATTTTTTCATGACTTTTCAATCTCTACTCAATTCTACCTATTCGGAAATAAATTTCCTGGTCATCAGAGCTAAAAGGAGCACTATCACCACCATCCTTTCTCCTCCACAGCATCCTCTGCTCTCTCTGTTGTTGAACCTTGCTCATCACCACCTTCTATTTTATTAAGCATTTGTTTCTTTGCTGATCTGTTGCTGAATCTGAGATGCCTGAGAGCAGAGGTCTCAGATGCCCTGGGTGCCCACAGATTCTTAGAACCTAGGTCAGTAACCTTGCTCTTCCCAATCGTGAAATCAACTTTTATGGAATGAATGCTTGTGTGTTCACAATAATTCTCCTAATTGTTCTAAATGTTTCATTTTTAGGTAATTAATAAGGACCTACTGTATAGCACTGGGTGCTCTACTCAATACTCTGTAATAACCTATGTGGAAATAGAATCTAAAAAAGAGTGAATACCTGTATATATATATAGCTGATTCACTTTGCTATATGGCAGAACCGAATTCCAGTATTCTTGCCTAGAGAATCCCGTGGACAGGGGAGCCTGGTGGGCTGCTGTCCCTGGGGTCGCACAGAGTCGGACACGACTGAAGCGACTTAGCAAGCATGCATGCATGCAACACAACTTTGCAAATAGAGAATGAACTTATGGTTGCTGGTGAGGGAAGGATGGGAGGAAGGGATATTTAGGGAGTTTGGGGTGGACATGTAGACACTGCTATATTTAACATGGATAAACAACAAGGACCTGCTATATAGCAGATGGAACTCTGCTCAGTGTTATGTGGCATCCTGGATGGGACGGGAGTTTGGATGAGAACAGATACAAATATGTGTGTGGCTGAGTCCCTTTTCTGTCCACCTGAAACTATCACAACATTGTTAATCAGCTCTATCCCAATACCAAATAAAAAGTTTTTTAAAAAAAAGAAAGTACTGCAAAAGACCCTGATGCTGAGAAAGATTGAAGGTAGGAGGAGAAGGGGACGACAGAGAAGAAGATGTTTGGATTTTATCACTAACTCAATGGACATGAGTTTGTGCAAACTCTGGGAGGTGGTGAAGGCCAGGAAAGTCTGGAGTGCTGCAGTCCATGGGGTCACAAAGAGTCAGACACGACTTAGCAACTGAATGACAATAACCACTGCTAGAAGCAGAGCAGGGGGCTTACAGGTCAGAAGGGGGTGGATGGGGTCCTGAGGCCACATGGGACCAACATGGCAGGACTGACTCCAGGAGGAAGGCTCTAACTTCAGAGACACAGCAGGGGGACTAAAAGACCTCTATCCCTTTAAACCCAGCCTCAGTTTCCCTGTCCACACAGTCTGATGGCAATACAATGGTGCCCATCTTGCAGGATTTTGAGGGCAGAGAGAGATAGTGCATGTGAAAGTATTTTGTGAACTATGAAACGAGTTAATTTTCTACTTGGGGTGGGAGGGCTGGTAGGCATTTCATCCTCAAAACAGAAAACCACATGAAAGCTATGGGGACATATTGTCTTCTTTACTCTGAAATCGGATGCAGAAAGTATTTTCCCTTATTTTAGGATGCCATGGAAATCGTTCTTGTTGGACAGAATATTACCATCCAGAAGTAAGGAATTAAGAACTGTAGTAACCAACTTTCTCCTATTTTGCAGAGATATTTGAGATCCATGTCCCCCTTTATCTCTTTAACCTCCTTGGAATGTAATATTCAATAAAGTGCTTTACATTTTGGAGAAAAGAGACAGTTTACCTAGACAGTTCAAAATTTTGTCAGCCTGAATGACCTGTCCCAAGAAGAATATGCCCTCTACGGAAAAGTTTCCATGTAGAGAAGAATGTAGACACATTGAAGGGCTTCCCAGGTGGCTCAGTGGTAAAGAATCCGCCTGCCAATGCAGGAGACACAGGTTTGATCCCTGATCATGGAAGATCTCCTGGAGAAGGTAATGGCAACCCACTCCAGTACTCTTGCCTGGGAAATCCCATGGAAAGAGAAGCCTGATAGGCTACAGTCCATGGGGTTGCAAGGAGTCGGATATGACTGAATGAGCAAATGCGCGCACACACATACACACACACACACACACACACAGATACATCTAAAATGTTCAAAACATTGGAATGACACAGAGGACTATTTCCAACGGCCTATTCTCCTGGAGGCAATATTAGTTGGAAAGATCCTATCGTTGGATTCTCTGGGCAGAGCCCAGTCTCAGGCCATTTGGGCAGAATTAGTGGAAAGCAGAAACTGTAAATGCATCTGCATTTACAGATGAAAGACACTTGGAGCTGCAACATGACCTCAGGGCCCTAGCACTGGAGGCCACAGACACCCCTGTAAGAAAGCATAGGGCAACCTGGATCCACCTTGGGGGTCTACCCCGTCCTGCTCTGCTGGGCTCTGAACTTGAGTCAGCCACCCCACCCCTTGGCCTCCCCCTTCCCCTCACCTGGTGGTAAGGGGGCCGGGCCAGGCAACAATTTCACAGTATGGGTGTTTAGGAGAACAACCCAGAAGTTCTGGGTTTTTTTAAATCTAGTATCTTGGACTTTTGCCCTTAGAGGTTCCAAGTCAGTGGGCTTGGAGCACAACCCTGGAATCTGTATGTTTCACAAGCCCCTGCTGTGATTTTGAGGGGATGCCATGCTTGGGAGCCAGGAGTCTAAGTGTCTCCTGGGTTCTCTCAGCCCTGGCTCCAGCTCCCTCCTGCTCTGTGGGGACAAGCTCTAGAGACTATAGGTTTGGAGCAGGATTTCATAGATGGGCAGAGAGGGAGGGAGCCTTTCCAGCACAGGCATAGATGGTGTAGGAATAGCTGTGGTTGCTGCAAAGTACTGAATTTTCTGTTTTTAGCCTTTTCAGAGTCCTGGCTGGTTTTTATTTCTACCACCATCAGAATTCTGCACCGTCTTGACTGTTGCCATGCCTGAGATTCCATCATTTCTCATCTAACACTGTAAAAACCCAATCATAATTGATCACAAAGTTGTCATAATAACAACAACCAAAACATCGCGTGCACCCTCTCCATCTGCTGAGAGTCCCACGGGGGCCTGGAAGCAGCTTATGAGCCACTTGTGTGCAGCTGTGGCTTCTTGCTCAGATCGCTGTTTTGTAGAAACAAAGCAGGTGTCCCCAAGGGCTTCCCTGGTGGCTCAGATGGCAAAGAATCCACCTGCCAATGCAGGAGACACGGGTTTGATCCCTGGGTCGGGAAGATCTCCCGGAGGAGGAAATGACAACCCACTCCAGTATTCTCGCCTGGAGATTCCCATAGACAAAGGAGCCTTTTAGGCTACAGTCCATGGGGTCAGTGAGAATCAGACACGCCTGAGTGAATACACTACAGCAACAGCAAAGCTGCCTCCAAGGGTTGCATCTTTTCCTGAGGGGTGGTCCCTGGCCGAGGGGAGGCTGTCAGAGCTGGGATAGGAGGTGCCAACAGGGTCCATGGCAAAGGGACAAGCAACGGCCAAGGGAGTAGACATGGATGCTGGGGGCATGGCCTGCCCCTACCGGCAGGGCAGGTCAAGGACCAAAGTCAGGATGGGACAGGATCCTGCAAAGGGACCAGGATGAGAAGCAGCAGGCCTGAGGCACATATGGTAGTTGGGGTCCCTCCTAGAGAGAGGCAGGTGGACAGGGTCCGGCCACAGGCGGTGCCAGGGGGTCAGCACTCCCGAGAGTTCTACTCAGAGACTTGGGCAGAAGCTGGACACCAGGGTCCAGCCCCAGGGACGAGGCCTGACGTACCCCAGGCTCTAGGTTTGGGCAGGAGGATGGGGGAGGCAGTAAGAGAGGCACCCTTACCCGGTCCTTTCTTATGAGCTGCGATGCTGGGCCCCTTCACTCCTTATGGTGCCCTGAAGCCAGGCGATTCCCACTTAGAGGGGAAGAAGTCGGGGCATAGAGAGGCACCGGCCCACGGCTGCTGGGCGGCAGAGCTGGTGTTCAAACCCCCAGTCTGTGTGAGCACGCCTGGGCTCTGTCAAGGGCGGGAGGCTGGGCAGAAATCATTCTACACGATGTGCCCCAAGACTGGAGTTGATGGGGGAGGTGAGGACCACACGGGTGCCCCACAGATCCCCCAGCCTTCCAGACCCCCAGACCCGGGTCGTGCTGGTAACAGCGAGGCCCACGAGGCTGGGGGGAGGGGCAGAGGCAGCCCCCAGCTCTCCCCTCCTCTCTCCAGCAGGCTTGGTGGGTGGGCCTGGGAGTCGGAGCTGGAGGTGGTCAGGGCAGTGGTGAGGACAGCAGGATGACAGATTTGTCCAACTCCCACAGGTCAGAAAGCCCAGGTCAAGACCCGGCCGGGACCCCACCGGCATCAGTCACCATTCACAGTGTCCACGGGGACTTTACACCGAGGACAGGTGAAGCTGGAAAGAAGCTGGAAAAGAACCAGGGGGCTTATTGAAAAGAGTGGTCGAGATGATGCTGATGAGAGATGATTCAGGCTTGAAAGGTGGAAAAGGAAGCATCTGGCAAAGAGGGTGGGGTAGGACCACTCGGGGACCGGTTCAGAGGTGGTGGTGGGGAGAAAGGCCCAGCCTGGAGTCAGGCCAAGCGATGTTCAGGTCTCAGGCTGGTGACCGCAGGCCTATCCACAACTCACCCAAGCCTCTCTTGAAAAGTGAAAGTGTTAGTGGCCCAGTCGTGTCCAACTCTTTGCGACCCCATGGACTGTAGCCCGCCAGGCTCCTCTATCCATGGGATTTCCCAGGCAAGAATACTGGAATGGTTAGCCATTCCCTTCTTTAAGCATCTTCGTGACACAGGGATCGAATTCAGGTCTCCTGCATTGCAGGTGGATTCTTTACCACTGACTCACCGGGAAAGTCCAAGCCTCTCTTCATGTGTATAAAAGGCAAGAGTAATGCAAACCTATTGGGTTTTGTTTGAGGAATGATTGGAAAGCATGTGTACTCCAGACACAGAGCTGTGATTGAATAACGGCTGATGGCGCTGAGGGTCCCAGCGGCCAAGGTAGCAGGGAGAGAAGAGACCCAAAGACGCGGGTGGGAGTTGATACAATGTCACAGTGCAGGAGACCCTACACAACATCACAGGGGCAGGGAGGGAGCAGAGCCCAGGGCCTGCAGCCAGCTTTAAAATCCCGGAGCGAGGGGCTGACAGTATTGCCTGGGCTGGTGGCTGTTCCACGCCGAGGCTTTGGGGTACCCACCAGCCTGGGCTCCTTGGACAGTCTCCAGGATGCCAGCCAGCCAGACGTGAGGTCATGCATTTATGAGAGGAAGCCGTGCAGCTGGGATGTCGGGGAGGGGGCAGCTGAGGAGGGGCTGGGCCACATCTCGGTGCTCCGAGGGGCTCCCAGGAGGCCCCGAGGGACTTGACCAAGGCCCCCAGGCTGCCTTGGGTTTGGGTGAGAGGAAAGGTCCTGTCTCTGCCCTCGTCTCCTCCTCACTCTCCTGGACTGGGCACCCCCACCCCACCCCACTGCCAACAACCTTCCCGGAGCAAAGCTCCTGAGCTGGGGTGCGGGTGTCGGGGCAGGGGGCTGACAGGTCTGACGGCACCAACTTCAGTCCCCACGGGACACCTCGACACCTCGGGCCATTGAGACGCGGTCCCCGGCGGGGGAGGTGCCCCCGCCTGCAGACTCGGCCTCCGGGACCCAAGGGAGAGGCAGCAGACAGGGGAAAGGGGAAAGGCCACCCCGGGGGACGCGGTTACGGGGGAGGCGAACAAATGGCTCCAGAGGCGACACTTCACAAACGAGGGAACTGAGGCCAGAGACCGGAAGTACGCTTCTCCGCCGACAGGCGACGAGTTAGTGGATGTAGAGGCTGGAAATGCCCCTCCCCCGCCATGGGTAGCATTTCCATCATTATTTCTAACGCTTATTTTTCTTGTCTATCCTACTGTCAGCATGTCAGTGCTGTGTTGAAGACAAGTAGCCATCAGGAGCGTTTTCTTGTACTGAATCCCAGGTTAAATAGAATGAGTCTAAAATTTGTTTCTTGGGAATAATGCTCACTGTAGGAATCTGGTATCTATTCTTAATCAAATAGAAAGACTTCTATTCTTGGTTTTGTGAGAATTATTACTATTTTACTATTCTTCTAAAAAGGTGTTGAGATTTATTTAATGCCCTTTCATATCTATCAAGATAATCAGGTCATTTTATTCTCCTTTAGCCCTTTATTTTAGTGAATTATTTTGAAAGAATTTTTATACTGTGGCTCCCTGAAAATATTCACTTTGATCAGGATGTATTATTTTAAGTACACAGTTGGATCCAATTAGCAAATACTCCTTTTTCTTTGTTTGAAGAGTCATATATATGTCTAGAAATAAAATGAGTCTTTTGAATTGACATTTGCTGGCTTTGTAATCAAGGTTATAGGAGCCTCATAAAAAGTTGGACAGTTTTTTTTTCCTCTCTCTGCCTTTCTGAAATAGTATGCATCAGACAGATTTTATATATGTGTGTATATATGTGTATATATGTGTGCTTAATAGCACTCTCCTGTAAAACTATTTGAGTTTAGGGCTTTGTTGGCACACATGTGAATGGGGGGCAGGGGAGAGCATTTGATATTTAAACATTTAAAACAGCAATCAATTTATTCACATTTTTCCTTCTGTTGGTGTTGCCTTTTTCAGAATTTCTTTCATTATACTACTTCATGGTAGTTCTGTTATGTTTTAGAATCTCAGTTGTGTCAAGAGTTATTTCTTCACTCACTCTGTATTTTAAAATTTGTATCTTATCTCTGCTCTTTCTTTTTTTAATTTTTAATTTTTGGCTGCAGCACATGGCTTGCAGGATCTTAGTTCCCTGACCAGAGATTGAACCTGGACCAGGCCTTGGACAGCCAGGGAATTTCCTTGTCTCCTTTCTTAGAATTTTGATGTCTTTTCAGAAACATAAGAAGTATAAACTTTTTCACAACACCAGCCTTTAGTTTGGTTAATTTTTCTACCTTTTCTTTTGTTTCACCATTTTGTTGATTTCTGCCTTCATTTTAATTTTCTGTTTCCTACTTAGTTCTTTGGGCTTACACAATTGCTCTTTTTCTAACTTCTTGAGTTGAAAGCTTAGCTCATTTGTTTTTGTTCTTTCTGGCTTTGTGATAAATGTATTTAAAGCTATAAATTTCCCTCAAAGAAGTTGTACCCCACATATTTTGACATATGGTGCTTTCGTTTTGTTCAGTCTAAGTACTTCATAATTTTCCTCATGATTTCCTCTCTAACCAGAGTGTTATTGGTAGTATGCTTTTCAATTTCCAGGCATATGGGGTTTTTAAAAACCATTCTTTTGTTATTGAGTCCCAAATTTACCGCATGATGGTCAGGCTGTAGTTTGTGCGATGTGGGTTTCTTGGAATTTATTGAGGCTTCCTTTGTCACTCAAGTTTAATATTGGCTTTTGTGAATGTTCCAAGTGTTCTTGAAAAGATATGCATTCTATATTTATTAGGTGTGAAATGCATATGTATTAGCTCAGGCTTATTAATTGCATAGTTGTATAATTCAGATCTACCATATCTTTCCCTTTTTCTAGAAAAATGTTGGTCAGCTTGATTGGTTAGTTTCATGGAAGAATGTGTTAAAATTACCAACTACAATAAGTGATTTATCTGTTCAACAGTTATGTCTCAATTTTTTAACTTATATTCTTCATAGCTTTATATATTTTATATAAGAAATATATTTATTTATATATTTGAAACCAGTCAATCCTAAAGGAAATCAATCCTGAATATCCATTGGAAGGACTGAGGCTGAAGCTGAAGCTCCAATACTTTGGCCACCTGATGTGAAGAGCTGACTCATTGGGAAAGACCCTGATGCTGGGGAAGAGTGAGAGCAAAAGAAGAAGAGGGCAGGAGGGAATAGGGTTGGATGGCATCACTGACTCAATGGACGTGAATTTGAGCAGACTCCGGGGGATGGTGGAGGACAGGGAAGCCTGGTGTGCTGCAGTCCATGGGGTCAGAAGGAGTTAAACATGACTGAGGGACTGAAAAACACTAAAGGCGTTTCACATGACTGAGTCTTTCTTTTCATTTGGATCTGGAATTAAATATCACCTTTTTTGAAAGCTCAAGCCAAAGTTGCCCACCAAGGCTTGTATCTCATCAAACTGCTTCATTTTCTTCGTGATTCTTAACATGATCTGATTCTTTTGCTTATTGTTTTTAATATTTATTTTATTTGGCTGTGCTGGGTCTTAGTTGCAGGACAGAGGATCCTCGATTTTCATTGCAGCATGCAGGATCTTTACTTGCCTGACCAGGGATAGTACCCAGGTCGCCTGCATTAGAAGCCCAGAGTCTCAGCCACTGGACTGCCAGGAGTCCCTGCTTGTTATTCATCTGCCTCTTTTACATCATCTCACAAAGCCTGCCATCATGAAGAATTCAGTCACTTTGTGAAAGCAGGGAACTTATTTGTATCTTTCACTGCTGTTTCCCCAGCGCCTAGAACCATGCCTGCCACAAAATAGATGCTTAATATCTGTTCATCATGATAGAAGATAGTATTCTCTAAAATGTGTGTTGCTCTTCAGGGTTGGACCCTTTCTGATTGGTCTCCATGAGGCTCTTTCTTGTAGGAAGAGGATAGGTCTCCCCACCACAGACACCAGCTTGGACTATCTGACTCTTCTGACCACTGAGGGTATTTGACCTATGCAAGCTGAAGCCATCCATGCTGTTATGGGTCAGAAGCTTGAAGAATGAATGTCTGATTTCACTGTTTCTTTGTTCCTCTTCCACAAGACCCAGAAAAAGCACTCTCTCAGTCTCATCCGGTAATAAAAGTCTGGGTCCTTCTCGCCCTATTGAAGGACATATAGCCTGGTTGAGCAATAAACCTTTGCAAATGGAAGAGGCTGAGATTTGGGGAGTGGTTGTCACTGCAGCAAAATCTACGGAAAGCTAACACATTCATTGAGTTCATTGATAAGCCAAGAAATCATTTTTTGAATTAGTTTGAATTAGGTTTGTCTTTTGCAACCTAAAAGGTTATCATTAATCTACCCCTTTATGTTGTTCTCTTCTCATTGGTTACACTTCATCTTCCCCTCCAGAGGATGAGGAGAGTCATTCTCTTATTTATCGTTGTATCCTAAGGGCCAAGGAGAGCATCTGCTCATTGTTCTTGTTCTTGTTTAGTCACTAAGTGCTGTCCAGTTCTTCTGTGACCCCCTGGACTGTAGCCCGCCAGGCTCCTCTGTCCATGGGATTCTCCAGGCAAGAATACTGGAGTGTTTTGCCATTTCCTTCTCTAGAGAATCTTCTTGACCCAGGGATTGAACTCATGTCTCCTGCATTGGCAGGCGGGTTCTTCACCCATGAGCCATCTGCTCATTATACCTCTGAATTTTTATTTCTCGGTCCCTCTCTCTAGAGCCAAGTCAAAGACAGAAAAGGAGGGGAGGGAAATTCTTGGCCTTCAGTAGCTCCAAATTTGGGGTATTCTCAGTCAATTCTGAACATCCCACTCTGCCATCTTTTTCTCATGTCTTCACTGACCTTTTACCTGTCTCATTAAAATGAACAAACAGCAGGAACGTCCTTGGTGGTCTAGTGCTTAAGACTCTGAAGTTCCAATTCAGAGGGCGTGGGTTCAATTCCTGATTGGGGAGCTAATATCCAGTACACCATAGGATGCAATAAAATATATATATATATCAACAAACAGCAGAGATGGCTTCTCAGGTGGTTTTGGACCAAAGAGACTTGCCAATGTCACTAGAGAAGTTTTGGTGGAGACAGAGGACCCGGACGCTGACGTCAGCAGTTTCCTGAGCCCTACTGAAGCCCCCGTCTCTTTATATGAGGACTTGACAACTCACTAGTTCTCAGCCAAGGGTACCATGTCCTGTTTTTCTTAGTAGAATGAAGTTTGGGGATCTAAAAAGAAGTTCAGACCTTCTGTGAATAACAGATGGGGAAAGAGGAAACAGCTTAGGATGATTGTCAGTGCCAGTGGGGTCCTGGATGGATGGATGATGGCAGGGAAATGAGGCTCAGGAGTAAGCTGTCCATTGACCCAGACAGTCACCTTCATGAGAAGATGACTCCATGGTGATGGTAGAGGATGAGGTAGCTATTCCCCAGGTGGGTTGACTCCTGGCAACCTGGTTTTGGAACAGAAGGAAAGGATCCAAGTTTGACCTGAAGGAGGGAGTTCCTGAAATTATATTGATGGTTTATTCTGAGTTAGGAATGTTAACACATCCTTGTGTGAATGTGTTCCATGGACACACACACACACACACACACACACACACACACACGACATGGCACAACGCTCATCTGTCTCTTCCAGATGGTTTAGAGAAGGGTTCTGAGCCATAGATCACTCTGGCAGTCTGTTGAAATCAATAGACACTTCTCAGAGTGATGCTTTTAAAAAGCGAAGAATATAATGAAACACATAGGATTACAAATGAAACCAAAGATATTGAAACACAGTTATCAAGACAGGATGAAAAATAAGATAAACAAGGTCTTTAGTAATGCATTCAATAGCAATTGTAAACACTACCATTGTTTCAAAGTCATGATGAGCATGTTGATATTTTGTGACATTTGCAACAACTAGAGTGTGACATGAAACTGTGAACTCTGTTGGAGACAAAGTCACCGGTACAGAGTCACCACCAACAGTAATGTGGATTGTTGCCTGGACCTAAAATAGAAGAATGTGCTCCAATTCAGTTAGCAGTTCAGAAAAGAAAGATGCATTTTCCTCCTCCAAGCTCTTGAGTGAATTCTATCCAAACATACCTTGGGGGTCATAGAATCTTGGATGAACCCTTTGTTCAGAGACAGTCCACCTGAATTCCAAGAAAAGATGTAGTGTTTGGGATCCCACCCTGCTCCCTCAGTTCAGACCTAAACGACCCAGTTACTCCGTGCTTGACTCAAGAAGGCAAGCTGTTACCTGCTGGGTTGTTCTGCCCATTGTGCCAGAGAACCAGCCTGGGCTTTGAATATGCATGATCTGGGCTCGTGCTTGTCACTTCTCCCGGATCATCACAGAAGGCCTGGTGGCACAGATGGGGCCTGCTCTGTGCCCTTCAACTCCGCAAGCCTGGTTCCCACCCCTGCTCCCACCCCCATCTCCAGCTCCGGCCTGATTCCACACCCTCCCCACCTACCCTTGCATCCTTGAAGCTGTGTATCCAATCAGGGACCACCACGGGACTTCCCCAATAGCCCAGCAGGTAAAGAATCTACCTGCAATGCAGGATACACAGGAGATGTGGCTTCAATCCCTAGGTCAGGAAGATCCCCGGGAGGAGGGCATGTCAACCCACTCCAGTATTCTTTGCCTGAAACATTCCATGGACAGGGCCTTCCCTGGCGGCTCAGTGATAAAGAATCCATCTGCCAATGCAGGAGACACGGGTTTGATCCCTGGTCCAGGAAGATTCCACAAGCTGCGGAGCACCTAAGCCTGTGCGTCACAGCTATTGAGCCTGAGCTCAAGAGCCCTGGAGCCACAACTATTGAGCACGTTGCTGCAACTACTGAGTCTGCACACCCTAGGGCCTGTGCTCCACAACAGGAGAAGCCACGGCAATGAGATATCTGTGCACTGCAACTAGAGATAAGGCCCCACAGCAGCAAAGACCCAACACAGCCAAAAATAAATAAAATCACTAAAAATATTCCATGGACAGAGGAGCCTGGTGGGCTACAGTCTGTGGGCTCACAAAGAATCAGACATGACTGAAAGACTAAGCATGCATGAGGACCACTGCACCCTTGGAAGAATGAGAAGGAAGACAAGGGAACCACCCCTGTACACCTAATATATGTGGGATGCTATAATATGGGCTTAGCACACTCTGTCACCACAACCCTTTGTCATGGGTTATCAGCCCATCTTGCAGAAAGGAACACAGAGGCCCTAAGAGGTTAAGCTGCATCACTTGAAGCCCAGATGGATGGAGCCCGGAATTCCCAGTGTAATGCGCAGATTCCCCAAATGGGAAGCACTCCATAGCTTTGAAACTGCTCACTCCTCCAGTGGGTAGCTCCGACCCTCAAAAAGCTCTTTCTTATCCCGAGTTTAGCCTAGCATGAGGGATGGTTGGTACTGATGATTAGGTTTATTTAGTGAAAGAGTGATCTTTTATTTGTTCATTCAACCATTTCACTGAGCACCTCCTCTGGAGCGGGCACTGGACCTGCAGCAGAGGGAAAGGCAAAGCTCCTTCCCCCCAGAAACCAGATTCCAGTATAGAAGAGAGAAAATTAAAAGTAAGCAAGCGGACAGAAGGCAGAGAAGGTTGTTGAGAGATCTCTGGAAAATGATACTGACCAGGGACATGGAGGGGATGGGAATGCTCTGGTGGTTGTGGCAGGCTTCTCTGAGAAGTTGATATTTTTTTTTAAATTTATTTATATTCATTTATTTATTTATGTGGCTATGCTGGGACTTCACCGTTGTATGGTCTTTTCTCTAGTTGCATTGAGTGGGGGCTCCTCTCTAGTTGCGGTGCACGGGTGTCTTACTGCCGTGGCTTCTCTTGCTGTGGAGCACAGGCTCTGGAGCTTTCAGGCTTCAGTAGCTGCAGCCCGTGCCCTCAGTAGTTGTGGTTCCCAGGCTCTAGAGCACAGCCTCAGTAGTTGTGGTCCACAGGCTTAATTTCCCGTCAGCAGGTGTGATCTTCCCGGACCAGGGATCGAACTCATGTCACTTGCATTGGCAGGCGGATTCTTTACCACTTAGCCACCAGAGAAGCCCAGTAGTTGACATCTGAGCAGAGGTCTGCAAGACTCAGGAGAGAGCCCGTTGGAGAGGAGCATCCTTCACATGAATGCTGGGCATGTGGCAGGAAGGAGGCCAGTGAAAGAAAAAATGGGAACAGTAATGCTGATATTCAGCCCAACACAGGCTATATATAGGAGTACTGATCATTAAAACACTGAAAGCCTTCCAAACTGGTTGGTAAAGGGCCACTTTTCCAAGCTCTCCAATGCCACCCACCACGACCCCATTACAAAGCCCTCCCCCACTTGGAACGTCCATATCCAGCTGCTACTGGGGAATTCCTGACAGAGTAGGACACCTTCGGGTCCGAAGCCTGGTAGGCTGTTGTCATGACCTTGCAGGGGTGACAGTGGTTTAAAAGTGGCAGAGCTGGCCAGCAGGTTCTGGAAAGTAGAGCTGACAGTATTTGCTGATGGTGCAAATGTGGGTCATGAGAGAAAAAGCGAAGGTAAGGACGAGGCCAGAGTTTTTGATCTGAGCGACTGGCAAGATGGAGTTTCCATCAACAGGGATGAAGAAGGCTGTGGGTGGCCATTGAGTCTTCTCCTGGCATTTGGATGAAAGACAGACTCTTTGGACTGAAAAAGGCACTAGAGGGTTGAGACGAGGAAAGGTTTTTTTACCCAAGTGATTGGAGAGCAAGGTCACTATATGCTGTGATCAGAAGCCAGCAAGAGGAATCTGCTTTGGAAGATATGAAACTTGAGATAAAATTAGATATTCATATCATGCCCAGTGGGCAGTAAGATATAAATGTTTGGAGTTTGTATTTAAAAACCCTGACACTGGATGAGAAATAATGCCGTAAGGGGAGGGAGAGAAAAGAAAAGATTCAGGACTCCTCTGGTGGTCCAGGGTTAAGAATCTGCCTTCCAATCCCGGGGAGGTGAGTTTTATTCCTGGTTGGGGAACTAAGATTGCATGTGCTACGGGGTAACTAAGCCTGTGCACTGTAGCTAGAGGGCCAAGCACTGCAACAAAGACTCAGCACAGCCAAGAAATAATGAGTAAGGAAAAGAAAAGATCCAAGGAATAACCTGGGGTGAATGTAAACAATACACCCCAAACAAAAATGGAGGAAAGGGGATGAAGCAAGAGTCATCAGTGAAGAAGTGGAAAATTAAGAGAGCAGAATGCTCTGCACCCAGATAAAGAACACATAATAAGGAGGAGGAAGGGACGACCCATTGATGGTTCTGTTCATGAACTAAGATGAGGACTGATAACTGTCATTGGATGCAGCGACCTTGTCACGTAGTGAGGATAAGGGCCAGATGCTGAGAGCTCAAGAGAGAATGGGAGGAATTCTTCCCTTGGAGACAAGTAATATTTACAAATCTTTGGAGGGCTTTTACTCTAAAGGTGTTATGTACTCAGTCCTGTTAGACTGTTTGTGACCCCATGGGCTGTAGCCTGCCAGGCTCCTCTGTCTATGGGACTTCCCAGGCAAGAATACTGGAGTGGGTTCCCATTCCCTTCTCCAGGAGATTGTCCTGACCCAGGGATGGAAACTAAATCAACAACAGTTGGAGGGAGGAGTTTTTATTTTAAGATGGGAGGTGTTACACCTTGCTTGTGTGCTGATAGGAATGACTCAAGAGAGGAACACTGGTGATACAGGAGGTGCCGGCTGCCCACTTGAGCAGAGGACAGGCTGGCGTCTGGTGTGAAGGGGTATGGCCACCTGGGAGCGTGCTGGAGGCTGGAGGATGTGGGGTGGGTGTGGGGTGGAGGCTGACTTCCTATGGCTCCTGCCTTCTCAGTGAAGGAGACTGAGGACAAGGCAGCAGCCATTGAAGGTTTGAGGGGAGAAAAGAGATAAGGAAACGTTTACTCAGCCAAGTGGGAGAGTGGATGGAGCAGGAGAGTATGCCAGGCAGATGGCACTGCTTCCCTGCCCAGAATGGGGTGGTCCAAGCTTTTACACATCTGGTTCCTTTGGAGATGCGGTCAATTCTCATACAGAAGGAATAGGAGGTGAAGGGCAGGGCTTCCCATGTGGTGTCCAAAGCTTTAAGTCTACCATGGTGGAGTCTCCAGCCCCTCCCCAGGGCTGAGTGCAAGCCAGTGTCTGCTGTTCCATTGGTGACTGCTAGCCTGAAAGTTCCTCAGTTGCCCCCTGCCATTGAGCCTGCAATCCTACTATCAAAGCTTCCTTTTATCTTAAAAAATATATATATTTGTTTATTTGACTGCACTGGGTCTTCATTTCAGCATTTGGGATCTGAATCCCTGATCAAGGATTGAACCTAGGCCCCCTGCATTGGGAGCAGGGAGTCTTGGCCACTGGACCACCAGGGAAGCCCCAAAGCTTCCTTTTATCTTATTGAAAAAGTATAGTACATTCAATGTTTATACGATAATCCACCAAGGAAGTCCTATGCATACAATAAGGTACATAAACCTAAAGCACATGAAACCATCCCCTAGTTAGGGGCACAGAACATTCTGGACCCAAGGAGACACCTTCATGCTCTCAGAAGCATTCCTCCTGCCCTCCCAGCCAGTGATTTCCAAAAGCAGCCAGTACTCTTTGTTTTTCATAAAAATACTTTTTTTTTTTTTTACCATCTTTGAGGTCTTTATAAATGGAGTTACACTGTAAATATCTTGTACATCTGGCTAGTTTTGTTCAGTGTCACACCCAAGAGATTCATCCTTGTTGTTGGATGCAGCAAAGTCTGTATTTTTCTTTGCCATATAATATTCCATCAACGAATTGACCACAGTTTATTTATACATGTACTGACAATGGACATGAACTTTGTTTCCAGCTTGGGGTTATTATGAATCATGCTGGTATGAGTATTTTTTTTCTCTGTTTTTTGTTGTAAAAATATGTGAATATCTGTTTAGTGTATTCTGAAGAGTGGACTCTTATGAGTGGCCCCCAGGGAGTGTGTATTTTAGCTTTTGGACAAACAGCACACAATTTTCTGTTATATTTATATGTAAATATTTATAAATAAATCATATTTATTATTATTTATGTCATATTACCTTACATTGTTGAATTATATAGTAATTCCTTCTTTGGAGCCTTAATTATTTTTTCAGAATTCAGAAGACCCTTTATACATAAAGTTTTTCATCTTGAGAAAAGAAATAATTTAAGCCTGGAACACTTAGTATCATCACCTGGGACCTGGAAGAGGATATTATGGGCTCCAGGCGGCAGTGGTGAGGAACTGAATCAGGGTGTGGAGACCCAGGAGAGGGATGTTTGGAATGCAGAAAGGAAGGGTTCCGAGGCCATGCTGCCCCACTCTGCCAAGGCTGTCTGCATAGGGAGGCTCACAGACCTTCTGCCTGTGAGGTCTGGAGGGTCCTTCAAACCCGAGCACATACACTCCCTACTCACTCACCCACTCGAACCCTTTATTTCCCCTCTCCTCATGGTCCACTTCTGGTTCATTAATTATGAATAATTAGTAATAATTAATAATCATCTTCCATTCATTATGCCTTTCTGGGGAAATGATGCAAACGGTTTTCGGAAAGCTGTGTGGTACAAGTAGCAGCTTAAATTATGAAACTGTATTCAGTGTATTGATGACCCTGCGGCAAATGTATATAGATAATCTAGGATCTTCTAATAGTCAACAGGCAGCAAATAAAAGATCAGAGACTGTTCTTTTGTAATCGATCAGATTCTCCCATGAGAGGGTCTATGGGAATGTGTCATCTGTCTGGGTTATTCTGAGCTTTGAGGGGAAAGAGGTGGTTGGTTGGGAATGGGACTGGTGCCCTCCTGGGCAGACAAGAGGGAGCAGGAAAGAGTCAGAAAGCCCGGAGCAACAGATACAAACATTTCAACCTAAGCTCTGACTCTTCACGAACTTCTGATGTAAGCCCACTTGTGTGTCCTCAGTCCTGGATCAGGGTCCCAGAAGATGCCGCTAAAAGATTACCTGATCTCCTTGCAGGGGATGCCTAATGCAAAGAGCTAAGAAAGTACTTGCTACTCTAACAAAACAACTCTTAACACTTTGGTAACCAGACACAATAGAAGTGTACCTCTGACTTCCATCCAGTGAAGGCGCTCCTGGTTAGCAAGACTCCAACTCAGGGTCCCGTCTCCTACTGGTCACTCTGCATCCAAGTGGCAGATGGGAACAGCAGTGGAGAAGTCACACCCTCCTTGTAACACCTTGACCTGGGAGCACTCACAATAACCCACTAAGGAGAATCAGTTATTGATCCACCCCTGACTGCAAGGGGGAGCATGGTCTACCAGAGACATCTCCAGGCCAAGAGTCATGGCTTCCCATTTGATTTATGCAGATTTACTTCATTATGCCAAATGTCTTCTCCCATGATTCTACTTTTCATATCAGTTCTCAGCCTGTGTCATATACATTTCTACTGTGCTGTCTCAGTCATGTCTGACTCTTTGTGACTCTATGCACTGTAGCCCTCCAGATTTTCTGTCCAAGGGATTCTCCAGGCAAGAATACTGGAGTGGGTTGCCATTTCCTCCTCCAAAGGATCTTCCCCACCCAGGGATTGAACCTGGGTCTCCTGCATTGGTAGGCAGGTTCTTTATCACTACGCTGCCTGGGAAGCCCATACATTCTGAACCACCAGTAACTAGATCATGGTGGGAACTCCATATATGCTGATTGATTTGTTGATTGATTCATAGCCCTTTCCGAGAGATTTCTAGAGTTTTACAAAGCACCATGCCTTAATCCATATTTTATTCATTGTCTATCTACACGGCCCTCTCTGCCTCTGCAGTCACCACACCATCTAGCCCAGCAAGCTACTGCCTGGTCAACTGGAAACTTCCCACCACTTTTCCATTGGTAGAAAACCCAGTCACCCTCCTTGTCTCAGTTCAAATGGCAACAGTTACCCCTTCTTTGCCCACCAAGATTTTATTTGTTCACAGAGTTAGCACTGGGTGCTGCTTCCTGAGAATGCTATTTTCTCAAATACATCAGTCTAATTTCCCATCTAATTTCCAGGACCTTCATGCTCTGTATCCCGCTAACACTTTGTTCCAAACCATGCAGAGGGCAGAGGCTCAGTGCAGACGTGTCAACTAATAGATTAGAGTCTAACGCGAACAAAAAATATCCCCTGGACCAACAATCTCTTACACGCCTGCATCAGTAAGTAATGCAACACAAGAGGAATTCTTCTGACACATTCAGGCAGCACAGACAATGAGATTAGAAGGTACTTTCACCTCCCTCTTACTCCCTTATCTCCCACTTGTCATCACATGTACAACTCAGGAAAGAACATCTGAGCAGAGAGAAAATTTGGAAGAAGGCATTTATGATCCCCACGGCATGAGCTCGTGTGTGTGTGTGTGTGTGTGTGAAAATGGGAGAGGTCTGAGGGAATAGCACTCATGCTACACCCAATCTTAAGGGTCACAGAAGGTCTGCTGGCACCAGGATGAGTGGTGTCTGAGGTTAGTGAGAGGGCAAAGAGCATACACCAGGACTGACCCCCTTCTCCAGGGATCTTCTTAGCCAGTCAACAAGAGCCCTTTGTTGAACGCTATAGTGAAAAATCAAAGTGTTAGTCACTCAGTCGTGTCTCTTTGAACCCCATGGACTGTAGCCCACCAGGCTCCTCTGTCCATGGAATTTTCTAAGCAAGAATGCTGGAGTGGGTTGCCATTCCCTTCTCCAGGGCATCTTCTTGATCCAGGGATCGAACCCAGGTCTCCTGCATGGCAGGCAGATTCTTTACCATCTGAGCCACAGGGAAGCCCTGATGCTGTCGCCACTTGGCTAAGAGCATGAGCTGATGTGTTGGAGCGAGAAAATACTGGACGTGGTGGTCTAGGGGGCCAATTTCCCACTTACTAGAACGAGGTAAGTCTCTGCACCTCATCTGTAAGATAGAGATGATAACTGTCTGCCACCATGGCATCTGGAGAAGCAGAGAGGACAGCTTCCTGGATGCAATGCTCAGACTTGCCAGCAAGGGGCTTTATAACAATCCTAAGCATATTCCAAACCAATACCTGGCATTATTGTAACCTACTCTCCCCAAGCATCTTCAGCATCTTGGATGCACAGATTGTGGATGTCAGAAGGCAAACGAAAAGTCCATCTGGAACCACCTTCTCATTTTCTAGACAAGACTTGTCTCATTTCTAGACAAAGCTAGACAAGAGCACACAGCAGGCAGAGGGCCATTCTGTGTCACTGCCTGGGGAACTTAGGGCTGTTAGGAAAGACTTCCAGGAACCAAGCTTATGTGAGGACCCTAGGGTCACCTGGAAGAGATGGCAAAGTTCGGGGCCCACAAGCTCCTTTCCTGCATCTGTCCTTCCAGCAGTAGGCCATGTCACCAGGGCGTGCTCCCCCCAACTTCAGAGTCACTCCAGGAAGATGGTGACGGAAGGCCACTCTGAGGAAGTAACATTTGAGGTGAGACTCAAATAGCATCAGGGAACTAGGGATAGGAGAGCCTCAGGCAAAGGAACCTCAAGCACAAAGCCCTCAGGGGAGAAAAGATTAAAGCTGTGGGGCTATCCCTCACCCCCCAGGAACCTGATCCTCACAATTCCCACCAAAGCCACCCCCTGCTACTGGGACATCCTTCCTAGTAACTGTGCAATTTCACTGCCTACAACCACTTTGAATCAGATAAACACTGCATTAATTTCTCTATAATTAGTCCATGTTCTCTCACCCATGGTTCCTATACCAATCAACCATGACCAAGGCTGCAAAGATACTGGGCTGCAGCTGGCCACCTCTGGTCACAGGATATGTGGTGTCAGGAGGCTGGTCTGCATGATCCATCCCAATGGCCATTCTCTTTTTCCTGGAACATGGTTTTCTCTCATCTCAGACTGATGAACCCCAGGCCCCTGGCCCCTTTGCCCGTTTGGTCATGGGCATTTAGTCTGGGATGAGCTTGATATGGTTCCTGGCCTGGAGGCGGTGGGATGAGTGAGGTGACCTCCAGAGGGACTTGCAAGCCAAGGGGACTATCAGTGTGTCTCTGAGTCACATCAGCACCACCTGGGCCAGAGTTTGGTGCCTTTTTGCATCTCAAAGTCCTTTTTGAGCAGGGGGAGAGAGGAGATGGACTTGAATACACATAGGTGGGGAAAACAGCACTGTCCTTTCTCTCCTGCAAAGAAGTGTCACATGGAAAAGGTAGCAGGTGTTCATAAACATATGCTGGGCTCCTTGGAGCTTAAGTCCATCATATGTTGTTGAGAAAACATAAGGTCTCCAAACATTCCAAACATCAGAGTGATGAACATAATCAAGCTGGTGCAAATGATTTCAGTGCTTGATTTGGATGTGTTGACTACATTGGCTATCTCCCGAGTGGTATAATGTTGATTGTTTTCAATTAATGTCTCGATTGGATCCCTCTCAACTTCAACTGGTCTACCCAACCATACTGACGGGTCTTTGCAAGTGGGTCTTAGCCCCCATACTCTGAGTCAATGGGAAAGCCCCCAACTGGCTCAGAGTATATTCACTAAAACATAACAAAGGCAGAGGGTCTCCAGGGCTCTGGGGGTGTGGAAAAGGGCCGGCTGTGATTAGTACATACCCCCGGGATTAGATTAGGGATGATAATCTCCTCTTCCTTCGGGAAGAGACTAGGATTGAGGGGGTGGGGGCGGGGGAGGGAGAGGGGAACAGCACACCAGGAACTGGAGACACGCCCATCTTTGCCTTTCTGCAGACTCGTCAGGAAATCTGGAAGGTCCAAAAGTTTTTGATAAGATTTCACAGAGAAGCCAACTTGACAGACGCCAAAGCTTTTCCCATCTTGGATCTGGCTTGTGTTCTGGAATCCAGGCGAAGGTAGGCAGCTACCCAGCTTGTTTCCTTTGGCGTGGAGTCAGCCAATTGCTCTCGGTGTGTTTACATTGGCCGCCTGCAGTGGCTTAAGAGCCTTGAGACAAGAGGGGGCAACCCCGCTCACAGGCCCCGAGCAAATCCAAGGATTCTAAGCTGCCCGAAGGGGCGTCTCCGGGTGGGTAGGGTGGTGGGCAAGCAGGAACTGATGGGACTTCCAGGCTTAGGCGTCTGGGAAATGGTGCTTTTATGCAGACTCGGTTAAACACTTTACACTTGGTACAGCCTAGATGCTTATTGATTCCAAGGTCCCCAGGTCCCCTGCTGTGACAAGCATCCTTCTTTTATTCACTTCCAGGAGCATGGTGAAGACCAGAGGGCCTGGAGGAAGTATTGGGGTGGCCTGAGAATACTTTTGGTTGGGTGACTTGGGGGGAGCAGTGGTTATTTGTTATTGAGGACAAAATTATTTTAATATTACAGCACTCTACTCAGTATACTATACTCAGAACTATACTCAGAGAACTATACTCAGTATTTTGTAATAACCTATAAGGGAAAAGAATATGAAAAGAATATATATATGTGTGTGTGTGTATATATATATAATTGAATTACTTTGCTGTACATCTGAAACTAACATGACATAGTAAATCAACTATAATTCCATTTTTTAAAAAGCATTCAAAAAATAAAGCTGATTATATCACAGAATAAAAAAAGGTTTATACAAGAGTTTTAGCCACATTTTAAAACACTTTGCCCCGTTCCCATGCCCCAAGTTTGTTACGATTACCAGCAAAGCTGAGTTTATCCCTTTCTATGAATTGCCTGTTTGTATCTTTGGCCGCGATAGTTCTCCTGAGGAGAGAAATGCTACCGTCACTTGAGTTTCTTTTTCATTAAATGAACAAACAATAAAAAGTAATTTTCACTATTTTCGTCCCCGGCCTGGCTTTTTTTTTTTTCTTTCTTTTTTCTCTTTTTTGCCGTACAGCACTGGGGATGATCTTAGTTCCCCAACCAAGGATGGAACCCGTGCTTCCTGCAATGGGAGCACAGAGTCTAACCACTGGACCAGAGAAGTCCCAGCTCTGGTTCTCTGTGCTAAAGCTGAGGCAACTGAGGCAATGGGGTCTGGAGAGGGGAGGGCCGTGGCTGGTCACTCTCACTTTCTGATGAACGCCTCCTTGCTGACCCATCTTCTCACTAACCAGCAGGTGCATCGGCCTTCCCTCCCCATCCTCTCACCCCTGGTAGTGATGAGTCTGAGGCAGGGACTGTGTCAGGCTTTGGGTCCTGAGGCCTGGGGACGCATGTCCATTTCCCCTGAAGTCAAGCCCACGAGTGAGTGTGTGTACATTTCCGCGGGGTGAGTACTGGAACATTGGGCCTGCCAGTCACAGGCAGAGCTGCAGTGGCTCGGCGATGGAAGAGTGAAGACCCTGGGCTGAGAGAGGACTGGATCCATGAAATACAGTAGGAAGGGAAGGCTGGCTAGTCAAGGTGTGCGGCTGTGGGTGGGAACCAGAGATCAGGTGTAAGACCAAGGGGTTCCAGGCAGCAAACCAGAAATGAGCAACCAGATGTAGCAAAAGCCCGGAAAAGGAACACAGAAATACAGAAGAGATGATGATGAATAAGTTCAGCAAAACAGAGAGTTTATATAATTAAATAATTGGCGAGAAGACTTGGGGAAACAATCGATGGCAGTCTGGCATAGAATAGTATGACCTTCCGGACAGACCAGATTTCACCTTTGGCTCATGAGTGCACTCTGTGTCCTTGAACGGCTTGGAGAATGACTTAGTTAGAACACCAAGCTTCCTGCTGGAACATATCCCCTCAGCATCACATGAAAGATTCCATCCCCACAGGGCTGGCCCCAAACAGACAGCTGGGGGCTGTACCTTCTCTTTATCCATTGAGAGGTGGGGTCCCAGGCTCGGGGGCCAGGAGGTGCAGCCTCCTCCTTACTGAGGGGAGACAGAGCTTTTCCTAGCCCCACGCTCCTCTGTGTGACAGTGTTAGCCCCACAGCCCCATCCTTCCCACCAGCACTGCCCTCTGAGGTTAGAGCTCTGAGTTCAGGGAAGGCTGCACAGAGCTTTCCTTCTGGGTACCCACCCCAGAGACTGCCCAGAACAGAGGGAGTGTGGGAGCTTCTGCAGCTTGAGAGGTGAATGCTTTGATTCAGCTTGGTTTGGAGGAAGGAAGTGAATTGATTCTCCTTGACACTCAGAGATCTGCCCCCCAACTCATAATCCCAAGTCGATATCATGGACTATAGCCTGCCAGGCTCCTCCATCCATGGGATTCTCCAGGCAAGAATACCGGAGTGGGTTGCCACACTCTCCTCCAGGGAATCTTCCCAACCCAGGGATCGAACCCTGGTCTCTTGTGTTTCCTGTATTGGCAGGCAGATCCTTTACCACTAGTGCCAGAGGGAACTGGCTTCATGCAAAGACCTGGGAGTTCTGAGAAGGGCCTGAGTTTGATACTTGTGCGGTGAGCAAGAGGGCCCTGGGGGATAACCGTGGCACCCAAGTGTGGGATACAACTTTGCTGTAGTCAGAAATAGGTCGGGGACTTCCCTGGTGGTCCAGTGGTTGAGAATCTGTCTGCCAATGCAGAGGACACAGGTTCAATCCCTGGTCCGGGAAGATGCTGTGGAGCAACTAAGCCCATATGCCACAACTACTGAGCCCTTGACCTACAAGTGCTGAGCCCTTGAACTGCAGCTACTGAAGCCCTCGAGCCCTATAGCCCTGTTCCCCAACAAGAGAAGCTACCACAACGAGAAGCCTCTGCAGTATAACTAGAACATAGTCCTCACTCACCACAACTAGAGTAGTCCTCACTCACCGCAAATAGAAAAGGCCCACTAGAAGACCCAGTGTGTCAAAAATAAATAAATAAGAAGCCACTTCAGCAAGGGCACTGATGTTCAGTGGCACAAAAGACTCTCATGGCACAGTGTGACGCCAGCCAAAGAAGATGGCATACCCCCGTGGTCTTCTCAGGTGGTCTCCAGAAGGCCCCTTGGGATGAGTCGGTCCTGGGGAACCTGGAGGAACCCAAGGCAGGAGGAGACACCGATGGCCTCTTGGTTCAGCTTTACTAACAGTCATGTGGGCACTCAAGTGACTCACAGGAAAAAGAGGGCTTGCAATCTGAGCTGGTGGTATGGCTCCCACGGCTTCTGCGTGAGGTGGGAATCAAGTCACTTCCCAGGAGGTTGTGAGGATTAAAGACGGTGAAGAGTGTGCACCTCTTAGTGGAGGAACTGGCCCCCACTAATCTCTCTGTGAGTGGCAACAGTCCTCATGTCATTACTAGTCCGGTACGTCCCCTACATTCGAACTTGCAAGATGTGAACGCTTAAAGATGCAAACGTGCATCCCGTCAACGTCTGAAGTGAGTGAAATGGCAGCTTACCCTCCGTCTCCTGTCGCTGATGATCTTTCAGCTCTACCGTCTCCTAACTCCTCTCCTTCCTCCGGTCAGTAACTCTTGTCGCCTGGTCACTCGATGCCAGCCCCTGTGTGCCAGATGTTGTACTGTACTATCATACTTTTCATGGTACAGTACTATAAGATTTAAAATGTTTTCTTTACTTTCTGTGTTTGTTTTTTAAGTGAAAAGTATTATAACCCTATTACAGTGCAGTGTTATATAGCCAACTGTGTTAGTTGAGTACCTAGGCTAAATTTGTTGGACTTATGAAAAAAACTGGACTTACGAACACACTCTTGTTCATAGGTACGGGACTTTGTGTATTATCCGCATCACTGGCCTGACTCCATGGGCCTCCAGGAGAGCACCCAGGGGCAGTGAACCTCTAAGGGAGGTGTCATATCCAAGAAACAGAAGCCTGCACCCCAGCACTGGAGTCCTAACAGCTTGTGTGAACTCCATGTTTCAGTTGCAATGAATCTCAAAACAGGGCTGATGATGAAAGGTTCATGATAGTGAAGTCAGCGAAATCTTAGCTCCAAGGACCCTCCCAAGGGAGCCCAGTACAATAAGGATAGACAGAGCATAGAGGTCAATCTGCTTTCAAAATGTCTGAGACATTTTTTTCCAAACTTAGAGCTTATCTATGAAAAAAATTTGATAAATGCTTTCCCAAATTTGACCATCACCTTAAAATTCACAAGAAATGACCAACAATGAGTTGTGGAACTAAAACAAAATGTTTTAAGTGTCTATCTAAAATAAAAGGTTCAATGTAGATCAGACTTGCTAGAGGAAAAGACTGGATTCCTTTCTCTTCTCCTTATTGGAAATATTGGTGGTTGTTCAGTTGCTCAGTCATATCTGACTCTTTGCAACGCTATGGACTGCAACACTCCAGGTCTCCCTGTTCCTCACTGTCTCCCAGAGTTTGCTCAAATTCATGTCTATTGAGCCGGTGATGCTATCCAACCATCTCAACATCTGCTGCCTTCTTCTTTTGCCTTCAATCTTTCCCAGCATCAGTGGGTCATCAGCCAACTCATTGGAAAAGACCCTGATGCTGGGAACTATTGGTATGAAAAGACAATTAAAGAACCTTAAACCAACAGTGTGGAGGGACCAGGATTGTAATATTATAAGGACGAGTGAGTCCATTAATTAAAAAATGAAATTATTTGCTATGGCTTTTGTTGTGTTTCTGGAGTTAGCCTTAAAAAATGTGTATTTTGCTGCAATGTGCCTTTTCATACTAGATAAATATTCACCTTGGTAACTAATTTTATTTCTTAATTTGGGGTATTTTTTTCTTAAAGAGAGTTCCTAAAATCATAGAAGCTTTTAGCCCCATGAAGCTAGGATTGGTCAATGTTAATAACACCATCTACTTTTAAAAAAATTTATTTACTATCATTTCTATTGTTTTACTTATATTTATTTTTGGCTGCACTGGGTCTTCTTCGCCACAAGCAGGCATTCTCTAGTTGTGACGAGTGGGGGCTATTCCTTTAGTCACGGTGAGCAGGCTTCTCATTGCAGTGACTTCTCTTGGTGCAAAACATGGACTCTAGGGTGTTCAGGCTCAGTAGATGTGGCGCACAGGCTGAGTTGCCCTGGGACATGTGGGATCCTCCCAGACTGGAAATCGAACCCGTGTTCCCTGCATTGGCAAGCGGATACTTAACCACTGGACCACCAGGGAAATCCATCACCATCTACTTTCGACATAATGATCTGAAAAAGTACTCTACCTATGTTGCCCAGCTATGTGGAGAGGAGCTTCCGGGGGATTTCTGGAAGGAGACAGGGGCCACTGAGAAGACAGATAAAGCAGGAAAAGTCTCATGAAAAGACAGTGGGCAAGAAACTGCAGCAAGAAGCAAAGATTGGAAGGACGTAAGTGGAGTCAAGTCTGGGGTTGACAGCTGAGACAACCCAGTTTAAAGCTGAGAGATACACTGAGAAAAATTTCCGAGCACGCTGTGGGAAGGTGGGCCAGGGAAGAGGGTCAATGAGGCCTATGTAGGGGCCTCATCCGTTTCCCCGCTCAGACCAGGCAGATGTGGTTCCTGATAGAAGCTGACACACACTTCCCTGAGGAATTCGAGGCAGGCCAACCAGAGCTGGGGGAAACTCAGAGCAGCTTATGATATGGGATCCGAGTCAAAAGCCTGCCTGTTCCCCTTATGGTCTGCGGCTTCACCCCCCTAATTGAAGAAGACATCCGGGCTGGGAAGCCCCTGGCCTCTGTTAGAAAGTGAGAGAAAGAAGCTTCATGAAACACGAAGGTCCCTGAACTCATATGTAGAGCTGTCTTTTGGCATCCCCATCTGGCTTTCACCTTGCACTTCCTTTCTGCAGGGAGAGCTGCAAGAACCGCTGAGGCGGGAAGGGTCGGCGGGATCCGCAGTGTCTGGGTGAGAGTCTGTCTTCCCGACTGGTCCTGAAGGGAGGTGGCTCCGGGGTACTGCCATCCACTGCTTTGCAGGAGACAGGGCAGAGGAGGAAGAGGAGTCGGGGGTGGGGGGGGCAGGGCTGGGGGGAGCCAGGTGTGCAGACAGGGCTGCCTGGTGAAGAAGCATCTGCTCCGTTTTGCAGAAGTTGTGGCTCAACCTTGGAGGGTGGGCTCTGCTCTCTGGCGCCCTCTGCTGTGGTTGAGCCCAGCAGATACCCCCGTGGGAGGGGGCAGGAGTGGAAATTTCCCTGGAGAAGGAAATGGCAACCCACTCCAGTACTCTTGCCTAGAAAATGGCAAAGACACCAGACAGAGAAGCCTGGTGTCCATGTGTTCACAAAGAGTCAGACATGACTGAGCGACTTACTATCTATCTATCTACCTAGGATGAGGGTTTCTCCAATGGCTCAGTGGTAAAGAATCTGCCTGCAATGCAGGAGTTGCAGGAGACACTGGTTCGATCCCAGGGTTGGGAAGATCCCCTGGAGGGGAGCTAGGCAATCCACTCCAATATTCGTGCCTGGGAAATCCCATGGACAGAGCATCCTGGTGGGCTATCGTCCACAGAGTCGCAACAAGTCGGACATAATGGAAGCAACTTAGCACACACACATGCAGGTAGCTGGGCTGAGGACTTCCCAGGTGGCTCAGTGGTGAAGAATCCACCTACAATGCAGACATGTGTTCGATCCCTGGGTTGGGAAGATGCCCAGCAGCAGAAATTGACAACCCACTCCAGTAATCTTGCGGAAGATATCCCATGGGAAGAGGAGCCTGGAGGGCTGCAATCCTTGGGGTTGCTCAGGAGGACACAGATGAGCACTCATGTACCGTACCTGGATTTGAGAGAGCTAGGAGACCTGAGATGCAGCTGGCCAGGGTCGGGATGTAAAGGGTGAGTAGACTGGTTTCAAGGAAGGTAAGCTGAGTTATCCACACTGGTCCATACTCTTTATGAGTGCCATGCTATGGGGAGTCCGCAGAACTATACTTGTTAGGGTGGGAATGGATGTCAGCGGTACCCAGTTCAACCTCATTAACCAGCAAGACGGTATCGCAGAAAACACACACTTCAGCTCATAGACTTAGAGAACAAACTTATGGTTGCCAGGTGGGGAGGATCGGGGGAAGGCATGGCTAGGGAGTTTGGATGGGACATGTACACACTGCTATATTAAAAATGGATCCCCAGCAAGGACCTACTATACAGAACATGGAACTCTGCTCAATGTCATGTGGCAGCCTGGATGGGAGCGGTGTTGGGGGAGAATGGATACATATATAGTCCCTTTGCTGTCCATCTAAAACTATCACAACATTGTTAATCAGCTATACTCCACTATAAAATTAAAAGTTGAAGAAAAAACACACTGCAGGAAAAGGTCCAGCCTTCAGCGGCATAGGAACTGCAAGAGAGGAAGGTGACAGAGCGCTGGGGGAGTCTCCACCGCCTTCCAGATTATCCATGATAGATTCAGATAAGAGTTTAGACGCTGCTGGACTCCTGTGCTGTAGACTATAATTGGTGGAGAAGGAAATGGCGACCCACTCCGGTATTCTTGCCTAGAGAATCCTGTGGACGGAGGAGCCTGGTGGGCTGTTGTCTATAGGGTCGCACAGAGTCGGACACGACTGAAGCGACTTAGCAGCAGCAGCAGACTATAAATGGATGGAGGGGTGTGTGTCCAGGACCAACATGTTCCTAACGTATAGAGGACTTGGACAAGGAGATAAAATGTTGAAAAAAGATGGTGGGCGTGAAAATAAAAAACTGGAAAACCAATCTAAACCTTCGGCGTGTCAGAGTAACCAAAGCCTGCCAGGAGGGTGTGACCTTCCTGACAGCTCCCATTGTGACTGAGTTGGACGCCGGCCACGCTGACCTGCACGGAACTGGGGCCAGGCCCCCTGAGAGGAAGAGCACAATCGACTGTGGGCAGCTGGTGGGCAGAGGTGTGTGAGAGGCGATGGTCGGTGATGCTGGCCTTTGCTTCCAACTGCACTTGAAAATCTCCCAATAGCGTTAGCTGTGCAAGATGTTATCTCTGGACCTTTGTGGGTTCCTCGTTAATTCATACATAAAATGGCAAACCCCTCCTTCCGTGCCCTCCCTCCCTATTTCCTGTCTCCCTTGTTCTATTTTATGTTTCTTATTAAGTCTGAAACGCTGCACATACGTCAGCTCACTGTCTGTCTCTCCCAGAACGCGGCTCCATGCATTCTGTCTCTTCTCCTCTTCTGGATCGCTAGTCTGAGAACCATGTTTGCACACAGCAGGGGCTCCGTAAATACCAGTGCAGAGTAAGCGAGACAGAACCGAAGACAAGGAGATGCATCTTTATAAAGAATGTCTCAGTTTATTACTTTAAACTTGAACCTGCATAAAAGGATGGTTAGTTGCACTGAGCTCAAAGCATCCCCGGGACATGGGCTGGAGACAAGCCCAGAGCTGGACCTTGGCTCCTCAGTTGGGTCCAGAGGCCACAGCCATCAGCCCAGGAGCTTCAGCTGCATCCACTGAGGCTGTGGCGGTGACGCAGAGGGTTTTCTCGGGGTGATGCTGGGAAGGGAGGTGAGATCACTTATGATGGGGTGGAAACAGGGCCTGGACTGTGCTGCTCATAGCCCACGGCCACCAAAATGCGGGGAGGGGACCTGGGTGAGGGGCAGAGCATGGGGCAGGCTCAGGGTGCCTGGGACCCTGGGCTGGAAAGACCCCGTTCTTTCACTGATGGATGCAAAAGGGGGTACCAACCCCCCAAGGGATACAGTTCAAAAGAGGACCTAAAAGAAACCCAAGCTGAAGCTTCTGAGAAGCAGCATCATTCCCTTTCCTCTTGTGCACATCCTCCGCCTCCTCTCTCAAATCTCTGTCTTCATGACCCTGCGGAAGGACGGACACCCCGCCGTGTGGGCACACAGCCCCGTGCTGATCTCTGCTGCCCCCGCGCCCCGGCTCACACGCTGGTGTGCTGGGACCCGGAGGACACGCTGCTGCCTGGCTGGCTCCGGCCCGAGGGCGCTGGGCTGGCTGCTGGGCTCCTCCTGCTGTGGCGGCCGGTGCTCTGGCTCCTCTGGGCCGGCTCCTCCGTCAGCCTGAGCTTCTCGTGCTCCTCTTTCAGGAAGAAGTCCACAAACAGGCTCTTCTCCCTCTTGATCTGGTCGCTGATGTCTGTGGGGATGTCAGGGATCATCCAGTCCACGAGGACACTCAGGAACATCACCAGGTTCTGGGAGAGTTGGGGGAGGGGGTGAGAGGAGAGGCCCCAGCTGGAGGGTTCCGACCTGGGGTGGGTGGGCGGTGGTGATGACACAGACCCAGACCCGGGGGCAGGGGGCTCTAGGTTCCTCTGGCTCCTTGGCTGATCTCAGCCATCGGACGAGCATCATGGTCCCTCGGGGCCCGCAGGAGACGGTAGAGCAGTGACAGGGCCCCCCCTCCCATGCACGCCTGACAGCATCATGTGTGCAAAAGTCGCTCAGTCGTGTCTGACTGTTTGCGACCCCATGGACTATACAGTCCATGGAATTCTCCAGGCCAGAACACTGGAGTGGATAGCCTTTCCCTTCTTAGCCATGCCTCTCTGCCTCCTCCACTCTTCCTCTCACTGTCTGCCTCTCACCCCCCATGTCTTGTTCTTGCCTCCAGGCCTCCAGATCCAAAGCTTTTTTATAAAAAATTATTTACTTATTTTAATTGGAGGATAATTACTTTACAATATTGTGAAGGCCTCTGCCACACATCAACATGAATCGGCCATAGGCATACATGTGACCCATCCCTCCTGAACTCCTCAGGAAGTGGCCATAAGGCCTGACGGCCCCTCCAGGTCTCTCCCTGGACCAGTGGCCCCTCTCTTCCTCCCAGCTGGCCCTCTACCCCCCATATCAGAGGTGGACCCTGTTTAACCATCGCAGCATCTCTGGTCACAGCACCTGCCTGAACCCTGCCTCCCGCCCGCCTTCATGGGTTCTGAGGTTGTGTGCACACTTCTAACTGGCTCCTTTCTCCACTCGGGAGGCCATGTCCCCTCCCCTAAGGTAGGATAAGGCCCTTTCTCTCTTCCCGGGTGCATTTTCTACTTAAGAGGGTTGAATATTTCCGGTCGGCAGCTGTGGCGCACAGCCCAATTCAGGGCCTCTCCCCGGGTACTTGGGTTCCCAGTCCTCCACTGGCGCCCCCAACCTCCAGCTGTGGTCTCCTTCTCCACCTGCCCATATTACGCTCACATGCCCCCTCTTCTTAAACCCAAGGATGGTGACAGCACAGGAGACACCAGAGCCCTGCCCTCTGTCTTCCAGGCTCTAAATGTGCCCTCAGTTTGACCTGGAACCCAGAAGGGCCCAGGGAAGACTTGGGAACCAAGGTTGTCCCCAGGGGCCCCTGGGCATCTCAGGGCATCTGGAGTTGCTGAATCAAGTCCCACATTCGCCTCTTCAACCAAGTCCTCCCAGTGGAGTGGAAGTGATGCCTGACATGCGGTGGTAAAGCGAGGCGGCTCCTGGGGGCGGGGAGCAGCGGGGCACAGGTGAGGATTCTTAGCACACGCCCCCCCACCACCCCGCCATCCCCCGGAGCAAGAATGCTGCTTCTCCAGGTGAGACTAGCTGGGGGTCTTCCCCACTTCCTGGGCTGGGGGCTGGGTCAGGATACCTTAGAGCCCTCCAGGGACCCGCCTTTGGGGAATACAAAAGCCTGGGGTGGGGGTTATGTGTAAGGGATCTGGGCTGGTACCCCAGCTCTGCTCTAAGGCCGGCAGTGGGAGTGGGGGCCTCATGCAGAGAGAATCTTGGTGACACAACTGTAGCTTCAGTTAGTCTGGGAGACAGGAATAGCCAACTTGGGTTTGCTATTCAGCAGGGGTGCCAGGTGGGGCTCCGGCGGTCGTTCGCACCAGGAGTCTCAAACAACACAACAAAGAGGGGGCCGGTGGGAGCTGGAAGGAAGGAGCAGAACTGGAGCCCTTTCGTGAGCTCAGAGACCTGCGGGGGTCAGTGGGGTGGCTGCCTGTCTGCCTTTGGGTTGAGACTCTGCTCTCTCTGCTGTTCCCCACTTTCCAGTCTGAGGTTTACGTGGGAATCCTTCTCCACCCTGCATGTTACTCCACGTCTGCCTTGCAACCTGACTCTGTGACCTTTTCTCCTTCTGTGCATCCATCCGTTCATGGAAGCCCTCACCCAGCAGAGGGTCACAGAGCACCCTGAAAACCCGGGGGCAGGGCTGTCTGGATCCCTGAGCCTGGATCCTAACCAGCTGTGCCTAACTTAGCTGAACAACTCACCTGGAAGATTATGACAAAAGCCAGACGTGCAGACAGAACGGCCCAGTACTGCTTGGAAAACTCATACGGGTTCGGGGCCCACGGCGGCTCCCGGTAATCCTTAAACCTGCCCAGAGAGGAAGGCGATGTGAAGACTGGGAGGAGATGGAGGGAAGGAGGTACCTCTCTGGCTATCACCTCAAAAGTGAGAGCAGCAGGCAGGGCCTTGGCTCTTAGACTTAGGGAGTGGGGGCAGAGGTAAGGAACCCAGGGCCCAACCAACAACGTCCAAAAAAGCCCAAACTCCAAAAGAGCCAATGTCAGCCTCGAAGTATCTTTCTCACTCTCTCCAACATCTCCAGAAGTTTCCTTTGCATTCTCCTTCTAATGTGTGTGTGTGTGTGTGTGTGTGTGTGTGTGTATGTGTGTGTATATATGTGTGTGTGTGTGTGTGTGCGCATGCACAGGCATGTGTCTCTGTGTGTGCTCAGTCATGTCTCTTTTGTGACCCCATGGACTGTAGCTCATTGGGCTCCTCTGTTCACGGAATTTTCCAGGCAAGAATACTGGAATGGGTTGCCATGAGGGGTCCAAGAATCATAAGAGGAACTCAGGACAGGGGATCCATCTGGGGTCCACTAGCCTGTGGGCTCTGAGAGGGGCGGGGAACCCACAGATACCCAGCAGAGTACTCCGAGGCCCAGGACTCAGTGAAGATGCAGAGGCCAGCAGAGTTAAGGGGTCCTACCCAGCCTGGTCTGCTCTAGGACCCTGGCCATAAGAGGGGCTGGCCTCGCTTGACAGCTGATTCAGACCAAAGCTGAAGGCTGAGTGGATTTGGGGGAGCAGTGGTAATGGTCACAGTTGGGCAGTAGCCCCCTCTTTTAACTGCGCATCTTGATCATCTGCCCATGTTGTTGAAGGCTTCCCCAGTGACTCAGTGGTAAAGAATCCTCCTGCAATGCTGGAGATGCAAGAGACACGGGTTCAATGGCTGGGTTGGGAAGCTCCCCTGGAGGAGGAAATGGCAACCTACTCCAGTATTCTTGCCTGGAAAATTCCATGGACAGAGGAGCCTGGTGGGGTACAGTCCATGGGGTTGCAAGAGTCAAACACAACTGAGCAACTGCACACACACACACACACACACACACACACACACACACAGAGTTTGAAAAACAAAATGTCAGTGCCTGCCTCGAGCTCAGACCATGGAGAGGTCTAGGGCTTATCTGAGCTGTTGCCTTCCCCCCTCCCCCCGCTTCCCATCCTGAGATGACTCATGTTAAAAATGGCTTATTTTCTCAGAATCACTTTTTTTCTAAGCCTGGAAAAATGGCAAGAGCTGGTACAGAAGATTTATGCCCCTTCATGGAACTGTTTTCTCCATGGAATTCAACAAATCTTCAATGCTCAGTGAAAGCAAAACAAGCCCTGGGCTGAAGCATGAGGTGGGGTAGCATCAGGCCACCAGGGGGGTGCAGGGATGCCGAGGAAGGCGGGGAGGGTTGGGGGCACCCAGAAGGAAAAACAAGCATATACTGAATGTGTCCCCCTGACAAGGAACTTTTCTAAAGCTTCTTCACTTGAGAACAAGATCCGCGGGCAGGTATGGGTATCCCCGTGTAACCCAGAAGTGAACTGAGGCTCAGAAAAGTTCAATGCTTGGCCAGACAGGGGTGGATTCAAGGTGAGAATCCCAGTCTGCCTGAATCCAGGCTTTCCTCCATTGTTGGGAAGCTCCTGGCCACCAGCTGCGGTTTGGGGTGGGGGATTCTGCTGTGGGTGCTCTCTGAACCCTTCCCTGTCCTGAATGAACCCAGGGTTCTAAAAGATTCACACAGAAGCATGCGGGCTTTCAATGGTCCAAGAAGATATGACCCAAGAAGATCCCCTCCCAAGAGGGGAGAAGAGGAAAAAGGGAAGATGAAAAGAGATGCAGGCAAAAGGGCCGAAAAAGTCATAGCGGGAGAGTCAGCCACAGCAAGAGGCAAATGGAGAGGTGGAGGCTGAACGTCTGACTGGGGCTGGGCAAGAGGCCAGGAGCCGCTCCCTCCCACCCGCTCCCCTCTTCCGACAGCTGATCACAGCTGTTGCGGGCTTGGTTTGACATCCGGATGAGAAGCAAAGCTAACTGCAGCTCAGCAAAGCACCATGGGGTTCATCCTCACCATCCGTGGCTGAGGACAGAATCAACACCAGCTCCAGACCATGCCTACTCGTGGGAGAGGGCGAGGGTGTGGCCAAGGGAATAAGGTCATCTTGGGTGGGGAAAAAAACTCAGTCTTGCCCACCCTCCTGCTCTACCCCTTAAATCCCAGGCAGACAGGAATCTGTCTTGCTTTTCTCAAGACCCCTGGAAGAGGGCTGCTGTACACCCCTGCCCCCACCCCCACTTTTGACCATGGGGAAGATCCCCCCAGGTCCAGTCTGATCCTGCCACCACAATCAAAGTCACTCCCACTTGTTTTCTAGCTCCATCGATGAAGGAACAGCTGCTCACTGACCTCAATAAGACAGCCATCGCTCACCCCTCTCTTTTTCCAGTCTGCAAAGAATCCATAAATAATCTAATTCTGGTCCCACTTCTGCTACTAACTCACCACAGCGTTTGGAAATGTCACTTTACCCTCCCTGAGTGTCCAAAACATGTTTTGAATCTGGCAGGCACATCCATCTCATCAAGGGTCTGGGGAAAGATTAACACAGAGATCCGTCCAGAAAGCTCGATTCGCAGTCCCGCTGTGCCAGTGGACTAAGGGCGCTTTGTCAGGAACTACAGGGCCAGCACTGCCCAGAAAAGAGCAGCGCGCAATTTAATGATTTGTGCATCTGTTCACATTTCTCTTTGCAAAGCTAACTTTAAATAAAAACTGTGACCTGGAGTAAGCAATGCATTTTACATTCATGCACACATGCATATGTATCACAGAAATAAAAATCACACAGAACACACTCATCCTTGCTGTATCCCATGCTCTGATACTCTTTTATTCTCTGCTGTCCTCTTCTCTCCTAGTCTTTAAAATGCTGCTCATGATACATAAGCCATTTCCCAACTGATGAACCATGATTCACAGTTTGAAGAACACTGATTCCAGTAAGCCTCTGCCACCAGGTAAATGATTGCTCATTTACATTCCAATATAAGTTCAGATTTCAAAATTTAAAAATAATTCACCCTAAGAAGTCAAGTGGGTGCTGGAGAAGACTCTTGAGAGTCCCTTGGACTGCAAGGAGATCAAACCAGTCAATCTTAAGGGAAATCAATCCTGAATATTCATTAGAAGGACTGATGCTGAAGCTGAAACCAATACTTTGGCCATATGATGCGAAGAGCAGACTCACTGGAAAAGACCCTGATGCTGGGAAAGATTGAAGGCAAAAGGAGAAGAGGGTAGTAGAGGATGAGATGGTTGGATGGCATCACCGACTCAATGGACATGAGTTTGAGCGAACTCTGGGAGATAGTGAAGGACAGGGAAGCCTGGAGTGCTGCAGTCCGTGGGGTTGCAAAGAGTTAGACACGACTTAGCGACTGAACAACAATGACAAAAGTTCAGATTTAAAAAAAAAATTCATCCTAAGAATTCAAGTGTATTAAATGTTTTCACTGAGTAATCAGAAGACACTAATTAAACAAAGAGATCATTAGTTTTAAGACTAGACATGTCCAGAAAAGATAGAGTGGCTATTGAACTTACTTGTGGCCAACCCAGTGACAGAGGTCTGTTTCACTTCCAAGCCCAGTGCAGAGAACGGCATTGGCAAAAAGCATGGGGAGTCAGCAGATGAAGGCTTGATCCCACCCCCACTGTTTCACTTCTCTGTCCTCTAGCAAGTTACCTAAGGACCTGATGGCTGGGGTCCTCATCCATGAAACATGGACGTTCCATCTCACAAAGTTGGAATGAAGACCACTCAGCGCACTGCCAGACATATCAGAGGACCCAGTACATCGGAGCTGTTCTTTCTCCTTTACTTGAAGGTGACTTAAGAAGTATACCTCTTCTGTTAAAAGAGGATGGAGCAGGTACACTGCTGCTCCCAGTTCCTCCTGGCTTTCCAGGAAGATTTCTGAGCATAGCTCAGATGCCCTGAGTTTCCCATGATACTGAGATGAACCAAATAGAGCTGATGCCCAACTGCAGGGAGCTTCTCTCAGGTTCTCAGTCCACATAAAGGCACAATGCAGGCCAGCGTCAGGCTGATGGGCAGGAAAGCTTCTGTTCCATTCCCATCAACTCTGATGCTTCCCAAAGTCATCTCCTTTTCCCTGGTTTTGAGAGCTCTGGGTCTCCCAAAGTCCCACAGGGTGGCCCAGTGCTGGGTGAACCCCACACGTGCTCACTTCCTGCATCTTCTGGCCGGGGCTGAAGCTCTGGGTTATAATTTTAGGAACAGTTCCCAGATCTCACCCTCATCCGTTCAGTCTTCCTTTATTTTCTTTGAGCCTTAGCATTGAGTTTGAGAGTTCCCTGGAGTCCTGTAGTAAGGAGAGTCTTCCAATAATGAAACAACTAGAGTGTCTAAAACTGGACTGGAGCGACTGGGCCCCTTACTAATTTTAAGAACCCGAGAAAGTTTTTGCACATTGCTGGACCTCATCATTCTAACTTCATGGAGCCAACAAAATGTGCATCACTGGTACCTAGAAGGTGGACACGGGACAGCTTTCTCAACCCACCATGAACAAAGGAATGTGAGTATGCGTGTGTGTGTGTGTATTTACAGTGAATGTCAAAGGAAAACAGTGAGCAGTAAATGAGACGGCTCGTGTGAGTGTGATTTCTGGAGGCAGAAATAGACACAACAGGTTCTTCTGGGAGAGAATGACTGGGGTGGGGGCTGAGAAAAGAGTCTTTTCCTTTACATATATCTATACATACATATACATATATATGTGCATACATCTATAAAGAATGGCTTTTATCACAAAACAGTTCTTAATTGCAAAAGAAGGATGCAGGACTTCCTAGGGGGTCCAGTGGTTAGGAATCTGCCTGCCAATGCAGGGGACACAGGTTCGATCCCTGGTCCAGGAAGATTCCACACACTGCGGGGCAACTAAGCCCGTGCTCCACAACTTCTGAGCCTGTGCTTTAGAGTCAGGAGCTGCGATTACTGAGCCCACGCACCACAACTACTAAAGCCCACATACCCTAGAACCTGTGCTCCACAACAAGAGAAGCCACGGCAACGAGAAGCCTACGCACCACAGCTAGAGAGTAGCCCACGCTCGCTGCAACTAGAGAGCCTGCACAAAGCAATGAAGACCCAGCACAGTCAAAAATAAATAAAATATTTTTTAAAAAAGATCCAATTAATGGCAATATTCAGTGACCCAAATATATTTTCACATTGAGCTTCCAGGAGCCAAATCACAGTGTTAAGAGAAGCAAACTCACAAACATTAAGTGAAAGAGGTACAAAAATCAACACTAACTCTTCACTTTAAAAATGCATTCATATTTCACCTAGATTGTTCTAATGCTGTGAAATAATCACATTGAGTTGAATGTATACATGACCTAAAGAAATAAGGTTCCTATTAACTCAAAATATAGTTCATTATTAGAAAAAGAACCTGTGAAGTATCTTAAAAAGTTCTACAAATTCATTTTTATGTTAATACATGGGAAAATGACTGAGAAAGGGTCGAGCAAATGTGTCACCAGGGTTACAGTTGGAAAGATGCCCAGGGCTGGGCAGGGCTGTGTGGATGTGGGACAGAGTTGGAGAGGTTGCCTGTAATGTTTAGAACTTTCACAGGAATAAATTCATATATTACACATGTCACTCACTATTGATTTTTTGCACAGAGTAGAAAAGAACGTTTAGAGGTGATTTATTCCAAGTTCCCACTTTTACAGAAGGGGAAACTGAGGTGCAGGCAGGGAGGAGAGGTTCCTGGCTCAGATGCCCCCCTCCCAACCTCACTTGCAGGGTGACCTTGACAGTGACACCTGCCACAGGTCATCACAACACAGAATCGCTGCAGCTGCTGACATAATAAACCAAGGGGTTGGTCCTCGACATTCAGAAATGGCTTCTTTTTTGGGGGGAGCACTCCCTGTAGCATGTGGGCTCTTAACTTCTTGACGAGGGGTGGAAACCACTCCCCCTGCAGTGCAAGTGATGAGTCTTAACCACTGGACCACCAGGGAAGTCCTGGAAATGGCTTTTTAAAAAAATTATTTATTTTTAATGGAAGAATAACTGCTTTACAGTATTGGTTTGACATCTGCCATACATCAACGTGAATCAGCCATAGGTATACCTACATCCCCTCCCTCTTGAGCCTTCCTCCCACCTCCCATCCTATCCCACCCCTCTAGGTTGTTACAGAGCCCTGGTTTGAGTTCCCTGAGTCACACAGAAAATTCCCACTGGCTATCAATTTACATATCGTACTGTGTATGTTTCCACGCTGCTCTCTCCATTTGTCCCACCCTCTCCTTCCTCCCCACTGCCCTTGTCCATAAGTCTCCTGCTGCCCTCATCCATAAGTCTGTCCTCTATGTCTGATCTCCATTGCTGCCCTTACAGAATAGCTTCATCAATACCATCTTTCTACATTCCATATATATGCGAAACAGCTTTCTAAAATGATCTTTTAGTCATTATACATCAGTTAGTTAATGCATTTCTCAACCTCAAACAGTGGTATATAAAAATAAAATTTAATAGTCCCATTGGAAAGTAATGTTTTAATGCTGAACAAGATGGCACACAACATTTTCATACCACCCGAGCTGCTTACAAATGTCTTTAGAAATGTTCCCTTCAACAAGGGGAAAGAGTCTGGCCCACTAGGAACTAACCAGGCCCAAGTTGATCTAGTGGCTGATAAAGATAAGCAGAGGTACCCAGAAAGCTGGCTTTCCTTCTGGTGTTGGCCAGCAGCAGAGGAGAGGCAGCCAGGCCCCAGAAGGAACTTGCAGGACCCTGGGACAGGAGAGAACTTGAGTCCTACAGACAAACCCGCAGGCATCACCCAAGGATGCTGTTTCTGGATACTCAGCATCTCCAAACAGACCCAATGGGTTGCCCAAGCTCAGGTGGGTTCCTTGAGCTCTGAGACCCCAGTTCCTGCCCTGCTGACCTCTCTGCTCTCCTCCCACTGAGCCAGAAGCCTGAGCCACCATCCAACCTGAAGGACACAGGGGCCCCTCGGCCCTGTTAAATGGGCCACTAAGCATGCCCACAGACTGACGTCATGGGGCTGTTTATTGAGCAGCCCTGTGCAGTCAGTTAAATGGCCAAGGCAGACATGGCTCCAAAAATGCTGGGAACGCATCTTGAATGGGCAGTCGGAGACTTGTCCTAACTTTTACTGCTATTTTTAAGATACCTCTATCCTTGGCAAGGCTGGGCTGGAGCTCGAGACCTCAGTTTTATTTGACCACATTTATCTCCGGAGGTCATGAAAAACTAAGAATAAGAAGGGTCATTGAGTTCCCAATGCTATTTGCCAGAAAATCAGGGCAAATTTCATTTCCCACCATGGAAGCAGTTCTAAACGCTGGCTTCGGGGCTAGCTCTGACGTTGTCTGTGTTTCTGTGTTTCCTACTATCTCCCTAACTCTCCATCCTCTTATTTTTTCATTTCTCTTTCTGACAGCCACTGACAAATCCTAGCTCACAAGGACATCAGTAATTTATGTCTCTACTTCCTAAATTTCCAGAAACTTTGGCAAGCCAGCACAGTCCCCACGGCATGCGGTGAGCAGGACCCACCTGGGGTGGGTAGAGATTTCCATCAGCACTCCTCATCCTTCTAGAAAAGGCAGCCCACACGGTATACCCATTTGGGATGGTGTGTGTCTAGATGACACACTGACCCCCTCTCCAGACATCTGTTTTATACTTCAGAGCAGGGCGGCCCCTTATTTCCAATGTAACCTGCTGCTCTTCACAGCGCAGTCAGAGATGACACCAGTGAAAAGTCCCTTCGATCCCCGCAGTGGCTCCCAGTGCTATAAGAGGAGTCCACATACCTCCCGTGCCTGCCTGGTCTCTCTCCTAGTTCTACCCCCTTATTCCATCTCCGACCACTGAGCACAATCCAGCCCCTCTACGTAGGACACCTCGTCCTCCCTGGACCCCCTGCACCACCTGATAACCCCTTCCTGCCCATCACTGCTCCTCCCACCCTGCTCACCACCCAGGCCGCCTTGGTCCCTCCTGGGAGGGAGAAGATTCAACAGGATTCTCCCTCTGGCCACTCCTGCACTGGACACGGAGGTCCAGGTTAGGTGCATGGCCTCTTCCTTCAGGGTTAGGAGAGTGTCCTGCAGTCTCCCAATTGCAATCACAGAAGCTCGATTCTCATTGCCTACTCATCTCATTCATCTAGACTTCTTGAGGGAGGCACCGTCTTGTTCCCTATTATATGACCGATGCCAAGCCTATCATAAAGCCTCAAAAACAGATGCACAATGAGGACTTCCCTAGTGGTGTGGTAGTTAAGAATCCACCTGCCAATGCAAGGGACATGGATTTGAGCCCTGGTCCTGGAAGACCCCACTTGCTACTCGGCAACTAAGCCCATGTGCCACCATCATTGAGCCCACGTGCCACAGTGACTGAAGTCCGTGCATCTACAACCTGCGCCCCATAATGAAAAGTAGCGCCCACTCCCCGCAACTAGAGAAAGCCCATGTGCAGCAGTGAAGACCCAGCACAGCCAAAAACAAATGAAGTATTAAAAAATAGGTGCACAATGATCCTATGATCCCGGTTGGTACGGAGTAAGATCAAACCAAACTCTTTGAGTTCGATCTATTTTCTGCAGATACATTTTCTTGACAGAAATATAGAATACACTTCCTACACACACACCTAGTTTTAATTCCACAACTCTATGGACCACACACGAGCCATGGTCCCCTCTACTTTCATTGGAGAGAAGAGTTATCAGGGCTTTATGGCTTCCTGGAAAGTCCAGTGACTCTGACAGTGGACACAGCAAAGCTCAATGCCATTCAGGTGTGTTAATAATGCCTGGTCTCCCGGGAACCTGTTGTTCTGGCTGAGTTGCATCTGTTCATCGTGATTTCAGATCTCAGAGGAGGAGGGAATGACCCCCTACTCTGAGACCATGTACTTTAGATGGAGATCATTTCACCTCCCACTTCCAACCCCCAACAGCACCAAAGACCATGGAAAGCATCACATTCTTCTGGCTGCAGTGATTGGTTCTGGGTAGGAAGCATGTGCTGATCCCAACCAACAAGCTACAGCAAGACTTCTGCTGATATGGTTGGGAAAGAGGTAGAAGGCTTGTTTCCCACTGGATTTGGACCCAGTATAATATAGGTCAATAGTTTACTTGAAACTACAGTCACCATTGACTATAGTAGAGTTGGAAGATGGAGCAAGATTTGGTTTGGGCAGATTGAATCAAGTCTACTCAACTAGAATAGTACCCTCAACTTTCAATACGGAGGCATTAAAGTCCCTTTGTATTTAAGCCAGTTCAATCCACTGGAAAATATATTCAGAGGGTCACTGGAAGATCTGATGATCAAGGACAAGGTCCCTCTGGATAGACCTTCCAGACCAACTTCTAGAAGGTCTATATGTGCTTCTAGACCAACCAAAGGAACAGTGTTAGCCTTGGCTTCCCCAGGCAACAAGTCATACTTGTGTGCTGTTCACGGCTGCGAATAGGGATTGAGGCTTGCGTTCTTGAACAAATGTCTGTCTTATTTCAGGATCTGTCACTGGAAACCTCTCAGAAAGCTGAAGACTTTTCTAGGATCACAGAGGCTTCTGCTGGCTCCTCTGGTTGCCGAGCATGGGCTCTAGGGAGTGTGGGCTCCGTAGCTGGGGTTGTGGCTCACATGTTCTAGAGCACAGGCTCAGTAGCTGTGGCTTAGATGCCCCGTGGCATGCGGGATCTCAGCTCCTGAACCAGAGATCCAACCTGTGTCCTCCACACTGGCAGGTAGATTCTTAATCGCTGGACTACCAGGGAAGTCCCCGTGTTCTATTTGTTTACATACAAGAGGTATGATCTTGGATTGAGTCCTCCATGGACCATCACTTAACCAAGGTACAAAAGAGTTAGAGAATTTATTCCCCCTCTGCTTTCTTTTTTTCTCTTTCTTTGCCCTTCTCAGGTAAGTAGTGGAGAGTTCTCTGTTTCTTGGCTTCAGTGATCCCTGTGCTGACAGACTACAATCATGACTTTAACCTGGTCCTCTTGGGAATTCCAGCTACTCTCTCCAGGAGTTAGATGGAAATTCCCCCCTTAGATTTCTTACCGTCATTCAACATGCAACATGACTGGGACCAAGTTCATCACATGGACAGTAAAATCAGATTCTCTTAGCATCTTCCCCATCCCTATCAACAGACCCACAATTTCCCAGTCTTCTGAAATCAACCCAAACTTCAGAATCATCCTGACTCAGGCTGTCTCAGTCCTCTGGTCCCCAGCTTTGTAAGGTATGACATTAAGTAGCTCATCTTCCCCCTCACTCCAAATTTCTTCCACATTTCTGTTCCAGGCCTTTCATGGCTCATGTCTGAATGGTGTAGCACCTCAGCCACTCTCCTTGAGTTTCCTCAATTCTAACTCATCTTCCACTCTGAGACCAGATTAATTTTCCTAAGCCTACACTTTATCCTCTAACTATTTGGCCCTATAAAAGTCCATAACTTCCTACTGCATCACCCTAAAACTCTTGTAAGACTTCAAGGTTTCTCAGTATCTACTTCATCCTACCTATTCAAGTCCAACAACACTTTGGATTACACTACCCGAGGAGTTGTTCTATATATTGTATTTCCTATATTATTCCCTATGTTTACCTCCCAAACACTACTCGCTACTTACCAGCTAGCCCCTAAGCATTTATCAAATACCCCAGGTTCATCCACACCCCCATGACCTGGCTCGTGCTGACTCTATATCTATGATATGTTTTTTGCCCTACAACTCCTCATGGCTCCTCCAAGAAGCCTACCCTTTCCATTCCAGCCTCTACTGTCCTCCCTCTCCTCCAAACACCCATGAGGCTCATGGTCCATACTAGATATAATCACTGAACAATGTGCAATGTCCTAGAGAGTTCTGTTTTCTTCCCAAACAGATCATAAACCAGACCTTCCCTTGATGGTAAGAATGAACCTATATACCTTTTTGTCTGCCCCACAGTGTCTAGCAAAAGGCACTCAATAAATGTTGGTTGATTCATTTAGAGAACAAGCTTGTGGTTAACAGGGGGACAGATAGAGGGAAGGAATAGTCAGGGAGTTTGGGATGGACATGGACACACTGTTATATTTAAAATGGATCGCCAGCAAGGACCTACTGTATAGCACAAGGAACTCTGCACAATGTTATGTGGCAGCCTGGATGGGAAAGGAGTTTGGGGAGAATGGATATGTGTGTATGTTTGGCTGAGTCTCTCTGCCGTCCATCCGAAACTATCACAGCATTGTTAACCATCTGTACCCCAAAACAAAATTAAAAGTTTAAAAAAAATTAAGTGTTGAAACCTTCCAGTTAAAAAAATATTGGTTGATTCACTGAAATTGATTTTTTGGGATCTGGGGCTTGGGGGTAGGGGACACAGAGGCTAAGAAGAAGGATAATTCTAGGTCATCTAGATAATTCTAGAAGAAGATGCAATTCTAGGTCATCCGGAGAGTTGTTTGGACTTGCCGCTTCCAGTCCTCCACCGCCCTCCTGCTCGCGATCACCTTACCTGCAGAACTGAACCTCCTGTTCAAACTGGGAGTTCTCGGGCTGTGTTCCCTCCTTCAGCTGGCTGACGTTGAAAAAGGAGAGGGTGTGGTTGACAAAGCCATGCAGAGTCCCATTGTGACTGTAGGAGTACTGATACACCAGGCGGGGGATGAAGTCGGAGGTGACGGCGATGACAAAAGCCTGGGGGTAGAAGCAGAAGCACCTGAGGAACGGTCAGGACGGACACCGTCCAGGTGGCACAGGTCCATCTGGCTAAGAGACCGCCCCCCTCCTGGGCTCCCCATCCAGAGGTGCTGCTCTGACTAACAGAATCCTTGTCCCTGAGCTCATGGGGCCGACCTACCTGGCTTTTCCATCTTTGACACATGGAAGGAAACCACTGAATGTCAAGAGAGTGAATTACGACCACCGAAGCAAAGGATGCTAAGCCAGTTTGGACCATCTGGTGACAGAGGGCATAAACATCTCTGAGATATTTGAACTGATGCTGGCATTGGCCACACCAAAGAGGAGTGGATGGGGTTTCCCTGGTGGCTCAGTGGTAAAGAATCTGCCTGCCAATGCAGGAGACATGGATTCAATTCCTGGTCCAGGAAAATCCGACATGTCGCAGAGCAACTAACCCCATGCACCCCAACTACTAAGCCTGGGCTCTAGAGCCCGGGAGCTGCAACTACTGAGCCCGCATGCAGCAGCTACTGAAGCCTGAGTGCCCTAGAGCCTGTGCTCCGTGACAAGAGAAGTCACTACAATGAGAAGCCCATACACCACAACTAGAGAGTAGCCACCACTCGTTGCAACTACAGAAAAGTTCCACCGAAACAAAGACCCAGCACATTTGAAAATAAATAAATAAATAAAACTATTTTTTAAAAAAAGGAGTGGAAGACTTTCTGAGAAAATTACTAATCGTAATGAGTGTGTGCATGCTAAGTCACTCAGTTGTGTCTGACTCTTTGCGACCCTATGGACTGTAGTCCACCAGGCTCCTCTGTCCATGGGGATTCTCCAGGCAAGAATACTGGAGTGGGTTGCCATGCCCTCCTCCAGGGGATCTTCCCAACTCAGGGATCAAAAGTGTGTCTCTTACATCTCCTGCATTGGCAGGCGGGTTCTTTACCACTAGCGCCACCTGGGAAGTCCAGTGGGCCACTTAAATGTGATGGGCAAGGACATCGAATGGTACACTTGCCCCTGAGTGACACCAGAAAACCAGGAACACTACGGCTATGGTTCCACAGGGAACCTCAGTTTCACCACTCTCAGTGCCTTTCATCCTGTCATATGATGGAAGTCACTCTCATCCATTTTGCTTAGAAAAAGTAAGACACCAAGGGAGAGGAATAGGTCTTGCTGAATGAAACGCACACACCCGACCTCGCCCCGGGTGTATCCAAGTCCTCTATAAATGTCTGCGGAACAAGCCAAATGACAAATGAATGATTGCCTGTTTAAATGCAGGAGGACTTTCTGCAAAGAAAATCTTAAATCTTTTTGGCAGGTGTTTATACTGTCCCCGACACCAACAATTAAAGTTCTTTCAAAAAATGCAGTTTAGGCATTGTTTTCTAAATATATATGTGAGTGTGCGGGGCCACAGCCATATGTGACAGTGAGAAACATACTTCTAATAATCACAGCTGCAATTAACAGAGCATGGACCAGACATACCTTCATCATCTCTTTTGATTTCTAGAATGATATGATTTGGTGAGAATCTGATTCGCTCCCATTTTTTAAACAAATAAGAAGTAAGGGCAGGGAAGGAAAACTTCTATCTTTCTGTTGTGGAGCTGAAAAGTGCTTGGTACTCAAGGGCTTTTTTCCAGAAGCATGTGTGCTCAGTCATGTCTGACTCTTTGCAACCCCATGGAATGCAGCCTGCCAGGCTCCTCTGTCCATGGAATTCTCCAGGCAGGAATACTAGAGTGGGTTGCCATTCCCTTGTCCAAGAGATCTTTCCAACCCAGGGGTCGAACCTGCATCTCCTGCCTTAGCCGGCAGATTCTTTACCACTGAGCCACCTGGGAAGCCACTAGCACTAGCAACTGCTTCTTTTCTAGAAGCCTCAACTCCAAAGCAGCTATTGATCTATTTTACAAAAGGCACCTGATTTCTCAGCCTTGAGACCTGCACTTCCTACATCAAACATCTCATGTGTGACGGGCTGATCCTCTCTGCACACTTCATGTCACTTTATGTGTTCTTAGTGGGGAGCCTGGGCAGAGTCAGGGCTTCTCTCCCAAGAGAACAGGGGCCGTGACTTTCTTGCTGTGGGCTGAGCTGACTGATCTGGACTCGGGAGATGGAAGCAGAGGCCCTGCCTGGCCACCGTCTGTAAGGAACGCAGACGCAAAGGAGCTCTTGGCTTGGGTCCAGCAGGATTTCCTCTGAAAGCTGGACACGTCTGGCAAGGCAGTTAAGGAGGTCAGAGCAGGCAGGACCTCTCTTCTTCTATGTCCTATCTTAAGCAAGCAGGGCCAGAGTCCACAGGGATAATTAAGACTTCACACTGACAACTTGGAGGAACAGTAATTAGGAACTGCAGCCTGGGCGATGCTCCAGGTATTGTTCAGCTCCGGAGTAGAAAAAGAAAGGGAAGCGATGGATAGATATGGGGAATTCTTTCCTCGTGATTCTTGGCTCCGAAGAAAGATCTGATCTGGATTCTTAAGGCCGAGGTACGCATTCTGGCGGGTAATTACCTTTCTTTCTCTTAGCGAAATGAATGACAAAGCTGCAGGGCTCTGGCGACAGCCTAATGCGTAAGAAGGCATGTGCTCACTCTTAACCGGAGGGGCTAAATGGCAACCCACTTAAGTATTCTTGCCTGGGAAATCCCATGAAGAGAGGAACCTGGCAGGCTACAGTCCATGGAGTCACAAAGAGTCAGGCACGACTGAGCAAGTAAACAATAAGAACAACAACAACTGTATTAATTAGAGCTCCAAATGGAAGAAGCTGGGAGGTAAAAGAACTGGTTTCCTGCCCTGAAGACCTCAGCTTCCCTGGAACGCCCTTCCCACAGAGAAACGGTGTCAGGAACGCAAGCACTTACGTTGATGATAACAGAGAATTTGCCGATGCCGGAGAGGATATCAAACCAGATCCCTGTTAAGACAGAAAGAGAAGGGCGTCTGGCTCCCTCCCGCCCCCAGCCCAGTGATGACAAGGCCGCAGCCAGAGTGACGCTTTGCAGGCAAGTTACCAGTGGAGCTCTGCCGGGGCCCCCAGGGACGGGCTTGTCTGGAAAGGCTTAGGGGCAGCCCCGTCTGCAAACCCGGGGGCGTGTGTGTGTGTGTGTGAGTCATGTGACCTCCCAGCACCTGGGAAGAAGAGGATGAGGGGCTCAGGGGGGCTGATTAAGCAAGAGACGCCCCAGTATCCTGGATGCCTGACATGGCGGGAGGGGGGCGGCCTGGGAGACAGGGGGAGGGGCGGGGGGAGGGGATGGGGAGGAGCCGCGTGGCCTCTGGGCAGGGGACCTACCGATGTCCTTGGTCCTCACAGCATCTGGCCGTCTCAGCTCCGTAACGAACTTCTTCGCATCCAGGCGCACTTCAATGACGTTGTTGAGCAGGGCGAACACAGGTGCCAGAGGAAAGGAGGCCACGAAGAGGGTGACGAAGCCAAACTGGATGACTACGAGAGAGCGCGCCCGAGAGGTGCCGGGGGTGAGATGTATTTTGCCCGGCAGCCCTGGGCCCTGTCTTTTCTGACCCGATCTCTTGTCCCCCCTTGGGCTCAGGCTCCCTCTCTGACCTGCCCCACAGCGGGGCGTCTCTCTCACACTTGCAGGCCTAGCGGTCAGGGCCACCACTTGGGTGCAAAGCTCTGCTGAGGTGAGAAGACCTGAGGAAAGGAAAAATCTCGACTCCTTCCTTTCCATCACCTTCTACCTCCAGTCACTAATTCTGCTCACTGAACTCAGAAGTTAACAAGCTTCTTCAGCAAAGGTCTAGATAGTAAATGTTTTTTTTAAATGGAACCTTAGTTGATTTACAATATTGTGTTAGGTATACAGCAAAGGGATTCAGATATACATATATGTTGGCGGTAGTTTAGTGGCTCAGTCGTGTCCAACTCTTGCAACCCGGTGGACTGTAGCCCACCAGGCTCCTCTGTCCATGGGATTCTCCAGGCAAGAATATCGGAGAAGATCCTTCTCCAGAGGATCTTCCTAACCCAGGAATCAAGCCCAGGTCTCCTGCATTGCAGGCAGATTCTTTACTGACTGAGCTACGAGGGAAGCCCACACATATATATGTATATGTACATGTATTTATATATATATATACACACATATAATTTTTAAGATTCTTTTCCATTATAGGGTATTACAAAATGTTGAATAGAGTTCCCCATGCTCTACAAGAAGATCTTGTTAGTTATCTATTTTATATATAGCAGTTTGTATTTGCTATATACAATGCCAAACTCCTAATTTACCCCTCCCCTGACACTCTCTCCTTTGATAAGTTCCTATGTCTGAGAGTCTGTTTCTGTTTTTTAAATAAGCTCATTTGCAGCATTTATTTAAGTGTTTTTGATGTGGACCATTAAAAAAAATCTTTACTGAATTTGTTACAATATTGCTTCTGTTTTATGTTTTGGTTTTTTGACTGCAAGGCATGTGGGATCTTAAGCTTCCCCACCAGGGATCAAACCTCCACCCCCTGCATTGGAAGGTGAAGTTTTAACCACACTGGACTGCCAGGGGAGTCCCTGTATTACTTTTTAGATTTGACATATGAGATATATAATATTTGCTTTCTCTGGCTGATTCACTTCACTTAGTATGATCATCTCGAGGTCCATCTATGGTGCTGCCAATGGCAATATTTCATGCTTTTTTATGGCTGAGCAGATAGTAACTATTTTTGCATGGTCTGGTCATATGACTTAACTCTGCCTTTGCAGAGTGAAAACAGCTGGAGCCAAACATGGACCAACGGGCTTGGTTATATTCCAATAAAACTTTATTTACAAAAGCGGTAAATAAAGTGGGCTGGATTCATTTGCTGACCCTTGATGTAACTTGAAAACTATGTCCTACTGTAGCACAGGAAACTATATTCAATTTACTGTCATAAGCTATGATGGGAAAATATGAATATATATTATATTTTATTTACATATAAAACTGAATCACTGTGCTGTACAGCAGAAATTAAAACAAAATTATAAATCAACTACACTTCAATAAAGTAAACTTTTAAAAAAAATCTCCCAAAGTTGGCCACTTCTTGCCCTAACTGTAGTCACTGCCTTATTTAGAAAGTAGATTCATTCATGACACGTGTACCGAGAGCTCACTGAATGTCAGGCATGGTGACAAGTATTTAAGGAGATAAAGGTCTGGACCTGCCTTCAAGGAGCTCGGTGTGAAGCAGAAGACAGAAATGTACGAAGATGTGCAAGGAAACTCGATGTGCGCCAAGAGAGAAAGAAGAATGTACTAGACAAAGTGGAGACCAGAAGAAGAGAGCTCAAGCCTGCTCAGGGTGGGGACCGTGGGGAGTCTCCATATGGACACAGAAGCTTAGATTTGAAGGATGTGCTGTCCCTGCAGACAGAATGCATTAAAGACAGCAGTCCCCCTCCACTCCCTTCCAGAATCAGTGCGGCCAGAGGAGTGGAGGCAGCCTGTGCAAGTCAGATGGCTGTAAGGAGTCCAGGCCCCCATCACGTCTCCCTGGACAATTGCAACCACCTCCTCCTATCTGCTTTCCTTGTCACGGGAGACCCCGGTTCAATTCCTGGGTTGGGAAGATCCCTTGGAGAAGGGAATAGGTTACCCACTCCAGTATTCCTGGGCTTCCCTGGTGGCTTAGACGGTAAAGGATCTGCCTGCAATGTGGGAGACATGTGTTCGATCCCCAGCAAGGGAAGATTCCCTGGAGGAGGACATGGCAACCACTCCAGTCTTCTTGCCTGGAGAATCCCCATGGACAGAGGAGCCTGGCGGGCTATAGTCCACCGAGTCTCAAAGAGTCGGACACAACAGAGCGACTAAGCACACACACTACATCCGTCCAACCCCAAGTCTCCAGGAATCCAAGAACATCACCTAACCTACTCACAAGCCTTCCTGTTGACTCCTCTCTGTTACTGGATAGAATTCAGATTCCCTGTCTCAGGACATAGGTACTGGATTATCTTACCTCTCCAGCCAGCCTCCCAGCACTCCCACAGCCATGATGCTTCTGCCTTCCAGGACCCCGAGCTCCTCACCCCTGGATTTCCCCCTGAACCCCTCAGCATCTCCCTTCACTGGCACACAAGCACTCATTCTCCAGCTGGCAAAAGTCTATGCATCCCCAAGAACAGTCAAATGCTATCTCCTTGGAGAAGTCCGTCCCTCCTCTAACAAAGTGGTTGCTCTGTTATAGCTGCCACGGTGCGCTGCTGTGATTGATCTATCTGTGTGCCTTTATCTCCTGAAGGCAGAGCTCCATCCCTTGGAGGGGCTCAGTACAGATTTGCTGATGCAAAGTTAGACCTGAGTCTCAAGAAAGTCAGTCTAATAAGACCTCCCTAGGGCTTCCCTGGTGGCTCAGTGGTATAGAATCTGCCGTCAATGCAGAAGACAAGGGTTCAGTCCCTGGTCTGGGAAGATCCCACATGCCATGGAGCAACTAAGCTCACGCATAACTACTGAGCCTGTGCTCTAGAGCCCGAGAGCTGCAACTACTGAAGCCTAGAGCCCGTGCTCCCCATCAAGAGAAGCCCCAGTGAGAAGCCCATATACCGCAACTAGAGAGTAGCCCTTGCTCGCCGCAACTAGAGAAAAGCCACACAGCAATAAAGACCCAGCACAGACAAAAATATATAAAATTATTAAAAAAACACCTCCCTATTTAAAAAATATTTTATTTATTAATTTATTCAGCTGCACCAGGTTTTCATCACAACATGCAGGATCTTTAATTGAGGCATAGGAGCTCTTAGTTGCAGCTTCTGGAATCTAGTTCTCTGACTAAGAGTTGAACCTGGGCACACTACATTGGGAATGTGGAGTCTAGTCTTAGCCATTGGGCCACCAAGAGTTCCCTAATTATTAAGGCAAGTTATTAACCAGTTACAAATTGAGAATAATAAAAATACCCACCCAGTAGGTTGACAAGACGGTAAATAATATTGCATATATAAGTGCTCACAACAATGTCTGTCACTTAATAACTGTTCAGTGATACCTGTCCTGTGTATTGTTCATTATTACTGGAGTACAGATGGCTGCAATATATCCTGCATACGTGTACCTTAAACAGACACACATTTAAGGTACAAACACTGAACGACAGTCGGAGGCCTCACCTCCAGCCCTGGATGTATTTTTCACTAGCCCCAGGTCCTTAGGCAATCCTCCCTGTTTCATTGGGCTTCTGCATCTTCATGTTCAAATTGAAAAAACCACTTTAAATCCCCTTCAGTTCTGATTTTCTGTGGTGCTGTGATTCCCATTGTCTTGGAGAACCTTCAAGATTCCAGGATATCCACGAAAAGAAAGAAAAACCAGGGGCTTCCCTGGTGACTTGGCGGTAAAGAATCCTCCTGCCAGTGCAGGACATGGGTTCAATCCCTGATCCCGGAAGATCTCACATGCCTCAGAGCAACCAAGCCCATGTGCCACAATTACTGAGTCCCTTCTTGAGAGCCCAGGAGCTGCAGCTACCGAGCCTACAGGCCCCAGAGCCCGAATTCTGCAACTAGAAGCCACCGCAATGAGCGGCCTGAGCACCTCAATGAAAATTTAGCCCTCAGTTGCTGCAACTAGAGAAAAGCCCACGTAGCAATGCAGACCTGGCACAGCCAAAAGTAAATTAATGAATTTTTAAAAAAAGAAGGAAAATCAGGATCCAAACTTAAATCAACAAAATGAAATAAAACTGAAGCAGAAGGTTCGAGACAGACAGAATGCACAGAACTTCACCAGCACGTCTGTTTCGGTCTGGCAGTTTGCTTGGGCCACGGTCAAGGGCTGTGGCTCTCCATGAGCTGCTGTGCTACCCTAGCCATGGTCCATGACGCCCAGGGGATTCCCCGCAGGCCCTAGGAGACCACCAGCTGCCAGATGGTGGCAAGACATGCCAGAAGGCACAGATTTGTCCAGGTCAGGTCCTTGAGATGAACAACTGCCTGACTGGTTAACTGGCTAAAAGTGAAAGTGAAAGTGAAGTCGCTCAGTTGTGTCTGACTCTTTGTGACCCCATGAACTGTAGCCTGGCAGATTCCTTCATCCATGGGATTTTCAAGGCAAGAGTACTGGAGTGGGTTGCCATTTCCTCCTCCAGGAGAAGAAATCTTCCAAAGCAAGCTTTGGGAGCCAGCTTCAAATGCAGGGTCTATCATATCCTTTAACTCAGGCTTTGCTGAGGAATTCACTTTAGAGTCAGGGGTGGGGTGAGGGCAAGTAGAGAGTGAAGTGGGGTGGAATTAACAAGAAAAGCAAAACAGATGTCAGACTAGTTTTCCGAAGCCTGTAAAATGCATGTTTGTATTTAAGTATATAGATGAATCTGTCCTTATTCCTGGGGCTCTAAGTTGGTCTCCTTGGTTCTAATGAGCTCAGGTCTATAAACGTGATGTTTGTATGAGTGACTTCCTCTAACAGAACTGCTTAAACTCTGATGGGGAAGAGATGGGGTGGGTTACGCCTAAGAGACTATAAACTGATACAGGCTGTCCTCTCCACACTCATGCAAATGGCACTCAGAAATCCACTGTCCTTCCTTCCAGGATCTTAGGAAAAATTAGGGCTCTCAACTTCCTCGGCTTCCTCCCTCATGAATTCCCAAGGCAGACTTGAGCCCTCTCCTCTGAGGGGGCTGCCCTGATCTTTGCATCTTCCCTTTCAGCAGCTCTCCATCACAGGTAGTCTCAGTCCTAGATCTTGGGTCTCCTCAGTGCTAATAGTGCCCAGAAATGATCCCAACCCCACATTGGGTCTCTGCTCTTGCCTTTTCCAGGCATATCTGTGTGTTTTACACCGAACAACCTTAAGAAGGTGAACTCAGCAAAGGCCAGTGACGCCACCACCCTGTCCCTCCTCTAACGCTTCTCCAGGGTGTCCTGGGGCCAAGAGAAACCACACTCAGAATACGTTCCACGGCCACAGGTGTTACCGGCTTGGACCGGGTACACGGCCCATTTCCAGGAATCCACTTAGAGAGGCAGGAACAAAGAGGAAGCTTTGTTTCATCTTGGGGAGAGGAAAAAATGTATCAAACCATAAACCTCTGGCATACAAATGTCAATTCCAAGACTTGCTTTTTGTTGTCGGAGGTCTACATGCCATATCAGATGGGCGGCCTTCGGGGGTCACTTCAGAGGACACAGCATACCAGCCTTCACCAACACCAAGACTGGCTTCTAAAAATAGCCAGCCTCCACAAGGCTCAGAGCAGGGCCGGAAATCCTCAGCACTCTGCATAATAGAAGCCAGGCTGGCTCCACCAATAACAGATTAGACCTGGGCCAAGCCAATTAGGGAGGAATTCATAAGTTGATTTTCAACAAAATCTTTACAAAGCCTGCTGGCAAGTGCTCCAGAGACACCTAGCTGAAAGCAAAGAGACTGGAAAGCCTCCTAAGCACAAACCCCATTGGTTTTCTCTTCTCAATCCCCAGCAACCAGTCTCCTTTGAAAATATGCAGCTGCAGCCCTGTGCTGCCTGATGCAATTAAAATCTTGGCCTTGATTACCTGGGCTTAGGTTAAAATAACAAGGAGGAGTGGATTACACTCAACATTGTCCAGGAAGGACATTTCAGGACGATCAGCTTAAGGAATAAATAGTGTATCAAGTGGGATAGAGTGCACCGACCAGGACTGGTGGAAAAGCTCTTGATGGAACAAAAATTGTTTTTTATTTACTCAAAATTCTTCAGTGAACATATCTACCCTTCCATCACACATGCACACACACCCTCACACAGGATACAGCCCAGATCTTTGGTATGGCATTCAAGAGCTTTGAGATATGACCCTGAGTTAGTTTTGCAGATGCACATGCTCCCCACCCACGCTCTAAGCTGACACTGAGCCACTTGGCACTTGGAAACCAAATCTGCCAGCTTGCCAAGCCTTTCAAAACCATTCGGACTTCCCTACATTCACCACATTGCCCATATTCCTGAGCCTTGGTACGTGCCACGGCAGTCTATCATTTTCCTCCTCTTCCTGTCTGTTGGATGGATTACCATTTCTATTTCAGGTTCCACTGAACCTCCTCTGTGAAGGGTCTCCTCCGCTCCACTCCCCATCCCTCCTCCAGGCAGAACTGGGAGCCGGGGCCCCTCTCCTCCCCGTTCCCATGATGCTCTGCACAGGTCCCTCTCCCTGTTTATCTGACTTGCGCCGGAAGCACAAGGCAGATAATCTCCTTTGAGATTATGGACGTTTTTGACTCTTCCGCGGCCCGCCATTTTGTGTGGCGTCCTTCCCGTAGTAGATGTTGAGAGGTTATCTTGTTTCGTGACTATGAACTTAATGTCACCAGCTGTAAATACAAAACAAACACGAAAAGAAGCAGACGCCTGAAATGTGTGAATGGAAATCATTGTGTTTAGTGACGGGGAGGGAGAGGGGGCCACGAGGTTCTAACATGGCTCTGACACGTCCACACGGACAGCCTCAGCGCTGTCACGCACACGGAAGACTTTGAAGAAAGTCGGTTGTAAAAACCATCAGTTAGGAGAGTCTAATTCTAAAGGAAATAACTATAGCTTTCTAAAATTCTTTCTGTAATTTAGTAATTGTATGATATAGTCAGTTTAAAGGGATTAAAAGATGGAGGTTTAAGACTCTTCCCTGTTGAGATTTCACTGGAGGTCCACTAGTTAAGACGCTGTGTTTCCAATGCAGTGTCTGGTTCCATCCCTGGCAGAGGAACTAAGATCCCACATATGGTGAGGCTGGGGAAAAAAAAAAAATTCTCCCCGTCATGAGGCTCTAGTAAGCAATGGAAGGGAAGGACTCAGGAATATGTTGGCATGAGTCTGTCTTCTCACTCAGGAGGTGGTCACAGAAAAGATTCAGCTAGAAACAGCCCATGAATATAACACTTAGGTAAAAAATAAAGCATGGGACGGTCATCACTGTTTATTTCATCAGCCTGCATTTCCAGACAGTGTCCAGTGATCCCCTTCTCCTAAGAACAAGGGAAGACAACTGTGCTCGGCACTGTGTCTGGTGTGAAAAAGATTTGTAAGTGTTGATGAACCACATAAACAGGAAGAGTTAGGAGAAGGCACATGATTGGCTTTCTTGGAATTAACCTCTATTGCTTAGGAAAATAGTAAAAGTCTTGACAGTAGAAGCATAAGAAGGCGCTCAATGTCCATCATCCATTACTTACTCATTCATTCACTCATTCATCGAACAAGCATCTACTGGGCACAGTCTAGATACTGAGCACCATGCTCACTGCTAAGGAAGCAAAGATGAACAGATTACTGTGTCATGTCTGATTCTCTGCAACCCCATGGACTGCAGCACACCAGGCTACTCTGTCCTTTCAAGAGTTCACAGGATATAGTGGAGAAGATGGACATGTAAGCAAATCCTGGCTATGTCTTAGAGTCAGACTTTCAAGGGCAGCATTAACAGAGCACAGTACCAGGGCAGGAGTACCTAACCCTCCCCAGCAGGAATATGGAGAAACTCACAACCATTGGGTTTGACTTGAAGAACAAGCCAGAGACCTCTGAAGGTTTTCTGCATGTTTGGTTGATTAGTTGGTGTTACTTGCTCAGACGTGTCTGATTCTAGGCGACCCCATGGACTGCAGCCTGCCAGGTTCCTCTGTCCATGGGATTTTCCAGGTAAGAATATTGGAGAGGATTGTCATTCCCTTCTCCAGGGGATCTTCCAAACTTGGAGGTCAAGCCTGGGTATCCTGACTTGCAGGCAGATTCTTTACCATCTGAGCTGCCAGGGAAGCCCCTGGTGTGTTTGGTAATTGAGGTCTCTCTTGCCAATCCATTCATCAAATTCACAGACTACTGAGGAAATAAAGACAATAGGTCGAATTTCCTTTCAATCTCCAAAGGATCACCTGGGGTTTATATAAGGCTGTTGCTAAGCAAGTTCAGTCTCTCAGTCATGTCTGACTCTTTGCAACCCCATGACTGTAGCACACCAGGGCTACCATGTCCTTCACAATCTCCTGGAGTTTGCTCAAACTCATGTCCACTGAGTCAGCGAGGCCATCCAACAATCTCATCCTCTACTGCCCCCTTCTACTTTTGCCTTCAATCTTTCCCAGCATCAGTCTATACCAATGAATCAGCTCTTCACATCCGGTGACCAAAGTATTGGAGCTTCAGTTTCAGCAACAGTCCTTCCAATGAATATTCAGGGTTGATTTCCTTTAGTACTGACTGGTTTGATCTCTTTGCAGTCCAAGGGACTCTCAAGAGTCTTCTTCACCACAATTCAAAAGCATCAATTCTTTGGCACTCAGCCTTCTTTATGGTTCAGCTCTCATTATATATTTTATATATATATATATATATATATATATATATATATATATATTTCCATATATAATGGACTGAACTCAATTCAGAAACCCTGGAAGTTGTAACAGGAAAGACCAGCCTTGAAGTCATGGGTTAAGTATTAAGAGTCTATTGCGTACAAAACAGCACAGCACCAGGACAGATCAGTAAGGGCACGTTTTTTTCATTTCCTTGTGGTTAAGAGAGACTCAGTCCCCACTGTTCCTCATCCCTTGTGAATTGTGAAATAGTAATTCCTCTGGATGAAGGTAGAAGGACCAATGCCTTTCTGAGAGCTCTGCTCCTCAGGAACTCAGAGTCTGGGATAACAGTCAATCTCAGGATGATGGATACAGACTAGTCCGCAATCATCCCTCTTGGCTACCCCAGAAATAGAGCTTAGGGTCATGGGAGTCTTCAGATGTGAACTCCACTGATGGCTACAGAAAAAGGCAGGAAATTTTGGTTCTCAGCCACAGGGGGCTTAAAGGCCTGGAGACTACAGTCTTCTGGAAAAATCTTCCCATTTCTCCTATCTTCTATTAGAAAAACTCCAGACCCTCAGAGGTCATGGAGCTTCATCCAACAATTCCTAGACACCCACCATGTGCAGGCAGCTTGCTCTCCTGTTCACAAAATAATCTCTGGTATTAAGTATTATTATCTCCACTGTACAAGTGAGAAAACAGACTCAGAGAGGTGAAATAATTTTCCCAAGGCCACACACCTAGAAACTGATGAAGCTGGGAAACAAAGATAGTTTCTGATGCCAATGGAGTTCAAGGTCCTTTCACTGCACAGAAATGTAAATATTCAACCGTAAAGTTACAGCATTCTTCCCTCTGCACCCCCGCCTCGGTTACTCTCAAGCATCTTAGGTTTCCTTTTGGGGAGGTTCTCCAACCTGATTTCTAATCTTTTTGTCAGAGAATGAACTTTTATGAACACCAGAGCCCCCATCAGTCTGTACAGGTGCTTTCCCTTCCCAGGGTGACTTTGCCACATATGGGTGTCTTCTGGGCCGGGAGAGGGGGGGCACGCTGCAGCTGAACTTGACATTTTCTGTGCCATTGCTCCATCTGCCATGCATTTGTGGCACTGAAAAAAATCTTACATCAGCTTCTTAAAACTAGAGAGCATTGAGTTTCTGAACTCTTTCAATTCACTTCTGATTTTCAGAGAACCACTTGGTGCATTTCCAGCCAAAGTTTATTGAGTAAACAAATGAAAGGCTTGGCCAACTCGATCTTGTTTACTTTTTCCATCTCCAAAGTGGGATGTGAAGGCCAGTTACCCATGCATCCTTCCTCCACTCCCCCATCCATTTATCCATCATCTGTCTTCCCATCTACCCATCCAGGCAGGGGTGATGCAGTCAGTGAGGTAGAAAAGCAGTGAAAATAGTCAAGATGAAGAGAAATTCCCAAGCAACCAATCCCCGAGGACCTTTATTTGCTTTATCCCTTTGTCCTTACATCTTCTTAGAGGGTGAGGGCAAAGTCAATGAAAAGAACACATATGTAATGTAAGTGTATGGAGTTTTAGGAAAAAGGAAATAAGGAACAGACTAAGGAGAGAGACACAAATACACAACCTTTAAGGACCCACAACTGGGCTGTGGCTGAGCAACAAAGTGCACTCTTAGCTTGGCTGATGGCAAGGAGAGAAATGGGAACACAAGCAAGTTCTCCGTATCTTAACCTAAAACACTGTTTCCATCACTCCCTCCCTCCCTCATTCATTTCTCAAGCATGACTAGGCATCTCCTGTACGTCAGGAGCCTTCCAGGCATGGTATCCAAATATACCCTTGCCTTTTCTCTTAAGTCGTTGTGGGGAAAGGGGCTCCGAGCACAGAGCAATGTGTGCTTCAAAAGAAAAGGAGAGACATGACCTGTGACTCACCCTCCTTCCCAGAAATACTGGAATGAGACCCTGGATGCTGCCCGAACTCTGTTTAAATGGCATTTGGAGAAGATGGCAGGTACCTGATTATCCAGTGGGATGACTCAGTTTGTATAAACAGGATGACTCTGGGAAAGGGATTTCCTGGTTCTTGGAGCCACTGCAGCGCACATGCTTGGGGTTGTGTGACAGAATATGCAGGCTTCAGTGCTGATGTTGGGCAGATATTGTGGAAATTTTCATCGCTTACAGCTAAGGCAGCCTTGGGAGTTGTTTTCCATATCAGTCTCTCTTGGAAACTCGGGAATTACCCTGTATGGTCCCTACTGTCCATGACCAAACAATATGACTGTTGGAAAGAATCTTGGGTGCCACCTAAGTCATTGCTCTCTCTGAAGCCTCACTCCCTACCACACTTTATAAGTGGCCACGTTTACTTGATCATTTCCATGGTGGACTACTCCGTGATGCTTGGAGCCAGCTCTCTCCACTGTTCTTTATTCTCTGGCTCATCTGCAAGTCACTGGGACTCTAGGATATTCGTTATGAAGCATAGTCATATCAGGAGTTGACTATCTTTTGCCTGGCCTATCCAGATAATTTTATAAGTCCATCACTTGTATTGCTGGACAAGACCTGCCCTTAAGGGGATAAGATTCCCCTAATTAAGGACTTCCCTGGTAGCTCAGCAGGTAAAGAATCTGCCTGCAATGTAGAAGACTAGGATTTGATCCCTGGATCAGAAAGATCCTCTGGAGGATGAAATGGCAACCTACTCTAGTATTCTTGCCTAGAAAATCCCATGGACAAAAGAGCCTAATAGGCTACAGTCTATGGGGGCACAAAGAGTCGGACATGACTGAAGTGACTTAGCAGGCACAATGATAAGAATGGGCTTCCCTGATGGCTCAGCCGGTAAAGAATCTGCCTGCAGTGCAGAAGATACAAGAGAGCTAGGTTTGATCCCTGGGTCAGGAATATCCCCTGGAGGAGGAAATGGCAACCCACTCCAGTATTCTTACCTGAAAAATCTCATGGACAGAGATGTCTAGGGGCCTACAGTTCAAAGGGTGGATACGACTGAGCAACTAAGAATGCATGCATGCATCTCCTAATTAAAAGCACCTCAAAATAAGTAATCTTGGCCCCTGGGGGAAGGGGAAGAGGCAGACTGTTCCAGCTAAATCAATATAGCCAGGGTGTCTGGACAGCTTTGAAAAATGGTGATGTCTGGGAACTTCCTTAGTGGTCCAGTGGTTAAGACTCCGCCTTCCAATGCAGGGGGTGCAGCTAAGATCCCACATGCCTCACAGGCCCAAAAAATAGGATATAAACAACAGGAACTATATTGTAACAAATTTAATAAAGATTTAAACAAATGAAAAATGGTGACATCTGTAGAATCCAATTGTCACCTTGTCTTCAATTTCCTCAATATAAGATCATCTCTTTCATTCTTTATTCTTCTTCATCTTCATTTATTGAGCACCTACTGTATATCAGGTCCTGGTGACTAAGACACAAGTCTCACCCTCACATCACAATTTAGTGAGTAACATGAAGCTAGGCCATTGCCCTTCAACTGTGTCACTTACAATTCCATGGACAGAGGAGCCCGGCTGGCTACAGCCCACAGGGTTGCAAAGAATCAGACGTGACTTATCGGCAAAACAACAACAATTTTTTTGATATAACGATGGTGAGACTTTATCAAGAGGTTCTTTTGGAACGTGTCCCCAAACTCCTCTTAGAGGATTAAATTGCAGTCTGTGTTTTAATGCCAAATTTCCATGCTGTCGAAGTCGAAGGCTGCGAGTGTGCAGAGACTTTAGCTCGCTGCTCTGAAAGCAACGAAAGGATTTCCTTGCTCTGAAAGCAACGAAAGGATTTCCTCTCTCATCAGGGCCCTGGGGAAAACCCCACAACTGGGCTGGGAGAAGTGTGCAGCCAAGGAGCTTCGAAGCCCACGCCGGGGTTGGGGACAGGTTGGGGACTCTGATGATTAATGTCATGGCTACTCCTGGCCCCAGCATTCTAACCTCAGCTCTGAGCCAGGGAAGGGGAATTTACCTTGAAGTCCTTTCTAGTAAGCTCTTCAGGAAAAGGGTTTGATATTGGAGATTCCCTGGAAAGCCCGCCGCTCCCCTCACAGGTTTCTGCAGCCTAATCCCTCACTCTCGGGTTTCTCTTTGTCTGGAGCCAGCCCATCCCCACCACCAATCCCATGCCTGCCGCCCCCAGACTCCCGGCTTCCCCTTCACCTCGAGGCCCCTCCCCCAGGCCTGCTGGGCCACAGCTCCAGCTCCATTTAGAAAAAATACAAATATAATACATCTCTCCCGGCAGCCTCCCTGGATGATGACCTGCCTCGCCATTACAACCGGCAGGCCCTGAGTGGGCTCAGCATGCTTCCTGTCGGCATGGGTGGTCCCGGGGATCACTGGGGGAGGAAGCTGACAGCTGAGAGCGGGGCCAGGGATCACTGCGTTGGGCCGCGCCAGAAGCAGTGGGCAGCTTTGGTTTCACAGCTCTTGTTTCTGTTCAAAGCCCAAGTCAAGGGTCTTTCTGGGATTGGGGAGGTCTAGCCCATCAGGAAGGAAAGGGGAAACCCACTCTGCCCCCTGCCCTCTGCCCCCACTGCACCAAATGCCACGGTTCCTAATGGGACTCTTCTGTGGGATGGTCTAGAGATAGGCTTTAGCCTCAGTTTCACTAATGGGTCTTCAAGGTGACCTGAAGCCACGTGGAGCACTCTCTGGGCCTCTTGCTTTTGAGATGTAGTGTCCAACTGGTATGAATGGACTAGGATGTCAGCACCGGAAGGGACCTTGGGATGACTAGTCCAGATAAGGGGCCCTGGGGTGACCTGGTCCAGATAAGGGACCCTGGGGATGATCTAGCCCATGTAAGGGACCCTGGAGGTGACCTGGCCCAGGTAAGGGACCCTGGTAGGGTTACCTGGTGCAGATAAAGGACCACTGGGTGACCTCACCCAGGTAAGGTACCCTGGGGGTGTCCTGGCTAGAAAGTTTTAATTCTCATCATGACATTCAATGAAAGACTATTCTGCACATCACCCACTCCACTGGGGTAGCGAGGTTTTGTGCAGAAACCGCCCTCCTCTCTCACTCAGAACTAATCTAGAAGCATGAGAAGCCGAGGGTGATACTGGTCCTGTTTACCTTATGTTTTAAAAAAACATATTAGTAGTGGGGCACTACTGATGACACATTACACAACTGATTAGGACCACAGGCCAGTGGGCTGCACCTCTGCAAGGGAAAACTCATCATTTGGTCTAATCTCTTTGATATTGAGGAAGAAATGGGCCCAGAAAGATGCTGTGACATGTCCAAGGTCATCCCGCTGGATGTAGGAAGCCAGATTTACCCTCAAAACCCCTGGAAAGGTGGGAAGGAGAGCTGCTGCTCCCTTACCCTCCAGCGACCATCTGAAGAGCAACGGGCTTTGAGACAGGGTGCAGAGAAAGCAGAGGTCGTGGTGTGAGTCCTGTGATAGAGTCGCTGTGAGTTGCTCAGTCGTGTCTGACTCTTAGCAACCCCATGGACTGTAGCCCGCCAGGCTTCTCCATCCATGGAATTCTCCAGGCAAGAGTACTAGAGCAAGTTGCCATTCCCTTCTCCAGGGGATCTTCCCGACCCAGGGACTAAATCCCTGTCTCCCACATTGAAGCCAGATTCTTTACCGCCTGAACCACCAGGGAAACCCAAGACAGAAACCAGTGCCTCCAGTAAGGTTCTGACGTGTAGACTTGCGTCTTCTCTCCCACCAAGCTCTTTCCCAGCGCTGCTACCTGTGAGCAGTGTGGATGGGCTCGCTTTACTCCTTCTCCTCTTTGCTGACTTGCTCTCTGGAAAGGAGCTCATTAGAGGCCTGTGATGGGGGAGGGGAGAAGGCAGCCACGCAGAGGAGAGGGAGGAGGGACTATAGGAGGAGGAGGCGGAGGAAGAGAAAGAAGGATAACCACCACTCTTGATAACCCACTCGCTGGATTACCATCCTGGTAATAAATGAGATTGGATGCCAGCACTACTAGAAGTGAGATTGTTACAGCCTGGATCAGGAAAAGTCAGATAAATGATACCCTCAATGTATTCAGCTCCCCCTCTGCAGATTTATCCAAAAGGTTCTCAGAGCCCATGCAAGGCCCTGAAATTAGTTACCAACAGCCACGACTGTCTTAGGAGGCAGCTTGTCTGAAACTATGGGGGAGGGAGACTAAAATATTGTGCTGGTGTGGAGGGGGAGAAGGGTGGGTGCGGGGGGAGAAGGGTGGGTGCGGGGGGAGAAGGGTGGGTGGGAGGGCAAGGACCTTTCTAGGAGGAGGCGACATGGACCTGGTGCTGGCTGGCCGTGGGAGCAAGAAGGCACAGGAATTCCTTGACAAGGACAGCACATGCAGTCAGGCAGAAAAAGAGTGATGTGTGGGCTGTGGGTGGGGAGAGGTCGGTGTTCACTGTGATCGCACCAAGAGTGTGAACAAGAATCTAAGGGTAAATACAGTGAAAAGATGCCTCCCTGAAGCCTTGCTCAGGATGTGGGAGACCTGGAGGTTTTTGAACAATGGATGATAAGACCCACATGACCTTAGAAAGAATCCAGAGGGTGGCAGGGAGATGCTGGCCTTTGTGAGAGGTGGTGCTGAGGGTGTAGCTTGGGGAAGCACCGTGTTTGGGGGCAAAGAGGCTGAACCGAATGGAGGGAGCAGCCTCCAGAGATGCTACAGACAAAGACCAGCCCCGCAAGAAGGGAGGTGCAGAGACGGAACATGTGTGGCTGCACAGAGATGTCTGGAGAGTGGTGAGAGAACCCAGAACAGTCTCAGGACCAAGTCTCCCATCAGAAGGGCTCAGAAGTGTTTCCCCTGGATGCGGTCTCTTCCTGGTCTCAAGTGCGTGCATGCTAAGTCGCTTTAGTCGTATCTGACTTTTTACAACCCCATGCACTGTAGCTGGTCAGGCTCCTCTGACCTTAGAATTACCCAGGCAGGAATACTGGAGTGGGTTGCCATGCCCTCTTCCAGGGGATCTTCCCAACCCAGGAATCAAACCTGTGTCTCCTGTGACTCCTGCATTGGAAGGTGAATTCTTTACTACTAAGTCACCAGGGAAACCCGTGTGTGTGTGTATGTGAGTGTGTGTGTGTGTACCTGTGTGAATCTCCACTATGAAAAGGGAGGCCAGCCCAGATACCACAGGATACAGAGCCGGGAGGCCTCTGCTTCTCTGCTGTGGAAGGAAAGGGAGTCAGGGGGCCATCCATTCCAGAAGTAGTTTATAGGGCCCTTCCTGTGTTCCAGGAGCTGGGCTGAGCGTTGCAATGAGGACGAGGACTCAGTATTCCGTCCCTTAGAGCACTCTCCTTTCCTTCTGTGCCAGAGCAGGTATAGGAGAAGAGAGGAACTGAGGATGGGAGAGCCAAGCAATGCCTCTTGGAGATGCATTTGAGCCTGAACAACTCAGCAAGAACCTGCTGTGGCAGAGAGGCTAGCACATGCCGGTTTAGACCCCCCCAGATGAGCACATGTGGATATCCTTGGATGCTGCACCAGGGCATCTGAACTTTATCTGAAAGGGAGTTAGTCACTAATGTTGAAGGATTCTAGGCAGAAAAGGTAATATACTCTGGATCCCGTTTTTTTTCATTTATATTTTATAATTAATTTAGTTTTAATTGAAGGATGATTGCTCTACAATATTATGTTGATTTCTGCCAAACATCAGCCGCAGGTTTACCTACGCCCCCTCCATCTTGGACCTCCCTCCCACCTCCCACCGTTTCCATCCCTCTAAGTTGTTACAGAGCCTGTAACAACTTTCTGAGTTTCCTGAATCAGGAAGCAAATTGCCACAGGCTATCTATGTTACATATGGTGGTGTATATGTTTCTATGTTATTCCCTCCATACACTGTGTTTTTAAAAAGCTATTTTAAAAGCTGAGAAGGGGGACACATGTAAGCCTTGACTGATTCATGTTGATGTATGGCAAAAAACCATCACAAATTATAAAGTAATTATCTTCCAAATAAAATCAACAAATTTTTAAAAAGCTGAGAAAGGAAAGGGGAAGAATTAGTAGAAAACAAAGCAATTAGGATGTACCTGCTATTGTTCAAAGAGGGAAGGTTGAGGACTTACAAGGCAATACAAAATTCTTAGTAGAGACTGCGGACCAAGAAATTCACCTGCCAGTCAGCCAACAAAAGATATTAGGGCCATCAAGTCACCTGCCACTGCAGCCACCCTGACTGTGCAGCCTGAGGGGATTCAGGATGGAGAAAACAGGATCCTGGCCCCAGGTAGCTAAGGTGTATATCAAAGAGATGATTTCAGTGACCCCAGACTCTTGCATCTTCCCAGACATTTTGTTTTTATTGTTCAGTCGCTGAGTTGTGTCTGACTCTTTGCCACCTCATGGACTGCAGCAAGCCAGGCTCCTTTGTCTTCCACTATCTCCCAGAGTTGGCTCAAATTCATGTCCATTGAGTTGGTGATGCTATCTAACCATCTCCTCTGCTGCCCTCTTCTCCTTCTGCCTTCAGTCTTTTCCAGTATCAGAGTCTTTTCCAATCAGTTGGCTCTTCGAATCAGACGGCCAAAGTATTGGAGTTTCAGCTTCAGTATCAGTCCTTCCAATGAATAGTCTGGGTTAATTTCCTTTAGGATTGACTGGCTTTATCTCCTTGCAGGCCAAGGAACTCTCAAGAGTCTTCCCCAGCACCACAGTTTGAAAGCATCAATTCTTCGGCACTCAGCCATCTTTATGGTCCAACTCTCACATCCATACATGACTACTGGAAAAACCATAGCATGGACTATACACACCTTTGTTGGCGAAGTGATGTCTCTACTTTTTAATACACTGCCTAGGTTTGTCATAGCTTTCCTTCCCAGACATAGAAAAGTGCTACATTCATTAATTTGAGATGTCTGGTTGTTCTTTAATTAAGTAATCTTTTGATGTTATAACTACCTTTTTTGTTTTTTTGCAAAAACTTATGTATCCTGGCTCCTCCCTTACCTCTTTGGAATAGTCTTTCTCAACTATCCGAAAGCCTGTCTCCTAGGCTTAAGTCCTTAGCATGTCCGCCAAATAAAACATAATTCTCAACTTCTGCAGGTGCATGCACAGTCACTTAGATCATGTCCAATTCTTTGCAACCCCACCGACTGTAGCCTGCCAGGCTCCTCTGTCCATGGGATTCTCCAGGCAAGAATACTGGAGTGGGTTGCCAGGCCCTCCTCCAGGGAATCTATCCAACCCAGGGATTGAACCCGTATCTCTTTTGTCTCCTGCATTGGCAGGCGGGTTCTTTACCACTAACACCACCTGGATTTTTTTTTTTTCAGTCAACAGGCAAAGTCAGTGAGGTAAGGAGCCATGGATAAAAAAATAAAGTTCTGGATCATCCTGAACAGTGCTCTCGCCAGCTAGAGATGAGGCAGAGTCAGAAAGGAGTCACAGAGTATTCAAGGTCTACACCAAACCACGTGCCTCCTGCACCCTCAAGTTTCAATCTGCCATTTCATGAGACAACTTGGATGCAGCTGCAAGGTATGGATGCCCGAGTCTCTTGGTGGTGGGGCGAGAGAATGTGTCCCATGTGTTTCCATCAGCTGGGTAATTCTTACATGTCTCTGTGGGTGTATCTAGAGAGCAGGGGAGACTGACAGCTCTTGGTCTTTCAAAATAAGAATCTGGCACTTACTCCAAAATATGCAATCACCCATGCAACTCCTTTTTGATTTGACAGGGTCGTAAGCTCACTACTAAGAAAAATGAGGTCTCCTGTAATGACAATGTCAATGACAAGAAGAATTGTGGCTCATCACCCACATGAATAGCCTGAGGGCCCCAAAGCCTGGGCTGCATTTAAGAAACTAGAGGAGGCTTCACCGAGGGATAATTGAATTCCTGAGTCAGGAAGACAATAGCGATTATTTTTTGGATGACTAGAGGAACAAAAGTTTGCGGGTTTGAGATCAACAGATGATGGAAAAAGAGTCCATGTGAGATGCCAGACTTGACAAGCAAAGCCCTAAGGCCTCCGTGTTCTCTGGAAGGACAAGTATCTAAGAATGCTCATATCTCAGGTTTCCAGCGTGATTCTTAGATTTGCCTTGGAATCTTGTACTCTCAGTCTTTAAATCAATACCCGATCCTACGCTGATGGGATGGGAAAAACCTCCAGGGCTTACTGCATTCAGGGCCTCCAGATGGTTTTTAGTCAATTTCTAGATTCAAGAGAAAGAAACTAGACTCTCGACACTGACAGTGGCGGCTGATATTCATTGAAAGCGTATCAAGATGGCGGGCTGTTTGGTTTTATATTTGCCTGGCCATGCCACACGGCATGCAGGATCTTAATTCCTCAACTAGGAGTTGAACCCACACCCCATGCATTGGCAGTGCAAATTCTTAGCCACTGGACCACCAGGGGAGTTTCCCAAGTACTGATTGTTAACTACTCCAGATTCATCTCCTAGTTTTCAGAAGCATCCTACAAACTAGGTGCTATTTTCATCAAAGTTACTTCTCAGATGAGGAAATAGGGCCTGGCTGACTTAAAAGCATTAAGCTATGTAACCAGCCACAGCACGCCTAGGACTGAACACCAGAACACCCTCCAACCACATGTAGCCTACACAGCTAGATGAAGTCATCGTTGGGTAAAGTTTATCCTGTACCTCATCTGTGATCATACTGGGGGCAAACGGTCACGTAAAGGGTGAAGAGGATAACCCAGAGGTACTAGGAATGAAGGACATCTAAGTCAGAAACACTGCTCTTTCACTTATAATAAAATAATCATGTCTCTAAAATGACTGATAGCTTAGCAAAATGGCCTCAAGAGTTCTGTGAGTGAGTTTCGGGGGAACCCAGTATGGAAAGCCGCTGTGTGGTCCAGGCTTCCTCCCCACTCAAGGCTGAATCGGTATCAGCCTGGATTGTTGGAGAGATTGTCCTGGTCTCCAGACTTGTCTCCCTCCCTCCGCTGTTGTTCAGTCGCTCAGTCGTGTCTGATTTTCTGCAACCCCATGGACTGCAGCAGGCCAGGCTTCTGTGTCCTTCATCGTCTCCCGGAGTTTGCTCAAACTCATGTCCATAGAGTTGACGATGCCATCCAACCATCTCATCCCCTGGTGCCCCCTTCTCCTTTTGCCTTCAACCTTTTCTAGTATCAGGGTCTTTTCCAGTGAGTCAGCTCTTCACATCAGATGGCCAAAGTATTGAAGCTTCAGCTTCAGTATCAGTCTTTCCAATGAATATTCAGGGTTGATTTCCTTTAGGATGGACTGGTTTGATCTCCTTGCTGTCCAAGGGACACTCAGGAGTCTGCCTCCAGCACCACAATTCCTCCCCCTGGGTGCCTTATAAATATTTCATGGCTACAACTATCCTGTGACATTAGGGTCAGGGTCAGAATTAGGGTGAGGGTCAGGGTCGGGGTCAGGCCCAGGGTTAGGGCTAGGGTTAGCCGTTTTCCCAAAGCTGTCCAGTTAACTGGTGACAGAGCCAGTATTTGAACCCAGGGAGTATGACTCAAGCCTCTCTGCTCTTAATCACTCAAGAGAGGGAGCTCTGAAATAGCCAGCTCTGGAAAGGTAGGCAGACAGTTATGTAAACACCTACACAAATAATTGGGTGGTAGGGGAGGGACTTGAGTTGGGAGATGGAGGTTGAAAGACAGAGCTATAGGGATTCTGGAGTGAGGAGCAAGCCCCTCCCCCAATGGAAGCCTCAATCTGGCAAAGAATGCAATGCAGGAGACCTAGGTTTAATCCTTGGGTGGGGAAGATCCCCTGGAGAAGGAAATGGCAACCCACTCCGGTATTCTAGCCTGGAGAATCCCATGGACAGAGAAGCCTGGTGGGCTGCAGTCCATGGGGTCACAAAGAGCTGGACACGACTGAGCAGTCAACACATCTTTTTAGAGACCCCAGGGCTAGAACAGAATGCTGTTAGCCATCTAATCTAGACCTTGTCCACTGCTGTACCCTTAAAACACATGCATGTGCATGTGTGCATGCACACACACACATACACACTATGAAGAGACAGGATAAATATCAATTAGAAATAACAAGTGAGGTACCTGATACACAGAGGCAGGAGTGGCCCCTGTGAGGAGGGATTAACCAAAGGAGGCTGGAACCATTATGCAAACACAATGAGGGTCTATTGATAGAAAGTAGTGAGTGATTCTGTTGTGAGATCTCACTGATGCTTCTCCACACACTCTAGATTGAGTCAATATTTAGATGGTACATCTGCCCTCTTGGTCCTCTGTTTTTAATTCATTCGTTCCAAATCTTGGAAACAGGCTTCTCAAATATCCACCCCAGTGAGAGATCAGGATTATTCACAAGTGGCCAAGCATTTGAAGGCAGCTGGTCCAAGCTGGGACACTGCTCAAGATGGAGAGCGCATGGCTCCCCAACCACATCTGAGATGACCGTGTCTACCAGCCTGTGCTACACGCACTCCCGCTCTCGAGGCTCATCCAAGGGCACTCAGAGATTCTAACTAGAAATCCTCCTCTCACCGCCTACCCAAAACATCCTCACCACTTTTAGAGAAAAGCTCACATGTTTTGAGCCCTGCCTGAACAGAGGGAGGGACTCTCCTCTATTCTCCTTGTCAAGATGGATATTCTTTGTCCCAGATGTCAGGGGACTACTTTACTCTTCCTTAATGGAAAGAGCATTCTTAAATTTCAGACGTCTCAATTGCCTCTCATGATAGAAACCATGGGAAGGAACCTAGAGACAAAGCTTCTCATTAGATAGATGAGGAGAGGAGATGCAAAGAGAAGAGGGCTCCATGTGAGTATCAAATGGGTGATGAGGTACTTCAACTCAAGGCTCCTTCTGCCCCTTCCTTCTTAGCTTCCACGTGGCCCTGAAGGTGACATCGGGTAGCCATGAAACCTTCGAAGGAGCAGATACTGCCCTGGGGATTTTCCTAATCCTCCCCCTCACCCCCGACCCCTTATCTGAACCCATCTCCAGCAGAAGGAAAGTCCATAGGATCTTACTCATTTCCATATACTCTGGTGTCAGTCCAGTGTACGGTTCCAGGCTATAGTCTAAGTCCCACTGCTCTGGGTGCTTTGAATGGGCAGAGCCAGCTTCTTCAGATTCTGTCTCATCTTTCAGCTTCCGAAACAGCTTCTTTAGCTTCCTGGAAAAGAAAGGGACCAGTCACCAGAAGCCTCTAGAGGAGAGGGCATGTTCTGCAGGCAGAAAAGAGAAAAATGACTAAGTCTTGATATTGAAGCCACTCTGACCTAAGGACAGAGAGAGGAAGAACAAGGAAGCAATCTGAGGCAGTCCTCTGTCAGGATAGTAAAAGGATCCCCCACAAAGGATCAAGTTTCTTCAAATCCAAAGAAAATGGATTCTTTCTGCTGTTGGATAAGCAACAGAGAGGTGGCCCTACCTGTCAGATGCTCAACAGTCCTATTGTCTAATGGGTGATCTATCCACCCTCTTCATGGGGAAAGGGGAGTGTTTAGAAAGTACTAGAAAAGATGCTGTCTTACCAACTCAAACATTTTCAGGTCTTAATATATAAATAGCATATGTCCATTCTGTCAGTTCAGTCACTCAGTCATATTCGATGTCTCGCGACCCCATGGACTGCAGCACGCCAGACTTCCCTGTCCATCACCAACTCCTGGATCTTGCTCAACTCATATCCATCGAGTTGGTGATACCATCCAATCATCTCATCCTCCATCGTCCCCTTCTCCTCCTGCCTTCAGTTATGTCCATTAAAGCCAAGCTAAACATTGTCTAACCACCACCATGGGGTAAGCCGCACCCATTCCCCGCCCCCTAATTCGTATCTGTGAAGCTCTAAGTCCCAGTGTGACTATATATCAAGACAGGGCTTTTAGGAAGTCATTAAAGTTCAGTGGGGTCATAAAGACGGGTCCTCACCTAGAGGGTTGTTTGCCTTGTGAGAAAAGGAAGAGAGGGACATCCCTAGTGGTCCAGTGGCTAAGACTCTGTGCTCCCAATGTAGGTTCAATCCCTGGTCAGGGAACTAGATCTCACAACCCCAACTAAGAGCTCGTACGCTGCATCTAAAGACCCCACATGCTGCAAATAAGAAAAGGTCCGACACAGCCAAATAAATAAATACAACTAAAAATTTAACCTCTCTATCTCCACCATATGAGGTTACAGTGAGGAGACAGTGATCTGAAAGTCAGGAAGAAGCCCTCACTAGAAACCAAACCTGGCCGAGTAGATGAGTCAACTGCATTCACGTTTTTGGTCTAAAATAATAAGATAATAATGGCACAGCCTCTTGGGGTTGGTATGAAGTTGAAGACGCCATAAACTTTCATTTTCTTATCTATAAGATGAGAAATAAATATTAACTAGCCCATTGGGTCAGTTAAAGTAGAAAATCTACTTTATTAGAAAATCTACTTAGTAATGTGCTTAATTTAGGACTTGTTACACTCCAAGAGCTCCATAAATATATCTATCAGTGTCCTTCTCCTCCTTTTCATCACAGGAGGATGTAAAGAATGGTCGAGATCCACAGATGCAAAGTTAGATAAAATATTTCATAATAAGATAGCAAGCAATAATTCCGTGATCACAAGAAATTATGAGAAGCCAAAAGGAAGCCTAAACATTCTGAAGTCAAACAGTATGAATTTAGGAACTGGCTGAGACCCTGCCTGTGATTCAGGACACAGGGAGAGGATGAAGGAAAAAAAACATAAAGAAGAGAGAGACAAAAAAGGAAAGAAAAGAAGAGAAGGAGAGAGGGAAGGAGGAAGGGAAGGTCCAGGACCAGAACTCAAACTGAGACTTTCCCTCCAAGTGCCAGTAACCAGAAACTTGACCCAATCTTCACTAAAGAATATTAAATGGTTATAATTAATCATGGGAAATTAAACACACGAATATATCCCTATTCACTTCTGAACTGCTACTGTACTACTACACACGGCTGAATCACTTTGCCGTATACCTGAAACTAACACAATATTGTAAATCACTTATATTTTGATTTAAAAATGATAGAACAAAACCAAAACTACATAAGAAGTGAAAGACATTTGATGGGGACTTCCCTGAGATGGTCCAGTGGTTAAGAATCCGCTTTGCAATGCAGGGGATGTGAGTTTGATCCCTGTTTGGGAAACTAAGACCCTACATACCGCAGAAGAGCTAAGTCCTCTTGCTGCAACTGCTGACCCCACACACCACAACTAGAAGAGTCCATGAGCTGCAATGAAAGAGGCCACGTGCTACAACTACAACCTGATCAGTCAAATAAATAAATATTTTCTTAAAGGCATTTGATGTGTTTAATGAGGTAATTCAGCTGGGAAAGTGGACACTTAAACAAACGTCACTCATCCTGTGTAATGAGTAATAGAAAGGGAGAGATTTAGGAGACGATGGTCAACCCAACCTGCAAGTTTTTCACGGGGAAGAAATATATAAACCAATCAAATGACAAAAGATGAGCAAAGCAGCAGGAGAGAGAGAGAGTGCTGTGATGAGGAAAGGTGTGTGTTCTAGACACAGAGAATTATCTGCGCAACAGCCACAGACAGTGTGAGCACATCTCATTGCAGGACTAAAAGGAGTTCAAAATGTTTGGAACGTGGAGTAAGAGACAGAAAGTGATGAAAGATGACTTGAGAGGTAGCCCAAGTTCATGAAGATGGCCTTTTAAGCCACCTGGATGCAGGGGTGCCAGTGAGAGATCAGGGTCGCAGAGGCTAGGACGGTTGCCATGGACACAAAGGGAAGCAGATAGAAGGCAACATGCTTCAGAGATGGGGTTAAGCAAGTGGGGAACTGCAGTTGGGAAGGAAAGAGGGACCAAGGGTGATCTCTAGAGTCTTCAACCAGGTGTGTGGCTGGTGCCAGAGCTGGCTAAGCTGGGTGACACAAGAGAAGAGGGGGAGGAAGTGTTGTTGAGGTGGAGGGTCTCATGAGACAATGAAATAGGGAGGTTTAATAAGCCTTGCTATATGTGGTCTTGTTCTTGTTGTTTAGTTGCTCAGTCGTGTCCAACTCTTTGCAGCCCCATGGGCAATAGCCCGCCAGGCTCCTCTGTCCATGGGATTTCCCAGGCAAAAATACTGGAGCGGGTTGCCATGTCCTCCTCCAATATGTGGCCTGGAGCCCTGCAAACAGATCGAAGTTAGAGCTAGAGACCCAAGAACCATCACAGAGAGAACAACAGAAACCCTCACAATAAACATGTCTGTGGGCCGAATGGAGGGGAAGGAACCTTCCAAGGAGGAAAAACAGAAGGAAAGAGGAGTCACGGGAACAGATGCTCAACCATGAGACCCCACAGCAACCAAGGCTGGGCTGGAGGGCAGATGGAAGAAAGACAGGGTGGTCAGCCCTGCGCTGCGCCGTGGGCCAGTCCCAAAGTCCACAAAGTTCTTACAAACCCCCTCTTTCCCAGAAGCCTCCCTCCTGGAGATCCCAGTCCCCATTAAAAACATTAATAGAGGAAGTCCCTCCAGTGCAGGATTTAACAGGAATCCTGCACGTTGTATAATACACAGATGGGCCGTGTGGAAAGCCTCAGATGGTGATTCCGACCGTACGACGCACTCCCTTGTTAAAATAACTCCTTTGATGTTACCCTCATCTCCTTTTCATCTGCTCTTTCTCTGTCCCTTGTTAATGACAAGTTTCAGAAACTCTGTCCAGAACTCCGAGCTTTCCCCCTGTGTGTGCCCTACAAGCTCACCAGAAGACCACGGTGACCTTTGGTCACACCTTGCCTCCTCCCCTCGCCCCCAACCAGAGGAATCAGGACCCCAGGCAGTCTTCCAATGCCCCTGGCTCCACAGACCTCAAGCCTCGTGAAAGAAGGCAGAACTCAGCCTGGGATGGGGCACAAGAAGAGAAAAACATCAACCTCTGAATTGTATATTCCTCTTCTTGACATAGGACAGGATTCAAATTTGTTCCTAAAGCCTCTGATTCACGGCCAGATTCCACTGTACTGAGGGGAACACACACCTCCCTCTCCTGTGATGGCTTTAAAGAGAGACTGTTTTATGTCCTGAAATACAAGATATCACATTTATCAAAAAAAGAAGAAAGTTTACAAAATCTTCCTGGCTGTGTCCAGGGGTATGTTGCAGCTGTTTGGGGATGTGATCTGGTGCTTCTAGCAAGAATAGGGACCAGGAGACATTTTGACAGTGGACATATTAATCCATCTGCTCTGTCCATCTCAGACGTTACTCAGGAAAGAATCTGACACCTGAGGAAGACAGCATTTAGCCTTCTCTCTCTCTCTCTCTCTCTCTCTCTTTCACACACATACACACACACACACACACACACACACACACACACACACACACACACACACACACACATTCATCTCCATGAATGATAAAAGGCCATTTCCTATTTGCTTCATGGGATACTGGAGATGAATTTGAGATAAAATTATAGTGAGGAACTGGGATGTACTATGGTGTGTTTTGGGATCTGAAGTCCATTTTGCGCAAACACAGATGGGAAACGTGGTGGTGGTGTGTGTGTGTGTGTGTGTGTGTGTGTGTGTGTGTGTGGTGAGGGAGATGAGGACAGTCCCCATCAAAGGACTCAGGTAATAACTAGCACAAGATTGGATCCTGCCCTGACACCAGCCACATCTGAAGTCACATCAGAAGGAGCTGCCAATGAGCGTTATTCTGAGTCCCATTGTGTTGAAAACCACCTGCCTCCCCTCTGGAAAGCACGTGTCACAACTGTCAGGCCCGAGCAGTCTGGGGCTGCATGAGGGGGTAGAGCTCAAGGCCAGACCACACAACTTCAATTTCATTTATCATCATGTCCTCATTGGTTACAGAGTTGCCCTTGAATCACCTACTGTCCCCAGTTTTGCTGCCTTCATTGAAAGCACTTCATTTTTACACCTCCAGGGACATGCTTCTGTTTGGATAGTGCCGGGACAGAGCTAGCCTTTCATGGGAGCCCTGACTGGGGCCCCTACAAGATTTAGGGGTAACAAGGGAGAAGTCTGGAAGCTGAAGATGTTTATCTGAGGTCCCAAAGGGCAGGCGTACAGTATTCATGGACACACCTGGTATCTGTGCCAGCCTTGTGGAGATCCATGGGGTTAAGAGGTGAGAACATTGCTCTAAGCCAATGTCTCCCAAGCAAAGGATGAATTCCACTCACAGTCCATGGGATGTTCTTGGAAGGTCTCTAGACTTGGTCTTGGGCTTCCCTGATGGCTTAGAGGGTAAAGCGTCTGCCTGCAATGTGGGAGACCCGGGTTTGATCCCTGGGTTGGGAAGATCCTCTGGAGAAGGAAATGGCAATCCACTCCAGTATTCTTGCCTAGAAACTTCCATGGACTGAGGAGCCTGGTAGGCTGTAGTCCATGGGGTCACAAAAAGTCGGACACGACTGAGCGACTTCACTTTCACTTTCACTAGAGTTGGTCTTATATCTCCTTAGCGGACCTGGGAGAATTATTTCCTTTACTGTTCTCAGCCCATCCCTCTGATTGCATGTCTGGAGAAAACCCCAGTCCACCCCTGGTATGCTGTTAATAGCTCCAAGGCACTTGTGTGGCTTCCTTTTCAATAAAGAGAATGCAGATCTTACACTAAGATCAATGATTAATAATGGATCATTTTTATTGTATTTCTTTCTACTGTTGTTTGCTATTCAGGGTGACCGATAGGGTTAGTTTTCCATTTTCAGAAATGAGATGGACTTAAAAAGTGAATTGGTTTAGAGGAAATTAATATGCAATGGCTGTTTAGGTAAATGTGAGTGAAAGTCACTCAGTCATGCTCCACTCTTTGTGTCTAGATAAATAATGGAAAACAATTTAGAAGCTGCTGACAGTGAGTAAAGATTGGGAAACAATCTAATAAAGAAGGCTGCTGGGCTGGTCGACGTGAGAAGCCACCAGAATTGTAGCGGTGGTGCTTTTTACAATACACAAGCATGCACATATGCACACACAGGGAATCTAAGACGAACACTGCATCCTCAGAGTGGTAAGTTAGAGCCAAGTACCTGGCTTACTAACAAAGATCAGTTTGATAGTCATTAACATGTTAAAACTTTCTTTGGACGACTCGAGAAAATTGCTTTCAGAAGTAGACAATGAATGTAAAAGATGATCAATCTTATATGTATAATCATATTTTTTACCAAACATTCTTATTCAGTATGATCACCTACTCAACTCCTCAGACTTGCTTTTGTTTTTTAAAAATCAAGTCTGGCCTCTAAGTTTAATATTTATCTCCCTGAAGGAAACAAAAAAATTGGAGGCAGATATCTGAAGGTACCTAAGAGCCACCATGAGCCACAAGTCTTTGGTCCCAGAATAGAAGAGAAAAAAGTCATCCTGAGTCCTGACAAGGCCTCTTCCCTGGACTTAAAACACTCAGACAGCATCACTTATAAACATAAAAGCCAGTGACACTCAGGAACACCTTGGCTGCCTGTGACGCCCAAGAACGGCTCTTCCTTTCTCAGTTGCCCATGTTTTCTCTTTTCTAGAAAGCTGAGTATATAAGCAAGTATATAACCATGTATCTTACATAACCATGTATCTTTCTAGAATAGCTTCCCCAAGGTTTTACAGTGAGTATTTTATAATGTCTAGATTTAAACTCAGGTTTGTTGAAAAAAAATCTCTATCCTACAGAGATGCACTGCCTCCATCAAAGAATTAAAGACCATTAGATCCAGTTTTTATAATTTATAATATTCCTTCCTCATCATCAGGCTCAACTGTCATTTCTCTTTTGCCTGTTAAAAAGTGACAAAGTGAAGTGGCTCAGTCATGTCCGACTCTTTGTGACCCCATGGACTGTAGCCTATCAGGTTCCTCTGTCCATGGGATTTTCCAGAGAAGAGTACTGGACTGGGCTGCTATTTCCTGCTCCAGGGATCTTCCTGACCCAGGGATCAAACCTGGGTCTCCCACATTGTAGGCAGACGCTTTTACCACCTGAGCCACCAGGGAAGCCTATTAAAGACCCCATTTTTTTCTTGCTTACCTTATGTTTCTCAACTCTGTCATATATAAGGATACTGCCAGGGGCATGAGCTTTGGCTTGATGAGTCTAATCCACTGAGAGTGGGCTGTGAGGGGAGCGTGGAAGACCTATTAACCAAAATCACGGTGACTGAGCGAACAAAGGCAAGTCACAATCTGTAGAATTACTGAGAACTTTGCTTCCCTGTGGCTCAGCTGGTAAAGAATCCGCCTGCAATGCAGGAGACCTGCATTCGATCCCTGGGTTGGGAAGATCCCCGGGAGAAGAGAAAGGCTACCCACTCCAGTATTCTGGCCTGGAGAATTCCAAGGACTACAGTCCATGGGGTCGCAGAGTCAGAAACAACTGATCGACTTTTCCTTTCACTTTGAAGATAACAGACTGCAAGGCTTGGTGGAAGAACTTCTGTTCTACATCCCTGAATTCAACTACCCGATTAGGCTATATGTGTCCATTAACATACTAGAGATGATTAGATAGCATCAGCGACTCAACGGACATGAATCTGAGCAACTCTGGGAGGTAGTGAAGGATGAGGACCCTGGCGTGCTGCAGTCCATGGGGTCACAAACAGACACAGTCTAGGGACTGAGCAACAGACTAAGAACTAAAATGAGGAAAAAATCTTCTGAAATAGAAGTGACTTGTCTTGGAATCAACAGTGACCAGTTTATTGACTAGAGGAGAGGTTCATGGAATGCTAGAGCTGAAATGACAATACTTTAGAGATTATTACATTATTACATACTAAATATATATTACATTATATTCTGCTGCTGCTGCTGCTGCTGCTAAGTCGCCTCAGTCGTGTCCAACTCTTCGCGACCCCATGGACTGCAGCCTACTGGGCTCCTCCGTCCATGGGATTTTCCAGGCAAGAGTACTGGAGTGGGTCGCCATTGCCTTCTCCGTATATCCTGCTATATATTATGAATTATTAAATCCTTTTCATCAAGAGATGAGGACAGTGAGACATAGGAAGTGACTTGCTCACAGTTCTATGAATTAGTATGCAAATGCCACCAATTAAAGGGTGGCATATTAAGCACACATCAAGCATAAGGAAGAAAATTTAGTCTGCAAGGAAAACAGCCCGGTGTAGGTTTCATCTGTCATGGAGTTGATGGGATTGATGGTTGGGGAACATCCAACACACTGTCCAAACACATGACTGATTTCTTTCCTTTCTTATACTCTAAAAAGACTTCTGGGTGCAGAGTGGATGGGCTAAGTGGTAGAACAGATGCCCAGGAAAGAAAAAATGGGCATCTGACACCCACAAGCTGCATCTAATTCCATCTAGTGTACTGGAAAGACAGGTGTTTTCCCCAGATGTTTGGAGGGTATGGGCGACTATTCTTTGTAGCAGTGGTGGATGGGCTGGTCTCACAGCTTCAAAGGGGCACATCTTTCTCCAGTATGTATATGTCCTGGATGTTGGTCCATAACAAATGTGTTCTCTCTGAGATGCTAAGCTCCTAGACCACAGGCACCATGTGTCCCCCCAGCGTTACTTGATGACTATCACGGAATGACTGTCAATCAGAAAGCTGAGACCCAGGCATTATTTCAGAGGGTTGAGCTTCTCAAGACTGATGATTTCCTGACTGAGGACCAGAGGCTGGCTTAAGCAGACAGAGATGCTGATCAATGTTCTCCTCCATCTCCTCCAAGAAAGATCACCTGCCCAAGTGCCCCCTGAGGCTGTCACAGTGTGGGGACAGAAAACCAGCCTGACTGATGGTGGGTGATGGTGAGACCCAGTCTGAGCACTGGGACAGCAAAGTGTTCTGAGCGAATATGCAGGATTCTCATTAAAAAGGGTTTTCTTTCCAGACAACTTTGGTTTTCTCCATTATAATTTTAGCTCTCTGTGTTTCTGAGAAAGACAAAAGAATAGCTTCCTCTGGGGACCTTTCAGGCAGTTGCTGTTCCTATAGCAGTGACCAGGGTTGCTTTTCCTGGAGAAAGGAGTTGGAACATATTTATTTGCTAATTGTCCCAATCAGCTCAAGGAAGCTAGGGCTCAGCGACCTTAAGCAGACTGAGAGAGGTTCTGGCCTCCTGCTATGACCCTGGCATGCTGCAGGTCCCATCAGGGGACCACCACAACTTCTTTAAGCCACAAGCGAGTTAGGAAGTGTTCTGATAAATCTGTATGTTGTTTGTTTAGAGAAGATATCCACACCCAGGGGAAACTGTTTCTTTAAATGTCAGACCAACTGGTTACATATGACAGTGACAGCCTTCTCTCAAGACCTAGAGACAGTTGCCTGCTTATGAAGTCTTCCTTGATGGCTCTGAAATGCCTGGCCTTCACTTGTCTGAATTCTGACAGAGTCAAACCACAGAGAGAATGCCCAGTCACACACAGTCTATTTTGTCTCCCAAACTAAAAAAACTCATCTTTGAGAAGATAAGGACCATTGCATATATATTTTTATTACATACAAATTTTTTTTTAAAGACCGTAGATCTTCTTTTTAAAACATTTATTTGGCTGTGCTGGGTTTAGTTCCAGCATGCAGGATCTAGTTCCCTGACCAGGGATCAAACCCAGGCCCCCTGCATTGGGAGCATGAGGTCCCAGCCACTGGACCACCAGGGAAGTCTCAAACATTTTGTGTATAGGTTAAACCAAGAGGCTTGTGTTACAGACTGACTGAGTCCCCTCCAGAATCCATCAGATGAAGTCCTAACTGGCAATCTGAAGTGCAGGAGACCTGGGTTCAATCCCTGGGTCGGGAAGATCCCCTGGAGAATGTAATGGTTACCCACTCCAGTATTCTTGTCTGGAGAATCCCATGGACAGAGGAGCCTGGTGAACTGCAGTCCACGGGCTCACACAGAGACAGACATGACTAGCTAACAGCAACTAACACTTTCACTTACTCGGTTTTGATTAGGCCATGAGGGTGGGGTCCTATGATGGGATTAGTGCCCTTATATTGTAAAAAGAAGGTGCCGGAGCTCTTTCTCTCCATATACATACAGAGAATGGGTCACATGAGCTTACATGGGATGGCAGTCCTCATCAGAACCAAACATGCAGGCACCTTAATCTTGAACTTCATGGCCTCCAGGACTCAGAAATTAATGTCTGCACTAAGCCACCCAGTCAATGTTATTTTGTTACAGCAACTCAAGCTGATGAAGACAGCTGGGAAGGCTCAGACTGCAGTTTTTGTGGGTTTAGCTCTGTGATATCCAATTCTCATTTTTCACTCTGAGCCATCTGAGCTGAGAGATGGAGGCAGTAGCATTCCCTGCAAGCCCTCCTGTAGTGTGGACAGTGTTGTTCCTGGTCCTGCAGCTCAGAGCCTGGCTCTCTATCCCTCACATCATATTCTGTTCATATTGCTCTCAAATTCCTTTGCTGCTTACACTAGTCAGAGTGGACTCCAAGGTCTGCCACTGAGACCCCAGCTCAATGACATGAACAAATGTAGCCGGAAAGAAAGGGATTAAACCAGTTTCTTTACTGCAGGACTTCTCAGAACCATTCAAATAATATGCAGAGTAAATCTCCAAGAGGGAGACAGAACAAGTGGCAGTATCTTCACTTAACCTTATGGGGACTGTCTGGCGAATGCATCCCAGAATGGATATAATCTTGCAAGTTTGCAAAGTACTCCAAGTCTGGTATAAACGATCCAGTCCTCCTAAACAGGGTTGGCTCAGCCTATAAGAGTTACCCCAATTTTCTCTGTCATTTCCTGGCTCTCTGAGGCCAGGCTAGCTGAAAATATCCCCTGAAATAGACTTCTTTACACCAAAAAAAATAAATAAACAAAAAGCCATAAAAATGAAAGGCAGAGAGAGCCATATTTTCTCTGCCTGAAGGTAGATTTTCACTGGTTGCATACACTTTTGGGTCCAGTGGATGTGTGTCTGTGTTTAGTTTCATGACTATCTCAATGCAAAACCTAACCAAAGAAGGACTTGTATGAAATCTGTATAAAACCATGTGGGAGGGGAGGGGGGAGAATCCACAGGAAAATCCAGCCTGTGTTTCACCAGCTATGCATCCTTCCCCTCTTAAGACCATGTGTGCCACAGTTCCTTAGAGATTTTTCTAAATGATTACACTGGGGTTCAGTCTTTCATATTCACCCATTTACTATAGTTCTTTTTAATTTGGGGGAACTTAGTTCCCCAGCCAGGGATTGAACCTGAGCCTCTGTCAGTGGAAGCATGGAGTCTTAATCACTGGACCACCTGGGAAGTACCATCAACCATACTGAAAGGCTCTTTTACTTGCTCACTGGGAGGACACAGCATTAAAAGCATGATGCACTTTGAAGTCAGAGATATCTGACTCTCAGCTCTGTCACTTACTGTTATGGGTACTAATTGCTGTTGTTGTTTAGTGGCTCAATCATGTTCAACTCTTTACGATCCCATGGACTGTAGCCAGTCAGGCTCCTCTGTCCATGGGATTCTCCAGGCAAGAATACTGGAATGGGTTTCCTTCTCCAGGGGATCTTCCCAACCCAGGGATCAAATCCATGTCTCCTGCATTGCAGGCAGATTCTTTACCACTGAGTCATCAGGGAAGTAAGTGCTTAATCCTGCTGAGTCTCCATAATCCCAAATCAAATTGGCAAACAAAACATGCAGGAGGGGCACTACGTCATGGGGAAGCTATTGGAGAATGGACAGAGGAATGCTTCCTCAGTGGTAAAGAATCCACCTGCCAGTGCAGGAGATGCAAGACATGGGTTCAAACCTTGGGTCATGAAGATCCCCTCAAGTAGGAAATGGCAACCCACTCCAGTATTCTTGCCTGGGAAATCCCAGGGACAGAGGAGACTGGCAGAGCTACAGTCCATGGGATTGCAAAGAAGTTGGACACAACAGAGCAACTGAGCATGCATGGACAGAGGAGAGAACAGCCCTATCTTAGAAGAGCAGAAGCCTTGAGATCTTGCTGAAAGTCTGACTCTGCCAGGCTCAGCCCTAGCAGCCACGAACGGGGTGAGCAGAGCTCATTACTCACGGGACTCCGATCTCAAAGATGTTGTTCTGGATCAGCTGCTTCCCCAACATGATGATGCTGAGTTGGATGCACAGCTCCATGAGGCAGCCCCCGGGGGCACACTGCGGGAAGAGAAGATGCAAGAAGGGGCATCAGACAGGCAAGGGCGTGAGCTAAGCCAGGCTGCAGTGGGGATATAAGGATGGGGCTGGGGCGGGAGGGGCACCTACGAGCCACTAGCCAGGCAGGAAACACCAGCGGCTATACTTGCCTCTTCCATGCGGTAACCATCAAACACATAAACATAGCTTCCGGGTCTACCGACAAACCTGGAAGGGAGAAGTGTGGGAAGAGTTAGGGAAAGAGAGAGGAAGGCAGGGCTGCCCCGAGGGTGTGTCTTCCCAGTGGACCAGTCACTGCCCAATGTCCTCCTAGGAAGAACTGGCCAGGGCGGTGCTACTCCTCTGGGAAGGAGTTCACACCTGTTATCAGCTAACAATCACCTATAACACCAGGGGTCACCTTTGACTAGGTCACATCCCAGGGCAGAGGGGTTGAGGCCGGGTGTGGTCGTATGTGTGTGTGTGTGTGTGTGTGTGTGTGTGTGTGTGTGTGTGTGTGTGTGTGTGTGTGTGATCATTTCAGAGCCTAAACACAACGAAGTTTGGATTTTCTTAGCAGGTGCATGCATGCTAAGTCGATTCAGTCGTATTCAACTCTTTGTGACCCTGTGAACCACAGTTCACCAGGTTCCTCTGTCCACGGGATTTCCCAGCCAAGTGGGCTGCCATGCCCTCTTTGCCTTTAAGTGTACTGTCCTACAACTTCCTCCCTCAACTTGTGTCAAGAACTGAGTTCTATAACTAACTATCCATTGGGATGCACACGTACACACTGCTATATTTTAAATGGATAATCAACAGGAACATATTGTATAGCACAGGGAACTCTGCTCAATGTTATGTGGCAGTCTGGAGGAGAGGGGAGTTTGGGGGAGAATGGATACATGCATATGTATGGCTGAGTCCCCTCGCTGTCCACCTGAAGCTATCGCAACATTGCTCATTAATCAGCTATACTCCAATACAAAATAAAATGGATTTTTAAAAAAAGAATTGAGTTCTGACTGCAATTCCTCCACAAGGGCTTCTGATTTCCCAGGTAATGAAGGCCAAGATGCACTAAAACTGCAAGTGGAGATTCTTGAGACCAGAAACGAAAAATTCAGACTTCTTACTGAAAATACTCAAAGGAATGGAAGAAGCCTGTCTCATTCCTCCTCTAAGATCTAAGAGTTTAATTTATTAGGGAATAAGAAGATTGAGCAGATGGGGGAGGTGGAAAGGTACCAGCCAACCATGGAACCAGACAGGCCAATAGAAGAATCCTACTTTCTTGAAATGTTATTTGCTCACCCATATCCTGAAATCTTGCTCATCTGTTGGAGGCTCAGTTTGACTTCCCCTCCTGGTGCAGTCTTCCCGTCTCTGTTCATAATTAAAAGTTCCCCTAACACCTTCTTTCCACCTTTTCTTACAGCACTTACTGCAGACGGCAGTGTGCTGCTGCCAAGACTCTCCTCTCAGTACACTACAAGTTTATCTAAGGGTCAGAGCCCTACGATTTTTTTCCCCTGGAATATCATATGTATGCAAGTTTCTATTTATATTAAATCTAGACATAAATCACCAAAGAAGTATATAATCATTAATATGGAGACCCATTCTGCTACTATAATTTCACGAGCCTCAAGTGCAGAGGTCTTGAGGAGTAGTGGTTTGGGTCACAAACACATTTATAAGAAATTATAAAGTGTGGACGATGACAGTCTTGCTATCGCTGCCTGCTTGATGAGCTCTCGGTTCTAAGGAAGCTTCCTGACTTAGCTGATGCCTAAGGGGAAATCTTGGCGGTACCTAGTTGATCTGACCACAAATGATACTTATCAGAAGCGATTTATACCCAGGACTATTATATAATAAAGAATATGACTGGTCATTGTCCTTGGTTCCTGGGAAGAACCTCTAAATCCTTGGAATTTCCTGATAGGAGTGTCTTTGTTACTCATGGTGGTCCCCTGGGACTAGACCTAAGTTTATGCTAGTAAGGTAATTCTTTTTTTTTTTTTTAAGATTTTTTAGATTGGAGTATAATTGCTTTACAATGTTGTGTTAGTTTCTGCTGAACAACAGCATGAACCAGCTATATGTATACATATATCCCGTCCCTTTTGAGCCTTCCTCCCATCCGCAACCCACCATCCCACCCTCTAGGTCATCACAGAGCACTGAGCTAAGCTCCCTGTATTACACAGTGTCTTCCCACTAACTATTAAAACATATTTTACACGTGATAGTGTATATATGTCAATGCTACTCTCTCAATCCCTGCCCCATCCTCTCCTTCCTCTATCATGTCCACAAATCCTTTCTCTATATGTGCATCTCTATTCCTGACCTGCAAATAAGATCTGTACCATTTTTCTAGATTCCATACGTATGCATTAATATATCATATTTGTTTTTCTCTTCCTGACTTAACTTTACTCTGTATGACAGACTCTAGGCTCATCCACATCACTACAACTGATCTAATTTTGTTATTTTTTACGACTATTATTCCACTGTATATATGTACCACAATTCTTTTTCCATTCATTCAGAATCATGGAGGCCAATGCCAGAAAGACCAACCACGTGATTAGAGTTGGGGCTTTGAGCCAAGTAAAGGCAGCCTGACCTCAGGTGGGGGAGAGGGACTGGAGGGACTCAATTACATGAGCCATGATTCATTCAATGATGTCTGGATAATGGGACCCCAATAAAAACTCTGGACACTGAAGCCTGGATGAGCGGTTGGTGGTGCATGTTGATGTGCCAGGAAGCTGATATCCTGAGGACATGTAAGCTTCTTTCCAGGAGGCTCCTAGACCTTGCCTTATGTGTCTTTCCCATTTGCCAGTTCAGACTTGTAACCCTTTGCCGTAATAACACTGTAACTTTAGAGACAGCACATCCCAAGCTCTATTAGCTGCTCCAGTGAATTATCAAACCCTAGGGGGTCAGTGGTTATAGCCAGTTAGGCAGAACCATCAGTGACCTGAGAGTCCCAGAGCTTGCAGTAGTGTCTGAAGTGAGGGCAGTCTTGTGGGAGACTGTATCCTAATCTATGAAGTCCACATTGACCTGGGTAGATAGCATCAGATCTGCATTGCAAGACCCAAGAATCACTGGCTGGACATGAAGTTTTCTCCTGCCATGTCCTCAACTTGGGAGACACACATTCCTCTAGGATTAACCCTTCAGGGCCAGAGCCAAATAAGTGAAGAGTTCCCCATGTTATCAGAATCTGAAGATGCTAATCCAACATGATTAGTGCAGTCAGGTGGCAATAGGAGTGGGACACAGAGCTGAAGATGTAAGCTGACAATGGGGACAGGCTGACTCTAGTGGAGGACTGTCTTTGTGACCAATTGCCCTTCTGCATATGGCACCAAGATACTCACCTTCCCTTGAAAAAGGCCACATAGAAGATGGGTGAGTAGGCATTGACAAACTTCAGTAAGAAAGCTTTGAGGATCAGGCGCTCTTCAAATGTCTGCTCTGTTTTTGGAACCTCTGAAAGGGAAAATCAAAGCTGATCAGACAGATTTCTCACCTCCTTAGAGTGGTGAACCTGTGACATGAGCCATTATCTGTCTGTTTACTCCTCCAGAGTAGAAACCCAGAGATCCATTGCTCTGGGACATTAGAACTGACTTCTTCTGTGAGGTCCCAAATGGTTTACCAGGTACAGAAGGTCAAGAGTATATAGAATCAATACATGTCTCTTTTCACTTCCCTCCTCTGATCCATGAAAGTGACAGTTTTGCACTGTGCTCCTCAAAGAGAGGTCTGAGCAAGAAGAACAACCTCCCACAACTCCTGCTTCATCAAGAGGAATTCAGCTTTTACTGGCACAACTGTCACTTCTAGAAGATTTTACTAGAACAAACATCCCTGACAAAATGGTTTGTTGACCAGTGAACAGAAGTCAAGAAGCACCAAAGGCTTGGCTTGGGCACCAGGGCATTCATTGCTCCTCTTTTTCTCCTCCTTTGTCTTTAGCAGGAAAGCCCTCCCTGTATGTCCTTGGCACAGGTTGAGACATCTTGAGTTGATTCACTCAAATGATGGAGGCTCATCAGATAAGCAAGTGAAACAAACACAATCTGAGTCTAAGGTCTCTGCCTCGGGAGTCACAGCATCCATGGGTTCTATCAGGTCAAGGCAGGGAGTCAACCAATGTTCCCAGGAGACTGAGGAACACTGAGCAGAAACCTCACTGGTGCCTTCAGAAGACTGGAGACCCATGGAGCTCCATGGACAGCTGAGCAGAGAGCTCAGAGGGGTCCACGCAGACTGTGACAAAGAGCTTGGCAAACAGAAGAGGTTACTGGGCCATGCTCTTCAGGGACAGAGGGAAGGCACTAACCCCACATCAGGTGCATCAGTGATGACTACAGCCACCCTGGACTGTGCACCCTGAGGGGACTCAGGATGGAGAACACAGGGTCCTGGCCCCAGGTAGCCAAGGTGCCTGTCAAAGGGATGATTTCAATGAGCTCAGACATACGTAAAAAAGCACTAGCTTCATTAACTCCAGGTATCTGCTTTTCTTCAACTAACAATCATCTTTTGCTATTCTGACTACCCGGCTTTTGTTGCAGAATCTCCTATCTATCCTGGCTCCTCCCTCACCTCTTCAGAGCAATCTCGAAGAGCCAACTGAGAGGCTGCCTTCTGGGCTTAAGTCCTCAGAAAGACCACTGAATAAAACATACTTCTCAAATTTTAGGCTGCACATTTTTTTTCAGTCAACAAAAGGAAGCAAGGAAGGAGGGAAGAAAGGAAGAAGGGAGGGAGGGGGCATTTTCAACAGGAATTTGAGTCTTTGCTTCATGAACCTGAAGCGGTCAATTCAGCAATAACTTAACCACATCTTGTCTCTCACTTTTAAGTAATTTGGGGGTAAGAAAATGAAAACTGATGTCACCTGAAAAGTAATCAGGTGATATTACTTAAACAGGTCTGAGGATCTGAAAATCTGGAAAAGTCACCTTGTAAATGTGGCTAGAAGGGGATTAGGGATGAGGTCCAGAGAGGCACATGTCTTTGATTTTCTTTTATAATCGCCTTTGAACTCTTGGTACTTAGATCTCCCAATTCATACAGGAATTTCCTCCAAGCTCTCTGGAAGGAGAATCTGGTCCCTTCAGAGCATTTTGCTCCAACTGAAAATGAGTGGCTCCCTTCTTCCATCCTAATAAATCATGGGCCTGGTTATTATTCATTAGGATTATTTCTATAAACAGCCCGTGCCTATGCTTTTAGGGCCGTGAGCCACCATAAATAATGGGCATATCCAATAAACAATCCAAATCTGCTTGATAGTCCACTAAATCAGCTGGGGGCCCACGGCAGAGAAGCTATGAGGCAGGCCATGCCGGGTGCTCTGCTGAGGCTTCTGGGGAAGGGGGGCCCCCCGAGGGAACACAGCCCCAGGGGAGGGAGTAAGTGGGGGCCCAGGAGCTCCATGTGACTTTGGGTCTCTCTCTCTCTCTCTTGTAAAATTGAAGTACAGTGAGTTGATTTATAACATCATGCCTATCTTAGAATGGGTCTCTTTCAACAGCAAACACGAGGAGCCTCACCTGCCTGGGACGGTGAGATGGAACAGGTTTTGCAGGGTCCCCTCAGGGTGGGATGATGTCTACAGGACAACTAGGGCACTTCAGAACACTGGGCAGCATCCCCTGAGAGGACACAGAAGCCGGAGTGGTCCCCATCTGAGCCCATGAGAAAACAGCCCAGCCTTGTGTTAAATAAAACTTCAAATAAAAAGCCTTTAGACATCAACTGCTTCCCAGGTGGCACCGTGGTAAAGAACCCATCTGCCAAGCAGGAGGTATGGGCTCCATTCCTGGGTCGGGCAGATCCCCTGGAGGAGGGAATGGCAACCCACTCCAGTGTTCTTGCCTGTAGAATCCCATGGGCAGAGGAGCCTGGCAGGCTTTAGGCCATGGGGTCACAAAGATTTGGACACGACTGAGAAATTAAACAACAATAAGACGGATGGAGAGGAGCAGTCAACATGGAGACAGCGTGAGAAGGCAGAACTCAACCTCTCTCCACCTTCACAGGCTCCTGAAACCTCACCTCCCCCAGGAAGCCACCCCAGGTTGACTGGAGGCTATCTGGATTTCACCAGCTGGAGTGGATTTGGGACAGAGGGCAGACTTTAGGACCAGGAGGGACCATGAGATAGAATTCCTGCGCCTCGCCCTTACCCTTCTCTCTTTCTTTTAAGTGTTAAACCTCAGGTGCATTGTGTCATGAAAAAATATGAGTATAAATGACCCAGCTGTAAACTGCCTTGGAAAATAATTAGTATGAAAGCCCAAGTGAGTCCCAGGGGGCCAGCTCAGAATTCAAAGTCCCTGGAGCGCCATCTTTGTCATATGGAAACAGCATGACGAGCAAGGGGGTGTCGGCTGCGGAATCGGAAGTTTGGAAGAGCAACTCGTCCGAACTGGGTGTCCCCAGCGATCCAGCAGATACAGATCCATGGCGGCAACCAGACAAACTGAGGCGACTTCCAGGTGTGAATTTCAGCCACTTCCAGCCCTAACACCACTCTGGGGTGGAATGGAGGCTGAGTCAGAAAGCAAAGGTGCCGCTGGCTTCCCACCTCTCCCCCAGGGCAGATCCAGCTTTTGCAAATAGTACTGTTTCCTGACAGCCCAACCATCTGGTCTTCCCTCCATTTGTGTGTGTGCATGGGTTTGTATTTGTGTGTAGGGGGGTGCGGGTGGGGAGGGAGGCGGCCCAGCCTCCTGTGTGATGTTGCTGCCTTGTTTATGCCACAGGGAGGGAATCACCCTGGCAGAAGCCAGCCAGCTGGGTAACCAGGCAGCCAGTGCACTGCTCGAGGGCGAGATTATGGATGGGTGTTCCCGAGACACTCCTGGAGCCCTGGAGAGATTCCAGCAAAGGGGCCCCGCCCTTAGAGTCAGGAAGGTGACTGCGGGCCCCCCAGACAAAGGGACTGGAGACCTACTGTGCGCTCCCAGTCCAGCCCCAAGTGTCAGCCCCCTGGGGCATGTCTTTTCTTTTTCTGTTGGAGAACCACTGCTTTACAATGCTGTGTTAGTTTCTTCTGCACAAGGAAGAAAATCAGATATATGTATACATATATCAGAGATGCAGGAGACATGGGTTCAAACCCTGAGTCAGGAAGATCCCTCGGAGGAGGAAATGGCAACCCACTCCAATATTCTTGCCTGGAGAATCCCATGGAGCCTGGTGGGCTACAGTCCATAGCGTCGCCGAGTCAGACATGACTGAGCAACTGAGCACACAGCATTTATATATATATATCCCCTCCCTCTGGAGCCTCCCTCCCGCTGTCCCCCATCCCACCCCTCTAGATCATCACAGAGCACCAGGCTGAGCTCCCTGAGCTACACAGGTGCAGTCTGAAGTCACAAACATCTGCTGTCAGGAAGACAGTGTAACAGGCACTCTGTTAGACCTTTCATTTGTACGCGTGTTTCTCTTCTTTGGTGAAAGAAGCTCTAGGAAGTTACCCCAACATCTCTGACCAGCCCCCTTTCTTAGAGGGCTGGGGTGGCATCACTTAGGGTGATGAGGACCCCTGTCTTATAGTCACTGAGGGTCACCTCCCTCAAAGAGAGCTGGGATGAGGTATCATTCAACCTACTGTGTTTTGAAAGTTTATGAAGACAGGCTGTATACAGCTAGGGTGGGTTTCCGGGGAGAAGGGAATCTGGGTCTGTGTGACAGATGACGGTGTGGGGGTGGGGATACAGGTATTATATGTCTGAAAGCAGGGCACCCTCATAGCCGTAAACCCTCGATGGAGAGGACCATGCTTCCTTGAAGAGTTCAGTGGCCGGTCTGGCACCTGCAGTGAGGAAGGACCAGCTCAGCAGTGGTCCAGCCTTCCCTGGACCACTTCCCTGGACAGGCCAGCATCCAGCAGCAACGTGCTGTAGCAAGGAGACATGGGAGTGAAGGGCTGGTCACGCTCCAGGGATGTCCCTGTTTAAACATGGATGTTGGCCTGACCCGGTCTAAATGGTCAGCATCCCAGCGAGAAACAGAATTCAGAATTCACCCCAGAAGGTTCAGAGGAAGGGATGTTAATGAAGGCACAGTTTCACTAGAGGCGAGGGTGAATCAGGGAGAAATGGCCCCAATTCCATCTCCTCTACCCGCTAAGCTCCTTCCACTGCTTCCCATCGGCTGAACCCAGCCCACAGTCAGGCTTGGGGGCGCCCATGATACAATCTGCTGGGCCTCGGGGCACAGACCTCGGCAGAGAGGTGGGGAGAAGGGGCCTGGAGGGAAAACATGGTCAATAGAGCATGATCACCCTGACTCCCTTCCTTCTCACGGATGAAGGTGCTGGGTTCTTAGAAAACTCAAAAAAAGGGAGAGGAACGAATGGGCTTCTTGCTAAAAGGATAGATAAGTGCTCAGGGATTAACTGGAAAAATGAAAGAGATAATGTTCGTAGCTACAGCTCAAGTTTGGAAGGAATTCTTGCCAGTTATAAAAAACTATTATAAGTAGCAGTGTTACTAATAATAGTTCCATGTAACTGGAATGAATTGTTCTACAAACTTGGGCTACAGGCATGCTCACGTCGTTTGCATTATGAGCAGCAGCCCCCCACCATCTTTCAGCTTCCCAGACAAAATGTACAGTTCCTGCTCGCCTCATGGAGGGGGCCTCAGACAATGGCAGAATCAACTCTGACCACACCCTTCCCCTGGCCCCCCACATGCAATGGGCAGGAGGCCACCCAGGGAGTCAGGAGCTGGTGGCAGAGCAGGAAGACAACCCAGCAGATCTGACTCTTGGGCCAGATTTCAATTACCAGCACTGTAGTCTCCCCACCAGGAAGGCCTAGGTCCCAGCCCAGCCCATATGTGGCCACACGCATCCACACACATCCACATGCCTCCACATGTGTCCACATGTACCTACACACATCTTCACATATCCATGTTATCCACGTGTCCACATGCACCCACATGCATACACACATCCACATACATCTACACATATCCATATGCATCCATACATATCCAGACACATCCACCATATCTACATGTAACCACATGTATCCACACACATCCACACCGACCCACATACATCCACAGGTATCCACAAGTATCTACATGTATCCACATGCATACACACACACCAACACACATCCACAAGTATCCACACACATTCATACACATCTACATGTATCCATACACATCTACATGTATCCGTATGTATCCACACACACCCACCTGCCACCCATGTGCATCCACACATGTCCACATGTATTCACATGTACCCACGTGCATAATACACATCCACATGCATCCACACATGTCCTTGCTCTGCAAGTCCACTCCTGTGCAGACTCTAGCTGTGGGGAAGCCAGTTCCCCTTGCACTGGTGCCCGGAATCCATACAGGAGCCCTCCACCCTGCGCTCTGAAAACACACGTCGTCCACATCTGATGGGAAATTAGATCCATTCCTGTAAACCCAAAACATTCCTCTTTAAAGAATCTGTGGGGTCGGGGCGGCCTCTGGTACTGAGGTTCCCCCCGCCTCTTCCTTTCCTCCCCGTCTCCTCTCCTTAGCGGTCAGATACAGCCTGTGCAGAGGATGGCTTAGAGCTGGATGCACAATTCTAGACTCAGGACTTCCTGGTGGTACTTCAATTCTTAAAAAAAAAATTTTTTTTTTTCATTTAAAAAGCAAGTGGGACCCCAAAGTTGGTGAACCTGCAGAGGTCTGCTCCTGCCTGTGGGCCTGCATGGAGCGAGGAGCTTGCTCCCACTGTCTCCCCGCTAATCCCCAGAGACTGCCACCTGCCCCCCCACCCACAACCATGCCTTGCAACCCGCCATCCTCGTGGGTGGGTGCGTTGATTTTAAAATCCTCTGGAACCTCTGGTGTGTTTTATTCTCCTTTCCCTGCACTTTTAGAATTCCCCGAGGCAAAAGGACAGCTATGTATTACTGGTGAGTGGACTGCTGTGGTCTCAGCCAGGACACAGAAGCCTCACTGCTCAGTCAGAGGCCCCTGGGCCTGTGGGAGGGTTGAGACCACCACACACTCAGGGTTGTTCTGAGGATTCAACAAACTAACGTACATAACATGCTTAAAGCAGAACTCAGCACGGGTGTGTGTTTGTGTGTGTGTGTGTGTGTGTGTCTACACACACATGCCACTACTAACCATGGGCACTGATGAAGTTTCTAAACCTCTTCAGACTCCTCATAAATAAAATGAAAGGAACGGCCAAGTGCTATTGTGAAAACTGGATGAAACACTGTATGTACAATGCCTTCCAGGAACACGACGGGTGTCAGAAAATGAAGTCCTTTCTTCCCCTCTCCTCCTTCCGTCACTTCCCTGCCCCCAGGGTAGCGATCTTCAGGAGCAGGGTACTAGTGCTATTTAAACAAAGTCACAAATGCAGCCTCTTCCTAAGAACTGGAGGCTTTAATCTGACACAATAATTGTGTGTCAGGTACACACAGTGAGCCCACCCTGTAACTAGGAGAGGCTTGGTGAAGTGTAAGGAGGAATCTGTAGCCCCACACACAATCCAGAACTAGGCAGAGTTTTGGAAGGGAGAAGTGGAGGAGGAGGAAGAGGAGGAGAAGGAGGAGAAGGATCTGGAGGAGCTGGACTTAAGGAACCATGTTGACAATGACAAGCAGATGGCAGCTGGATCATTCAACCATGAAGCCTGGTGTCAGCCCTGCTCTCCTCACTCAGCCTGGAGCTAGAGGTCATCCCTGCAGCTAGAGGATGAACAGGGGTCCCTTCCAGGCTAAGCCAGATCCAGGCCCATGTGGGTCACGACAAGACCCTGGACATCCTGCTCCACAACACACAAGCTCAGAAGCTCGCCATTAAGGGCACAGTGCGCCCCATGCCCTGACCCACGGAGGAAGTTGCCATGGTCTGAATGTCTGTGTTCCCCTAAATTCACAAGTTGAACCCTAATCCCCCAGAGGTGATGGTATGAGGGGGTGGGGACTCTGGGAGGTGCTTAGGTCATGACGGTGGAGCCCTCAGGAATGGGATTGTGAAACTGGAAGCATTAATTGCTCAGTCATGTTCAACTCTTTGCAACCCCAGAGACTGTAGCCCACCAGGCTGCTCTGTCCATGGGATTCTCCAGGCAAGGATACTGGGGTGGGTTGCCATACCCTCCTCCAGGGGATCTTCCTGACCCAGGGATCGAACCTGCATCCCCTGCATTGCAGGCAGATTCTTTACCACTGAGCCACCAAGCAATGGGGTGAGTGCCCTTATAAAAGACCCCACAGCACTCCCAGCCCCCTTCCACCCCTTGAGGACACAGCGAGGAGATAGCCATCAGCATCCCGGAAGAGGCCCTTCACCAGGAGCCGTCCACACTGGTGCCCTCATCCTGGGCTCCAGAACCCTGAGGCATGAATTTCTGTTGTTTGCCAACCACCTGGTCCACCGTATTTTGTTATAGCAGCCAGAACAAACTCAGACAGATGCTCGCCTTGAGCTGATCTTCCTGCTGACCCTAGGGTCTTGCCTCAGACCCTGGCCTCCCAAGACGCCAAGCCCCCTCCTCTTGGCCTGGGTGGTCCTGCCCTGTTCTTGCTTCCTCCCTCCTCCAGGAACTGGATCCTCTCCCCGTGACACCATGTGACCCCTCCAGGAAAGAACACATCACTGGGGACTAAGACAGTCCTTGTCTTACCTGTTCACTGAGACTCTCACAAACGTCAGGGATTGATGCTTGCTGAACCAGGCCACACACTTAGCACAGTGTGCCTTGGCCAACAAGGTCTCAAAGCATCTCTGTTTCCCTAGCAACCCCGCCCGCCCCCCCACCATAGGCTTCTGCTCAGTCCTTCAACCACCAAGACCTTGTTGCCTCCAGATGATGGTGTGTCTTGCACCCGAACTCACGACTGCTGTTGTTCTGGTCACCAGGTAGACAATCTCTGTCTTTATCTACCACTGCGGAGTCCATCCATCACACTCAAGGTAGTTAACAAATTCTGTCTTTTGTTATAAATATTTGTGGCAAGATGGACCTCAGCTAGGCCTAGACCGGGGCCTGTCCAGGGACCTCCCAGGGAATGGGTCTTCCATCGCCCAGCTTTGCAAGAAACACTCAGGAACTCTTGGGGTTGTTTACCCCAGCTGTTTACACCTGGTGAGCAAAGCACATGGTCACCACCTCCTCACGCACCAGGAGATCAGGGGCAGGATGCCAGATGGGCATTAAACCCGGCGTGAGAAGGCAAAGGGAGCCCTTGTGCTTGGCAGGACCCTCATTCCATAAGGCACCTTATCCTCAGTTTCATGTTCCTTGCAGGCCTGGGGGCTCTGAAACCACACCTCTGCCGGCAGGTCAGCTGCTCACACCCTGCGGTGTGTGACTGTCACATTAGTGTGTGAACTCTGCCAGTAAGAACAATTCTAGTCTTTGGATCTCTTTGACACATCTTCCAGTCACCCCTCCATCATGGTAACTCTGTAAGAGAGAGGTTCATCCCTCTCTCTCTGTTTTTAATTTGGTGGCACCAGTTCTTAGATGGGACACATGGCACCTTAAGGTGTGACATGCAGGATCTTAGATGCAGCATGTGGGATCTAGTTCCCTCACCAGGGGTCCAACCCAGGCCCCCTGCTTTGGGAGGGTGGAGTCTTAGCCACTGGACCACCAGGGAAGTCCTTCCCTGGTTCATTTTCACATTTCCTCAAATCCTTTGTTCAGCAGGCAGGGTTGAAACCACGAATGCATAAAAGTTCGCTTTAGCCTTCCTGTGGCCTACAGAATGCCTTGACTGATGGTATTTCTTGAAAAAAAAATCTGAGCGCGTGAGTGAAGAGAGAGATGTATTTCACCCGTAAATGCACCGACAAGCATGGGCCAAGATCTACCAGGGAGCCAGTTGGGGAGGAGAGAACTGAGATGTCAGGCGGATGGGCAGTTCTCCAGGGCTGTGTGGCCTGGCTGGAGTGAGTGGCAGAGACCTTTCTTGGTCATGGAACATCCACGAGCTTCCACACGTTTCCAGCCTCTTCCTGATCAGGCCGTTTCTAGCCAGCATGCTGTGGGCAGAGGTGATGAACTGTCCACCGCTGTGACAGCCTCCACATGACCCTCCTGCACTCTCCGTCCCTAGCACGTGCCCACATGGCCTCCGTCGGTTTGGGTCCCCGGTGACTCTGTAAAGCAGAGACCCTGCCCTGCCGTGCTGCGTGAGCGAGAACCAACACACACCCTTGTAGTGTGCAACTGAGATTCTACAGCACAGCCTCATCTGGTCTAATACAGGCTTCCCAGGTGGCACTAGTGGTGAAGAACCCGCCTGCCAGTGTGGGAGTCGTAAGAGACGTGGGTTCAATTCCTGGGTCGGGAAGATCCCCTGGAGAAGGAAATGGCAACCCACTGCAGTATTCTTGCCTGGAGAATCCCATGGACAGAGGAGCCTGGTGGGCCCCAGTCCATTGGGTCACAAACAGTCGACATGACTGAAGCCAGTTTGCATGCAGGCACTGGTCTTATACTGGGAAAGATGGGGATGATGGCAGAGGGGATGGGACAGAATTCCTATGAGTGGAGCATACAGGGGGACACTCCCAGCATTTCCCCACGTGAGGAGAGTGTGATTAGCTAAGTCCCTGCCTTGTCGCTCTGCTTCACTCCTTCCTTCTCCTCTCGGATGGTTGGAGTGGAGGGTGACATGACACCCCTCGCCTGCCCCTCTGCTCTGCCCTTTAAGGGGAAGCAAAGGGCCTGCAGGAGGCAGGAGCTGTCCTGTGTCCACCCCTGCCATGGCCTAACACCTGCAGGGCCTCCCCCGCCCACCGCTGCCTGCCAGGGGACGCCACTCTGTCTGGAACCTGGAGTAGGAAGTCGGTTTAGTTCTCCTGCGAAGCTGCTTTCTCCCGTGCAGCCTTTTTCAGCTTTAAAGTTGAAACTTGGCTTTTGTCTACATCTGCCTTCACCTTATTTCTCAGCAGGTTCAGTAATCAGGCCAGGAGGATGGTACTTTTTAGTGGATGCCCCTTGTGTGTATGCTAACTCTTTGCAACCCCATGAACTGTAGCCCAACAGGCTCCTCTGTCCATGTAACATCCCAGGCAAGAATACTGGAGTGAGTCGCCATTTCTTACTCCAGGGGATCTTCCACTCCAGGGATCTAATCCAAGGTCTCCCACATTGGCAGGCAGGTTCTTTACCACTGCACCTCCACCCCGCCTTGAACTTGAGCAAATACTTTTCCATCATCAGTAGAGTTCTCAATTTGACATCCAAAGTCCTCCACCAAAATATCTGGGCTCAGCCAACTCTCCAGGCCTGGTGTCCCACCATTCTGTGCCCTGGGCAAGCCAGGACCTGGAGCACCACCACGTGGGCTCCCCTTAGAGTCCTGGACACACCTCCTGTTCTCTCCCATCTGCTGAGCTTTGCCCCTTCAACTCTCTCACATTTAAGTCCCCCAATTCTACCCATTGTACAAGCCCAGCCCATGTGCTACTTCCTGTCGAATCTCCCCTTCCTTGCCAGATTTCTTATCCTGATTCCTCTGCCAAGGACCTTCCTTTCCTCCCTCTTCACATGCCTAAGGTCCACGTCCACTGATCTCCAAGCTCTCCAACTGGATGCTCCCACGTGGAGCCTCCCCTGAGCCCCCAGGGGCATGGAAGGCTCATCCTAAGTGCTTCTATGGAATCACTGACAAACACACTGAAGTGGAATTCTCTGCCCACTTTTCTTAAGAAACATATGAAGGAACCCAGATAACACTTCTATATAAACACACACATGCCCAAAGACAGCAGAACGGCCAGACGGTAAATTGCCTACATTCCACACAGAAACCAAATTCATTGCCCACCAGGAGAAGTGGCCACACCAGAGAAGGCGCTGAAAGAGTCACTGCCGTTAGTGAAACCTTTCTGGAATTCTCTGCACCCCAGGAAAGGCTCCCTTGAAGAGGGGGTTTATCCGGTCAAGTGTCCATTTCCAACTTGATAGCACATTAAAAACATCCCTTCATGAATTTCACTCTCCTGAGGTTACTGAGAGGCTGAGACCACTAGTCCCTGGACTCAGCGAGGGAAAGAGATGCCTCCAGGCCACCCAGGATAAAGACAGTGAGGAGAGGGTCTCAGCTCCCTGCAGCGCCCTCCCTGCCCCGTCCCATCTAAGAAGTATAAGTGCCTGAAAGTGGTGCTCAAGCAAGAGCAGCTTATGGCTCAAATGACACGTCTGAATGCTGAGGCCACTGCATTTTTCTCACTGGCTGGGAGCTTGGGAAGCCCGATACACCCCTTTGAAGTCTGCTCAGAGCCTGGGGAATGCATGGATTTGTGGGGGCCTCTGACAGTATGGGGGCAGATAAGACTCTTTTGGGCTCAAGTATCAAGAGACTTTCCCAACTTTGTAAATGTTGCTGGGAAAATAAGGAGAATGAGAACTCTTGTTTTTTTTTTTTTTTTTTTAAGCAGGAAGTATTGAAGCCCTTTTGCTTCTAACTTAGGCTAAAAAGAATAGCATGCTCAGTGGCTAAGTTGTGTCTATCTCTTTTTGACCCCATGGACTGTAACCTGCCAGGCTCCTCTGTCCATGGGATTATCCCAGGCAAGAATACTGGAGTAGGTTGTCATTTCCTTCTCCAGGGGCTCTTCCCGACACAGGGATGGAACCCACATCTCCGGCACTGGCAGGTGGGTTCTTTACCACGGAACCACCAGGGAAGCAGAAAGAACAGACCCCATGACTGCTCTTGGGCGATAAAGAGGCCATCAATTTGGGCCAGAGGACTACTGATCGAGAATGTTCCAGGAAAGATTCCTGCCTGGGCAGAGACCCTCCAAGGACACACCTTGCTCCTTCTCCTTTCTCCACTTCAAGTGCTCTGGACTGCCTTTGTTTTATGCTGGGTCACGGCCACCAGAAACCTTGCACACACTGAACTGACCACACCCTATGAGGCTCGAGGGGAGCGTGAGAGGTGGCGACTCCATACCGATTTTGGTGAGCCACTTGGCCACGGCGCCGTAGATCTCATCCAGAATGAGAATGACCACCAGGTTGATGATGACCGCCGTGGCCGTCACCGTCACCCGGACGTTGGAGCGTGTGGCCTTGTTGAGGGACAGAGCAGCTGCAGTAGTGATGCGATAGACAATGACCCCAAAGACGATGGAGAAAGTCAAGGCGATCTGTTAGGGAAGACAGGGAGAGTCATAGGTCAGTGGACAGCCACTGCCTAACTACAGCTAGATGCTGTGCCGTGTTGGGCAGTATTAACTTGGGGGACAACAAGGCACTGCCAACCCCAGAAACTCATGCAAATTCCTACACGGGGGCATTTTCCAGGAGACAGTGTCTCTCCCTTTTTTTAGATTCGAAATGGCCTATAATACACACACACACACACACACACACACACAAAGTAAGGTTACCAGTCAGTGGGGGGCAGGGCAATATGGGTGGGGAAAAGAATAATTATGGAATTCTATTAAATCATGTGTGTAAAACTTCTGGAAATTGTAAAGCATCACAGAATTTAAAATTTTTTCATTCAATTACAAGAAATTGTAAAACCTGTTTGTTGTTTAGTTGCTAAGTCACGTCCAATTCCTTGTGACCCCATGGACTGCAGCACGCCAGGCTCCTCTGTCCGAGGGATTTCCCAGGCATTAATACCAGAGTAGGGAGTCCCTGATAGCTCAGTTGGTAAAGAAACCGCCTGCAATGCAGGAGACCCCGGTTCAATTCCTGGGTCGGGAAGAGCCACTGGAGAAGGGATAGGCTACCCACTCCAGTATTTGTGGGCTTCCCTTGTGTCTCAGCTGGTAAATAATCCACCTGCAATGCCGGAGACCTGGGTTAGATCCCTGCGTTGGGAAGATCCCCTGGAGAAGGAAAAGGCTACCCACTCCAGTATTCTGGCCTGGAGAATTCCATGGACTGTATATCCATGGTGTTACAAAGAGTCAGATACGACTGAGAGACTTTCATTTCACTTCTTCAATACTAGAGTGGGTTGTTATTTCCTTCTCCAGGGGATCTCCCCAACCCAGGGATCAAACCCACATCTCCTGTTTGGCAGGCAGATTCTTTATCACTGAGAAGTCTTATAAATAAAAGCTAATCTATAAAAATGTAAAAAAAGAAAAGAAACGAAGACAAACAGTGAATGCATGGTGTAGGACACAGGTGTTGTGATTCCTTTCATTAGGGAGCTTGCACTCTACTATGGGGGTAAGTTCAACCACAGTAAATAGTAAATAATAATTAGTGATGGAGTTGTATCAAAGGAACAATGTAGTTGTGAACACGACTGACAGCAGAGGAGCTAGGGAAGAGTTTGTGGAAGAAGGAGATTTAAAATGCCTGAAGGGCCAGCCCCATTTCCTTTTTCCAGAACCTAAGAACAAAGAGACTCCCTTGCCCCTCCCATCACAGTCAAGGAAGGGCTTCCATGAAGCGCAAGGATGTGAGGGGCAGTAGGTGGAGGGGATTGGCTAGGTGTGCAACTTCCTCAGGTCAACTCTCTAATTCCTTTCCATCAAGTGGAGTCTTCTTTCTTGAATTCTTTCTGCAAAAGGAGGCGGTTCAAGTCACATCCCCTCTGAGTTGTGAAGGAGGGGTAGGTGCTGACTTGAGGAGGATGAAATGGAAAACATGGGGAGAGAACGAACGGGCCAGGTGAAAGGTTCCTGTGAGAAAACACACTGCCCCGGACTGCGGAATCCCCTCCCTGGAAACCAGGGAGGAAGGGGGCAGGGGATGGCAGGGGTGAGGGGAGAGGAGGGCGCGGAGCCTCTGGCCTCTGCTGCCCGTGAATGACACCTGGGTGGGCTGCGCTGGGGAATGGGTTGCAGATGTGGCCACGTGTGGAAGTCCTGGGCCGCCGGGGGTGCCGGTGGCAGCCTCAGCCGTGTACTGCGCATCCTCCTGTGCTTTACAAACATGTCTGTGGACGATGGTGAGAAAAAGGGGCCCCTCCATAAGGAAAGCAGGATGGCAGCGGCCCTGGGGAGAGGGAGGCTCTGTGTGTGTGTGTGTGTGTGTGTGTGTGTGTGTGTGTGTGTGTGTGTGTGTGTGTGTGTGTGTGTGTGTGATGGTGGAGGAGAGGTTAGATGAGAAAACCACTCGGTGGGAGGCCCCTCCTCTGACGGGGTGGGGGCGGGGAGCAGAACCTCAGCCCCCAGGACCGGGGACGTGGGGAAACCGGGCCACGACATCACCGCCCACCAACAACAGAGACACCCCACCTCCCTCTCCTCCGGGATCGTCACCGCCAGACAGCAAGGGCCTGGAAAACGTGGTGTGAGATTCTTTTCCCTCAGAATCGCTTTTGCAGTGAAGGCCAGTGATGGAAGCATTGATGCAGCAAAGTGGAGAGGCCAGGGCATCGAAGAGTGAGTGAGTGTGTGTGTGCATGTGTGTGCGTGTGTGTGTGTGTGTGTGTGTCTGTGTGTGTGTGTGCACACGTGCGCATGCGCACCTGGGGCTAGGTGTGTGGGGAGGATGGGGGGAAACAACCATGGCAAAAACAACCCCTGCTTTGTGGTCCCGCGGATGGGGAGGAGATCAGCTTCTCCCTCCTTCTTTAAGAGGCCCCCCTGCCACCAAGCTGAGGAAAGAGCATGCTTCCTGGTCACTCAAAGTGTGGTTTGCACCCCGCTGTCTCACCTGTGAGCTTGAGAAACTGGCGAGTCACAAGGATGAATCTAGACCTACCGGCTCAGAATCCTCACTTCTTAACGAGATTCCTCTTCTTCTAGAGGCCCTGCTCCACTCACTCAGGGCACCCCTTTTCCCTACCCTCTTTTCTTCCTGGCTCCACCTCCATGCCCCTCCCAAGTCCCCGGATGCTGTGCCTCTGCACCCCAACTTCCCTGGTCTCAATTTTCCATCCCACTCTTCTGAACCTCTCCTTTGGTGTCTCCCACAAACACCTCGAGATTCACAGTTTTCAAGTGGGAAGAGCTTGGAGAGCACCGACCCCATCCCAGGACCAATTTGCAGGTGAGGAAACAGGTGTAGGAAGTGACTTGCTCAAGCTCACAAGGCACATACTACAAACCCAGCTCATAGATCACGGTAGAAACTAAGGAATTTCAGCCTTTAGAGATCATCCACAGCCAGCCTTTGATCTCACAGACAAGGAAAATGAGGACCAAGAAGCAGCAATGGGGCTGGTCCGAGTCCGCAAGATACATGGCAAAGCCATCACCATCATCAACAACAGTTGATCCATAGAGGGAGAATGGATACATGTACACGTATGACTGAGTCCCTTTGCTGTCCAACTGAAACTAGCACGACATTGTTCATCAGCTATACTCATAGTCAACAAAAAGAGTACAAAATGCAGCACTTGGAAACAGCAGAAGGATCTCTGTTCATTTCCAAGGCAAACTATTTAACATCACAGTAACCCAAGTCTATGCCTCAACCACTTCAAAGAAGCTGAACAATTCTATGAAGACCTACAAGATCTTCTAGAACTAATAGTAAAAAAAAGATGTGATTTTCATCATAGAGGATTGGAATGCAAAAGTAGGAAGTCAAGAGATACCCAGAATAATAAGCAAGGTTGGCCTTGGAGTACAAAGTGAAGCAAGGCAAAGGCTAACAGAGTTTTGTCAAGAGAACACCCTGATCATAGCAAACACCCTTTTCCAACAAACCAAGAGACAATCCTACACATAGACATCACCAGATGATCAATACCGAAATCACACTGATTATGTTCTTTGCAACCAAAGGTGGAGAAGCTCTATACAGTCAGTAACCACAAGACCTGGAGCTGACCGTGGCTCAGATTATGAGCTCCTATTGCAAAATTAAATTGAAGAAAGTAGGGAAAACCACTAGATCATTCACATATGTGCTAAATCAAATCCCTTATTATCACAGGGGAGGTGACAAATAGATTCAAGAGATTAGATCTGATAGATAGAATGCCTGAAGAACTATGGATGGAGATTCATAACACTACACAGGACACAGTGACCAAAACCATCCCAAAGAAGAGGAAATACAAAAATACTCCAATATAAAATAAAAAGTTTAGAAAACTCCAGTGTAACATAAAACATGTTCTAATCACTACATCTAATTATCAAGAAAACAAAGTAGCTCACATTAATTGCTTTAAACACGTCATAATGGGAAGAATCAATATTGTCAAAATGGCTATACTACCCAAAGCAATCTATAGATTCAATGCAATCCCTATCAAGCTACCAACAGTATTTTTCACAGATCTAGAACAAATAATTTCACACTTTGTATGGAAATACAAAAAACCTTGAATAGCCAAAGCAATCTTGAGAAAGAAGAATGGAACTGGAGGAATCAACCTGCCTGACTTCAGACTATACTACAAAGCCACAGTCATCAAGACAGTATGGTACTGGCACAAAGACAGAAATATAGATCAATGGAACAAAATAGAAAGCCCAGAGATAAATACATGAACCTATGGACACCTTATCTTCGACAAAGGAGGCAAGAATATACAATGGAAAAAAGACAATCTCTTTAACAAGCGGTGCTGGGAAAACTGGTCAACCACTTGTAAAAGAATGAAACTAGAACACTTTCTAACACCATACACAAAAATAAACTCAAAATGGATTAAAGATCTAAATGTAAGACCAGAGACTATAAAACTCCTAGAGGAGAACATAGGCAAAACACTCTCCGACATAAATCACAGCAGGATCCTCTATTACCCACCTCCCAGAATATTGGAAATAAAAGCAAAAATAAACAAATGGGACCTAATGAAACTTAAAAGCTTTTGCACAAAAAAGGAAACTATAAGCAAGGTGAAAAGATAGCCCTCAGATTGGGAGAAAATAATAGGAAACGAAGCAACAGACAAAGGATTAATCTCAAAAATATACAAGCAACTCCTGCAGCTCAATTCCAGAAAAATAAATGACCCAATCAAAAAATGGGCCAAAGAACTAAACAGACATTTCTCCAAAGAAGACATACAGATGGCTAACAAACACATGAAAAGATGCTCAACATCACTCATTATCAGAGAAATGCAAATCAAAACCACAATGAGGTACCATTACACGCCAGTCAGGATGGCTGCTATCCAAAAGTCTACAAGCAATAAATGCTGGAGAGGGTGTGGAGAAAAGGGAACCCTCTTACACTGTTGGTGGGAATGCAAACTAGTACAGTCACTATGGAGAACAGTGTAGAGATTTCTTAAAAAACTGGAATTAGAACTGCCATATGACCCAGCAATCCCACTTCTGGGCATACACATCAAGGAAACCAGATCTGAAAGAGACACGTGCACCCCAATGTTCATCGCAGCACTGTTTATAATAGCCAGGACATGGAAGCAACCTAGATGCCCATCAGCAGACGAATGGATAAGGAAGCTGTGGTACATATACACCATGGAATATTACTCAGCCATTAAAAAGAATTCATTTGAATCAGTTCTAATGAGATGGATGAAACTGGAGCCCATCATACAGAGTGAAGTAAGCCAGAAAGATAAAGACCAATACAGTATACTAACACATATATATGGAATTTAGAAAGATGGTAACGATAACCCTATATGCAAAACAGAAAAAGAGACACAGATGTACAGAACAGAATTTTGGACTCTGTGGGAGAAGGTGAGGGTGGGATGTTTCAAGAGAACAGCATTGAAACATGTATATTATCTAGGGTGAAACAGATCACCAGCCCAGGCTGGATGCATGAGACAAGTGCTTGGGCCTGGTGCACTGGGAAGACCCAGAGGAATCGGGTGGAGAGGGAGGTGGGAGGGGGGATTGGGATGGGGAATACATGTAAATTCATGGCTGATGCATGTCAAGGTATGACAAAAACTACTACAATATTGTAAAGTAATTAGCCTCCAACTAATAAAAATAAATGGAAAAATAAATAAATAAACACGTCATAATGAATAATCAAAAATTATAGAATAATATTTCAGTAATATTCTATCAAATAAGACAAAGGCCAACAAATGGTGACTTTATCTACCCACTGATTCTACCCACATTTCCCATGGTCATTTTGAAGAAAATGCCTCTCACTAGGTATCACTTGATTGAGGTGAAATATTATTAAACTTTAAGCTAATGCTTATAATAACTAAATTAATTGGATGTATTACATATTCATAAAATATCAGTATTAAAAAAAACAGCTAATCCATGTGTACCCTCCTGATTTCATTATTTCAGCCACAGCTACTTTAGCATGATTCCTTATAATAACCACACAAGCTACACCTTTGGTAGATGCAATTTAGTTCCATCCAGGATCTAAATTCTGCTCTATGGTTCCAAGATCAACCCAGGACTTTTGGCACCAAATCCAACACTCTTCTCATCACTTTGGCTGCATTATTAATTTTGTCTATGAAATTAAACGAGTGTTTTCTGACTACTTACTGCACTGTGTGAGGTGTATTTCATGTTTGTGATCAGGTCCCCCAACTGGACCAAAAGTGGAGATTGATCATGTTCTTCTTTCTATGCTTTGTGCAGCTACAGAGAGGTGCCTCCTGCTGGAACCTGTTTGGTAAAGATTTGCTCACCCTCAACTCTGGCAGTTTCCCTCTCCTGCATGTGGCCACCTATCATGGCCTCTGGATCTCTTGGTGGGTTTTTTAATACATTTTTTTTGGACCAGATCTCACAACATGCAAGATCTTAGTTCCCTGACCAGGGATCAAACCTTTGCTCCCTGCAGTGGATACTCAGAGCCCTAACCACTGGACCACCAGGGAAGCCTCTTTAACACAATGTTTAAACGTTATTTTCCATTTACGGTTATTACAAAATATTGGCTGTGTTCCCCAAGTTGCACAGTACATTCTTGTGGCTCTTGTGTTTGAATTCCATAATCTTACATCTGGACACAGCCAAAACACAGTGGAAGCCATGCTGTGGAGCCCAGAGTCTTAACTTCACATGATGAGAGAGACAGTGGGGACAGCCAATCTAGTCCTGACCCTCCAGGACTTGCATTGTGAATGGAAGCTGAGAAGACCATGGCACCCATACAATAAGGATGCTCCCCTTGGAGAGGGGAATGGCTACCCACTCCAGTATTCTTGCCTGGGAAATCCCATGGACAGAGGATTCTGGTGGGCTACAGTCCTTGGGGTTGCAAAGACTCAGACATGACTGAGTGACTAACACTTTCTTTTCACTTTCAGGAAAGGCATAGATGAGCAGGTGACATTTCAGCAAGGACCTAACGGAGGACATCGCAGGGCCAGGGGTCAAGGGGTGCTGGCAGAGGGTGGCTTTAGCAATGAGTGAGGGAGAGTTGGGGCGGAAGATGGGTGTTGGGGAGAACGAAGGTCTGTCCTAGTGTAAGAACGTCAGCTTCGATGTCTCGTGAGGTTGATGCCGAGCAGGATCTGTGGGGCTCCTGGGCACAAAGCCTTTCTGTGAAATAGCCTTCATTCAACCTCTATGACTTTCCCTGAGTTCCAATGTGCAGATTTGAATAGTCACTAATCAATGGAGGAGCAGTCACAAAGCCACCTGGGACAAGGCTAAAGGGACCAGAGAAGCTTACCAAGACTAGGGGACACCTGAGACCCTGCTTCCCAGGTGGTGCTAGTGGTAAAGAACACACTTGCCAATGCAGGAGACAAAAAAGACATGTCTTCGATCCCTGAGTTGGGAAAATCCTCTAGAGGAGGCTGTGGCAACCCACTCCAGTATTCTTGCCTGGAGAATCCCATGGACACAGGAGGCTGGCAGGCTACAGTCCACGGGGTTGCAAAGAGTAGACATGACTGAAGTGACTGAGCAGGCACATTGAGACCCTGCACACTCCCTAAATTGTCAGCATCACCACCCTTGGATCCAACCAAACCCAGTGTTGTGGCTGTTTTGAAACTTTGCAGAAGAAAGAAGAATGCAAAACTGTCACGACCTTGATCCTTACCACATACCCCTGACCATAGTCCTGACTATGAGACCTCTCCCTACTCCCCAGGGAAGGGGGTACAGTTCTTGAGGTGCAAGATTACCGTGCTCCCTCTTCGCCTGACAAAGGAATAAAGCCACTTTCTTCCTTCTTGGAAGGACAGATGCTGAAGCTGAAGTTCTAATACTTTGGCCACCTGATGTGAAGAACTGACTCATTAGAAAAGACCCTGATGCTGGGAAAGATTGAAAGCAGGAGGAGAAGGGAATGACAGAGGATGAGATGGTTGGATGGCATCACCAACTCAAAGGATATGAGTTTGGGTAAACTCCGGGAGACAGTGAAGAACAGGGAAGCCTGGCATGCTGCAGTCCATGGGGTCGCAAGGAGTCGGACACAATTGAGTGACTGAACTCCATATTTCTGTTCAGCATCTGTGAACAGAGAACTAAGATTTTGGCCTCAAGATGTGATGCCTTTAGAGAGTTTTGAGCAGAGGAGTAATGTGATGTGACCTAGATTTGGAAAAGATCAGCAGGCTGATGATCTGTTGGGGCCAGAATAACAGCAGGGAGCTGAGTTAGGAGGCCACTGTGATAATCCAAGTGATGGAGGAGGGTTTCTGATGACTGGTCTCTGATATACAAACATGAGTCAATGGTTATCTTGGGCGTGGGAGGAAAGCTTAGGCACCCTGCTCTAAAGGGAGGGAATTGCCTCTGATAATCCTCCCATAGAAAAAGGACACAAAATAGGATTCATTCAAAAAGGAAAGGAACATTATTAGCTCAACACTCTGGGCTGGAGAAGAAAGAGAAAATTCATCTTTGTCTACCCAGGCCTCTTCCATGGGTGAGGAAGATGAACACCACCACACTGGGCTTTTCTTGGCTCTCATCACTCCATGAAAAATATCCTCAATGGATGATAGACTGGCATCCCTAAAAGCTTCCTCATGGCCGTGGTCCTGGCATCTTCTGCCAAGGTTTAGTCACTACGGGTGGAGGAGGAAATGACACCGGATACTCAAGTTCATTGCCATAGGTGCCCTGGACTAACTCTGTAACCCCAAAAAAGCCACTCTTTTACAAACATCATCCTGACCCCTTTATTTCAAATTCCACACCTTGTTCTAGGGTAATGCCAGGCCCCATCTGGAGACTGGATTTTTTTTAAAAATGAAAAAAAAATGCAGCAAATAAGGATTTTTTAAAAAAACCAAATTGGTAGGGGGCTATATAATTTATTATCCAACTTGGAATACTTTTGTAATAATTTTAGTCATCTATTTATTTTGGCCCGTGCTGGGTCTTCGTTGCTACGCAGGCTTTTCTCCGGTCGTGGCGAGCCGGGGCTACTCTTCATTGCAGCGTGTGGCCTTCCATTGCAGTGGCTTCTCCTGTTGCGGAGCAGGGACTCTAGGCACAAGGGCTTCAGTAGCTGCAGCATTAGGCTCAGGGTCACACTTCCAAGGCTCTGAGCACCACGGGCTCAATAGTTGTGGTACACAGGCTTCCCGGCAGGTGGGATCTTCCTGGACTAGCGACTGAACCCCCGTCTCCTGCCCCTCTAGGAGGACCATGGGTTCATCTTCACTAGCCCCTCATCATCCCCACAGCATCACAGACTAACACCCCCAGCATCCGCACAGCAGGACCCACACGCATATGGCAGAACCAGGTGTTCCCACCAGGAAATTACCATGAACAAGATGGAGGCGAAGTTCATCAGGTAACCTGGGAAACGATCTTTCCAGGTCAGCTTATCTTCATCGTCCTGGGGAGAAACAGGAGAACAGTGACCATCAGATGCTGTAAGTAACAGATATAAAATGTCCCTCAGTTTTCCATAAATGTGTACATCATTCACCACTCTACTTAGAGATGTTTTTGGTCTCTGATGCCTCACCCTCCACATCGACAACAGCCCTCCTAATTCTGTGATTTCTAGATTTTGGAAAATCTGTGGTGAAAAGAGGACAATATTTGATTTCAGCCTCACACTGGGCTAAAGTTTCAGTTCAGCCGTTCTATCAGTTGTGTGAACTTTGCTGTGTCTCTTAACGTTTCTATTTCTTCATCTGCTAAATGGGCACAGTCATGACCCCCATCCTGACTCATGCACGGGATGGTTTTATTTGTTTTATTTTAATGAGAAACACACAAATGTGGTAAAGTGAGAGACAAATGACAGATACAAATGACCATGGGGCAGCATCCTAGAATAGATCATCATTTACATCAGACATTAGCCACTGACCTTAGATCCCGAGTGTGCAAATTACCCACAATTTTTGTTCTTCAAAGAACCTATACATGTTGTCATCTGTTCCCTCCAAAACAACTGTTCTCCCCTGGTCACAAAGGCCGACAACTCAGGGTGTAGGCTCAGCTGATGCCTTGCTGTCAGTCTGGCTGAGAACCAGACTCCATCCAGTTCACCCCTTGCTCTCTTGGGTCCTCCGTATCCCTGGCCACATCTGCCTTCCCCCCCCGCCAAGGACCCTCACCTGGCAGGGTGAAGCCCACCAGGTACAAGGGGTTAAACACCTCTGCCAATTAACTGCCACATAATTTTAGCCTGGGCACTGAATTTGATGCTTTCGAACTGTGGTGTTGGAGAAGACCCTTCAGGGTCCCAAGGAGATCAGATCAGTCAATCCTAAAGGAAGTCAACCCTAAATATTCATTGAAAGGACTGATACTGACACTGAAGCTCCAATACTTTGGCCACCTGATGAGAAGAGCTGACTCATTGGAAAAGACCTGATGCTGGGGAAGACTGAAGGTGGGAGGAGAAGGGGATGACAGAGGATAAGATGGTTGGATGTCATCGTCGACTTGATGGACATGAGTTTGAGCAAACTCCAGGAGAAGATGAAGGACAGGGAAACATGGTGTGCTTCAGTCCACGGGGTCATGAAGAGTTGGACACGACTGAGCGACTGAATGACAACAACTGGATTTCTTCGAGCTGCCATTCTTTACAATTAGAATGGATACAGTGCCCAGCAAGGTTGCCTCGAAGGCCAGCTGAAGCCATACTGGGGAGGATGCGGTGGAAACGGCAAAGCCCTCCGTGCTGGCGAGGTAGGGCCCCTGCATTTCTGCAGCCTGTCTGACTCTTAACTCCACAAGCCAGCGTTCCAGGCCCTGCTCTGCTTCTCTCACCCCTCCTCGCCAGATTTCAGAACACACCTGATCTGAGTCTAGCAACAGTGCCATCTAGGCTTTGAAAGCTTGTACTGTAGGCTCCCCCAGTGGCTCAGTGGTAAAGAATCTGCCTGCAGTGCAGGAGACTTGGATTCGACCCCTGTGTCAGGAAGATCCCCTAGAGGAGGAAATGACAACCCACTCCAATATTCTTGCCTGGAGAATCCCACGGAGGAGCCTGGCGGGCTACAGTCCATAGGGTCGCAAAGAGTCAGACATGACTGAGCAACTAAACCTCCATCACCACTCTAAGCGAAGGGCCTTCTTGGCCTGAAAATCTTCTTTCTGAAAGCCTCTGTGAGCCCACTGTGTGCAGACTTTGCGACCATGCACAGTGGGGAGACGGAGGACAGTGGACACAGTCACTGTCCCCAGGGGGCTCCCTGTTTAATGGGATGGAAGTGACAACCAGACACAAAAAGAGCTTCAGGAATCCCGTGCCAGTTCAGGAAAGTGGGTCATCCTGCGAGTAAGCCTTGGCAGGATTTGAGGAAAGGAACGGTGTATCCTTCTCAAGGCATGTCTGGAGCTGAGCACAGGGCTGAGGTGACTACAACGTGATGGAAATAAGCATTAACAGCTCGGTGGTCTGTAATGACCTAGAGGGGTCGGAGGGAGGTCCAAGAGGGAGGGGATAAATGTATAAAGTGAAGAGTTAGTCACTCAGTTGTGTCCAACTCTTCGAGACCCCATGGACTATAACCTGCCAGGCTCCTCTGTCTATGGAATTCTCCAGGCAAGAAACACTGGAGTGGGTAGCCATGCCCTTCTCCAAGGGATCTTATACTTTTAGCTGATTCACTTCATTCTACAACAGAAACAACACAACACTGTAAAGCAATTATATCTCAATTAAAAAAAAAAAAAGAGCATTAAGGCTGGAGTCATTCAGTGACCCACACTCTCATGTACCAACGACGTCAACAAGGGATGCTCGGTTTCTCGTAGGCCCCAATAGGATCAAGTCTCCAGACTCTGAGCCCAGCAGACTTTCCATCACACAGTGAGAACAAGGTCACTGCAGATCTTGACCATCGTGCACAGGTGGGACTATAAAAACCTATTTCTATTAGGACTGAGGCAAGTCCTCTAAATGAGGCCAGACATCAAAAGGGACTAGTATTTTTTTCTCTCTGCCTTCAGTATTCATTCTTTTTTATTTGTTTTCTTTTCAAAATTTATTTATTTGGCTGCGTCGGGTCTTAGTCGCAGCCCACAGGATCTTTGCTGTCATGTAGGATTTGTCGTTGCAGCACATGGACTCTCTGGCTGTGGCACAGTCTCAGCAGTTGTGGGCACACACACTTAGCTGTTTTGCAGGTGGGATCTTAGTTCCCTGACCAGGGATAAAACCCGCATCCCTTGCATTGCAACGTGGATTCTTAACCACTGGACCCCCAGGGAAGTATCCAGTATTCATTATTAATTTCACTCACACTAGTGGTATCTTGGCTTCCCAGAATCTGCCTGCCAATGCAGGAGAAGCAAGAGACTCAGGTTCAGTTCCTGGTTCGGGAAGATACCCTGGAGAAAGAAATCATAATGCACTCCAGTGTTCTTCCCTGGAGAATCCCATGAACGGAGGAGCCTGGTGGGCTACAGTCCATGGGATCACAAAGAGTAAGACATAATTGAGCACGGTGGTATCTTACTTTAAGATTCTGATTAGAAAGCTGAAGACGGGTGAGTAGATGATAACTCTGTAGGGATTATGAAAAGAAGTCTAGGGTTATGTGGGGCTCATCTGCAGGCCTCTCTCATTGTGATTATGGTCTGGATTATTCTCTGACTCTTTTCCTGCCTTCTGGCCTGGGGATGAGAGGTTCTGCCTTGAGAACCAGCAAGCCAGGTGTGGTCAGAAATGCCAGCGATGAGCAGGGAAGGGAAAGCTCCAGTTACAGGTTCTGCGTCTCCAGTTCCTCCCCGGTGAGGCTCCCTGAGTGGGGAGCAGAGCAAGGAGAGATAGAAAGACCTGTGCGTGGTCCATGAAATCAGGGGAAGGGGCAAGGAAGCAGTCAGTGAGGATGAGACCAGGCTCAGAATGGTCCTCAAGGACAAGATGGACAGTCTTGGAAGAAATGGGAAAAAAGGAAGTGCAAGCAGAGAAGTAGGAAACACAGCCCCAGATGAAAAAGGCTCTGAAATAAGTATAATTGTAGAGGATGACTAGCAAACCCAAGGGCAGGGCCAGGGGTCAGAGAGGGTTTTGACCAAGGTTCTTGCCAAGTGTTCCACCTTCTTAAGGCCAGAAACTGAGTGGGATGAGGTGCGTTCAGACCAGCCTCTATACACGCTAAGTCACTAAAGTTGAGTCAGACTCTTTGCGACTCAAAGAGCCTGCCAGGCTCCTCTGTCCCTGGGATTCTCCAGGCACCAACACTGGAGTGGGTTTCCATGCCCTCTTCCAGGGGATCTTCCTGACCCAGGGATTGAACGCCTGTCTCTTGCATCTCCTTAGTAGACAGGTGGATTCTTCATCACTAGCACCACCTGGGTGGGTGCTAATTAGAATCTCTGCTCACTGACACAGAAAAGATGTGAAGATTCATGGCCAAACACCATCCAGTTAACTACACTCCACGTAAAAGTCACACAACCAGCTTGTGGGATCGTAGAAGAACTTGGAACTTGAACTTCTGAGTTCAACTCTTGGCTCTGACACGAGTCAAGTGGCCTTGGGAAATTCCCAGAACCTCTGTTTCCTCATTTGTAAAGTAATTATATTCCTTATCTGTAAAATCCATAAACGGTAACATCTATTGTGCCAAATTATTATACCATGTATTTTATATTAATTAGCCAACCCATGGAGGGGCCAAGCCAGAGCACCTGCACACACAGGTAAGCGAGAGCTCTTAGAGTCTCCCTCTTTTTAACTCGGAGATGACAACACATCCCACTGAAGTGGCAGAAGTCATGCACAGATCACACAGCTGAACGCCTGGGAAGGCGCTCTGTCAGCTCTAAGTGTTACTCCCTCAGTTGTGTCCGACTCTTTGTGACCCCATGGACTATAGCCTGCCAGGCTCCTCTGTCCCTGGATTTTCCAGGCAAGAATATTGGAGTGGGTAGCCATTCCCTTCTCCAGGGGATCTTCCCCTCCCAGGGATTGAACTTGAGTTTCCTGCATTGCAGGTGGAGTCTTTACCACCTGAGCCACCAGGGAAGCCCCAACAAAAAGCCACACCAGGCGTCACACCAAAAGTAAGGTCAAGTCAGTGTCATGACTGTATCAGAAGCGGGTGGACAGGAAGGGCTCAGCTCATTCACCACTGTTAAGCCAGGAGCCTAGCCATTGTCTATGCTTGTGTCCTTGTCCCTAAACTATGGCTTTCACTTCCAAGTCTCCAAACAGGAAGTAGCGTGGTGATATCCACAACAGACCACAGCAGTGTCTTTTTGGCAGACTGAACAGCAGGAAATGCAGTCACTGCAAATGCAGCAGATGAGACTCTTGAAGCAAATCCTGGGAGGGCAACCTTAGAAAGTGGTCAATCATCCCTGAGTTTGTATTTATTTAAATTAACACATGATTAACATATAATAAAATTCACCTTATTAGCGTGCAGTTCTGTGAATTTTTGATAAATATGTACGTATCATGTGTAACCATGACCATAATCAAGAAGTAGAACCATCGTGCCCTCAATACTGCCCCACGTCTCTGTGTGGTCCATCACCTCCCTCAGTCTCCAGCTCCTGGCAAGACCTATTCTCTGTCCCTTTAGTGCTGCCTTTTCCAAAATGTCATAAAAGTAAATTCCTATAGCATGGCTCCTTTCCAGTCTGACTTGTCTCACTTAATGCACTGCATTTGGGATTCCCTCCAGCTACATTTTCAGAACTCTGTTTTCTCGTATCGCTGAGTAATATTTCACCGTATAGACCTGCCACACCTCCCTGAACCATCGCTGGTTGAGAGATGTCTAGATTGCTTTCAGTTGTTGGTAATTACGAGTAAAGCTGTTGGAAGTATTTGCACACTGGCTTTGGTGTCAGCATAGTGAAGTCGTTCAGTCGTGTCGGACTCTTTGCGACCCCGTGGATTGTAGCCTACCAGGATCCTCTCCGTTCATGGGATTCTCCAGGCAAGAATACTGGAGTGGGTTGCCATTTCCTTCTCCAGGGGATCTTTCTGACCCAGGGATCGAACCCAGGTCTCCCACATTGGAGGCAGACGCTTTAACCTCTGAGCCACCAGGGAAGCCCTAGGTAAATACCAAGTAGTGGAATTGCTGAGTCATGGGTTGTGTGTATCTTTGGTTTATAAGCAACTGCCAGACTGTTTTACAAAATGGCTGTGCTATTTTTGCATTTTCACCAGGAACATATGAGAATTCTTTCCTCTACTTTCTTTTCTTTAAATAAACTTAAAAAAAATTTTAGAATAGCTTTAGATTTACGAAAGCTTCAAAGATGGTACAATGTGTGTGTGTGCATGTGTGTACAAATACATATATATACACACAACTCTGCACCCAGGTTCCTTATTATCTTAGTATGGGTACATTTTTTGCAAGCAATGAACCAATATTGTACCTTATTATGTTTTTTTTTTTTTTTGGCCACTTTCAGCAGCATGCAGGATCATAGTTTCCAGACCAGGGATCGAACCCATGACGCCTGCTGTGGAAGCTCAAAGCCTTAACCTCTGGACTACCAGGGAAGTGCCTGTACCTTACCATTAACTAAAGCTCACATTTTATATGGATTTTCTTAGTTTTCACCTAAAATTCCTTTTCTGCTCCTCTTCTGCATCAAAGATTCCAGTTATTTTTAGCCATCACCTCTTCTTAGGCCCCTCTAAACTATGACAATGTCTCAGACTTTTCTTGTTGCTGATGACCTTGTCAGTTTTGAGGAGTAAGTAGTCGAGGATTTTGTACAATGTTGCTCAGAACAGGCTTCTCTGAAGTTTTTCTCATAATTAGGTTGAAGCTATGGGTTTGGAGGAGGAAGACCCCAGAGGTACAGCCAAACTTGCACCAGAGAAAGGTCATGGTCACTGTGTGGTGGTCTGCTGCCAGTCTGATCCACTACAGCTTTCTGAGTCCCAGCGAAACCATTACATCTGAGAAATATGCTCAGCAAATCGATGAGATGCATGAAAACTACAATGCCTACAGCTGGCATTGGTCAACAGAAAGGGCCCAATTCTTCTCCACGACAACGCTCGAATGCACATTGCACAACAAATTCTTCACTTTACAAGTTAAATGAATTGAGCTTCGAAGTTTTGCCTCATCCGCCATATTCACCTGACCTCTCCCCAACCGATTACCACTTCTTCAAGCATCTTGACAACTCTTTGCAGGGAAAATGCTTCTACAACCAGCAGGAGGCAGAAAATGCTTTCCAAGAGGTCATCTAATCCCGAAGCATGAATTTTTACACTACAGGAATAAGCAAACTTATTTCTTGTTGGCAAAAATGTCTTGATTGAAATGGTTCCTACTTTGATTAATAAAGATGTGCTTGAGCCTAGTTAAAATGATTTAAAATTCACAGTCTGAAACTGCAATTACTTTTGCACCAGTCTGACATCATGTTCATTTCATCACAGCAAAGGGACAGGCCATAATATGACCTGTCACTCATGATGCTTGTCAGGTTTCCCAGCTCTCCTGTAACCCTTTCCCCTCCTTTCATACTTTACCCGTTGGAAGGAAGTCACTACGAGCAGCCCACATTTGACGGATAGACAGTTATAGTCTGCCTCCTTGAGGGGATAGTATCTGTAGATTCCTTGAAGTTTCTAATTCAGATGTTTATAATGTTTTAGATTTACTTCAAGTATGGATTAAGAAAAGACCTGCTCAGTTATGCCAATGTTAAACCAATACAGACTGCTCTGAATTCAGTAAAGGAGAATAAAGATGATATTTGCCTACTGCTCAGGAAGCATCATGCCTGGAACAGAACTGGATTTTGGCTTCAAAGCAAGCCATCTGTGGTCCTCTTTCTTTGAAGAATTCTAAAGGGGCAGGAAATCAACCCCAAATATTCACTGGAAGGACTGATGTTGAAGCTGAAATTCCAATACTTTGGCCTCCTGATGCAAAGAGCCAACTCACTGGGAAAGACGCTGATGCTGGGAAAAATTGGAGGCATGAAGAGAAGGGAGCAACAAATAATGAGATGGTTGGATTGTATCACCCACTCAATGGACATGAGTTTGAGCAAACTCTGGGAGATGGTGAAGGACAGGGGAGCCTGGCGTGCGGCAAGTCCATGGGATCGCAAAGTCAGACACAACTGAGCAACTGAACAACAACAAAAGGGCAGGAAGTCAAGCACCATCATCATCACCTACCTCTCCCACTCCAGCTAACCACTGGAGGTTTGTGAATAGATTGGCTTTGGTTTCCATTAGAATGTTCACATACTGAGCCTCTGTTACTGAAAATATTTGTGTCAAGGGGACAATGTCAAGGAGAGGGAATAGTGAGGCATTTGGAAATACAAGACCTGGGCTTCATCCCTGTCTCTACCTCTTTATTAGCTGAGCAACTTTGGGAATATTGTCTAACATCTCTCTGACCTCATAGCATCAGCTTCAATTGGACAACTGGTAGACCTAACCTACTGAACCTCAATGAGTACATCATGCATGTGACAATATTGGAAAAATTCTAAGTTGGTATAACTGTGAGTTGTTACTAATCCTATTTCTATGCAGGAAGCTTTCACTGAACATCAAATGTGTATCCAGCATTGTTCTGGCACTGGACACTGCAGATATGGAGAAGCCACATTCTTTGCTCTTAGGGTGAGATGGTTGGACAGCATCACCCACTCAATAGACATGAGTTTGAGCAAACTCTAGGAGATACTGAAGGGCAGGGGAGCCTGGCGTGTTGCAGTCCGTGGGGCCTTAGGGGACGCTCCAACCACTAAAAGAAACTGAGAAACACAACACCTATTATGAGATGATATGACACATGTCATGGGAACACAGGGGAGGGAGCAATTGCCTGCCTTGGGAGAGAAGGAAGACATCAAAGATGAAGAGACATTTTACTTGTGACTAAAGAATGACAAGGGTTTTCCAGGTTGAAAATAGAGATGATCATATGACTTCAGGCATAACTTCTCTGCACCTCAGTTTCCTCATCTCTAAAAAAGAGATTAAGATGAGTGCCCTTCATACAAGATTGCTGCCGTGAAGATGAAATGAGGTGACACACGGGAACATGCACATGGAACTCTGCCTGACACAGAGCTGGAACCCAACACTTGTAACCTAACATCACTATCATCATTATTGTTTCAACCACCAGGGACCCTGGCCCTTATCAGGACACATTAGATGACATTTCCTTATCAAGTGACAAGGAAATCCCAAGTTCAATGTGGGCTCTGCTTCCTACAGTAGAGATCTGGGGGCCATTCTTCCAGTTCTGAAGTCACACAGCTGTTCTACGTGACCTGGTCCCACTTTGCCCTGACACAGTTGTTCAATGCCCCCTCTGCTGGTGAGTCTTCAAGACCCCTCACAAACAGTGTCTATTCCAGAAACAGATCCCACCAACTTCACCACCATCTCTCTCTTTCTCTCTGGTTTTCTCTCCTAAGATAGCTCCTCCTCCAGGAAGTCTTCATGGCCTGACCACAAAAGTAAGGCCAGCATTTGACTGCACACCTTTCCCTTCACTGACATTGGGCATCCCGCAGTTCCTATCACTATGACATTGGTCCCGGGCATGGTATTAGTCCCCACAGCCCAAGCACACACAGCCTCCTGGAGTGAGCCTCCAGGCCCCAGCCCTCAGCCCTGTGGGCTTGCCTGTAACTGATCCCCAGGGCCTTCTAGAGACAGAGACAGACTTTTGGGAAGAGCGCCAATCTAGGAGGGCAATCCTGACAAAGAGGCTGGAGGCAGTGACGTGGCATAGCACCCAAGGCAACAGGCATGGACGAAGTCTAGGGCAGAACACAGTGTGATTTGCGGCTCAGATGGAAAATATTCTGTTCCTCCCACTGCTTGGTGATTTCAGCAGACTCAGAAATACAGACTCTGGCTCCCTTCCTCCCCAACCTGAGGTCCAGCCTGCTTACTCTGCTCCTCTGCCCCAGACGGCTGTTGTTTCACTACCTCTATTTCCCAGCGGGCGGCCTTGACCTTCCTGGGTTCCAGGACTGGGCTGAGCATCTCTCCCTCCCTAACCCCAATCCCAATGATCCTATCCTGTGTCCTATCTGGAGTCGGACCACAGACAGCCCCTCCCCACTCACTCTCTAAAGGGGCGCCCCTTCTAGACTGTGGTGGTGGAAAAGGGGGGCTCAGGTGGGTTGCCCCTAACAATGTATGAGAGCCCAGGGCAGCCATGTCATCGTCCCTGTCCAGACTTCCTTGTCTGTAAAAGGAGGAGGCTGGGCTGAAGCCACCAGGGCCCCCCATGAGTATGATACACATGAATTCTTAATCTATAACCTTATCTAGAATATCACACAACGACCTAAGCAGAATGACCATGCACTCGATGGTCAGAATATATCTAAATCCAATGTCGAGCGGGGCCTCCGAGGATTGACATGATCTGGACTCTGGCCCCTCTTGAGCTTCAGTTCAGTGCTAAGCATTCAATCCCTTTGCATTCCATTCCAGCCACACTGGCTCCCTGCTTGTTCACTGACCATCACCAGCTCAAGACCTGAATGAGATTTCTCCTCTTCCATCTCTTTACCCACTTGGGTCCTCTGCTCACCCTTCCACTCTCAGTTCTAGCATCGTCCCTCCAGTGAGGCCTTTCCTAAGGCCCCAGCCCATCCTCTGACCCTTATTATCCTCTATCAAAACTATGACTATCTGAAGTTACCTCATGTCTTTATTTATCTCCTCTCTGCCTCCTTTAGGAGAGCAGAAGCTTTGTGAGGGCGGGCATCCTCTGTGTCTGGCTCCCCGCTGAACTCCAGCGCTAAGATCGGCCTGGCTCCAGGAGTGCACTTGCAGGCGGGGTTCAGTGGGTAAGGATCAGTTTGGAAACAATAGCCTAGCTCATCTTTGAACTGCCCAGTGCACAGAAGATTGGGATTGAGCACTTAGCCTCTGGTGGGTCGAAACTAACTTCACACAGAAGGAGCCCACAGTACAATTTTTTGTCCCTGCCTCAGGCTACAATGCCAAAACCTAAGGGGAAAATGAACAGACTTCTGGGTAACTTTAAGAATAATAATCAAGTGCATGTCCTATTCACAATAGCCAAAACATGGAAACAATCTAAATGTCTGTCCACAGATGAATGGATTAAAAAAAAATGTGGTACATATGCATGATGGAGTATTACTCAGCCATTAAAAAAATGAAATAATGCCATTTGCAACAACATGAATGCAACTAGAGATTATCATACTAAGTTAAGTAAGTCAGGCAGAGAAAGACAAATATCATATGATATTGCTTATACGTGTAGTCTAAAATATGACACAAATGAACCTAGCTATGAAACATAAGCAGAATAAGGGACATAGAGAATAGACTGGGGGTTGCCAAGGAGGAGGAGGATGGGAGAGGGATGGAGTGGGAGTTTGGTGCTAGCAGATGCAAACTGGTACATATAGGATGGATAAACAACAAGGTCGTACTGTAAAGCACAGAGAAATGTATGCAATGTACTGTGATAAACCATAATGGAAAGAATAAGAAAAAGAATATGTATATATGTATAACTGAGTCCCTCTGCAGTATAGCAGAAATTAACACAACACTGTAACTTAACTATACTCCAATAAAAACACAGTCAAGGGCATATCCCACGAGCATGTGCTGATAAGGACAGTTTTTTTTTTTTTTTTTTTTTTTTTTTTTTTTCACGTCAGACAGGTAATGTGCCGATGTCGTAACAAGGTTTAGAGGGAGGCACATGTCACGCAGCAGCGTGAACACCCAATCATCATGCTCATGAGGAGAACAACCCAGGGAGAAGAGTCAGCCTAAGTGACACCCAGCTGTGTTCCCACCTACCCCCTGCCTCTAGGCAAGGCGGCAACCACCATCCTGGACTCACTGTGAAGACTTTGAGATGGAGATCCTGAAGTCACTTAGCTCCTTCTAGTGTGTCTTAATCTTTTAGATCACACAGTACCTCTCAATTTAACCAACAAGCCTCCAGCTTCAGTTTGGGGCCTTTTCCTTACATCCTAACCCACAGAGTGGAAAACATATCTGTAGAATATTTGTTTACAATCCTGAAGTTGTTTGTGACATCCCCCCTTATTCCTGCCCACTTCAGAAGCAATATGGTTTTGTAACCCCTATTTTTTCCCCCAATATTTTCGAATTGTGGTGCTGGAGAAGACTCTTGAGAGCCTCTTGGACTGCAAGCAGATCAAACCAGCCAATCCTAAAAGAAATATCCTGATATTCCAATCCTGAATATTCATTGGAAGGACTGATCCTGAAGCTGAAGCTCCAATACTATGGTCACCTGATGCAAAGAGTTGACTCATTGACAAAGACCCTGATGTTGGGAAAGACTGAAGGCAAAAGGAGAAGGGGGCGACAGAGGATGAGATGGTGAGATAGCATCAGTGACTCAATGGACATGAATCTTAGCGAACTCTGGGAGATAGTGAAGGACAGAGAAGCCTGGTATGCTGCAGTCCATGGGGTCGCAAAGAGTGGGGAACGACTTAGTGACTGAACAACAATAACAAATAGATGTGGAAAAATATCCTTGCCCTGCATCCCTGTCTGCATCTATTCCCTCTGGACCATGACGATGCTCTAAGGAGGCACTGTGTTGGACGAGGGGATGGATGGATGAGAGGATGGCTGGATGAATGAGGGTACCATCCTTACAGAGTACCTATTAAGAGAGGCTCACTGTCCTCCACTTAAAAGCAGAGATGTGCAAAAAACGACATCAGGAGATATGCTGGTAATTTCTATTTAAAGATTAGGCAGGGAACCTGAGGAAGAAGCAGGACCTGAGTCCTGGAGGATGGGAAGAAAAGAGCTGATGGCCCAGCCCCCAGCAGAGGCTCAGACCGCAGAGAAGACAGAGTGCCACAGTGCAAGGGGAGGTTTTGGAATGGGACGCCCTGGGCACTGTCACCAACTCCCACGTTGGCTAATCATCATTTAGGAGACTTCTCAAAATAAGTCTCTCAACATACCTTGGCCCAATTCCAGATTGACTAAGTCAGAATCTTGGGGGTGACAGAATCTGCTTTTCAAAATGCTTCACAGGCGATGCTGCAGCTAAGCCCAATTAGGGAAGTCCTGTTCCTGGAGACGGGCTCCCTGCCTTGCTGCATTTGCTCCAGGGCCCGTATTCCTGTGGTTTGTCCTTCTGTGAACAGAGCCTCTGAAAGGCACTCACAGAGTGGAAACAAGCTTGGAGACAATTCCCTCATGCACGGTGTCAACACGGAATTCACATTGTCAGCGGCATTGCTGGTTCCCATCCATGCCCACCCCCGCCCCTCAACAATCTGCAAGCTGGCTGTAGGGCCAGAGCCACACCGATCACACCTGAGACCAGGGAGAACCTTCAGGTCCACTGTGGGTCCCGGCAGATCAAGGAGTCAGGAGGCAAGAACTAAGGGTGGGAGGCCCGCCTGCTCACCGGCCATGCATGGGACCAGCAGCCAAGGCACTTCTATCATCAAACCAATTGTTTGACACGCCACAGAAGCCTAGACAGCATCTCAGTATCTTACTTAATTTATGCAGCTACATCTCCTATTGTGAATTTATTGGACTTTAAAAGTCCCCACATAAAGAATCCTAAAAAGGGCCTGTAACTTAGTAAGCACAGGGTAAAAGATGGCTGGATGGCTGGCCTGATGAATTGTGGATGGATAAGGGTGAAAAGCAGTGAAAGTGTTAGTTGCTCAATCATGTCGATTCTTTGCAACCCCATGAACTGTTTGCCTTAGTCGTGTTCGACTCAGTGTGACCCCATGAACTGTAGTCTGCAGGCACCTCTGCCCATGGCATTCTCCAGACAAGAATACTGGAGTGGGTTGCCATTTCCTCCTCCAGGCGATCTTCCCAACCCAAGGACTGAACCTGCGTCTCTTATTATGTCTCCTGCACTGGCAGACAGGTTCTTTACCACTAGAACCACCTGGGAAGCCCAAATTGTAGCCGGCCAGGCTCCTCTGCCCATGGAATTCTCCAGGCAAGAATACTGGAGCGCTATCCACTCCCTTCTCCAAGGGATCTTCCTGACCCAGGGACTGAACCTGGGTTCCTGCATTTCAGGCAGATTCTTTACCATCTGAGCCACCAGGGCAGCCCATGAATGAGGGTATCATCCTTTAAAGGGTATCTATTAAGAGATGCTCACTGCCCCCCACTCAAAAGCAGAGATGTGCAAAAATAGACTTGGGAAAAGTACTGGTAAGTTCCATTTGGAAATCAGTATGCCCTTTGCAAGATTTCACTTGCAAATGAATAAATAATGAATCTCAACAACATCCATGTGTTTTGGTCAGAAGAGTAAGGACGCTTTGTCCGTGGTTCTGTAGCAGCATCAATTAGTTCTGGTGTAGCCCATGGTCACTGTTATACTATGGGTAGGCGGTTAGATGATACACATCTGAAACTGTTTATTTCTCACTGCATGAGAAACATATTTGCAGGGACTTGTAACAACAGTAAACTGGCAAGAAGACACTGTCATTAACTCTCCTCGGGGTGTTTGGCGATGCTGCACGCAGCCAGCAGGCAATGTTTGTTTTTTGGTTTGGTTTCAGATTTTGTTAACTAATAGAGAAGAGCGGGTTGTGGTTCTTCCTCTTCATTAACTAGAAGGACCAGGACCAATGGACAGGGAGCCCAGCAAGGAAAACTGGGTCCGACATGCAGAAGCACTTCCTGGTTCTTGCTCAAGCCTCGGGTCCCCAGATCAAGAGAGGTGGCCTCTACTGTCCTTCAAGAGTCATCTTCAAAGCTGGCCCTGGCTCTTCCTAGAGACACAGCCAGGGCCATGATAACACATGAAGTGAAAGTGATAGTCGCTCAGTGATGTCTGACTCTTTGCAACCCCTATGGACTGTAACCCTCCAGGCTCCTCTGTCCATGGGATTCTCCAGGCAAGAATACTGGAATGAGTGACCATTCTGAGTCACCACAAAAGCCCATGATAACACACATGATTCACTAATGTGTTCTAAAATTATTAAGTGAAATAATCCATGAAATGTGTCGCACCACCCACACATGCGGTAGGTGAAGGGAGATCAGCTCCAGTCACGCAGGCCTTTTCTTTAGGTCCAGAGCTCTCTGTGACTGGGAGTTGGCTCTGTCCTTCCAGGCTAAGGACATCCTGAATGCAGACACAGGATGACGACAGCGGCCATCCTGGGCATGCCCACGCTCAGCTTCAACTGGGTTCACCAGGCCCCGACAGAGAAAGGGATGTGGGGCCAGAGAGAGGAAGAAAAATCCAAAAACGGGAGGACTTGGAGGAGGACGATTGCTCTGTGGTTGGACGTGCAGGTAGTCTCTGCTGGCTTCCTCCGTGGTCGCCATCACCCTCTTGGGACCTGGGAAGAGGCTGGGCCCAGGAAGCGCTACTGAGCATGCTCAGCGCGTGCGGGTACCAGCCTGGGAGGGCGGGTCTGGCCCTCATGAACCTAGCTCAGGCCCCCAACAGCTGCCGCCTGTAACCACCCCGCCATGCCACCCGGCGAGGAAGGGAGGGACCCAGGGCCCAAAGCCCACAGCAGAAGCCCTGCCCTGCCGCACCTCTCAGAACTCATCCTTCCCCCTCTCCACACACAGAGCTGCCCGCAGCCCCTCCAGCTCCCTGGTCAGTGCGGAGTTCCGAGGGTGGAGTTCTGACCCTCAAGAAGGGTTAGGGTATATGAATAGGTGGGCTGAGGCGTCTCAGATGCCACTGGTGCAGTGGTCCTGCCTACCAGAACACTGAGAAGGGGCCCTGTGCCAGTGACTTTATACACACCAAGTCTGTTCGGGGACTGTGCTGTGACATTCCTGCCCCAGGACTCTCAGAGCCCAGGCCGAGATGAAAGGGTAAGCGGTCATGGTGCAGTGCAGCCACTGCTGGGACGGGACCATGCGGAAGATTGTGGGAGCCTGGTGGAGAAGCTCCCAACTGTGGTGTCTTCAGAAAAGACCCAGGAAAATGCACACATGAGCGCTTGTGTATAAGTGTGTGCATGCATGTACACATACACACAGACACACACACACACAATCATGCTTGGTGGTCTGGGTGTGCCCCAGATCAATGACTCTACCTAGCTGAGGTAATGGTCCAAAACTGATTGTTCTATCTGCCTCCTCATGCATCCACAATCCATCCATCTATCCATCTACTCCCTTATCCATCCAGTCCCTCATCCATCCATCCATCCATCCATCCATCCCCTTATCCATCCACTCCTTCATCCATCCATCCATCCATTTTTCATCCATCCATCCATCTTTTACTGTGTGCTGACTAAGCTACAGGCACTTTTCAGGATTCTTTATGCATCTGATCTCATTTATTGCTTCCAATAACTTTATCAGATAGGAGTTATTAGTGATAATTTAAACCCAAGAAGTTCAAGACCCAAGAAGCTTAGTTTCTTGGCCAGAGTGCCCTAATAAATGGCTGAGCTGTATTTTGATCTAGATCCAAATAATCCCAATCTAAAGTTCTTCTTAGCTCTCCCACATCCCCTACACTGTGTTCTTCAGAAAATTGGATTTTCCAGGTACTCACAGATGTTCCACACAGACAATCTCTCTCTTTTAAGAAATGTATTAATAACTGCCAACATATAGATCTCCTGGAGAAAGGAATGGCAACCCACTCCAGTATTCTTGCCTGGAGAGCAAAATGACGGAGGAGCCTGGTGGGCTACAGTCTACAGGGAGTTGGACACAACTGAATGACTAACACCTTCACACACACACACACACACAAACACACACACACCAGAGGCTCTAGTACATAATGCAGGACCTCTATCTAATCCAGCTTTCACAGACTCAATGGTCACTGAGCTTCTTTGGTAGTTAACAACTCAGTTCCAGGGCAGTTTGAGAAAAGCTGCTTGACCCCTTTACCTGAGCTAGGATCCCAACTGAGGACTCCTGCCCCCAGCAAGGTACTTTTTCCTTCTGCCAGAGAGTGACGACCTGACTTTAAGCTAATCAACAATCTATCCCCTTGCATCTCAGTGATTCTCTTCTTCCTTTGCCTCTGTTCTCTCCCTGCACGTCTGCATATCACCACCAAACACAGAGGGTAAAGGGCCCAGGAGACATCCCAGAAGTGACAGGTGTGGTCTGCAAGCCACTGGATTTGCAGTGTACACTGGACTCCCATCCCAGCTCTGGGCTCGGAGCCTTAAATGCCTACTGGTTCAATATGAGAGCCCGTCTTCCTGGTTGTTCTTGCCTCATCCCCTCACCGCACTCTTCTGTAGGGCTGTCCACACAACAGCCTTCCTTGCTTTCTATACTCCATCCCCAGCTCTGGCTTTGAGAGGATTTACTTGTAAAGTTTCTCTTTCTATCCTTCTTATAGTTATCTCTCTGGGAAAAAAAGAGACAGACAGGCAGGACCAACCCAATTATGAGCATCCCCAGGCTCAGAAAAGATTCTACTTGCTGCCCCAGAAAGAGAGACTGGGCCCTGCTTCTCCCCACCTGGAGCCGGGAGCTAAAGGCCAAGGGTGACTCGGCAGGATGTCCATGCAGGGGAACCCCCTCCCACTCTGCGGCTGCCCCAAATCCCCGCCTGCCACCCCCCAGGGAGTCAACACACATCATGCCCCTGGACTCCAGGCCCTGACTCACCGCAGTGCCGGGAAGTCACTGCCTGAGAATCTGCAGCCTCAGCGGCTCCAACCAGGCCCTCTGTTCTGCACCCCGGGGCCTGACCACCTCCCACTGCCAGCTAGGGGATGGTTTTTTCCAATGAACTCAAGTCATCCCGAATGTGTGATTCCCTGGAGGGGCTGGAGTTGGCCTCCTGAATATGGATGGGGAACTCCTCTGCCTAGTGAACAAAACGTACAGCTGAGCACAAGAACCTGTGCTCCCCTGGGTCTCACTAGCATCCATGGGTCCCCAGACCCCCCAGAAGAGAGCAGCCTGGGCACCATGGGACCCCACACGAACCAGATCAGAATTTAAGGATGAGGATTTACATATTGATTGCTTCTGACACAGACAGAACAGTGAGAACTGAGGCTCCCAAGGGGAAGGGAAATCTACTCCCCTGAAAATAGGCAACCTGAAAGAAAGGTGCTAGGACAACAAATGCCCAGTGGACACCAAGAGACCATTCTCCCCTCCTCTCTCTTCATGGCCCCTTCCATCCTTATCTACTATGTAGTTAATAAATTCTGATGGGAGAAAAGTCATGTGTGTGCGCGTGTATACTAAGTCACTTCCGTTGTATCCAACTCTTGCGACCCCATGGACTGTAGCCCACCAGGCTCCTCTGTCCATGGGATTCTCCAGGCAAGAATGTTGGAGCGGGTTGCCATTTCCTTCTCCAGGGGATCTTCCCAACCCAGGGACTGAACCCACATCACTTATTTCTCCTACAGTGACAGTCTGGTTCTTTATTACTAGCATCACCTGAGAAGACCCGGGAGAAAAGGAGGAAAGACAGAAGAGAGCTTCAAATTCTTGGTCTGCTTTCAAACTGTGGTGTTGGAGAAGACTCTTGAGAGTCCTTCAGACCGCAAGGAAATCAAATGATCCATCCTAAAGGAAATCAGTCCTGAATATTCACTGGAAGGACTGATGCTGAAGCTGAAACTCCAATACTTTGGCCATCTGCTGTGAAGAACTGACTCATTTGAAAAGACCCTGATGGTGGGAGAGATTGAAGGCAGGAGGAGAAGGGGACGACAGAGGATAAGATGGTTGGATGGCATCACCGACTGGATGGAAGTGAATTTGAGCAAGCTCCGGGAGTTGGTGATGAACAGGGAAGCCTGGCGTGCTGCAGTCCATGAGGTCACAAAGAGTCGGATACGACTGAGTGATTGAACTGAACTGACCTTTTTTACCACAAAGTTTCCAGTCCCCCCTCCAAACATAAAACAGAAGCAATATGGTAACAAATACAATAAAGACAAAAAATGGTCCACATTAAAAAAAAATCTTTAAAAGAGAAAGAAAGTGGGTAAGGAAGGATAAAGGTTCATTCTACTATTTCCTCTATTTTGGGACATGTTGGATCTGTTCCTCTCTCTGCTGTGCCCTTTTCTTCCTCCTTCTTGAGTCTGGGGAGGACGACATCAGGCAGTTACAACAGGGTTTCCTTGGAGTCTCAGGCCCACTGTCATCACTGGCTTCTGTTAAGGATGCACTCTGGAAGTGAGGTTCCAGCCCCAGCTCTACTTTGTGAACATTCATGAGACAGAAGGAAAAAAACATTAAGTTCCTCACTATCAAATTTTACTTTGGAAAGCAAGACGATTTTAATTTGTACATCTATCTCCTTGTTACCCCATCCCCCTACAGAGTTTCCAGTTACCCAACAAAGCTGGCCACTGGTACATTTTCAAATGAAGACTCTTTGGTGGTTATGAATTGACCCTGGGACTTCCCTGGTGCTCCAGTGGTTAAGAGTCCATCTGCTAGTTCAGGGAGCATGGAATCAATCCCTGGTCCAGGAAGATCCCCTGGAGAAATGAGTGGCTACCCACTCCAGTATTCTTGCCTAGAGAACCCCATGAACAGAGGAACCTGGCATGCTATAGTCCATGAGTGCTCAAAGAGTTAGACATGACTGAGCAACTGGACAATAAGTGGTACCTCCTCTGGTGGAGCCTGTCTTAACCTAGTGTGGTCTATTAAACAGATGCAATCAGAACTCCTCATTCCTGAAGAGATTATACAGATATCCTTACATCTAGTAGTCAACTTTCAGAATTGTGTAAAGGCAAGCAGCAATTGTCATGATGCCAGGGTTGTGATTTTCGGAAGCACTGATTATGTTTTATTGAAGGCAGCAACTAGGAGTCAGACAGAGTTCCTTCACATAGCACTTGGTTTGTGCTGCGGGCAGGTACTCATTGCTTTATACTTTTGATTATCTACGTGTCTTGTTGTACATGAGAAAAAGGGGAGCTCTCTGAGGGCAGTCGTTGTATCTAACTCATCTTCTACTTCCTGGAGGTCAAGGCACAGAATAATGCACGAAGCGTCTTATGAACTGAACTGGACTTGCTGATCTTTCCAAGACAGTAAGCCCTTGTGTCTGTGGATATGTAGTTATCACAGCTCCATAAACAGGTTCTCTCTAAACTGTAAGGTCACACAAAATTTTACAAGTCGCCTGTTCCTTCCTAAGAAGAAATCCAAAAGGGAAAATCAATAGCGGCAGGGGAGCACGGAGGCAAAGATCACATGTGGGGCTTGGGAGGTCCGGGTTCCAGTGACAGCCTCGGAGTCCATGGTGGCCAGAGGACCTTAGACAAGTCCCTTGACCTAAGACTATGTCTTCTCACCTGTGGGACAGTGAGAAATACCGTGCCCTCTGGCCACCCACAGATGTCAGGAGGTGATAACAAGTATAAAGCTCACACTATGACAAGTTCAGGGGTTTCCCTGGTGGTTCAGCAGTAAAGAATCTGCCTGCCAATGCAGGAGAGGCTGGTTCAGTCTCTAGGTTGGGAAGATCCCCTGGAGAAGGAAATGGCAGCCTACTTCAGTATTCTTGCCTGGAGAATCCCATGGACAGAGGAGCTTGGTGGGTTACAGTCCATGGGGTCGCAGAGTCAGACATTACTGAGCAACTAACATTTTCTTTTCCCACACCCTCATTGAGCTTGCCATCTCTGGGGAGATGACTGGCCTGTATGGCTGACACCTGCTCTCTCAGAACCACACTTGCCCTCAGAAAGGGAATTTGGAAGGCCTGGGTTCACTTCCAGGGGAGGTGGATCACTGCAAAAAAGTCAAGAGATGAGAGAAAACAATTTTCCACCTTTCTTTCCTGCACAACGGACCACTTTTCACACTTCACTGGAGAAATTCAAGGAATGTGGGGACTTCTCGAAGTCATTGTCATCTGTGAGTATCTACCAGTCCCAGGCAGGCATCCCTGGAGACGCCAAAGGCGTGTGCCACACAGGCGTGCCTCTCAGAGATGTCCTCAAATCTGCTTGTGATATATTTTAATTTATTAGCTGACCTTACAGACAACACATCATCACAATAGTCTTCACCCTCAAAAGGGTTCGCTCAGAAAGGAGAGGTCTTGTGGATCACTTCTGCATAGGAAGTGTGTGTGTGTGCATGTATGTATGTATGTATGTGCATGCATGTGTGTCTGTGCGCGTGTGTATGTATGTGTGTCTGTGTGTGCATGTATGTGTGTGTGCGTGCATGTGTGTATGTGTTTGTGATTGTGTGTGTGCATGTGTGTGTTTATGTGTGCGTGTATATGGGTGTGTGTGCACGAATATATGTGTTATGTGTGTATGTGTGTATGCATGCATGTGTGTGTATATATGTACATGTTTGTGTGTGTGTGCATAGATGTGATATGTGTATATTGTGTGTATATGTGTGTGCGCACGTATGTGTATATATGTGTGTATGGGTGCATATATGTGTGTATTATGCATATGTGTGTGTGTGTGTGTGTGTGTGTGCGCGCGCACACGTGTGTGTGTGTGTGAAGGCAGAGGGGCAGATGGAGCTGAGCACAAGGGAACACATTTTTCAAAGGCCACCCTCGGGACGTGCCCATCGGCAGCTGTGGGGCGGCTGCAGCTTGCATTTGTTTGGAAATTCAAGCCCGGGATGTATACAATTTTCCCCAAATAACCCCTTGAAGGGAAAAATGACAGTGTAAGCGACACCAAGAATACTCGAAAGCAGGGAGACACAGACAGCCATCTCCTTTACTCTGGTCATGTTGTGCCAAAGCCCACGTCCTGGAAACCTCTGTGCTCAAGGAGAATCACCAGTTGGGTTGTGCCTGGACATCCCACGTTTTAACTTTTGCTCAAGCTCTTGCAGCCACATGTTGGACGGCCTGACCAGAACATACCAGAGATCCTAAAAAACATTACCCGTCACCCTCTCCAACCTCAGAAACACCCCCGTCTCTGGTGCCGCTGTGTGACCAGTTGCTTCTACACACATCACACCGGGTGTCTCTCCCAGCTGGGGGTGGGAGGGATGGTCCCCACAAGTTCTCTCCATCCTCTCACCCTAAGTTCTACCTCGCCCTCTAAGTCTGTGAACTCTGAGCCATGCCCAGATCCCTCCCATGTCAAGCTCTCCGTGGCCTTGCCAAGGTGGTCAAGAACTAAAGGCCATCCACAGAGCAAGAGCTTAGCCTGTGACCAGGCTCACCATCCTCCAGTCCGAGGGTGTGTACAAACACTTCAACTTTAAGATGCTGGCGCCAAAGTCAAAGCCGAGCCCTTTAACCATGCTCCCTGACAAGGCAGGAGATGCTGTTGGTGCCCTGAGTGGTGGGGGCTGTTCATGCCCCAAGTGGGCAGGGACCGTGGATGATAGCTGAGGCCTGGGGCATTCTGGGTTCTGCCCTCTAATCACTCCAGGTGTATGGCAGAAACCAACACAATATTTTACAGTGATTATCCTCCAATTTAATTAATTAATTAATTAAAAATAAAACACTTTGCTAAAAAAAAAAGAAAAGAAAAGCAGAGGCCTTGGGTTGAAGAATTAATTCTTCCGAATCCATATTTCCTTAACCTGAATGCTTTCTTCCAGGTCAGGTTTGTGCCTTCTGTGGAGAACCCCTGATGTCAGCTACCTGGAGTAAGGGTGTCTGCTTTTTAAATTACTTATTAAAGTATGGTTGATTTATAATATTGTGCTGATCTCTGTGGTATAGCAAAAGGACTCAGGTATACATATATATACATTCTTCTAAAATATTCTTCCATTATGATTTATTCCAAGAGATTGAATATATGTTTCCTGTGCTATACAGGAAGAACATTTATCCATTTATCCATGTAGTAGTTTACACCTGTTAGCCCCAAACTCCCAGTCCATCCCTCCCCCACTCCATTCACCTCGGCAATCACAAGTCTGCCCTCTATGTCTGTGAGTCTATTTCTGTTTCATAGGTAGGCTGATTTGTGCCATATGTTAGATTCCACATGTAAGTGGTATCAGACAGTATTTGTCTTTCTCTTTCTGACTTACTTCACTTAGTATGATAATCTAAGTTGCATCAATGTTGCTGCAAATGGCATTATTTTGTTCTTTTTTATGGCTGTGTAGTATTCCATATCTGTGTGTGTGTGTGTGTGTGTGTGTGTACACACACACATATATACATATACATCACATCTTCTTATCCATCCATCCTTATATACATACATCTTATCCATCATATGTCATCATCTGTTATGACCTTATACGTTGTTTCCATGTCTTGGCTAGTGTTAATAGTGTTGCTATAACAGAGGGGTGCATGTCTCTTTTTGTGTTTGAGTTTTGTCTGGATATATGCCCAGGAGTGGGATTGTTGGATCATATGGTAGTTTTATTTTTAGTTTTCAAAGGAACCTCCATGCTGTTCTCCATAGTGGCTGCACCAACTTACATTCCCACCAACAGTGTAGAAGGGTTCCTTTCTCAGGAACTCAAGAGTTTATATATATGTGTTGGGTGGGTAGGGAGGGAGTGGGGAAGCATGCATCTGTGTGTGTGTGTGTGTGTATGCACTTGCACACGTTTGCAGGAATAAGGAAGCAGAGAAAGCAGCAGAGACTCAGAACATGGAAAATCTCTATCAGGAGACCTGACAGTAAAGAAGAATGTCCACCTCGGGCAGGAGTCAAGAAATTAATGAGTTAAAAGAGAGTGTGGGGAGGGCAGTTAGAGAGATTATGATCAGAAAGAGCCAACATGGGTGTCTTAGAACAGGTCATGCCAAGATTACTTCCCTACAGTTTTGAAGTTCTACATAGTATCATATTTGGATTTCAGGAAAGTTGTTATGAATTTAATTTTTAAATAGGTAACGTATCAAAGGGCTTCTCTGGTGGCTCAGTGGCAAAGAACCTAACCGCCAATGCAGGAGACACAGGAGGTGCGGGTTCGATCCCTGTATCAGGAAGATCCCTGGAGGAGGAAATGGCAACCCACTCCAGTATTCTTGTCTGGAGAATCCCCATGGACAGAGGAGCCTGGCGGGCTACAGTCCACGGGGTCACAAAGAGTCAGACATAACTGAGCGACTAAACAACAACATATCAGAATCCCAGTGCACCCCTGGGAGGCAGAGTCCTCCTTTGTGTTTCCTTGCCTGCCTTTCTGCTCCTCAACCACAACCACTATTATTCATTTCTCGATTGAGCTTACAGGATGTCTTCTGAGCACAGAAGCAAGTACAAGGGTGTGTGTGCATTTATTCATGTTTTCTCCGTTTCCTGCACAACAGGAAGTGCACGGCACACCTTGTTCAGTCCCTCTGCTGAGGCTTTGAAAGGGCCGGTCTGTCTTCGTGGTCCAGCTGGAGACCCCGTGCTGCAGCAGGGACATGGCGCAGAACCAGAATCTGTTGACTCTCTGGCCCAGGTCCCTCCCACCGCATCACCCATCCCTGGATCTGCTGTCCACCCACGCCAGGAAGCACTTCTGAAGTCCTGGCAGGCTGCTCAGAAGCAGTTTGTCCTCTTAAGTTGTTTAAGGTCCCCCTTGGCAACCTTGCACTCACCACTCATTTATCCAGCAGAACATTTCCTCATCCATCATGCAAAGGTAAACCTTAAGACCTCTGCTCTTTAAATGACTAAAGGACCTAAGCATGTGAAAGCCCCAGCCCAGGACTTGGCAAATAGTAGCCACTTCAAAAAAATAAATATTAGTTAAATCTGAATGACCACTAAATTCCAGTGAAATGGAACCCAGATTAGAGAATGAATCTTAAAGAGGAAGGGACCTGGCTTCCTTCTGAGCCAGCCCAGGATGAAGTCTTTCCCAGGCCAGGGGTCCCTTCCTCCTCTCCTGCCAGAGAAACAGAAATCACACTCCGTATTCAGTATTCATTTGGGGAGCACATGACTCTCATGATGACCTGCTGGCAATGATCGGGCCCACTGATGGAGCTGACCGGAAGGAGTGAGTGGATCAAGTGTGGATCACGTGGCAGAGCAAGGGGTGGGGAAGGGGTGGGGACCCTCTCCCAGGGCCACCATCACTACCCTTTCCCATTCTCCAGGGACACCCATGGTCACTGACGTGCTCTCACCAACCAGAGCATCTCTGGTTTGTGATCAGACTGCTCTGGGAAATCGTGTTTCTTCAACACCAGCTTTAGTCAGACGTAAAAGAGAGAGGCCGACCCCCCACTGGAGAAAAATAAATGACAGACATTCTAAAAGTGAAAGACTCTCTGGGAATGAATTGGAGGGAGGCCCCTGCCACTGACCATTCACCAGCGGAGATCTCTGTAAATCTGGTAGAGCTAATGGGCAAAAGAAAGAAAGGAAGACTGCCCTGGGCTGGTAACTTTCTGAATTAGTCTGCAAGGTACACATATGCCTTTTCCAGGCCCCCAGAGAATCTCAGTTCATGTCCCCAAAGAGTGACCTGCCACTGCGTATACACAAACACTACTCGTCCTTGGAAGACCAGCTCCTTCCAGTTTTCTTCCAGTTACAGCTCATCATTACCCTTCTTTCTCTATTGTGCTTCCACACCAGGCAAAGTCTCCACCACACTGCAGAATGCCTGATTAGACTCCCTGAGTGCAAGGCCACTTCTTAGTGGCTGGAATTCTTAGTCTTGTCTCAGCTTAAATCGGGCCCACTTCCTGGTTGACCGGCTTCTTTCGGGGAACAGATGCCAGCATCATCTCCACTAGGCCCTCAGATCCTCAAACCCTGAAGAGTCTCATGCTCCCAATGCAGGGGCCTGGGTTCAGTTCCTGGTCAGAAAATTAGATCCCACATGCTGCAACAAAGATCAAAGATCCTGTGTGTTACAACTAAGACCTGGCACAGCCAAATAAATAAATACATATAAATATAAAAAAATAAATAAAAGTTCCATGACCTTCACATTCTCCTCAGCCATGGCCATCTGTACAGCTCAGCTGTGCCCTCCTTGCTCAGAGTCATGGAGAACAGCACACACCCACTGCCAGCTGAACGGCCTTCCTAAGGTGTGGGGGCGGTCTGTCTTTTCCCACCCCCTCCCCACTTTCCCGGAGTCTGCACAGTGATTTCTCCCCAGACCTCCCCCAGACAGAGGGGTCCTAGATCTGGAGCTACATCACTTCTTCCAGGAGGCTCTCCTGGGTACCATTCCACTCCCCTTCCTCATCAGGGCCCCTCTTCCTGCCAGGGGCCAGATACACTGCTCCTCCTTGTCGCTGGGGGAAGGGGACCACAGGACAGCAGGCTTCTTAGCAAGAGCCACCAACTACCCCTTCGGAAGGGGAGGAAGCTCCCTGAGCATTCAGACACAATGGTAAGGAAGGTTCAGAAGGGTGTCGGCCACAAAAAGAAGCTCTCACAGATGAACGGGGAGAAATGGAAAGAATTCTCCATCTTGGCTTGGCCAAGCAACAAATGTGCTGGGCCATTGTCTAGAGTAGCCAGTGGAGGGACAAAAAGATAGTACTCTGTTTGGATTGAAGAGCATCACATCTAACAGTAAGAGGAAGCCTGGCTTCCCGTTCACAGTAGTTACTGGGTGAGAAAGTCAGGTCACAAAATACAGCCCATCTGATTTATCCAGCAGACCCACAAACACACACAGAGATTGGAAGGCCATCTGCCAGAAAGTTAACAGTGATCACATGAGGCATGATTCATTTTCGCTTTTAAAAAAACAGAAATTATCAGTAGTTTCGCATTTTTCGGCAGTTAAATAAGGACTGTTTCACAAAGAGGAAAAGTAGATAGTAAGTTATTTTTAAGTGCCCCTTGACCTAAGATTTGAAAAATAAAAATAAGAGGTTGGTCCCTATTCAAATGCATCACAAAGCCAACACCACACTGAAAATAAAGACACATCTGAGCTGCAAGCGCCGAAGAAGAGACAGGGCTTTTCAGGACGGAGGGATGCAAGGTGCAGGAACAGGAAGAGGCCCCAGGAGACAGGCAGGGAAAGGGGGTGGTGCTCGAAGGCCCCTGGCACCCACCAGAGAGGAGAACAGGGCATGAGGTGGAGGAGGGCAAATTCCCGTCCATGCAGAAGTCCATGCAGACCTACAGGAGACACATGGGCAATGCAACCAAAAGGCCTCAGAAAACAATAGGGCTAAGCCACTCAATACTCAGAATACTAGCAAAGGGAACGTTATTCTACCCCTGGAAGTCTGGAAATTCAAGCCTTTTTTAATTTACTGGTTAACTCTGTTATCTGCGTGGACCTGGCATCCTGCTCTGAGGAAGAAGACAGCTCACAGCATCCATCATCCATCCCTTTCCATCCCCCTTGGAAACAGGTGGTTTTGCAGACAGAAGGATGGACCTTTTGGTTCTGCTGAGCCCCTGGTCATGTGTGCCGGGTGCACCGGGGAACTTCTCTATGCTCCCCCCTCCTCTGAAGTGCAGAGATCACGGAGGTCCCACCCTACTGCCTCCCTTGGCACAACATCGCGTCACCCACATGATCCTTCCCGGGGTCCTCTCCTACCACTGGGAGCAGTGGAAGGCTCAGGTATACCACCCAAAAGCAAAGGCCACCAGTGAGGATTCACGCCTTTCCAAAGACCCCTCGTTCCTAGGAAAGAGAGAAGGAATGCTCATCCACCTTCTCTCCCACGGGAAGTAATCAGGTCCTCATCCCTGGAGCTCCCCTTTCCAAGGTGGTAGCAGTACACCTGGACGGTCTCTCCTTCTCCTGCGGCTCACACCCTCTTGGACTGTGGTGGGAGGGTGTGGGCAGTGAAGAGCAGACAGACATTTCAGAAAGAATGAAAGGTTGTGAAAAGAAGTCAGCAGGGCTTGTATAAGATGAGCAGGAGAGCCAATCAGAGAGAGGAAGGGGAGAAAACCCACCCCAGGTAAGAGCAAGAAGACAGAGACACTGCCTTCTTCCCCAGAGCCAGCACACCCCAGGAGCCCTGATGGAACCTGGCTCCTTGCCAAGAAGCCCCACTTTCCAGTCTCAGTTCAGAGACAGTAGTAGAAGTTGTTGTTGTTGAGTCACTCAGTCATGTTCAACTCTTTGCGATCCCATGGGCTGTAGCCTGCCAAGCTCCTCTGTCCATGGAATCTTCCAGGCAACAATAATGGAGTGCATTGCCATTTCCTTCTCCAGGGAATCTTTCCAACCCAGGGACCAAACCCAGGTCTCCTGCAATAGCAGACAGATTCTTTACCGTCTGACCCACCAGGGAAGCCCTCAGAGGTAGTGGTCCCTGGATTATAGAAGCTGGAGCATTTGCCATGTGTTTCCAGCGGGGTGGCCTTGAGGATGCTCTGATGCTAAAGTAGAGAGACTCTCAGGCTGGAACCCTGGCTGCACTGTTTGGTCCCTACCCCGCCTCTCCACCAGATGTGACAGAATCATTGATGTGACAAGCTCTTAAGTGCTGGCCAATCAGAGCCCTGAACTGGTGCCTGCAAGTTGGCTCCAATCCTGCCTATTCTTGAGCCAAGATCCTCAGGGCACCAGCTGTGTGGGGAGGGTATCTCTGGCCTGTGAGTTCGGAAGCCAAATCATCAGTCCCCTCTCTGCCAAAGGAAAGGCCAACACGCCTGGGACTGCAGTCTCTGAGGAAGGAGACAAAGCCAGGTAAACACTGGAGGTGGGGAATTAACGGAACACATCACTGGGGTGCACTGAACACCATCATCTATGTCAGTATCTTCTGTACTACACGAAATTAGATGGGTTTTTAACTGGTTGAGTAAAAACACCCAAGGAGTATTGATCAATAAACTAGAGAAGGAAGGTTCTTGATAGCATGCTCTGGTCCTTTATCTTTTCCTGGTCAATATATTTTTTTTTAGTGATTTGGATAAAGACAGAGGCAGCAAGCTTAAAATGTGCAAATAATACTGAACTGAAAAGAGCAGATAACACAGTAGTTGGCCAGAGTAGTGTCCATGAAGGTCTCAGTCACCTGGCACGAGTGGTTGAAATTAAGCTCTGGGTTTGACTCCAACAAGTGTAAGGAGCTATGTGTAGGTTCTGAAAAGCTTGTGGGTGAGGACAGCTCATGCCAAGGACTGCTCACATCAACAAGAGTTGGCAGGGTCACTGGGGGGGGGTTGGTGATCTGCTGAATCTGAGCTAGTTCGAGCCAACAGTGTAACGTGAGCTCTCGGACTTAGATTATGTTGACAGATGCGTAATATTTGAAACACTTCAGAGTCCAACTGTACTCACTTTGGGAGTCTTTCTCAGGCACGCTCTTCTCAAAAGGGACACAGACAAATAGAAGAGGGTGACCAGAATAGGAAAATCTCTGTAAACACTGTCATTCCTTAATGAATAACGTAAATGGAAATGCTCTGCTCTGGAATGGAAAACACTCGATGAGGCAGGCCAGCTGCCTTCCCACTTCCGATGGAAAATCCTGTGAGGATGGCTCTGCCTCTGCATGGACTCAGACAGCAATGCCAGGACCCACTGGTGGAAATCGTGGGATTCCTGATCAAAAGGGAGGAGTAGCTATATTATAAAGTAGTAAATTCTTCGTCCCTCAATGCAGGAGATGCAAGAGATCCCTGGGTTGGGAAAATCCCCTGGAGAGGAAAATGGCAACCCACCCCAGTATTCTTGCCTGGAGAATCCCATGGACAGAGGAACCTGGTGGGCTACAGTCCACGGCGTCACACAGACTGAGGGGCTGAGCATGCGCCCACAAGCATTCAAGCAGAGGCTACAGAAGCACCTGTCAGAGATGTGGTAGAAACACTGCTGGAATCCCTAAGCGGTCCCTTCAATCCAGGCTCTGTCAGACTGGGACCCTGCAGTGATGATAGGGAGGACCCCAGGGAGCGGTAAGCAGATGAGGGATACTGGTCACTGGTCACCAACCGAAACTCTCCTCTGTGGACTGATGGGAGGGACTCACAGGTGGTCTCGGGGTAAAGGAGTGGAACAGATTTATCTCCTATAAGGACCCGACTCTGGATGCCAGACGTGCTCTGCAGGGAAAGTGGAAAAGCTTTTTAACCCAGGTTCAAACAGAGACACACTCAGAATGAAGGAGGCATGCATGACTTGTCCAAGACCCTGATGTCACTGGCAGCAGCCACAGAATCTGTGCAAAGGGCTTAACCCCAGGGCATAGCCTGTGTTCCACATGGAAAGGTGCTTCCCAAGCAGGGAAGAGACCTCAGATAAACCCAGCATGACAGGCAGCACCCCCATCAATAGACCTGAGAGGCCAGGTAACTTCTAGGAAGCCACTCTCCCCATCTGCCCTCTTCTGTCAAGGAGGGTGGAGGTGGGGGGCTGGCCCCTTCTACTTCTCACATCTGCTATGCATTTTATGGATTTGGTGACTTTCACTCCAGTGACACCAAGGTCACGGCACAGAAGCTTCAGGGCAGAGTGCCGAGGTGCCATCAATTTCCTGCAATGATGAGGCCAGAGCAGGGTGTCTCTGGAGAAAAGTCTCTTAAGGACAGCTTTTGGGGTTGGAACCAGGCACAGAAGAGAATCAGTAGCTGAGAAGTCCTGACCTCATCCTCTTTCCCACTTACAGCCCTGGGAATGATGCCGAAAGGGCAAGTCTCACTGCAGGTTAATAAACAGTTCCCGCTGCCCTTGGGGTCACTTCCACCCCAGAGGAAATTCACTCTCCCCCTCTAACCTTTCCCTTCCTTATTCAGCCTCAGATCCTCTTCTTACTCCCTGATGCCCATTACTACTCAGAGGTCCCTGTGGCTATTTTCTTGAGGCTACTTATTCAGCTCTTACATCTCTTCCTTGACAGCCCTTCTTTCTCATTTCTCTGTGCAACTTACAAACCTACACTGACTTTGTCAGACCCCCAGGAAAGCAGAGGGTCAGTCCTGGGAAGTTTCTTTCATCAATCCAGAGGGTAAGAATAAACTGTGTTGCACTCCTATATCTGAAATGGATGATCAACAAGGATCTACTGTATAGCACAGGGAACTCTGCTCAATGCTATGCGGCAGCCTGGATGGGAGGGGAGTTTGGGGGAGAACGGATGCATGTCCACGTATGGCTGAATCCCTCTGCTGTTCACTTGGAGCTATCACAACATTGTTAATGAGTTACACTCCAATATAAAACAAAAAAAACTTTGTAAAAAGAATAAACTGCTGGAAAACATACGGGTAGGAGGCATAATCAGAGAAAATTTTTAGAAGAGGCCAATTGCTTTATTTAGTAAATTAACTTTTTAAAGGATATCCGTTCCTTCTCTTAAAGGAGTTTTCTTTTTTTTCCAAGGAAGAAGAGTAGAAACGGATATAGAGAAATAAGTTTAGATCGTGTGTGTGCGTGCTTAGTTGTATCCGACTCTATTGGGATCCCATGGACTGTAGCCTGCCAGTCTCCTCTATCCACGGAATTTTCCAGGCAAGAATACTGGAATGGGTTGCCACTTTCTTCTCCAAGGGATCTTCCCAACCGAGGGACAGAACCCACATTTCTTTAGATCAATGGCCTTTGACTTCTTTCTCCTAAGACCTGTGTCTCTTTCTAGGCTTCCCATCACACGGTTCGGAATTCTTAAAATTTTTCTGACTTCTAAACCAAACAGTGGGCTGTGAAATTCTGATCTCTTGAGATTTTAAGTGATAAATGAATATGCATATCAATTTTGTGGTTGTTGTTCAGTTGCTAAGTCGTGTCTAACTCTGTCACCCCCATGGACTGCAGTACGTCATGCGTATCAATACTAGAGCAATATTAATGCTGTTGATTGAATTACGAGCTGTGTTTTCACTCTCTATCTGAAGACAGGCAATGCGGAGGAATGTTGGAAGGTCGGTGAAGAGGATGAGGTCCTGGTGGGTTTGGGGTGAAGAGAACCGAGCTTCCAGTAGCCACAGACACACGCAGTTAAGAGGGTAAGCACCCTTGCAGGGTCTGCTGTTGGTTCCAAAGTCCTGGGACCCTGCTGTCCCCAGCTCAGGTCACATCCTGCAAGCCAGGAAAGATGGTTAGGCGCCAGAGGGCCCTGCAGTTCTAAAGGTGGCAACGTCGTGCAGCAGGCAATGCAGAAGGAGTGGTGGTCTCGTCCCCTGTGTGTTGAGGGTTCACTGAATTCCGTGGTGTATCTGCTGTAGGAGTGCTGGGAGATGACATGATGAACCACGGTCCTCCACCTTTGAGAACCAGACTGTCTGCCTGCTGTCCTCTGTGAGCACCCAAGAAAGAGACTCATCAGAGTGGAATGAGTGAAGTTTGGTCTTATGTGGAGGCAGAATGAAGGACAAGAAAACACCTGGTTTTTCTTTTCCACACAGAGATGTCTAAACACAAAGCAGAGGGCAGGGGAATGGGACCCTCGGGGCTCTGTGAGCATGGGGTGCGGGTCCCCTTGCGGCATCTCCTCCCTGTCGCGTTCTTAGACCTGTCTATCCTGTGGATTCTAAAGCACATCCCACTCCCGGACTGTGGGAGATGCTCTCTCTGCTCTCTGCCCTAGTTTCACCCTATAAGCCTTCTCATGTGTTTCTCTCCACTGAGCCCCACAATTAAAGAAGGAAAATACCACTCAGGCAAGATCCTAAATTATCTTCAATTCAGTTCAGTTCAGTCACTCAGTCGTGCCCAACTCTTTGTGATCCCATGGACTGCAGCACGCGGCTTCCCTGTCAATCATCAATTGTCCATCAAATTGGTGATGCCATCCAATCATTTCATCCTCTGTCAGCCCCTTCTCTTCCTGCCTTCAATCTCTTCTAGGATCAGGGTCTTTTCAAATGAGTCAGTTCTTCGCATCAGGTGGCTAAGTATTGGAGTTTCAGCTTCAGCATCAGTCCTTCCAATGAATATTCAGGACTGATCTCCTTTAGGATGGACTGGCTGGATCTCCTTACAGTCCAAGGGAGTCTCAAGAGTCTTCAACACTACAGTTTGAAAGCATCAATTCTTCGGCACTCCGCTTTCTTTATAGTCCAACTCTCACATCCATACATGACTACAAGAAAAATCATAGCTTTGACTAGACAGACTTTTGTTGGCAAAGTAATGTCTCTGCTTTTTAATATGCTGTCTAGATTGGTCATAGCTTTTCTTCCAAGGAGCAAGAGTCTTTTAATTTAATGGCTGCAGTCACCATCTGCAGTGATTTTGGAGCCCCCTGAAAATAAAGTCTGTCACTATTTCTATTTTTTCCCCATATATTTGCCATGAAGTGATGGGACCGGATGCCATTACCTTAGTTTTTTAAATGTTGAGTTTTAAGCCAACTCTTTCACTCTCCTCCTGCACTTTCATCAAGGGGCTCTTTAGTTCTTCTTCGCTTTCTGCCACAAGGGTGGTGTCATCTGCCTATCTGAGGTTTTTGATGTTTCTCCTGGCAATCTTGATTCCAATCTTGATTCTAAATTATATTATTTGGGGAGGGGGCAGTAAAGAAACAAAGGAAAGATTCTGAGCAGAGGAACTGTCAGAGACCTACAGGAGATCCCGAAAGACCAAGGGGAGGCCCATACACTCTCTCCCCTCAAGGGGCTGGAAGCCAGTGGAGGAGACGAGGCCCAGACAAGTGAGGACTCTAAAACAAACCAATCACAACAGATGCAGACTGGCAAATCAGACTCCGGGGGTGGGGGAGCCACAGAGTCACCGCGGTGCTGGCCAGACAGAGCAGATTTCTCTGGACAACTTCAACAAGAACCATGTACTGATTTTCCATTCAGAAAACAGTCACAAAAACTGTACACCCCAGGGACTTCCTTGGTGGTCCAGTGGCTAAGACTCTGCACTCTCAGCTCAGGGGCCTCAGGTTCCGTCCCTGGGCAGGGAACTAGAGATTCCACATGCTGCAACTAAAGATTCGGTGTGCCACAGCAAAGATCAAAGACCCAAGTGCCGCAACTAAGACCTGGCTCAGCCAAATAAATTAACAGATATTTTTTATTTTTTATTTATTTATTTATTTTTTTAATTTTATTTTTTTTAATTTATTTTTTTATTTTTCAGTGACAGATATTTTTTAAAAATAGCATGCCCCAGAGTCAAACAGATGACCCAGGTAAGAGAATTTCAGCAAGAGGAGGGAGCAAGGAGAGCTCAATGCCGACAGGCAGGAGAAGGCAGGGAGGGCTTCGGGGAGGAGGCCACACCAGGGGTACCCATCCTCCAAGTGGGTATACCAACCCACCTGGCTGTTCCGAGGCTCAGCCTACCACTGTCTGACCTCCTTCCCTAGCTTCATCTCTTTTGAACTTGCTCCACTTGGGTCCTCCTTCTGCCCCCACGTGGCACAGTGTCCCAACATCTGTAATTCACCGTGGCAGGTGCAAGGAGGGAGAGAGGAGATTGTAAACCACCCTCCCCCTCCATCACCCTGTCACACTCAAGCCCAGCCTTTGCCCAGGGCCTCCATGCCAGGTGTCCCACCCATACCCCCGCCAGGTCTTGGCGCTCCTGGGCTCTTGGCACCAGAGGTGGCAGTAGGCAGCTCCACCAGAAATGGCAGATGCTCTCGGGTTTGGAGCATCAGGGTCACAGCCAGGAGTGGTGCCACCATCCCTCCGAGGGACAAGAACACCAACTCACAAATGTGCATCGAGCGACTGCCTGCCTTGGGCCAGACACACAGCACGATGAAGAATCGGGAGTTGACAACTCACCAGGAACATGACTGAGTCCCACGAACTGGTGCATGGAGCCTGGGTACCCGCAGAGAGCGGCCTAGTGGGCTGGAAGGGAGCCAGCCTCCCACCTGGGAACAGTGCCCCTCTACAGAGGACAGTGTCTTCCAACAGCCACCCTTCAGCCTGGCTCCAAAACCTCACTTCTAGGAAACCCACCTTCACTACTCACAGTCCCTTCTAAATCCCCCTGCCCCTCTGAGCACATGGGACACTGCATGTCACACCAACCAGCAGAGACTGTGGGCACCTCCTTCCCGTGGGATTAGAGGGGTCTCCATCCTAACTGCGCCTCACTTGAGAATAAGGCCCATGGAATTTGTTCATATTCACTTCCCTCCAGAGGCCCTGGAGCGGCTAACCAGGTTGGTCAAAGCACAGGCTTCGGTGTCCTGGGCCCTCGTGGGTAATTCTAGCTACACCCACTTACGAGCCTAGAAGACTCAGCACATCACCTGCTTGATGAGAAACTACCCCCACACACACACAGTGTAGCTGATGAATCCACTCCAGAGATGACGTGGGGGGATTAAATAAGATAATATAGGGGAAAGGTCTGTCGGGCACACAGTCGGTCCTCAAGCAGCCAGGGTTCTCTGGGTGGCAACCCTGCACAGAGTGGACGCTCAGGGTGACCCAGAGACCGTCTGTGCCCGCCTGGGTGTGGTCCTGAGCGATAAGCCCTCTCCCCTCGGGAGTCAGGCACGAGGCTCTGCCTCTGAACCTGGCCCCTTAGAGAGGACTGGGAAAGGGCCGTAGGAATGCTGGGGGCTTACAGGGCACCAAGGAGACCCTGGATGGCCCCAGGAGTCTCTGCAAATGTGGAAAAAGATGGGAGGAGTCAGATCTGGGAACAGCCATCCCTTTCCCCCCCCCCGATCAGGCTCTTTCTGTCACCACCGCTCCCTCCCTTGTCATCCTGCTTCCACCAGCCAGGTCGGAGGAGACAGGCCTTAGGGGAGAGTCAAGGGCCACCCAGGATGGCTGCTCGTCCTTCTCAGGCCAGCCTGGCCTTAGAAACAGCTGCTCTGCCCATGGGGGAGGGAGTGTTCCCCGAGCCTTCAGCTGGAGCAGCACCCCCTCAAGTGGCAGGAGAGATCATGGACCACACCACCGAGACTGGCTTCTCCCAGCCAGAAAAGGCACAGTTTGGGGACTGGCTAGAGAGACAGGCTGCCTCCCCCCGCCACAAAGTGAGCTGACCTCTACAGAGCGAGCAGTGGGCAGACGCCTGCAGGGTCAGGCTCGGGGGCAGCTCGCTTCCCACTCCCCCCACCTCCCACCCCCAGAAAAGGGACAGCACATGTGTGCTTTCACGGGCCCTCAGCCAATTCCTCTGACCCTACAGAGCTACTACCCACACTGTCTGCATAAAAAAGCACCTTTACTAAAACACTCATCTCCTTATACATCTAGCTAGGTACCATGGATAAGAAATTCCAAAGCTGTCTTACTGATGTCAATCTAGAAAATTTTCATCTTCCTTATTTCCTTTCCAAACATGTATTAAGCACTTACTGTGTGCTGGATTAATGGAGAGATGAAGACAGATTAGACATACTTGCCCCCCCACTCCACCCTGCCCAAGGAGCATATGGTCTGGAAAGGGAAATAGATTTCCACCATTAGCAATGGCATAAGTACAGTCGGCTGTTACTGGTAATGAAACAGCAGTGTATTTAAGTCCCCTGCAAACACAAAGGAGGACCAGTTTATTCGGCTGAATGTCCAGGGGCATTTAAGGGAAGGCTGGGGGCTTTTATGACAGAGGGCCACCCATCCCTCCCAGGGGCCCTCTGGGATGCTAAAGTCAGGCAGCAAGTAGCCCAATCAAGGACACCAACTGCTCTGACGCCCAGGAGACTGGGTCACTGTCACTGGTGGGGACTCGATCTTCCTGGGGTTTTATAACCCCTATTCAAGAAATGTCCTTGAGTTCCCTCCTGTGCAGACCACAGAAACCCAAAGATCCCACCCTGTTACCTCCACCTCCTGGGCATCAACCACATCTCACCTAGTGTTTCTGGAAATCTGGATGTTTTGCAAAGGTATCCTTGGCAGCAAGGATGAAGGATCCAGTTCAAGAAAAGGAGGCTCAAAGAGTGTGTGGGTGAGCATGCACTCACCCTGGGATGGACAGAGGGAACAGGTGATGGAGTCACCACTGCAGGGAGGAGAAAGTGAAGGAAGAGAGAGAAGCCCCTGAGAAAGAGCTTAAAAACACTGTAAACAAGTGAGTTCAGCGCTTGGCATGCCTTAGACTAAGAAAGTTGGGAAACACTGTTGTCACCACCTGAGTTAAGCTGGGTTATAATATCTCCACCTGTCAGAATTCTGTACCATTCACGTTACAAGCTAATTACATGCCTTTTGCACCAGACCTTCAGCTCAGAGCATCTGTCCTGCCGAATCTGTGCCTGGCAGAGAAGAGAGTCTATATAAGGAAGGACCTTCAGTAATCTCACCCCATCGAACGTAGAACAAAAGGGAATAAGAGTCTGTGCAGCTCCGTGCAGGGAAGACGGCCTCCAAGCGAGGACATGTTTCCACTGAAGCACGTGCAGTGTCCCTGCTGAAGACACTCCCTGGATGGAGCTGGTGGCCAGCAGTCAGGGCTGGGCCGGCAGGGACCCGCACGGAGGCTGGGGACACCCGCTTCCCCTCGCAGGTTACGGATGCCGTGGCTCGTCGCCGAGCGTGAACAGCATCAAGGTGTCCCCTACAAGGGGCTGTGTTCTCCAAGAACTCGGAGTTCTGCCCGGACACTCGACATCTGTGAGTTTCCGCAGTGTCTTTCTCCTAGGAATTCCACACACTACAGACATGACCTCATTCATCCTCTCATCCCCTCCGAGGCAGGGAGGGGACAGGCAGGATGACCTCTGCAAAACACATGGGGGACCAGGCACAGAGAAGGAGAGAAACTTTCCTGAGGCTACACAGCCAACGCAGGCCTGCGGAGGAGGATCCCAGGGTGGAGGAGAGGGGTCTGGCCCCATGCCCCACATTGGTTCCCGCTCCTGCCTTGGCTTTAAATTTCCACTGAGAGTTACAAGCTTTAAGAAAATTCATGCAGAGGCTTGCCTGGTGGCTCAGTGATAAAGAATCTGCCTGCCACTGCAGGAGACACGGGTTTGATCCCTGAGTCGGGAAGATCCCTCATGCCACAGAGCAACTAAGCCTGGGTGCCATAACTACTGAGCCTGTACTCTAGAGCTCGGGAGCTGCAACCACTGAACCCAGGGGCCCTAGAGACCGTGCTCCTCAACAAGAGTGGCCACTGCAATGAGAAGCCCAAGCACTGCAACTAGAGAGTAGCCCCTACTCTCTGCAACTAGAGAAAAGACCATGCAGCAATGAAGACCCAGCACAGCCAAAAACAATAAATAAAAAAAAGAAAGTGCACGTACTATGAGGGCTGTTGTAATATTATGACCATGGATGTCCAGGAAACTCCGACAAGACCACTACAAATAGCAGGCATCATCACTCCAGGCTCACTGCTTCCATGTTCCTACTTCAATGATTAGGACCTTGGAGGGGAATGGGAAATGAAGAATAAAACAGAGGAACAACTGTGGTGGGGAAGATGCCAAAACTCGACCCATATGCTGTGGGCTGAGTTGTCAGTCCCCTCGGGGGGTGAGGAAGGCTGTGGAATTTGCAATGCTTGGAAATCAGCGAAGGAAAGGCAGACTGGTCTGAAATGGAGACCAAGAGGCAAAGGCCAGCTGAGTGCTCCAAGGGACCAGCAAGAACCTTCCTTCAGGACAAGACTGGCTACTTTCTCTGCTTAATTGGGGGCTCACTTAACAAGTCCAAAGTCCCGGCTGCCACCACCACCAAGGATTTACTTCCAGGCAATCCTTAAAGCCCCATCTCCAAACAACAGCTTGACTCCCCTCCTCCTGGTTGAAGGAGGCATGAAGTCTTAACTGTTCTAATCCCATTGGCACCTACTCAAGTCCTTGGGAAACTGAACATAACGGGCTGAGACCCGAGAGGTGAAAACCTCAGCTGCTTCCTCTAAACCTGGGGACAGTGGGACCCCACTTACTCAGATTTTCCTGCTGCTCTGCAGAACGGGTTAGAGCATCACAGGGCCTGGGGGGTACCGAGTTCCTCCATGGCTAGGATTCGGCTCAGCCTTTCTGGTTCCACTTCTCGTCACAAAGCTGGGAGCTCCCCTCCTTCATCATGCTTTTCAAGTGCCCGGGAGATCCTGACCAACATGTTTTGGATGATCAGCCACCAGCCTCCTAAGCTCTCTCTGGGGATCCAACACAAAACATGTAAGTCTCAAGGGGCTGAGGCTCCTAACCGTGATGTGAAGTGAAGATGCGGGGGGAGGGTGGAAGGAGGCAGTGAAAGTCTCACATGTGCCGATGGGGAAAGTCAGGATGATCTCTTGAATGACCAGTTCCGGAAGATTTGGGGAGGGAAGCTGCTAGTGGTAAAGAATGGCCTGCCAATGCAGGAGGTGTAAGAATCATGGGTTTGATCCCTGGGTTGGGGAGATCCCCTGGAGAAAGGAATGGTGACCCACTCCAGTATTCTTGCCTAGAGAATCCCATGAACAGGAGACTGGCGGGCTATGGTCCATGGGGTCACAAAGAGTCAGACATGACTGAAGCGACTGAGCATGCACGCAAATGACAAGGTTATTCATTTATTTTTGGCCATGCTGTGCAGCATGTGGAATCTTAGTTCCCCAACCGGTAATTGAACCCATGCCCCCTTTATTGGAAGCATGAAGTCTTAACCACTGGACCATGAGGGATGCCTGCAAATGGCCAGGTTAATAAAGGGCAAATGGGCTGTCAGGAAATCAAGGCAAGAATCTCAAGCAGAGTGGTGAGCAAGAAAAGGGGTCCTGTTGGCTTCCAGGACAAGGTGGCTGGCGGTGCTCTGTATCTGAGGGGGAATGAGGAGGAGAAGAAAATCGTTGGCTTGGTTTTGGAGAGAGGATGGAAAATATTGAGGCATTAGCAATTATAAATGTGAAAGAGAAAGAGTCAATACTGAGTAAAAGGACAGGGAGGTGAGAATTGACTTCATTTCGGCACCTTCTGGGTGGGGCCTGGAATCTGCTCTAAATGACCACCTGGCCTTCCAGCTCCTCACTAGGTGTGTGGCCTCCAGGGCCAGGCTCCCCGGCTCATCCAGAGTGACTGAGGTCCTATTCCTGAGTTCACCAGCTCTGGCTCACTCCTACTCCTGGCCCCTACCTGTCCTCCAAGCCCCCCTGCTCACCCCACCCCCCCACCTCTGAGACCTGCTCCCCTCCAACACCAGTGTAATTGACATGCAGCAGGTGAAGTCCAGCCTGCGAATCCAGTGTCTGGCACATAGGAAATGCTTAAGAAATCGTTGCTGAATGTAAGCCCATTCTGCATTCTTCCTTTCTCCTTCAAGTCCTCCACTGGGAAGTGATTTTTCCCAAGCAGCTAAAAGCTGCTTGTGTGAGATGCTGACATAAGACAGACTCCCCACGTGGGCAGTGTGTGAGCTTAGCCATGACAGGTTCACATCTCAGACTTACAGAAGCCAGCTCTCTGTGGGCCCTGTAGAATGGGACACAGCGGGGCAAAGTCAAGCTGAAAATCACTCAAGTAGATTTTCGCTCTGTGAATCACTGGACTGGCTAGACTTAAGGATGAAGTTAAGGGTGCCTCTTTATCACAGCCACCCCCAAGAGAACTAACCAGTGGGGGTGATGGCGACACAGAGGGGAAGGTGACAGGGCCCTCAAAATTCTCTGGATGTAGACTGCCTGATCCAGGATCAGAAGCAATGGCTTTGGAACCTCCCATCTCTGAGCCTCACTATATTCCCACTAAGGAGTCCCCTGAAACAACAAACTCCTTTCTTTTTTATTTTTGGATCATTCGAACAGTTTGTAATTCAGCATCTTACACAAAGTTATTGATCAGAATTCTGAGGCCAATAACAATGATCAAAAAAGGAAAACAGAAACTATTCATTTTATCTTAGGTAGCTGAATTAATGGAAACGTTTCCTCTTACAATGTAAAATAAGAAGCAACTCCCCACAATCTGAGTAATTTCTCTCCCCATCAGAATTTAGACACAAATTACAATGCTATTAGATATTAATAGCATTAATATCTAATATCTAATTAACCTAATACCAAACTTCTCAATGAGAGTTCTAAAGTGTTTACGTTCCATAACCCTAGATTCATTTTGAAACTTAACTATTTCCTACTTTAGCGACAAAGAATTTTTTTATTGCAAGCTGTTTAGTGATTATAGCTCAGCCATGTGTGGAACACACATGTACTGGGAAGACTATGTGTGTTTAGTCGCTTAGTCGTGTCCAACTCTTTGCAACCCCATGGACCCTCCAGTCTCCTCTATCCATGGGCTTTCCCAGGCAAGAATACTGGAGTGGGTTGCCACACCCTCCTCCAGGGGATCTTCCCAACCCAGGGATCGAACCTGCAACTCCTACATTGCAGGTGGATTCTTTACCACTGAGCCACTGGGAAAGCCCTAGGAAGACCATGTAACTCACTTGTTACTCACACACACTTGTCTATAAGTACATACACATACATATACATATCAATGCAACTTGCTGAGACAACAAACTCTTAAAAAAGAAGCCCAATAAAAATGAGTGCTTGAAACTAGGAAAACCACAGTTACTACTGACTCTGGATCTCAGGAGGAGAATGAGGCAGCCAAAGCTCTTGGCCCGCTTCATATTAATGTAACTTGGCCAGCTCTGTGGATTCCTGAAAGTCTGCATTCTCCGGGGGGTGAACCCCCCCCCCCACCCCTTGCTCTGTGCCTGGACTCATCCAGCTCCAACTGGGGCATCAGCCAAGTCACTCGGGGATGAGCATTCCAAAGCATGGCTGCCAAGGTCACCTCCTGTCCCAGGGAGACTCAGAGCATCCCAAGGACCACCTGGTCTCATGGCCCTGGTTGAAAGGACACACGGGAAGGGAAGTGGCTGTACCATCCCATGGCTCCTACCTTGGCAAGGAGGGTCCCTCACCCTAGACCTCAACTGGCTTAGAGGTTCAGGCAGAATCGCCGATTTTATTGTACTTGGAACAAGTCACCTCATCCTGGGTATAAAAAGAAAGCTGGAAACCTAATGAAAATCAGAAACTCGACCCAAAATTAATTTTGGCAGTCGAGACCGCCAATCAGTCGGCTGGCATTTATTGAACACCTGTGATGCTGTGTGCTGCTCCAGACATGGGGCACATGGCTGGACCAGGTCTGACAGACACCCCGTCTTCAGGGAGCTGACATATGGAGGTGACAGGCCATCAGAAATGAAGTAAGAAATAAACAAGCCATTTCTGGTCCTAATGGTTGCTGTGGGGAAAGTCACACAGGCTAAGGCAGAGCTGGGAAAGATCTCTGGGAGAGCGAAGAGCTGAGAGGAGGATGGGGAGGGCGAGCAGCCAAAGGGGACACTGAAGAAGAACCTTCCAGAAAAAGGAACAGGAAGTCAAAGTCCTGGGATGGATATGAACGACTGTAATTGAGGGATGGAAGCAAAGAGTGAACACAGCTCAAGAGTGATGAATGAGGTGAGATGGCAAGGGGGAGAGGGAGCCGCAGGCCAGGTCTTGTGGGTCTTACAGGCCTTGATGGGGAAGCCTCTGGCGGCTCTTACATGGGCAATGGACACAATCCGACCCCTCCTTTACAGACAAGATGACAAGGAACTGAGACCCCAGACAAAGCAGGCAGGTGGTTCCTGCAGGTGGTTCAGAAAAGAAGCGACAAGGGGTTGGATCATGTTTGCAGTGATGGGGAAGGTGAAGGTGTTCACACAAGTCATGGAGAGGCTAGAAGAAGATCAGAATTCAGTGTCCATGCAGTCTCCTGGGAAGGGATGAGCTGTCAGACCCATGAACAGGGGTGAACCAGGCTTCCCAAGGCAACATAGGGACCGTCAACTCCCCAGAGACCTCATACAGAGCTCACAGAAGGACAAGTCTCAGAAATCAGCCTGAATCAGCATATGCCATGAACTAGTGAGCAAATCCCTCTCCCCTTCCAGGCTGTTTCCCCATCTGTAAAATGAAAGAAATGGCCTGACAGTGGCTGTAAAACCTGGCTACCTTGAGAGTCCCTTGGACAGCAAGGAGATCAAACCAGTCTACCCTAAAGGAAATCAGCCATGAATATTCATTGGAAGGACTGATGCTGAAGTTGAAGCTCCAATACTTTGGCCACCTCACGTGAAAAGCCGATTTGGTGGAAAAGACCCTGATGCGGGGAAAGATCAAAGGCAAAAGGAAAACAGGGCCACAGAGGCTGAGATGGTTGTACAGCATCACCAACTCAATGGACATGAATTTGCGCCAACTGCAGGAGACAATGAAGGACAGGGAAGCCTGGCATGCTGCTGTCCATGGCGTCACAAAGAGTAGGACACGACTTAGTGACTGAACAATAACAACCTATGGGAATCAGCCTGGAAAGACATGAGGGGTGTGGCTTTTACATTTCACCCATGGAAGGATTTGGATATGTCTGTGGTGGGGTCAGGGGACCAGTATATTGAAGATGAGTCTAGCATCAAGTCTATATGGGAGGCAGTGCCTTGGCTCCTAGAGCAGAGACTGCAGAATTCAATCTTGACTATGTCACTGACCATGAGACCTCAGGACTGAACTCTCTCTGTCACCCAGTTTCCTTGCCAGAGGAATGAGGAGAATACTGAACTCCATAAGGCCTGGTAGGAAGATTAAGTGTGTTGGTATTTGCATAGAACTGGGAATAGCTGGTTGCTACACACTTGAGAGCTACCTAAGTGTCTGCAGAACATTGCCCAGGAGCCAGGCTGCTGCCATGGACACTCTCTAAAAGGTTCCTCTGGTTTTTATACACCTGATTTTCTGCCCATCGCTCCCTAGAAGAGAAAGGCACTAGCCCTCAGCCCTCATTCCACTCGTGTCTTAGAGCAGAAAGAGCACGCCAAGCCCAGCTCTTGACTCACTATTGAGTCAGACTCAATGGAAATTAGGCTCTTGTAATGACAGCTCTGATCAGCACTTCAGATCGGGCCAGTTATTGACCCTAACATGGAACCACCAAATTGCCAAGTTGAAAAGATCCTCAAGATCATCAGTCAGCATGCTTTCCAAGCACACATAGAACTTACAAAAAAAACACACACACAAACTCTGAGGCTGTGTAAGAACCTAGAGGGGTGGAATGGGGTGAGGCAGAGGTTGAAGAGAGAGGGGATATATGTATACCCCTGGCTAATTCAGGTCCATATAGTCAAAGCTATGGTTTTTCCAGTAGTCATGTATGGATGTGAGAACTGGACAATAAATAAATGTATGGATGTAAGAACTGAGTGCTGAAGAATGGATGCTTTTGAACTGTGGTGTTGGAGAAGACTCTGGAGAGTCCTTGGACTGCAAGGAGATCCAACAAGTCAATCCTAAAGGAATCAGTCCTGAATATTCATTGGAAGGACTGATGCTGAAGCTGAAGCTCCAATACTTTGGCCACCTGATGTGAAGAACTGACTCCTTGGAAAAGACCCTGATGCTGGGAAAGACTGAAGGCAGGAGGAGAAAGGGACAACAGAGGATGAGATGGTTGGATGGCATCACCGACTCTATGGACATGAGCTTGAGCAAGCTGTGGGAGTTGGTGATGGACAGGGAAGCCTGGCATGCTGCAATCCATGGGGTTGCAAAGAGCCAAACACGGCTGAGTGACTGAACTGAACTGATGGCTAATTCATATTGATGTATGGCAGAAACCAAAGCAATGTTGTAAAGCAATTATCCTTCATTTCAAAATGAATAAATTTTAAAAGGAAAAAAAAACCACATTCCAGGTCACAAAGCAAATCTCAAAAGTACCCCATAAAATCATATCATCTATGTCACATTCTCTAAACAAAATGCAAGGAAATGAGAAATAGACAAGACACAACCTCCCCACCCTTACATCAATGGAAATGTAAAACGCACTCCTAACGTATAATAACTCCTATGAGTTATTACTCATAGAATAATGGATTCAAATTAGAGTTTTTAAAATATGAGGGCAGGACTTTGGGGTGGTTTTATCCCCACTGAAGAATCCACAGCACCTAGGACAGTGCCTGGCATTCTGGCACAAAATACTTGTTGAATGAAGGAAAGTATAAATAAGCGGAATGTTAAATGATATGAAGTATACACACTCTTGTTAGAAAAGAAGTAAAACTGTGAATTAGTGAGCTAAGTATCCAACAACAAAGAACAGCAGAGTAAACCCAAAGAAAGAAGTAAGTAATAAGTAATAAACAGGAAAAAAACATACAATAGAAAACAAACAGCAGAACCTCATTTCATTTAAAACAGAAAGGGTAAATAAAACCAAAATCCTTTTTTAAGGATAATAAAATAAACAACTAACACACTGATCAGAAGTTTTAAAAGAGAGATAACAAAAACAATATTTGAAATCACAAAGGCAATATAATTGCAGATGCCACAAAGGTTAGTAATTTCAAAAGACAATCCTATGAAGAATCTCATGCCAATAAATTTGAAAACACATACAAAATGGACAATTTCCTAGGAAAATATAATTTAACAACATGGACTCAAGAAGAAAACAAAACCTGTATACAACAAAACCAGTAAAAAAAAAAAATCCAAAATAAAAAATCTACCCACAAAAACCCAACAGCTGGCCCAGACATTTTTAAAGTGAGTTTTACCAGACTTTGGAGAAACAAATGATCTTGTCCTTCTAAAATATATTGCGGAGAATAAAAAGAAGGAATACTCCAAACTTATGACATCCAGCTTTTACAACATCGGCACCAAAAGCAGACACACAGTACAAAAAAGGAAAACTCTAATCCAACATCACTAATAGGTGCAAAAATCCAAAATGAAATACAAGCAAAACAAATATAGCAATACACTAAAATAAGTACATAATGAGTTGTTCATTTTTACCAGGAATGCGTGTATAGTTTGAGAGCTCTACTAATGAAGTTCAGTACATTTCAAAGATTAAAGAACAAAAGCCACATTGATATTTGAATTGATAAAGAAAAAGCATTTGGTAATTTAAATTATCTCAGCAAGATGGAAACAGACAGAAACTTCTTTTAATCTGCTAAATGGTTATCAAAAAAAAAACCACAGTGAATATCCCATTTCAGTTCAGTCCAGTTCAGTCGCTCAGTCGTGTCCGACTCTTTGCGACCTCATGAACCTCAGCACACCAGGCCTCCCTGTCCATCACCAACTCCCAGAGTCCACCCAAACCCTTGCCCATTGAGTCGGTGATGCCATCCAATCATCTTATCCTCTGTCGTCCCCTTCTCCTCCTGCCCTCAATCTTTCCCAGCATCAGGGTCTTTTCAAATGAGTCAGTCCTTCGCATTAGGTGGCCAAAGTGTTGGAGTTTCAGCTTCAACATCAGTCCTTCCAGTGAACACCCAGGACTGATTTTCTTTAGGATGGACTTGCTGGATCTCCTTGCAGTCCAAGGGACTCTCAAGAGTCTTCTCCAACACCACAGTTCAAAAGCATCAATTATTCTGTGCTCAGTTTTCTTTATAGTCCAACTCTCACATCCATACATGACTACTGGAAAAACCATAGCCTTAACTAGACGGGCCTTTGTTGGCAAAGTAACATCTCTGCTTTTTAATATGTTGTCTAGGTTGGTCATAACTTTCCTTCCGAGGAGTAAGCGTCTTTTAATTTCATGGCTGCAATCACCATCTGCAGTGATTTTGGAGCCCAGAAAAATAAAGTCAGCCACTGTTTCCACTGTTTCCCCATTTATTTGCCATGAAGTGATGGGACCAGATACCATGATCTTAGTTTTCTGAATGTTGAGCTTTAAGCCAACTTTTTCACTCTCCTCTTTCACTTTCATCAAGAGGCTCTTTAGTTCTTCTTCACTTTCTGCCATAAGGGTGGTGTCATCCACATATCTGAGGTTATTGATATTTCTCCCGGCAATCTTGATTCCAGCTTGTGCTTCCTCGAGCCCAGCATTTCTCATGATGTACTCTGCATATAAGTTAAATAAGCAGGGTGACAATATACAGCCTTGACGTACTCCTTTCCCTATTTGGAGCCAGTCTGTTGTTCCATGTCCAGTTCTAACTGTTGCTTCCTGACCTGCATACAGGTGTCTCAAGAGGCAGGTCAGGTGGTCTGGTATTCCCATCTCTTTTGGAATTTTCCACAGTTTATTGTGATCCATACAGTCAAAGGCTTTGGCATAGTCAATAAAGCAGATACAGATAAAATATTAAAAGCATGCCATTGAAAATCAAAAATAAAACAAGGACACCCACTACCTATACTTTTATTTAAAATTATATAAAAGGCACTGGCCACAAAGCAGGGTAAGAAAAAAAATATTAATGTAAGAATTGGAAAGAGGGAAGAAAACCCAAATTGTCATTATTTGCAGAAGATGTGACTGTTTACACAGGAAATGTAAGGGGCATTTCTGGCACGAGTAGCAGAGAAGACCTCTTTCAAGTACAGAAGAAAACATACTGTTGCTGTTCAGTCGCTAAGTCGTGTCCAGCTTTTTGCAACGCCATGGACTGTAGCCCACCAGGCTCCTCTGTCCACGGAATTCTTCAGGCAAGACTACTGGTATGGGTAGCCATTCCCTTCTCCAGGGGATCTTCCAGACCTAGCGATCAAACCCCAGTCTCTCCATCTCTTGCATTGCAGACAGATTCTTTACTGTCTGAGCCACCAGGGAAGCCAAAACATTATGGTAAATCAAGCCACAGACTGGGAGAAGATATTTGCAAAGTATATGACTAACAAGGCTAGTATCCATGACATATAAAGAATTCCTATAAGTCAACAGGGAAAATATTCAACAGGAAAATGAGCAAAGTAAAAGAACGAATAATTCACATGACCAATAAACCAAGGAAAAGGTGCCCATTCTCACTAGTAACTCAGAAAGTGTAAAATAAAAACATCATGTAGAAAACCATGAAAACTGGTCCCTACTGCATGCTACACACAAAAAAATAAATTCTACTTGGTCCAAAGATTTGAGTGGAAAGCAGTATCTTAAAATTTTTAGGGGAAAAAAATAAAATATCTCTATGACCTCGTGGAATAGAGAAGGATTTCTTAAACAAAATATAAAGTATGTTTTACACAAAAAATACAAACCTAAATTTAAATTTAAAACTATAAAGAAACACCATATTGTAACTATTAATTGGCAAAAATTAAAATCTGCTTTCAGCAAGATCTGGTAGGGATGTATAAATTAGTGGGAGTATAAATTAGTTGTCATTTTAGAGAACAATTTGATTTTATCCTGTGAAGATGTGTGCTCTCTCAGAGTAAGTAATTCCATTCCTAGATAATTCTTACATGAATGCTCCCAAATGCAAGTGTAAGAAGATTCATAATTGCAGAGTTGGTAGCAGAAAACAAAGAATCAACCTCAGTGTGTAAAACAGGAAAATGGATAAGTGATGATGGTGTGCTGATCTAAGATATATGGTAATTCAGGTAAAAATGAATGCACTAGAGCTACATATATCAAAGTGAATCAACCTAAAATTAATGCTGAGCAAAATAACATCAACCAAATAACATGCACAGTGTGATACCATTCAGATAGAGCTTTAAAACATGCAAATAAAGTTATATAGTATTGATGTGCATGTATATATACTTCTACTAGGGCTTCCCTAGTGGCTCAGATGGTATAGAATCCACCTGCAATGCAGGAGACCTGGGTTTGCTCCCTGAGTTGGGAAGATTTCCCTGGAGAAGGGAACGGTTACCCACTCCAGTATTCTGGCCTGGAGAATCCCATGGACTGTATAGTCCATGGGGTCGCAAAGAGTCAGACACGACTGAGTGCGACTTTTATTTTCAGGAAGAGAAGCAGTAGGAGTGTAGAAAGAAGGACCATACAAATGCTTCACTTGCATCTGTCATGACATTTAAAAAAATAAATAAAAAAGATCTAAGGCAAATATGACAAAATGTCCTTTATGGCAAAACTGTGCCATAATGATAGGGGTATTCATTATTTATTCTTTAGACTTTTCTGTGTGCTCAAAGTATTTCACAACTTTAAAAGCATATTATCAATTTCCTCTAACCCCTCAGAGCAGACAGCCCTCATTTAATGTTTCTGGAAATATCCATTCACTTTCTGTTTGATTATGTCCAGAAGTGGGGAGCTCACTACCATGGGAGATTATTTATTCAGTGAGCCCAGGATCTAACCCCACAAGGATGCATGCTATTTTTGCAGTTTTTCAGTCTTACAGCCAAAAGAGCCAAAAGGTTGAAAGAAAAAAAATAAATGAGGGATTCAATTAAGTGTTTCAAAGCATTATCTACTTGCCGGAATACATAAATGTCTGAGATCCCTAGTGACTCCTATATTAGCAAGATTGCCATCACAGCCATGACAATCGGCACCCATCACCGGCCATGTGACTTCTGTGACATCCCCGACCAGTCACTCCCAGCTTGGCAAGCCACACTCATCACGTACCTCTGCCTCCTCTTTATAATAGCAGGGCTTTTTAACGGGCAGGCATAAAATCATGTTCTTTTTATAACAATCCTGTCATTGGAAGCTTCTGATATCTACAAAGTCCTCAGGGGAAGGGGGGAACAGCCTTGTACTGAACAGTGAGATGCAGTCAATCCTACTGGTGGGCAGATTTGACTGCTTAAAAAGTACTTCCCCAAGGAATCTGAAATCTGTCTTCTCTGAAACTTTTACTGCTTGGACCTGATTCTGCCTTTGGAAATCCCCAAAGTGAGCTTCTTCAGCAAGAAGTGCAGGAATGTGTATGTTGTGTGTGTGTGTGTGCGCGCATGCTTTATATATCCATTCTATATGTATTTCCTATGTGCATGCATGCATGCTAAGTTGCTTCAGTCCTGTCTGATTCTTTGCAATCCTATGGACTGTAGCCCGCCAAACTCCTCTATCCATGGGATTCTCCAGCCAAGAATATTGGAGGGGGTTGCCATTCTCTTCTCCAGGGGATCTTCCTGACCCAGGGATCAAACCTGCATCTCTTGTGTCTCTTGCTTTGGCAGGTGGTTTCTTTACCGCTGAGCCACCTGGGAAGCCCATTTATTTCTTATACATATTTTTAATTGTACCCCCATGTTTTCTGTGCTTTTAGAGGAAACCTTTCCATTTCTGAGTCTGCCAAGATTCAGATACGAGGGAACCGCAGGCAAAGAAATCTGAGATTATAACAAGCGTTATTTGAAAAATGCTGAGACATGAAGGTGCTTATGTTTTCAAAACTCACCGACTTCAAGTGATTGAAACAGGAGTATCAATGGCCTGTCACTTCTGGGAACATCGTACCTTTGGTTAAGAAGTGTAGTTTCACGAACAGGTTGCTCATCATTCTGGCTTTTATACAGTTGGAATCCAACAAAGTCTCATTGAAAAAAAATCATGACACTTTATTTTCTTGAAAGCTGGTGATTTGTGAGGGCCACTCAGTAGGCACAGAGGGCATATTTTATTGGGAGTGGAGATGCTTAGGTGATATTCTTTTAGGGGGTGAACTCTGGGTATGTGATAAGTAAATAGCTATTAATACAAACAAGTATAACTTTAATAGAGGGGAGGTCAACCCTTGGTTAATGTCCTTTTCTCAAGGCAAGAGAGGAGAAGGGATAGGAAAAAAAGGATAGAAAAGGAAAAAAAAAGGAAGGCAGAGTGAAAAGAGAGTAAACTCAATCCATCAAACAGCAAAGATTCGAGGTCACCAAAACTCCAACCCTGGGCTCCTGGGCCAAGAACCACAGTGCAACCTTCCCTCTTCACCCTCCTGGATCACGAGTCTGCCCACATAAGGGAAGAGGGGCCAGACAGAGCCTTCAGCCAGATCGGAGCTGGCCCTCGGAGAGGCGTGTAACACAAGGTCACTACTAAAGATCCCAATTTACCCACTCATACACCCACTTAATCCACGCCTAAGACTGTGTAAACAATGGCGCATTCCTGCAAATTCAGACTCTATTGTTTTTGGCCACTCTGTGGCTTCCTAAATAGATACTAAAACAATTCTCTAAAACCTGTCGTAACTGTTGGTTTTTCCTCTTAAGGCCTGATGGTTTAGCTTCTCAAGTCCAGCCCTGAGCAGAGGTCTGTGTTTAATTTAAGATGGTCTCTGCTATCCAGGCCCCAACTGCTTTGGGCAGTTTCAGCTCTGTTCTTTGTACCCATTTAAGATGGCAAAAACCCCATGGAGTTCCTTCCAAAGTCAAGTGTTGCCAGGTCTACAAGGCTGGGGAGAAGAGTCTTTGACTTTGCCCAAGGGTTCAACCTGGTCCCCAAGCTTTCTGAGATACAGTCAGGATCACAGAAAGAGGGGGTGCCCAGGGGGTCAGGGATTCCATCCTATCCCAGCTCTCTGACTGCCCAGACAGTCACAGGACCCTGGAAATATTCTTGAACCTAACTTCCCAGTTCATAAAGCAATTTCATATGCATTACCTTGTTTGTACCTCAAAAAAACTCTACCAATGGGACAAACATTATCACTTAAGTCTATTGTTGTGGCTGCACCGTGCAACAAATAGGACCTTAGTTCCCCGACCAGGGATCAAACCCATGTCCCCTGCACTGGAAGCTCGGAATCTTAACCACAGGACCACCAGGGAAGTCCCAAGTCTCTGTTTTAAAGCCCTGCCCATCTCACTCAGAAAGAAATCTGAGTTCTTGCTGTGGCCAGAGAAGCCCCATGAGATCCTGTCTCCAGCTGCCTCCCAGACCACAGCCCCCACACTCCCTTTTGCCCTCTCTGCTCCTGTCATACTGGCCTCCTGAGCTCTCCTTAAACAAACCAAAAAGATTCCGGCCCCAGGACCTTTGCACTTACTGCTTCCTCTGCCTGTAGGCTCTTTCCCCAGGTATCTGTGTCATTTGCTCTCTTACTTCATGAGCATGTCTGCTCAGATGTTACATTACCTGTCTACCTTCCTAAGAAATAACACCTCTCCCTCCACCGTCTTGCTCTGTTCCCTCATTCCACTTCATAGCACTCCCCACCCCCAGATACATAATACAGGTATTTGTTCATCTCTGCCAATGTCTGCCCTTCTGCCTCCAGAATGGAGTCTCCTTAAGAACAGACACTTTATTTTGCTCACTAGTGTGATCCCATGATATAGAACAGTGCCCAGCACACAGTAAACAATCAAAAACTCTTTTATATTGATATTTGAGTTGTCAGTGTTATCACCTAAGTCACATGTGCAGAAAATGAGACTCAGAGAGCTTAGGCAAATCACTCAAGGATATGGAGCTGGGAGGGCTTCCCAGGTGGCACAGCGGTAAAGAATTTGCCTGCCAATGCAGGAGACGCAAGAGATGCAGGTTCGATCCTTAGTCGGGAAGATCCCCTGGAGTAGGAAATGGCAATCCTCCCCAGTATTCTTGCCTGGAAAATGCTATGGACAGAGGAGCCTGGTGGGCTGCAGTCCATGGGGTCACAAAGAGTCGGACACGACTGAGCACGCACACACACACACATATCCACACGGAGCTGGGAAGCACAGAACACCGGGTCCCCTCTGAAAGCTGAAAGACCAGAGCTCTACTCCAAATGCCTGCTCTAGCCAGCCAGGGGACATTGGGAAAATGACTAGCCCTCTCTGGGTCTTGAATTTTATTTAACAATCCAGCTTTCCAAATTTGCCTAGCTTTACGATTTACAAAATTTACAAAATTCATCTGGGTCCGTATCTTGTTTGTTCTTGACAATCACACCACTCTGTGAGTGAGAGAGGACGGGTGTCAGTCCTGGTAGTTCAGAGAAGCCAAGTGCCTTCCCAAGGCGACCCAGTTAGGACGTAGCAGAAGCAGGTCTCCTGAAGTCTTCTCCAGACCTTACAAGTTCCCAAAAGATGCTCGATCACCTCTGTAGCACATTGGCCTGATGACCCGAAATCTGTGAGTCATCAGGACTTATCTTTGAAACATCTTTCAACACTCCCAGCCTTTCCAGCTTTCCACTGGTCTCTCCTTCCTCCCAGTGATGGCATATATGGAATATATACTATTTGACGCTGATAAACTGGCTTGTGTTCATTATGTTCTAGATAATATTTATAGACAGACAAGACACCCCAATATCATCCTCCTCCATGTGTACAATGCCATGTGAATATCAAATTTATATCTCTGACCCGAACTTTGCTTCTGAGCTAACCATAGATCCAGCTACCTAAATAACTTCACCTGTATGTTATAGAAACACCTTGAATCAATACGTCCAAAATTGAACTAGGATCTCTTCACTAACTATTTCTCCTCCAGTTCTCCCCATCTTAGCAAATAAAATCCTCACTTCCCAGCTGTTCACACAAGACACTTATGAATGGTTCTAATCCTTCTCCCCAACCAAATCTGACATACTCAACCTGTTAAATATCTTGAGTTGTATCTACACCTTCTTCTTTGTCCTAGAAGATACTGTCATCACTGAATAAAATTATAATATAAAGTCATTTCCTTGTTGAAAGTCTGTCTTCCCCACAGACTTTAAGTTTCATGAAGGCAGTGATCATGTCTCTCGTCTACCTTTGCATCCCCAGCTATTAGCACAATATCTGGTACACAGCAGGTGCTCAATAAATACTGAATAAATGATTTCACAAAATGACTTCACATTTTGCAAATCCCCTCTAGTTTGGCTCTTCCAAGAGCCTCCACAATTAACTAACTGTATGGTCACCTGCGAAGGTGACAGGTTGCAGATTGTTCCCCAAATCCATTCTCCCATCTCATGGTATCAGAGGTCCTGGGCTTAGCTGGGCCCATGGATGTCCAGGAGAAAAGATATACTCCCCAGCCTCTCTCCCCATTTGGAGGGGCCCTTGTTTAAGTTCTAACTAATAAAAAACGAGCAGACCTTAAACATGCAGATTCTAGGTTGTGCCTTTATGAGGGAAGAGGGTGCCTTTCCCGTCAAATGGTACTCCTCTCCCTGAGTGTATCCTTTGTCACATTATTTTACATTTCGACTCCTTCCAAGTACTTATACCTCCTCACTATAACAACCAGAAAGAGATAAGAAATAGTAAGGCTCAGATTCCATACAACCCAGGGTTTGGCAACCAACTAGAAGCCTCCAGGGGGCCTGGAACACCCCCACCCCCACCCAGGATCCTTGCCCATGAGCTTACCCCAATTTCTTTATTCACTTACATGGTTCTGCATTCATATACAACCATATACAGTCCCTTTGAGCATCTCTTGATATGTTCTGAAGCAACACTTTAGAGCAAATAGACTGAGTCCATTGCCATCACCACTGTCCTCCTTCCCTGTCTGCTCCATGCTATCAGTGTGATCCAACTGTGAGGAATTCTAGGGGTGCCCAAACCTCGATCAAGAGCTGAGGCAGCTCCAGTGCCCTTGGTGGTACCCAGAGTGTGTGCCCCAGCCCGAGGTCAAGAAGCATCTTAGGCTGGAGGTTATATGGATCACAGATGAAACTGCAGAAAAGAAGGGGTAGGGTGGGCTGAGGGTCTAAGGGGATCCAAAACAGTGTTGGGAATCAGAAAAACTGCCAAATGACAGTGGGAATGGAGCTCAAGAGCAGGAACATCTCTCATGCTGAGTATGCCGAGCTGGGCATCTGGGCTGGCAGATCCCATGGGGGAGGGATAACCACCAGGAGGTTGGTGGTAAGGCAGGGAGAGAAAGGCGGTGTTAAGAAGCGGGGAGAAGTTGGAAGTGATACTTGTGAGATTAAAAGTTTTCCTAAAGATGGGAAAGGGGCTTCCCTGGTGGCTTAGTGGTAAAGAATTCGCCTGCCAGTAAAAGAGACTCGGGTTTGATCCCTGGGTCAGGAAGATCCCCTGGAGAAGGAACAGCAACCCACTCCAGTATTCTTGCCTGGGAAATCCCATAGACAGAGGAACCTGGCAGGCTACAGTCCATAGGGTCGCAAAAGAGTCGGACATGACTAAACAACAACGAAGATGGGAAGAGCTCCATGAAAGCCTGAGAAAACAGAGGCTTTGCTTCCAGGATGCCGGGCCAGTGGGTAACGGATGATTGCAGGAGAGGACACGCCCAGCTCCTGTTGGCTACAGGGGATCTTCCGAGATGCTAATGGTGTTGTCCCTTCTGCAAACAGAAGGCAGCCTGGCACTCAGGACTCTTCTCCGTCAGGGACCAAGAGCAGAGATGACCTGGAACGCTTAAGCCTTTTGTAAACAGTTTACCCAGCATTATGAATACATTGCATTCTCCCTTTTCCAAATGAACAGTTGGATTTTATACGTTCTCTCATATAAACAGTCTCGTTAATGTGGGTCAGGAAAGGAGGCCTCAGAGAGAGATGACAGTCGTGAAACAGGAGCTAGCAGTCTCTTGCCAGATTCTTTTCACATCCACCTCACATAACCAAAAATGAAACCCTCTAAACCACAGAAGCTTCATGTTTCCAAAGGATTTGAGATAGTCAAAGACGACTGTATCTCTCCAGGCCTACAGAGAATATATAGCACATAGATGTTGCTACTCACTAAGTCATGTCCAACTCTTTTGCAACCCCATGGGCTGTAGCCTACCAGGCTCCTCCATCCATAAGACTTCCCAGACAAGAATACTAGAGTGGGTTGCCATTCCCTTCTCCAGGGGATCTTCCCAAGCCAGGGATTGAGCCCGAGTCTCCTGCATTGGCAGGCAGATTCTTTACCACTGAGCCACCAGGGAAGCCCGCGGCACATAGTAGGACCACTTTAATCATTTGTAGACTGATTAGCGAGTGGGATTTTGGGACTCAGAGGGCAAATTCTAACCACAAGCAGATAGAGAAAATTGGGAAGTCAAGAATTATGTTCTTATTCATCCTTTTTAAAGAAAAAAAAATTAACTGAGGCTTAGAGTATAAAAGTTGCAGGTCTCATAAATGCAGGGCACTTCATTTACTGACCAAGTTCTGCAAACGAGCCCCTCCCATGAAAGCCAAGCTCTCATCTGAAATCTGGGGAATGCAGGCAGTGCCCAGACATGCTCAGAAACATTCAACTGCTCCCTCTCCGCCATTCGGTAACTTTTAAAAAATGTGCACGTAATCATCATACTCGAGACCATATACATTAGAAGGCAGGTGAACGAGTCTGGGCTTCTCCCCGTGATCTGTCATACTCCAAGGCCTTCCTCTGGGGATTGCTTGAACTCAATTAGCCTAAAATTGTACTTCTAACCTGAACCAAACTGCAGAAACAGGTTCCTTCAGCTGGATGGGCTTCCCAGAGGTTGTCCAAGTTTCTGCCTCTAAACCTGCCTGTATCAGCTCGAGCCAAAGAAAATGACCTACCGACAGCCTGTAGGTAGTTATTTCTTAATGCTTTTTAAAGATATTTTTGATGTGGACCATTTTTAAAGTCTTTATTGAATTCTTTTTTTTTTTTTTACAGTATTGCTTCTGCTTTATGTTTTGACTTTTTGGCCTCCAGGCATGTGAGATCTCAGCTCCCTGACCAAGGATCAAACCCACTCCCTCTGCCTTGGAAGGCAAAGTCTTAACCACTGAAGCACCAGGGAAATCCCAGTTATTTCTTTTCTATTATTATTTTTACAATCTCGTGTTGGTTTCTGTCATACAACACTCATCAACCATAGTTATCCATTTAGCCTCTCCCTCCTGAGCCTTCCTCCCCTCCCCCTATCCCATCCCTCCAGGTCATCACATGGCACCAGACTGGGCCCGTTGTGCCATATAACAACTTCTCACCAGCTATCCATCTTACACCTGACAGTGTATTTATGTTGATGCTACAGGGTCATGCTGAGATGCAGCCAGGCTAGGCGCCAAAGACACAAGGTCCAAGAGAAGAGAAATCTCTGAGATTTCATCTTGAGAGGCAGGAATATCAATTAATGCTTATCACTGTCTCTGGGAAACTCCCTTCTAGGAGGGCATGTAGCAGATGTGACAGGGCTGCAGTGGGTGGAACTGGGCTCCCAAACCATACATCCAGGCCTTAACCCAGAACTTGCAAATGGGACTTGGCTTGGAAAAGGGTCTTCGCAGATGAAACTAAGTTAAGGCTCTTGCAATGAGCTCATCCTTGGATTAGTGTGGGGACCTAAGTCCAATGACCTGTGTCCTTCTAAGAGACACACGCAGGGGAGAAGGGCAAGTGAAGACACAGGCAGGGACTGGAGTGATGTGGCCACAAGCCCAGGACTGCCTGGCGCCACCAAAAGCTAGAAGAGGCAGGAAGGATTCTCCCTGAGATCCTTTGGGGGGAGTGTGGCCCTGCCGATACCTTAGTTTGGACTTCCAGCCTCTTGAACCAGGAGAAAATACACTTTGGCTGTTTTAAGCACCCCCCCCCCAATCCCCCAGGTTGTCCTCGTTTGGTACAGCGACCCTAAGATATGAATGGGGCTTGCCCAGTGTCTCAGTGGTAAAGGACCCACCTGCTAATGTAGGAGACCCGGGTTCAATCCCTGAGTCAGGAAGATCCTCTGGAGGAGGAAATGGCAACCCACTCCAGTATTCTTGCCTGGAGAATCCCATGGACAGAGGAGCCTGGAGGGCTACAGTCCATGGGGTGCAAAGAGTCAGACATGACTGAGTGACTGCAACAACTACCAACCACCAAGCCTTCTGGTTGAGACAGCTGAGTCTTTCAAAACTGGTGTCAATGACCAAGAGGAAAACATATGCACTTATTTTGTTTTACTTTTTAGCTTATTTTTGTAACCCAAAGATATAGGTAATAAATAAACATTGGTGTTTAAAGGTCTCTTTGGGTCTCAAAGCACTGTAACATTCCTTGCAGAAAGCAAGGCACCATTCGCATTTGGGGCATCTCTGGCAGGCGGTTAAGGGGATGTTCGATCCCTGGACCCCGAGCGCCAACATTAAAACCAATGCGGTGACAACGCACGAAACAAACAGCCGAAGGGGCCAGTGCAAAAAGGGAGGGTTTACGGACTTTCCTGGAAGAAAGATGGAAGATGACCCCCAGGGGCTCTGGGGGGACGGGATCCTGGCTTGTTTACAGAACTGTTGTTCCCACCTTCCCTCTGGGTGACTCACGCTAAAGCAGTCCAACCAACTTCCAGATTTCAAACTGCCAAACTCCTCTGCTGGATCCGAAACAAGGGTGATCAGACTGAATCGTTCTTCCACCATCCACGATACAGGCTGAAAAAGCCTGGGGGCCAGGGCCCCCCCACCACAACCCTTCTTATCAGGGCTCAGCGGACTCAGAGACATGGGTCTCGTTTTCCCAGGGACCCATCTCAGGCCCTCTGTCTGTCTGCCAGCTCCCAGCTTCTGCCAGAGACAGGAGACCAGGGGAGAGATGCTAAAGCCAGAAGAAATGAGATCTCATATTGGGATGTGGCCCAGAGCCTGCTGACTTTGAGGGACCTCCCTGCTTCTCGCAGGCTCGCCAAAGTTCTGGTCCTTTCTCTTCCCTTCCCCACGCAGTGCCTTATCCAGCACTCTACTGGATCATGCCAGAGTGACCCTGGATGGGTGAAGGCTTAAAAAACACAGCATCATTTTAGCCAAGTTCACACCAACCCCCAACCTCTGCTCATGTGTCCAAAGCTCTGAGTCCAAAGGGAAGTCAGAAAGGAACCTCAGACAAGGGCTCGCTCCACATCTTGCTGCTCAAACCTGTCCTTAGGAAAGGACAGAAAAAGCGAGGGGACTGACTCCAGGCCCTCCAAGCAAAGCTGAGGCCATGGCAGCTGGGGGCCCCAGGCCCGAGAAACAAGTGCCAGCCCCCAGGGCTGACCAGCTTGGTGCTACTGCCAGCTTTGTTTCCACCTGGGCCTCCAGAGACCTAGAAATATCCCCCCAAATCCATTTATAGGATTAAAACTAAAATATATGGAGAATGGGGTTATTTTTTTTCTTTCTTTCTGTTTTCCATGTCTTTTTTTTTTTTTTTTTTTATGGTGGCCACACCTCTCAGCTTGTGGGATCTTAGCTCCTCACCCAGGGATTGAACCCAGGCCCTCTGCAGTGGAAGCGGAGAGTACTAATCACTGTGCTGCCAGGGAATTCCTAAGAATGGGGTTATCATACAGTGCTCCCTGGTATCCATGTATGTATGTATGTATGTATGTGCTCAGCCATGTCTGACTCTTTGCACCTCTATGGACTGCCATTCATCAGGCTCCTCTGTTCATGGAATTTTGCAGGCAAGAATAACTGGAGTGTGGTGCCATTTTCCACTCCAGTGTATCTTCCCAACCCAGGGATCAAACCCACGTCTCTTATGTCTCCTGCATTAGCAGGTAGAGTCTTTACCACTAGCACCACTTGGGGAGACCTCTGTTATCCTTGAGTGGCACCTATGGTCTTTCCTCCTTCTCCTCCTTTCCCTCCTTTCCCTTCTTCTAGTCTAATGAGATCGATTTATTTTAATTCTGAATAAGAATTTACGTTTTTCAAGTGTCAAAGGAGACCAGTTGAGGAAGATGACAGCGTGAAGTCCCAGGAAGCCACTCTCCTACACTACATGTGGTTGGAAACACAAAGATAGGGCGGTCCACACCCAAAGAGCCCTGTCAGATCAGTGTGGGGGCTAATACTGCATCTCTGTGAGTCACTGAAAGGGTGTGAAAGTCCACCCTCAATATCACAGGGAGACGCCGTGACAGTTGATGGAAATGAAAAATGGCACAAAAGTGAAGAACATCGTGCTAAAGTATTTATCAAGTGCTCTTCTGTGGATTAACAGTATTTTCCATAGGTCAATGCTGTTTGTATGTACATGTTAGAAAGTTGGAAGAAAAAAAAAATCGTCATCTCACAAGAAGAAAACCTTTCCCTTTCTCGGAAGTCAGAGTGACCCTACTTGCCCTCTAAATTGCTTCCAGAAGTTCAAGTTATCAAAAGGAGTTTCATGCTTTTTTTTTTTTTTTTTGGTGGATCATTTACCAACCGGGACACATTTCCTCTTGGAGTTAAAACCGTAGCTTACAATTTGTCTCACTGATTCTCCTGCCAAAACCTGGCCTTAGTTCAACTGATGAAATATCTTCATCGCATAAGCCACTCATGATCCATCCATTGCTCCAGAATCATTTCTCCACCTTAGCGTCAGGGTCAGAATACGTGACCAGCTCCAGTGTTTGATAGAATGAATGCCCATCCATTCCCAGCATGTGAGGAACGGCTCCCTGAACAGAACCAGACCCCAGAGCCTATGCTCCAGAACATTTGCTCTCCCCACCACACATGCAAGAAGAACAGAGGCTTCCTGCTCTCCCAGAGGGGTACCTGACTGATGGGTGAGTTCTAGGATGTGAATTAAGTGACCTTCTCCAGCCTCATGCACAGTGAATGACTGAGCAGTTTTATGATAAAACTGCTTCTATGGTCATGTGCCAAGGGCAGCATCTATATTGCTTCCTCAGCCAGCACTAAAGCATGTGCAATTAGGAACCCGGGAGCAAAGATCCTGAACTTCCAGTAACATCTCTTACTGATAGAGCCTGCCTGAAATAACCCCAACCCTCCTCCTCCTGAAATAATAAGCACAAGTATGCCCACAATATGCTCAACCACAGGGTAAAGACTTAGGAAATCTTTAATATATTTATATGATGCATTAATTCTAATAATTCAAATTTCAGGGGGAAATTATAAGTGTGTTTATCCTATGTTAATTACCGTGTAAGGAAGGGCTAGGGCTTCCCAGGTCTCGCAGCGGTAAAGAATCTACCTGCCAATGAAGAAAACTCTGGAAACATGGGTTTGATCCCTGGGTCAGGAAGATCCTCTAGAGTACAAAATGGCAACCTGCTCCAGTATCCTTGCCTGGAAATCCTATGGATAGAAGAGCTTGGCAGGCTACAGTCCATGGGGTCGTAAAGAGTTAGACACGACTGGGCATAGTACAGTGGCAAGGAAGGGCTAAGAAAACTATAATGCATTTGTATAATGAAATCTATGCTCAGAACAGTATTCAATAAGCTTGAGACTTGTTCTCAGACCAAGTGACAAAAATAACACAAAATTAAATATACAGCCTGTATTTTTTTCAACCATGTGACAATACAAATTAAAAGGAGGTTATAAAAGTTTTTCTGGGAGATGAAAAACTGGATGAATTGTTTTTATTCTTTATACCCTCCTTCTTCGACTGTCTACATTTAGCATACACTACTTGTATATATTGAGAAAATAAAAGTTACTTAATTTGACCAAGAGATGGTTTGAGGGGGCTGGTGATGAAAGCACTGGAGGAAGAGGTGCTGAGGTGGAAGGTGACCAGGTATCCCTAGAGTTGCCATGCTCACAGCTGACCCCCGGCCCCCAGTCACGACACTTCAGGCACTGGGGGTTGGAAGGGTCCAAAGTGGTCTGACTCCACCCAGGACCCCCCAGTCCAAACCCTCTGGTTCTGAGCAAGATCTTTCATGACTCACTACAGGCCGCTGGGCTGGTCACTTGCCTTAAAATAATCCAGCTGGCAAAGCACACAGCGTGGTCGGGAGGATTAATTCATTCATGTTTATAGACAAGCTCTCTGAGATTCCTTGATGGGAGTTGCCCCACGCTAAGTAGTGTGAATATTCGGCTGAGTAGATTTCCAGGGCAAGCTTCCCACCACAAATTCTCTAAACTTGATGCAGATGCCCAAATTCAGAGTGAAATTTATGGAAATTGGCCGATAGACCGCGCACCATAATAATAAAAATGAATCGGAGGTCAACTGTCTACAGTGAACTGAACACCACCATATCTGGCCTTCCTGGGGGACCAGGAGGCTGGATCGAATGGGTCAGTGTTGAGCAAGCTCTGGGCCACTCATGAGCAGGATGTCTTGGCCCTGGGTGGGTATTAACCCTTCCAGGGTTATGTACTATGACTATACCACAGGGATGCAAATGGTCAAAATGTGCTGTGGAAATCCTTAGTACACGCCTACTGGCCCCAGACCCAATAAAAGTAAAATCATGATGCAGAAAAACCTAGATGTGGCATTGCTGGGAAAGCATGCGTATTTTTGAAGAAAATTCACAGCAGCGGCTCCCAGATGAGGAACTGACTTTGGACAACCTGTGGGTGAGGAATGTCTTGTAGGATGACCTGGCCCTTCACAAAAGCCAGCACTTAGTCCAAGCTGCTGCTGTGGCCAGCTTCCAACACTGGGAAAGACGCTGATCACTGTGAGGACCAGGAGGTAGCTGCAAGGAGGCCTAGCGGCCTGGGATACTCTTCTTCCTTCTCCCACCTCCGCCCAGTTGGAGGACAGATACTGCTCATTTGTCAGAGAAAACGGAAAGCCCAAGTTAGCCCAAAAGATATGGAACTGCATTTCAGAGGCTCTCTTCTGACCACACCTTTGGGATTTCAGCTGAAAGCCCAGAAATGAAAAAGGCCCAAAGGGAGGTGGTTCAGGGCCCCTCCCTTCAAAGAAGTTTGTTTTGCAGAGATTACAGGGATGGAAGGATAGTGAAGTCGTGGGTCACCTCCCTCCCCACGTCACTCTGCACCAGGCCTCTCAAAGACAGCATAAGCCGTCCAGATAAAATTAGCACCGTTTGCTTATCACTCCCATGAAAGGACCTATTTCCTTTGGCCTCTGAGTTGGCACCTTCACTGACTCCATTCCAATGTACACTGCACCTTGAACTCCAGATCCGGCCTGCTAGGGATTTGTTTTTGTTAGGTTGCTAAGTCGTGCGCGACTCTTTCTGTGACCCACCACATGCGCAGGAACACACCAGGCTTCCCTGTCCTCCACTATCTCACGGAGTTTGCTCAAATTCATGAGTCAGTGATGCTATCTAAACAACTCATCCTCTGTCGCCCCCTTCTCCTTTTGCCTTCAATCTTTTCCAGCATCAGAGTCTTTTCCAATGAGTCGGTTCTTTGCATCAGGTGGCTAAAGTAGTGGGATGTCATTCTCATAGCAAGTAGTAGCCTATGAATACTAAGTACACCTATCGATCTGACCTTAGATGTTTTTTTAAAAAAACAGAAATACAGACTACTATGTTCTTGGGCACATTATGGATTAAGTCAGATAACAAGTGACCCCAACTCAAAACCGGTAACCAAGGGAAGTGAGAACTAGCATCGGCTTTGCTCTGAACTTTCTGCACAATCAGTTCTGAAAATCTCAGTTGGGCTGCCCCATCTGAAATCACGTGGACATGTTTCTTCCCAGGAAGTTAGGAGAATGAATGAGGTATTGAACTGAAAGCATGAGTTCTCAGGGTGGGGGGAGAAGGGGGCAAGGTTAGCATCTATTCAGATTGCTCTTTCTAATAATTGTTGACATTTTGTTTTGTCAAACAGATAAAAGCCAACATGTCCAAATGGCAATAACTTGGGAGAGAAAAAAAAAAATGCAGCATGCTCCAGGTTCTAAAACATGTCCTTCAACATGTGAGGAGATCTACCTCACTGACACAGTGAAAACCTAACCTTAGCCAGCCTAAGGGAGAAGGAAACAGACAAAAGGGTGCTTTCTAGACGTGAAGCTTCCTGAGCAGATCAAAAGCACAGTGAGATGCCATTCACACTGACCTCCGTGGGGCTTCGTTACCTGTTCAGCTTGTCAGCAACCCTGACACCTTTCGAATTAACTTTCCCTGAATGATACACCCTCTACTGAATTCCTGGGCTTCTGATTTTCTGACTAGATCTTATCTGAGGCACTTTAGGACCTAGAACCCTGATACTGCGGCATCTGCTTCAAGTTTCTCTGAGCCTTACTATGGACTAGAGAGGTCCAACTTCAACTGCCAGCCTCTCGAGTGCTTTGTCTGAAGGCTTTTTTTGGTGGCCCGAGTCTTTTCTGCTCATGTGCGTTTTCAAAGCAGGCCAGAAGGGCAGGGGAATTTACATGTGTGTGTGTGCACGCACACACACACGGAGCATCCCTCAGCGGTGACTGATGGAACAAGCAGATCCCCAGCTTCTCATCCCTCAGCCAGTAGAACTATAAAGCGCAGGTTCCAGACCAGCTCCCAGAATTTCCCAGCTGCCCAGAGTGGTAAGTAACTTGGCTGATGCTGTGCCCTTCGTTGGGGGCCTTTTCTTCTCTGTCACTGTCCCACTCTGCTACCTGGGTCTTCCCACTTCCAAATAAATTTTTCATGTGAATCACTGTCTCAGGATCTGTATCTGAAGAAACCTAAATAAAGGGCCATTTTTCTTCTAAGTTCCTTTATCTTTGTGAAAGTTAAGAAAGTAACATCTAGAAGACCACTGCATCCGCTGGGTGATGGGGCAGGTGCTGTGTGGAGGCCCCTGCTAGCCAGCTGGAGCCTGGCTGCCAGGCCTGGATGGTGGAGAGAGAGGCAGACCCCTTCGACCTCACCAGCTCATGAGATTGTTGCAGCAAGAGCACAATCTGGAAGCCACTCCACCCACCAAAGAGCCCTCCCACCCGTTTTCTCTGAAAGCTTCTTTCTGGAACGCCTTGTCAAAGATTCGCAAAGGAGTCAAGACACCCTTGACTCTGGAAGAATTTATTAAACCGACACTTTTGATTTTTCTGGCACACGAAGGGAGGGAGAGAAAGAGAAGGAACCTGACGGGCTTGTGTGCGCTTCCAGTGAATTCTAGGGACGTGAAATAATGACCTTGGCCCGGGCAGCAGAAGACAAATTTAATTTACGTGCTTCAGGCCGTATATGGAAAAATCATTTAGATGAAAAAAGAAAACTCCAAACTGCAAGTCACTCGTGGCAAACATCACACATCCCAGTGGTATGCGCTGGCCCCCGTGAGTGACTCTGCTGTTCCAGCGCTCCCCAGCCTTGCACATATTTGGGCCTTGTGTTTTCCATGAAGGTCTGGTCTGAAATACCATCATGACTGTGCCCAGCCTTAGCTCCGAGGCAGACCCACTGCTCCTCCCCACCCCATGACCCGGCCCCCACTGGGCCCTCATTTCCCAGACGGCCTGTCTCTCTGCTGCTTCTTCTCCATAACCCAGGCCTCGGCACTCTCCTTATTTGTAACATCTTAATATAGATGCAAGCCAGCAGAAATGTATACACAGAGCAGAGACAAAGTCTTACTGCAGTCAGGGACTTCTGCTGTCAGTTGAAGGGGGCCAGAGCCCCCTGCATCCGATGGCCCGGGCCACCCGAGGAGTGTCTTGCTGGGATGGATAATTCACAGGCTCCACGAAGTGAGATGTTTATGAGCATGTTCTATGCTCCTCTGGCACACCGATCCATGAAGCCCGAGCCACCCAGAGACTGCTAAGTACAGCAAAGTCTTCCGGATAAGGAGTTGTTGGGTTTACCTTTAAATCTCATGGATTTTAAAGGCTGTCCAGTCAGAAACCGTCAGGCCCCTCCAAACCCAACCCACCACCCATACAGAACTACACACACAGGCACCTACATACACACGTATACACAGAGACAGATAGGAACAGAGTGAGATAGAGAGAGAGAAATAAAGTCACAGAGGGAAGATGCTGGGGTGCAGCCCCTCCGTGGCCCAGGAGAGGAGTAGGTGGGGAGCCCAGAAACAAGCCTGGAAGAAGCCAGCCTGCCAAGCATGACCTTTGCATACACTTTGTCACCGACTGCTGCCCCCCAGATAAATCCTTGCTTCCTTGAAATTCACCATTTATCTTTTTATGGGCATCCATGGTGGCTCAGTGGTAAAGAATTTACCAGCCAATGCTGGAGAACGTGGGTTTGAGCCCTGATCCGGGAAGATCTCCTGGAGAAAGAGACAGCAACCCACTCCAGTATTCTTGCTTAAGAAATCCCATGCACAGAGGAGCCTGATGGGCTACAGCCCATGGGGTTGCAGAGAGCCGGACATGAATGCACGCACACACTTAGTTATCTGTTTAAAACCCTCCGCCCTTGGTCATGTCCTCTACTCTCAAGCCTCTGTGGACGGGAAGCGCTTACCCACAAGGGTCCCCAAAAGTTCTCAGTTCCCTGAATCTTTCACAGCTCCATCATGTTTATAGGATGCTCCGCGGCTGAAAAAAAAAGACTTAAAGGTTGCATTTAATGAGGATTTAAGTCCCTTTAACTTAATTAGTATTTCTGTCCTAACAGCCTAGTAGCCATTTAGGAAAAAATACACAATAATTGAAAGAAAAACATTTTTATTTCTTTCTTCACCCTAATTATTTGCTAAAAGGATGCATCCACCTATGGGACACCCAGGCTCCTCCCTGCCAGGAATCCTGTTGGACCTGACACTTGCAGCTTCTGTTTCACAATAAATCTGTGCTGGAACTCTGCTGCCCTCACAGCAGACCCAGCTTCTCAAAGACCTGGTGACAGTGACCTGCATGTCTTTTGATTTAGCACTGATCCTGCTAGGGTAGCGGCCCCACTAGTGTCTGACAGATCCCAGGTATTGCTGGGCCGCCCTCAAAGATGTTTAAAAACGCCATGACTTCTGTGTGTTCCCTGTGGCATCCTGGGGTGCCCTGGGGAGCACAGTTTGGAAAACATAGTCTTCCTGCCTTAAGAAACTTTCTTGACGTAATGAAAAAACTTGTTCATGGCTCTCTCCTGAGACAGAGACAGAGAGAGTATGTGCGTGAATGTGTGTGTGTGTGTGTGCGCGCGCGCGTGCGTGTGTGCAATTAAATTGGTATTTCCAGAAACAGCCTGGGTTCCAGCCTCACCTCAGCTCCTTGCTATGTGACACTTCAGCCAACTGAGCCCCTTTCTGTTCCCAGAGTTTCCCTTCGCCAACCAGGAACCTCCATTTTTTTCTTTTTTTGGGTGACAATACAAAATATTTATTTTCAGCAAAAAAAAAAAAAATATATATATATATATAATGGTAAATATTGTTGACAAGGAAATGTATCTCATGAAGATTAACAATACTTAGCATTTTAATATTAATACCGCATAAACTAGTTCAGTTTTAAAAGTTCTAATCCCATGTACCCAACAAGGAATCTTCTTAATCCCTAAGACAAATCTGGGAGAACTGTGGGAGAGGTATTATGATGATTTTTTTGACCCGCCAACAGTCATTCGATATCTAGTGCCTTCAAAAGAGAGCCCGAGGGAACTCCGTTCCACAGGACGTTCTGGTAGACGCCTCTGGCCCCGAGTGAGAGCCCAGACGGGACCCCAGCTCTGACTGCTCCCGGCTTCCTCCTGCTGTCATCCCAGCCTCCCAGCCCAGGCCTTCAACAATGCATAATTTATTCCACATGTTTGTTTGTTGCGCTTGCCAGAGGCATCTGCCGTAAATGTTTCAATACTTCAACTTTAGATGAGCTTTCTTTTGAAATAATTGTCCCCAGGGTGGTGCGCTGAGCAGTAAATTAACACCCGTCCATCCATAGGCCTCCTCTTGGCGACTATGCCCCATAAAACATTCATTAAATGTCAGCGTCGCAGGCAGTGCCAGGCCGCGGCGAGCCAGGTACCCACACCCACCTTGGATAAACAGTTGGGTGACGACAAGTCCTGCGAGGTAAACTCCTGGGATGAGTTCAGTGGGGCTTTAAGATTCTCCTAGGGCCAGGTTTGTAGCAGGCTTTCACCACCTACCGTGCCATTTCCCCAGCTTGCCACATGCTCCCTGCTCCTTGACACAGAAATATTACATGTTTTTCCTTCCTCATGGAAGCCTTCAGGTCTGACCCCACCTGAGTCACTCTCATGGCACGGCCTCACACACACACAGACACACACTCACAGGTGCTCACACCACAGCCCACCCTCCCTGCTCACATGAATGTTCTCAACGGCCCGGGAACTGTCAGAGTCCCCAATGACTTGTGGATTCTTGCCTTAATGTCAGAGGTCAGAATTCTCATGCTTTCTGCCAAATTTTTATTTCTAGTCCCAACAGCCTCTCAATTCCCCAATAAGAGGACTTGGCTTAAGTGAGTGACCTATCAGCGGTTAGTAGGTCCCAAAGTGATGCCGACTTATGACTGGACCTCTGGGCCTGTCCTGTGCCACCTGACCCTCAGACCTACCCTCCAATGTCCCCTTCCTCTGCTCGCTGTTGCCGGGTGCTGAGCCCTAATTATCTCCCGGAGTAATCGATCACCTGATCTGTGGTTGTATTTGGCCAATACAGGGCACTGGCAGTCAACTCAGAGGCAGGCGGGGGACATTGTCTTCCTCTATCTGCATCTCCAGGAAGGGCTGCACCTCCTGCAAGGTGTCAGCACCCGCAGGGTTTGGTGAGACCACCTCCTTCCTGGCCCTTCCAGCCCTAAGAGTGGGAGCAGTCCCCTCCTGTTGTTAACCTCTGCTCTGCCTCACCAGCCCCTGCTTGCCTCAATTTCCACTATTCTAAAAGATCCGTAGAATCAGAGCTACAGTTTTTCCAATAGTATTGTACAGATGTGAGAATTAGACTGTAAAGAAGGTTGAGCACCGAAGAACTGATGCTTTCTAACTGTGGTGCTGGAGAAGACTCTTGAGAGTCCCTTGGACAGTAGGAAATTAAACGAGTCAATCCTAAGGACTGGTGCTGAAGCTGAAGCTCCAATACTTTGGACCCCTGATGCAAAGAGCCAACTCATTGGAAAAGACTCTGATGCTGGGAAAGACTGAGGGCAGGAGGAGAAGAGGGCGACCGAGGATGAGATGGTTGGATGGCATTACTGACTCAACAGACATGAGTTTGAGCAGACTCAAGGAGATAGTGAGGATAGGGAACCCTGGCATGCTACAGTTCATGGGGTTGCAAAAAGTTGGACATGACTTAAGGACTGAACAACAACAGCTCCTCCTTTATAATTAGTTCCTGGGATTATTTTCCCTCTTGAACTATGCAGCAGGCCTTCTGCTTTCTGATGGCATTCTCACTAGTAGGAAGTTTACTACAGGGCAGAAGGCGGGGCTGGGATGAGAAGGGTCAGGGGTGGGAGGCAGAGACCAGGACCGCCCCCCAATCCCAGCAGCCACAGTATTTCGCCAGCTTTCTCAAGTTAGAGCTTTATCATCTCGTGTGAACAGAGAAAAATCTTGCCCTGGAGGGAAACTTGAGGAAAACTGCAAATCTGTCCAGGATAGACTATCCCAGAAAACAGTCCAATAGTCCAAGAGAAAAAAAAATGAAGCAAGCTTTTTATGAGAAGTTCCAGCTCCATATTCTTCCTGGGAAACACAATATCTCTCTGAGTTTATAGTCATGAATCCTCTCCACTGTCGGTTGAACTTCTTGCTGAAAACGGAGCTAATTCTACCCCCTGTTGTCCTCAGTGGAAATACGGCATCAGTCCAGCAAAGCTGGCACAAAACCACAAAGGAAAAGCAGGGTCTCTGGTTGTCTTGTACTCATATTTCCAACAAACACCTCATTCCTTCCTGCCTTTAGAATAAGAAAGAAGAACCTCAAGCATGATTCTTCAGGAGTGTCTGAGGATCTGTTGAGAGCAAACGTTCTAAAGGCAGAGGAGCACAAGAATCAAAAGCATTATTCTTTTATTCTCATTACTCCAGGAGCTAGGTCAAAAAAGATCCTATACAATGAGGTATCAGTTCACACCAGTCAGAATGGCCATCATCAAAAAAAAATCTACAACCAAACAATAAATGCTGAGAGCGTGTGGAGAGAAGGGAACACTCCTACACTGTTGGTGACAATGGTAACTGATACAGCCACTATGTAGAACAGTATTATGGTGGTTCCTTAAAAAAACTAAAAATAGAACTACTATAAGTGAAGTCACTCAGTCATGTCTGACCCTTTGTGAACCCATGGACTATAGCCTACCAGGCTCCTCTGTCCGGCCATGGGATTTTCCAGGCAACAGGACTGGAGTGGGTTGCCATTTCCTTCTCCAGGGGATCTTCCCGACCCAGGGATCGATCCCTGGTCTCTTGCATTGTAGGCAGACGCTTTTACTGTTGAGCCACCAGGAAACTACTATATGACTCAGCAATTCCACTCCTGGGCATATACTCTGAGAAAAAGCATAACTCAAAAAGACACATGCACCCCAATGTTCGTTTTAGCACTATTTGCAACAGCTAGGACATGGAAGCAACCTAAATGTCTATCAACAGATGAATGGATAACGAAGATGTAGTATGTATAGACATCGGAATATTACTCAACTATTAAAAGGAATGAAATTGCATCATTTGTAGCGATGTGGATGGACCTAGACATGGTCACACAGAGTGAAGTAAGTCGAGAAAAATAAATATCATATATTAATGCACATACGTGAAATCAAGAAAAATGGTATAAATGAATCTATTTGTAGGGCAGGAGTAGAGAACAGATGGGGGAGAAGGAGACAGGGTGGGGAGTGGGATGAATTAGGAGATTGGGATTGACATGTATACACTGCCATGTTTGAACAACTGTAAAATAGACAGCTAGTGGGAAGCCACTGTACTGCATAGGGAAGTCAGCTGGGTACTCTGCAGTGACCTGGGTGGATGGGATGGAGGGTGGGTGGGATGGAGAATGGGAGGGAGGTCCAAGAGGGAAGGGATATATGTACACATATAGTTGATTCACTTCACTATACAGCAGAAAGTAACACAACATTATAAAGCAACTATATTTCAGTTTTTAAAAATAAGCATTGTTAAGTTAAACCATCTGGCCATATACAAGCTTTGAGCAATTTCCTTCTTTCTAGATAAATAAGCCTCAGTTTCCTCACATACAAAATTGGAAATAATAATGGCTTTGAGACTGAAATGAAATAAAACCCGTAAAGACTCGCACAGGGCAAGCACTCCATAAATATTACTTCTAAGCTCATCACTTTACCATCTTCACTATGCCCACACTCTTGAACATCATAACAGCAGATATTAAAATAGCCAAATTACTACCACCTAAAATGAGACAGTCTGCCCCCCACAGTTATGGGCTAATGACTGATATGATCTGTCATCAGCAGAAAAAAGCAGAGGCTACAATCCAATCTCCCCACGTGACAGCTGAGGCAGAAGAGACTGCAGATGGGCTTGGCCACCTGGTGATATGTTGTGAATTCTCCACAGGGAAGCCTACAGACAGAGTTAAAGAGCAGTGGCCACAGTTAACAGCATACTTAATGGTGAAAGGCTAAGTTCCAGAACGAGACGTTGACTCTCATCACTACTACTCAACATTGTACAAGAGACTCTTGTCAGGGCAATTATGGAGAAAAGAGGGGAGGGACAGAGGATGGAGAGAGAGACAAAATGTACCCAGGTTGGGAAAGAAAGAAGTAAAACTCTCTTTAAGATGACACGATCTTATAAGTTGAAAATCCTAAGGAATCCACTAAAAGCTACCAGAATTAACAAATGAGTTCCACAAAATTGGGGGATATAAAATCAATATACAAAGATCAACTGCAGTCCTATATACTAGCAATGAACAATGCAAAATTGAAGTTATTAAAGCAATTACATTTGCAATTGCATAGAAAACAATAATACTATTGTAAACAAATTTAACTAAAGATGTATAAGAACTGTACCCTGAAAATATAAAACATTTTTGAAAGAAAGATCTAAATAAATGAAAAGATATACCATGTTCATAGATTAGAAGATTTAGCATTGTTAAGATGGTACTACAGCCTGAATTAATCTACATACTCAACTCAATCCCTATCAAAAATTCAATCTAGCTTTTTTAGAAGAAATTGACAAGCTGGTAATAACACTAATATGGAAATTCAAGACACCCAGAATTGTCAAAAATTTTGAAAAAGAAGCATAGAGTCACATTTCCAATTTCAAAACTTATTACACAGGTGCAATAATTAATCGAGATAATGTGGTATTTGGCCTAAGGACAGACAAATAGGTTAATGAAATGGAACTGGGTGTCCAGAAATAAATGAACTCTTAGATTTATGGTCAATTGATTTTTGACGAGGATATGAAGATAGTTCAATGGAGAAAATAGTCTTTTCAACAAATAGTGCCAGAAAAACTGAATATTCATGCAAAAAAACTGAATTTGAACTCCTTACTTACATCATATACAAAAATTAATTCAAAGTGGATCAAAAACCTAAGTTTAAGAGCTAACACTGTAAAATTCTTAGAAGAATTGACAGTATATCTCTATGACACTGCATTAAGCAATGGTTTCTTAGATACAACACAAAAGCACAAGTGACAAAGACAAAACCAGACAAATTGAACTACATCAAAAACTTTCATGCAGCAAACTGCATCACTAATTAAATTTTTAAAAATCCACAGAAAGGGAGAAAATATTTGTAAATCATAGTATTTGATAAGGGACTTGTACTCAGATTATGTAAATAACTCTTAATACAATAATAAAAAGAAAATTTACCCAACTTTAAAAATGAGCAATGAATTTGAATAGAAATTTTTCCAAAGAATATATAAAAATTGCAAATAAGCACATGAAAAGATGTTCAACATCATTAGTCATTAGAGAAATGCTAATTCAAACCACAAGGAAACACCACTTCACACAAGTAGGATGGATAAAATAAAAAAGATGATAACAAGTGTTGGCGAGGATGTGGAGAATTAAGAGTCTTCATGCATTGCTGGTTGGCATGTGAAATGGTGCAACCACTTTGAAAAATATCACAGCAGTCCTTCAAAATGTTAAACCAGAGTTACCATATGATCCAATAATCCTACCAAAAAATGTGAAAACATATCCACACAAAACCTGGTACACAAATGTTCATAGCAGCATTGTTCATAATAGCCAAAAAGTGAAAAGCCATCTATATGTCCATCAGCTAATGGCTGGTATAAATAAAATTGGATATACCCAAAATATTGAATACTATTTAGCAATAAAAAATAAAAGAAGTACTAATATAGCTACAACATGGGTGAATAATAAAAATATTCTGCTAAGTAAAAGAACAGAAATTTTACATTTTTCATGATTTCATTTACACGTAAGTCCAGAATAGGCAAATGTGTTGAAACAAGAAGTAGAAAACTTGCTTCCCAGGGTATAGGGCTTCTTATTAAAATGATAAAAAAATACTTTAAACTGACATTGTGGGAATGACTTCACAAAACTGTGAACACACTGAAAACCACCGAACTATTTAATTCAAATGGATGAAGGTTATGGTCTGAGAATTATATTGCTATAAAGATGTTTTTAAAAAGGAACCTGACATCTTCAAAGAAAAAACTGAAACAACAGGCCTTGGAGATAAGATGGAGCTGAGTTTGACTATTAGCTCCCCCACAACTAGCTATGCGGTCTTCCATAATTTCCTCTACCATCTGAGCCTTGACAAATGGAAGGGTTTTTTTCTTTTTAAAAAAGTTTTTATTTTATGTTAGAGTATAGCTGATTAACAATGTTGAGATATTTTCAGGTGGACAGTGAAAGGACTCAGCCATACATATCCTTATATCCATTCTCCCCCAGACCCCCTCCCATTGAGGCTGGCATATAACATTGAGCAGAATTCCCTGTGCTTATATAGTAAATCTTCGGTTATCCATTTTAAATATAGCAGTGTGTACATGTCCATCCCAAGCTCCCTAAATATCCCTTCCCTTTCTATCCTCCCCCAACCTCCAGTAATCATAAGTTCATTCTCAAAGTCTGTGAATCTGTTTCTGTTTTGTAAATAAGTTCAGACAAATGGTAGCTTTCAGCATTCAGGAGGAAGGACTATAAGGAGAGATGGAACACGCAACCTCAGGGTTACAAAGTAGGCAGAGCCAAGGTGAGCCTCTAGGATGAAAGAAGTACATCCAAAACCATCATCTAGACTTTGACTCTTGGTCCCTGTCCATTTCCCAGAAGCACGTGCCTTTCCTAAGTATTATCCCCCATGACATGCCCCGAGAGTCCTATTTTGCCGTGGGTATTGACCTCCACTCTTCCCGGAGGCTAGAGAAACATCGCTCCCATCAGACAGCAACATGTGCTTCTCTCTTCATCTCCCAACTCTGGCTAGACTTACAGCATGAACAGAAGCACACTTCCGATAGTAACAGAACAGAGGGAACACAAGTAGGATGCTGACAATCAAATTCCCGGCCATTTTTAGCTTATACTGCTCGTTTGGAAAGGTCATTTCCCTTCCAGGGCCTATAAGGCATTAGAGGCTTTGAGCTTTGCATTCTCAACAGTGTAATGAAAATAAATGTTGAATGCTGAAACATAAACGTATATATCATTCATAATGCATTCAGATGTTTTTCAATTATTCATGGTTCCTGAAAGTTATTTCACCTATCATGTATATATATCCAAGTAGTGCTTAAGTCAGAACCGCAGTCTCAACGTACACAAATTCAGCTCCTCGGCATTCCCGTCTACGGAATTAAAATTAAATGAGTCAGTGGTCAATAAAAGTTACATGTGATTTCCATAAAATTACCCATTGTGTATCACCCTGGGGTTGAGAAAGGGGGGTGCATGAGATTGCCAGAGTCGACAGGATACAATATGCTCGCTTTCTGATGAAGCTGGTGGTGACGATTACTCTTCCCTAAGAGTGAACTCACTTTTCTCCCCAAATAATTGGTGGTCTTTGACTTACTGTTTTCTATGGAAAAATAATTCAGACAGGCCACCCCCTTTCTCTTCTAAGTCCTGTTTCTTTTTTAAAAAAAGAAAGAAAGAAAGAAAGCTAACATTCTGGGCTCAAAAACACCACATTCTTCTGTATTGGTGCTTGAATAAATTTGCATGTTAACATGAATGGTTCCAACTTAAAGAATGTAAAATTAAATAAAACTTGAATTCGAATCCAAAATGGAGAAAAGACACATGTAAAAACAACAGATTGTCTATCTCGTTGATTTTTTTTCAGGAACCAGATTAGGAAAGACATAAACACACATACACACACACACACACACACTCTCACACACACACACACACTTGGTTTCAAAACAGCGTGGCGTGTAGAGGAGACCGGCACTGCCAAGAGGAGTCTCCCCCGAACCCCCATCTCACAGGCACTGAGAATATTTATGGATCACAGTGTAGATTATGTGGCCCTGCTGCGATGTCTGAATGCCACCCAAAAACTCAGAAAATGACTCACAAGCCATGTTCACCATCGCCTCCCTACTTTAGGGGCCCATCCAGAGAAAATGAAATGTGAGGAATGGCGTATGAGCAGCTCAGGCAAACACAGGCTCGAGTGTGCCTCTGCCAGCCCTATGAGCCATGTCTCAATTCATCCTTGAATTGCAGTTAGATGCCCAGACTGTCAGACACAGGCCTGGGTTGGAATCCCTGATCCACACCCACCATTCACTGGCTGGGTGACCTACGGTCAGTGTCTTAATCTGTGCACATAACTTTTTTCATTAGCTTTCATTTACAGAAAAATTGTGCCAGCTTCATAAATTTATTGCAAGAATAAAATGTGCTGAGAACAGTGTCTGGCCCGTACGAGGGACTTGGGAAGGGTTAGCTGTCACTGAGATGGTTGGTCTGGCAGTGATTGCTATTGTTATTCACTGTATAGGTGATGAAGTCCAGAAGAACCAGGCCTGAAATGGCTTCTTGCTTTTCCAACAGGGTTTCCCATTTCATCCAGACACTACCACCCAGGAAAGAGATAAATCAAGTTGTGGCAGAAGCCTGCTGCCCACGAGCTCTGCCCTCGGGACAGTGAGGGATATTATCAAGCTTTCTTTCCATCCTGTCCCACCACTGTCAGCCCTTCTTGTCCACGAAGGCATTCCCAATGAAATGACAACAGGATCTTAAGAAATACACAGGATGGTGAGCACCAGGCGCCAGCATCTTACCTCATCCTCAGCCTCAGTCCCACTGGTTCCCAGTTTCTGGACCACTGACTTGTTGCTCTCCTTCAGCATTTTCTCGCGAACTTTCGTTTCATATTCAGGCCGGGAATGCTCCTAAAACCCAGAGTCAAAGAGTGGTTAGTACACAGGCAAGGGCAGCCTTGGCCTGCAGGGTAGACCCAGACACCACACGGACAGTGAGTCAGGACACGGGCCCGGATGCTACGGGTGGGACGAGATCTGCCCCGCCGCTCACAACCACCACACGGCACACAACCGCCACACGACACACAACCGCCACACGACACACAACCGCCACATGACACACAACCGCCACACGACACACAACCGCCACATGACACACAACCGCCACACGACACACAACCGCCACACGACACACAACTGCCACACCACACACAACTGCCACACCACACATGACCGCCACACCACACGCGACCGCCACACCACACAACCACCACACGACACACAACCGCCACATGACACACAACCGCCACACGACACACAACCGCCACACGACACACAACCGCCACACGACACACAACTGCCACACCACACACAACTGCCACACTATACACAACTGCCACACCACAGGACCGCCATACCACACACAACCACCACACGACACACAACCACCACAACACATACAACCGCCACACCACACGACTGCCATACCACACACAATCACCACACCACACACAACCACCACAACACATACAACCGCCACACTACACATGACTGCCACACCACACGACTGCCATACCACACGACTGCCACACCACACATGACTGCCACACCACACACGACCACCGCACCACACGTGACCGCCACACCACACACAACCACCACAACACATACAACCACCACACTACACATGACCATCACACCACACGACTGCCACACCACACACAACCGCCATACCTACCACATGCAACCACCACACCACACGACCACCATACCACATGCAACCACCACACCACACACAACCACCACACGACACACAATGGCCACACCACAGGACCGCCATACCACACACAACCACCACAAAACATACAACCGCCACACTACACATGACCGCCACACCACACGACCACCACACCACACACAACCACCACACCACACATGACCACCATACCACACGCGACCGCCACATCACACGACCACCACATCACACCGCCATGCCACACACAACCACCACACCACACACAACCACTGCACCACACGTGACCACCACACCACACAACCGCCATACCACACACAACTGCCACACCACACACAACCACCACAACACATACAACCGCCACACTACACATGACTGCCATACCACACACGACTGCCACACCACACACAACCGCCATACCTACCACATGCAACCACCACACCACACGACCACCATACCACATGCAACCACCACACCACACACAACCACCACACTACACATGACCGCCACACCACACGAGTGCCATACCACACGACTGCCATACCACACACAACCGCCATACCTACCACATGCAACCACCACACCACACACAACCACCACACCAATCACAACCACCACATCACACACAACTGCCATACCACACACAACCATGAGGAGTCTAGACCAGGAAAACCAGGAACCCAATGTGGCAGGAAAGGAGGACACATGACACTTGTTATCACACTGAAAACCAAACCTGAGCACGTTCCTGGGGGCAGTGCCGGGGTTGAGAAAAGAGAGAGGAAGCGTTAACAAGCAGCTGATACAGACAGCAGCCCTGAGCTGCACACAGCAGTGACCGGAGGCTGCCTCCAGTCACCCTACCATCTATCCTCAGCCTCCACTGTAAGTTTCAATAAGCCCAGTCCCAGCTGGAGAAACAGATGTGCCCCACAGCTGGATGTCAGGGCAAGGACCGAGTGTCTTCCTTGAGTCACTCTTCCACAAGCTAAAAATGGCGGCCAATAAGCATCAAAGCTAAAGGCAGCCACAGGGAATCTTTTTTGTTATTGTTGTTATTTCTTTCTTTTTTTTTTTTTTTTTGCTTTTTTTTTTAAAAATATTATTTTATTAGTTGGAGGCCAATCACTTCACAACATTTCAGTGGGTTTTGTCATACATTGACATGAATCAGCCATATAGTTACACGTATTCCCCATCCCAATCCCCCCTCCCACCTCCCTCTCCACCCGACTCCTCAGGGTCCTCCCAGTGCACCAGGCTTGAGCAATTGACTCATGCATCCCACCTGGGCTGGTGGTCTGTTTCACCATAGATAATATACATGCTGTTCTTTCAAAACATCCCACCCTCACGTTCTCCCCCAGAGTTCAAAAGTCTGTTCTGTACTTCTGTGTCTCTTTTTCTGTTTTGCATATAGGGTTATCGCTACCATCTATCTAAATTCCGTATATATGTGTTAGTATACTGTAATGTTCTTTATCTTTCTGGCTTACTTCACTCTGTATAATGGGCTCCAGTTTCATCCATCTCATTAGAACTGATTCAAATGAATTCTTTTTAATGGCTGAATAATATTCCATGGTGTATATGTACCACAGCTTCCTTATCCATTCATCTGCTGATGGGCATCTAGGTTGCTTCCATGTCCTGGCTATTATAAACAGTGCTGCGATGAACATTGGGGTGCATGTGTCTCTTTCAGATCTGGATTCCTCAGTGTGTATGCCCAGAAGTGGTATTGCTGGGTCATATGGCAGTTCTTATTCCAGTTTTTTAAGAAATCTCCACACTGTTTTCCATAGTGGCTGTACTAGTTTGCATTCCCACCAACAGTGTAAGAGGGTTCCCTTTTCTCCACACCCTCTCCAGCATTTATTGCTTGTAGACTTTTGGATAGCAGCCATCCTGACTGGCGTGTAATGGTACCTCATTGTGGTTTTGATTTGCATTTCTCTGATGATGAGTGATGTTGAGCATCTTTTCATGTGTTTGTTAGCTATCTGTATGTCTTCTTTGGAGAAATGTCTGTTTAGTTCTTTGGCCCATTTTTTGATTGGGTCGTTTATTTTTCTGGAATTGAGCTTCAGGAGTTGCTTGTATATTTTTGAGATTAATCCTTTGTCTGTTTCCTCATTTGTTATTATTTTCTCCCAATCTGAGGGTTTCACCTTACTTATAGTTTCCTTTGTTGTGCAAAAGCTTTTAATTTTCATTAGGTCCCATTTGTTTATTTTTGCTTTTATTTCCAATATTCTGGGAGGTGGGTCATAGAAGATCTTGCTGTGATTTATGTTGGAGAGTGTTTTGCCTATGTTCTCCTCTAGGAGTTTTATAGTTTCTGGTCTTACAATTAGATCTTTAATCCATTTTGAGTTTATTTTTGTGTATGGTGTTAGGAAGTGTTCTAGTTTCATTCTTTTACAAGTGGTTGACCAGTTTTCCCAGCACCACTTGTTAAAGAGATTGTCTTTTTTCCATTGTATATCCTTGCCTCCTTTGTCAAAGATAAGCTGTCCATAGGTTTGTGGATTTATCTCTGGGCTTTCTATTCTGTTCCATTGATCTATATTTCTGTCTTTGTGCCAGTACCATACTGTCTTGATGACTGTGGCTTTGTAGTAGAGTCTGAAGTCAGGCAGGTTGATTCCTCCAGTTCCATTCTTCTTTCTCAAGATTACTTTGGCTATTCGAGGTTTTTTGTATTTCCATACAAATTGTGAAATTATTTGTTCTAGTTCAGCCACAGGGAATCTTAACACTTACTGCCTGGACCTGTTTCCTGTTCAGTCTAGGTGAGTAACTCCCGGCAAGTACACTGGGGTTCAGGAGACATCCCCGGGGCCACTCAGCAACACAAACCTGAACAGTGAGTCGCCAGGCATGAGAAAGAGCACCTGGCTCGTCGGAAAGACCACAGTCCCAACAACTCAGAGGCTGGGGCAGAAAGATGCATGACTGACTTCAAAGAGAACTTAACGGTGTAAGTTAAGTGTCCTCCCTGCAGCTTTCAAGGACCAATATCCAGGATGCGAGGACTCCACATTCCTGCAACATGTACTGAGACCTCCCAGACAGGGATCCCGGAGCTGGTTCTCAGCAGACTCAGAGAACACACACTCCCTTATCACTGCTCATGCCTCAGAGATTCCGAAAGCCAAAAAGCTAGGCTCCCGACCTGTCTCTTACTTTCCTGGGAAATGCCATGATGCTGGAGAGGAGAAACTACACGTGTGACTTATAAGAATAACCAATATAAGAGAGAAGGAGCCATTCCAGAATTCTGAGGGCTTCCCATCATCAACCAGTCTCCAGGATGCAGTCCACCCTGAGAGGTGGGACCTTCTCTGCCTGCTGAACCACAGGTGGCGGAGCCTCCTTCCTCTCAATCACCTAGAGTTTTATAGCTTGTACGACATGTAGCTCTTGATCACATATTTTTCTTTTATTATGTCCTAGTTGTTCTGCATGTGAGAGTCTTTACATCCTAATAGAAGAATCTGCTACCTGGTCTATACTCTTTTTTGCTTCTCACAGTAATTAGCACCATAGGGAGCACACAGAAATCTCTAATTGCTTGTGAAGTTCACTCCGTTTGGTCTCTCCTCTTCATCCATCCTCCAACATAGCACTTCCTAATGTGTGTGCCAGGAGGGTTTGGGGTTAAAAAAGGATTCCAGGCTCGAACCGATTGGAAAACTCCATACAATGTGTCACCTGAGAGTCACAAGGAGCCTAATAAAAGCTCTGAAAAGGTTCTCCTGTAAAGACACCTGCTGAATATTCTTCAGCCCAGCAGGTCCCACAAAACTCCTTTCACTTCCAGCAGATAACATCCTGCAGAAATACTCTGAGAAACACAGTGTGATCTTTTCCTTCATGGCCTCTGAAATCTGGTTGCTTTTTTTCTGTATGATTGCTATGGAAGATTTTAAAATTTATTTTAAAAATAAAATGCTAGCTGGGTGTTTCTGTTGAGTGCCAGAATCTGGATTCCAAAGCCCTTCAAGCAAGACTTGCTTTCACCCTGTCACCCACTGCAGGGGAGCTTCAGGGCCTTCCCTTCTGATGAGAGGAGGCTCCTGACCAGTCCCTGATTTTCCAAAGATGTGACATCACATAGAGGCATGTCCCAGTTGTGGCTGTGGCCCCCCGCACCACACTCTGGGCCCCAGTTCAGACCCCCTTCATCTGTTTAGAAAAAACCATGAGCTCTTGGCACATAGACAGGAATCCAAGGCTCTGAAAGCAGAGTCTCAGGCTTCTCTGCTTTCCAACTGAAGCAATGTCAGACAAGGATTCCCCTGCTTATAGTCAAGAAGGTCAGGTTACAAGATTCCTCAAAGGCAGAGAACTGGACCAATGAGCTCCCAGCCAGAGTAGAATCTAGACCCCCATGAAGGGGGCTCTGACATATCCAGCCATGGGCAGGTCATCATTAAACATAGCCTCCCTGGATGGGTGGTCTGATGCCAAGTGACCACAAATACATAACCCTCCCACAAAGCTCTGGGAAATACTTCACAAAGCTGCTTCCATCTGGTTGATCCCTCAGGAGCTGGCCTGAAGAAAAGGCCTAGGCCAGCTCAGAACCAGTCTTTGCTGATTTATAGAAGTAAATCTGCAGATGCAATCAACAAAGTTCTCCATCCAAGAGCCATCAAGCATGTCCTGTGCTCTGAGCCCTTGGGAGCTCTTTCCAGGTTCTGAGGCTACATACAAGGTCCTTCTTCTCCAGAAGCTTATCCCCAAGTGAAGGAAGGTGACAGCAGGCAAACAAATCCACCAATAAGAAGCTGGTAGGTGGGGAATCAGAGCAGCAGGAGAAATGTCAGGTTGGCCACTTCAGAAGGGGGATTGAGGGAAGGTATGGATGTGAGAGTTGGACCATAAAGAAGGTTGAGCACCAAAGAGTTGATGCCTTCAAACTGTGGTGCTAGAGAAGACTCTTGAGAGCACCTTGGACTGCAAGGAGATCAAACCAGTCAATCTTAAAGGAAATCAATTCTGAATATTCATTGGAAGAACTGACGCTGAAGTTGAACCTCTAATACTATGATCACCTGATGCAAAGAGCTGACTCACTGGAAAAGACCTTGATGCTGGGAAAGATTTAGGGCAGAGGAAAAGGGGATGACAGAGGATGAGATGGTTGGATGGCATCACCAACTTTATGGACATGAGTTTGAGCAAACTCTGGAAGATAATGGAGGACAGGGAAGCCTGGCCTGCTGTAGTTCATGGGGTTGCAAAGCGTTGGACATGACTTAGAGACTGGACAACAGCAACAGCCACAGGAGGGTAATGTTGGGATGGAAAAGCCAAGAAAGAATTAGGTCAGGTGGAGACTGGCACCTTCTAGGCAGCAGAAAGAGCCAGTGCAAAGCCTGGAAGGAGCCATGGAGAGAAGGCAAATGCAGTAGGCTGGAATTTCTGGAGGAGGAGAAGGCTGCCATGAGCTGGGCTCAGAGGGGGTTGCGTCTTATGTGATGGGAAGCCATTAGGGACAGCCTGACATAGTAGATGTGGATGGGAGAAATGGAGGGGAGGACTCTATGACCAGATAAGGCCACTCTCTGAGGGATCCCAAGGACAACTGGGGCCTGAGGGCAGAAGGTAATTGGGCAAGAGAGGCGGCCAAGATGAAGACCATCCCGCCTCAGAGCAAAGACTTGTGAGGTCTGGCAGGAGGCTCCTTCAACAGGCTCCAAAGGAGTATCTCGGTACGTCTCCGCTGGTTCCACAAGGAGGCCCCTCGGCCTGGGGCAGCTGACCCAGGAGGTGGGTTCTCCAGCTTCCTTCCCCTTTCCCCTGCTCACTTCCATGGTGTCCCACGTGGAGGGGGCACCCCAAGGGGGAGGGACAGAGGGTGGATGTCTCTGGTCTCTGTGTGAGTTAGCACCCTCCCCTCCCGCATATTTCCTAATGAAGACCACAGGAAGGAAGGCTGTCTGGAGGCTCTGTCTGTACAGCTGCCTACAGGAGGATTCCTGAGACTTGGAGATCAGAGAAACAGCTCTAACAACCTTCAAGGACTCCTGCATCCCTCTCCCCAAAGCCCATGTAGTATCTGCCATTCTCTTGCTCCTCATTTGAACATGGGTTAGGGCTTTACTGGTGGCTCAGACGGTAAAGAATCTGCTCACAATGACAGAGACCAGAGTTTGACCCTTGGGTGGGGAAAAATCCCCTGGAGAAGGAAATGGAAACCCATTTCAGTATTCTTGTCTGGGAAATACTATGGACAGAAGAGCCTGGGGGGCTAGAGCTCATGAGGTCGCAAAGAGTTGGACACAACTGAGTAACTAACACTAAATCTGCCCCCGACACATATAAGTCCCAGGGAAGGTCACAAACACCTGCCAATCCTGCCCTCCGTGCCTCCTCATGACCTAAGGAGACAGAGCAGCAATCAAGACTCTCCCTGACCTGGCCACCAGCATGCATTTGCTGCTCTGCCCCCCACTGCAGCCCGATCCCTTTTCCCTGCAGCCAACGACACTTCCCAGGCATCTCACTACCTCTGAGCCACATCTGAGCTTACCCAGATCAACGGTCCTGTCGGCTGTTTCCTCCTATGGGTACCCATTCTTCCCTGTGCTGCTCATTAAAATTCAGCCAGTCTCCAAAACCTTGGTTTTGTGTTGTTGTTGTTTAGTTGTGATCTGATAGACTGAAGCTTCACTGTCTCCCAGAGTTTGCTCAAATTCATGTTCGTTGAGTCTGTGACACCATCTAACCATCTCGTCATCTGCCGCCCCCTTCTCCTTCTGCCTTCAATCTATTTTTTTTTAAGTATTCTTTTAGGCCAGAAGTAATTTCTCTCAAACTCACTGTTGTATTCTAAATATTCAGAGACCAGAGAGCCCCTTAACTGAATTCAGTCCTTTGAAGATGCTCGGAGACCATGTCTGTGGGAGTTCCACATCCCAAACCAGAACCTGGTCCATAGTAGTTGTTTGATGTGCATGTTCAGATTTAACTCAATTTGAAGTGTGTTTAATATCTGAGTCCAAAAATCTAAATACCTGGAAGGAAAGACACAGCTGTCCTCCCTTCTCCCAATCATGCCTGCCCCCAGTCTGGTGCACAGGGGCATATAAACAATGCTGCAGAACTGAACCACCCCCAGTAACCTCACACAGAGAGCCTGTCAGGACCAGCTCCTTGTGCCAGGGTGAACCCAGGCTTGGTCAGGCCCCTCTCAGCCTGCACAGGAGTTCCTAAAGTCAGGCCCCTCCCAAGACTTGACCATGGCTCATTGGTTAAACAGCAAACAGGAAATCTGGCTACAAGAAACAAAAATGGATTAACATCTCACTCCTGCCAGGGGCCCAGGACTGAGATTTTCAGGGCACCGAGTCCTGATAGATGCCTTTCTCCATGTGAATGTGTTTACACATCCTCTCTACAGAGAGACTTGCTGGCTTCCTCAGTGCTACTCGGAAGACACACTTGGCCTGTTTCTGGCCTCACACAGGCTTAGGTGCCAAGATGCTTCTTCTTCTTTTTCTTGGATACCTCAGAGTCCTGGCCTTAGGAGAAGGGAGCTATGCCCCACCCTCTCCCCACATCCAGCTACAGCCCTCTCCTCTCTCTTCTCCCCTCTCTCCCTCTCTGTCTCTGGAATGAAATGGAACAGGACAAAATAACCCACACAGTCCAACTCTGACAGCTCTTTCCGTTGGAAGCACAACTTTGGCCACTTTCCCCCAAGAAATGCAATTGTCTTCATTATTCTGCATTGCTTATCTTCTTAACTAATTTGTATCCACTCTGAAGGCAGAATCCATATGTACATTCTCTCATTTGCCACAGAATCTGCAATGCTATGAGTCCCCAGGCATACACTTAACGCAGAGGACTGGGGATAGAGTGAGCATGTGAACTCAATCCATGGTCATCAAATGCCCACTTGCTCAAAGGCAAGCTGAATACCTGGAGCTTTAAGGAGAGGGGAGGATGCCATATCACAGACCAGGGAGCCACATAGACTTGGGAGCAAGACTAAATTGGGGATTTCACTACCTTGGACCAAAGCGTCAGGGTCACAGAGCCAGGGGTCCCTAGGCTCCAAGGCAATAAGACACCAATAAGTGATGGAGAATACAGAAAAGGTCAGCTCTACATGAGGCTGCCATATGCTCGCAGCCAGCCAGTCCATGGTACTCAAAATACTGGGGGTGCCTCCTGGACCTCTGGACACTGTCCCACCACCTCATTGACAATGCCCACGGCATCGCGAGTGCCTAGCTAATATTCACTTTTGCTGTTTAGGCAATGGCAGCAAGTGGAAATAGGTAACTATGAGCAACTGTGCCCTTGCTGGTCATCATCAACTTGCCAATATCATCAGGGGCCCTAGTTCTCAAACGAGCCCCAAGGGCAGGTCAGTTACTTTCATCCTTTAAACAACATCTGTCCATAAAATTCGACTCTGAAAGAACCTACGCTTTCTCTTAGCTCATGTTCCAACGTCACACTTGCTGACAGGGTACTGGGTAAGTGGTTCTTCCCTTCTCCATACACATCAAAGGCACCTGGCACCCATGCCTCCATCTCACCCCCAGCAGGCTCCCAGGGGCATCCAGACACGTCCATATAACACGTCTGGGTCACAGCCTCTTGCTTCATGCTCTCAAGTACCAATGAGACAGGAGGTGGAAGAATGTTGAGTTG